>NC_136063.1:883836958-884499647 GCF_964261635.1 Lissotriton helveticus | reverse complement strand
AAATTGTACGTATTTTTAGGTGACCTTCTTCTGATGTTATGTCGCAAAGATGACATCAAATTGTTGACTCTTCCTTTTGAAAGTACCGGTCGTGCAAATCCGAAACGACATTTGGTGTAGAATTTACTCTTTGATTTGAATTTTCGCCGACAATATTTTCCACAACGATGACTTTGAAAGCGTAACACTTTTCCTCTTAAGTCCTTATCAGTTGTACTATTAGGTATGTCACAAGTGGCATACTGTTCAATAAAAGACAGTACAGTCTCATCCGAGTCTCTTCCAAATTTAGGAGCATCCTTGATCCATAACAGCATATGAATATGAGGAGCACCTCTTGCTTGGTATTCTTTTCTCCAAAAGAAATCCAGTACTTCACTAAGAGGCGGATTTTTCTTGTTTGTAAGAAAAGACATCATAGCTTCAAATCTATGATTAAAATATCTGCAAACATTAACCGGATCTAACGAACACAGTTCTCCAGGTGTCTTGTAGTTTATATTTTCTATGTTTGCATTCGCCTCCTGAAGGTTGGTGCTCCTAAGTTTCTAAGCATGCACTTCAAATCTCCATGACGACGGTACCAATACTCATTAGTACCACGCTGACAAGCCATTAAATTAATTAGGTGTGAATCCAAAACACTATCTTTCTGTTGCACTTTATCCATAAATTCCTTTGCTGAAATATTATGCAGATGAACTCCACTTTTTAAGATATGATTTACTGCATAAGAGAGACCAGATAAGTCACTCTCAAACAGAAGATGAAACAAATATGGAATGCATTGGCGAAACCTCGGATCTTCTGCATATAATCTTGTTGTCCGGTATTCAGATGCAGGAATCTGCATAGGTCGATCATCATATCGTGTACCTTCACCTGTAGGGAATAACTGTGGGAAACAACGACCTTCCAAACTTTCTTCCCACACACTAATAGGATTTCCTTTCGCCTTTTTCATCTGAAATAATTCAATAGCATTCCCTAGTGCTTCTTTGGAATGCAGTGGATGAACACTGTAATGTTCATAAATTTCTTCACTTCTGGCTAGGTCAACTTTTTCAATTTGTCCAATAGACAAATCACTCTCCTCTTCTTCACTTACATCTTCTTCTTCTACGTATACATCTTTATAGTACTTATTGTTTTGAACTAAATACAACGTTGCCTTTTTGACTTTTCTAACATCCACTAAATCTTGCCAGATTTTCTTACTCTTTGTAGGTACACCATTAACTAGAATAACTAGAGGTTCCTCTTCTACATTTTCAACACCAATTGTTTCCATTTTTTTTTTAAATCAAGTGGCAAATATACAACTCTACCCTTTAATCCTCTTTGTAAATCTGAAGGATTTAATTTACCAGTCTTAGGCTCCATACGAACAATAGCCTGAAAAGGATGTACACATTGGATCAGAATAGTCTCATAAGTATTTAAATCCATCAATTCTGATGGAATATTTATCAACTCTAGATTATTATGAACAGCTCTAGCAGGCATTTTATTTTCATTTAATTTATTATAACAATATTTACAAATACGTTGCTCAAAACCCAAATCAAAATAGTTTTCCACCAACAAATAAGTTGCAAAATCTTTCCATTGACCATTACTTTCATCTTCACTTTTTAAATATAAATCAACTAACCTAGTTTGACTTTTGTAATGAATGCGTCGACAACAGACACAAGAAAAAATTGGTTTCTCACCTGCAATTACCTTAAACTTTATTATTTCCTGTTCAAAATTTTCAATATTAACATGTCCAACATTTTCTAACACATTTCCTTCTATAATTATATCAGTTTCTGCATTACCTTCCTCTGGACCAAAATAACTTACCTCAATTTCTGCACAAATCTTCTTAACATCTAATTCACATCCATACAAAAGAGCACTATTTAACTGTTTAAGTTTAAGTGCTGGACTTTTTGCATAATACAACTTTCTCACCAATTTTCTCATTTTAGTATGATGCACTGCTAACATCCTGAAGTGATGAAACACACTCTGGCATATTTTTTTAGAAAGACAAGCCAGAGAATGACCTTGCAGACCTATTTTTTCTCGCACTCTGCAATGATCTAATTCTTGCAACATAACAATTTTTTTTCTAAGACTTTCTTTAGTGTACTTACGTAAGAAATTGCGAAAGAAATCAATTGAATCCTGTCGTACACTACAAATGCTACTACAACTCCAACTGTAAACAGGAACATTAGCACGTCCCCCTGAAGCTTCTCCAGCCATCACCTCTTCTGCATTTCTAACCACAATTTTCTCTTTCTCAATTACACATCCCTCCTTCACCTCGTATCCTCGACCACTGGTGTCAACTGCATGCAACAAATCGTTACTTTGAAAGTAACTCTCTTCATTAAAAAATGGTTCAGATGTTGAAGTATGCATCCACTTCCCAGAAAACACTTTACAAAAATTACTCCTATTTATGTGTCTCTTCCATTTACTTTTAGCTTTTAAAACTCGCATTGCCTTATTTAGCGTATTTATTCTATTAAGTACTAAAATAAATAATTTTCTTTTTTTCTCAAACGCGCGCTCAACAATACCCTCTATATATTGTTTCTTCTTAAGAAAAGCAGATCTTCTTTTAGAAACTTTCTCCTTTTGTAATAAATTCGAAACTACTCTGTTGTAAAACATACGCTTCCTGATTTGGCTAAATTGATTCATCCGAGTTTTACTGTACAGATTTTCCTGTCTCCTGATTCCAGAAACATTTTTATCTTTGGTTCCATGTCTCCTTCTCGATACTGGTATACTTTTTTCCTTGTGCACTTCAATACTAACATTTTTCCTTCCACATATTGCTCTCAAAAACTTTTTGGTTTGCTTACCAAGAGCACTCTTCTTTTTATCCGTCCTATGTTCTTTTGATACTTCTTCAATTCCTTTCTTCTTCAAATTGTAAGTCCGTTTATAGAGCTTTCTTTTTTCAGTTCTGGTCGGCATCTTAATTTAAGATTTTGATGAAATTCTCAATCTGTAAAACACAAACATAACAAATATTATAGTTGACTACTAGCATATAACGTACAAATTTAAACCACAGATTCATTTTCTAAGTAGAATAAAGAAAATAACAGAAAGTCTCTGAACAGAGTAGGAAATCCTGTAGTGAATGTTGGTTCTTAATTTTATCAGACTCCATATCTGTTTTAACATTATAGACAGTTTTTAATTCTAATTTTTAAAGCATACAAACAGTACACTTTTTTCAAGAACTATGGGTCATCGTAGATGTTTTAATCTTTTTTACTACAATCTCTTTTACACTTCATGAGAACATGTCTTATCACTCTCCTAAAGCACATCAACGACGAATAGGACAAGAAAACTGTCTTCAAGAATGCTTTACTATCAATTTTTTTTTTATTTATTTAAATCTTCATAATTTTGTAGAACTTCCACCATTATATCATCAGGGACTTCTTCAAGTCCAAAGTCCTCATCTCCTTCTACCATCTCTAAGTAAGCGGAGTCTAAAGACATGTCCATAAAATAATTTTTTTCATCTATTTCCTCTTCAAAGACTGCGTCTAAAATTTCCTCCATCACTTCGTTAATGATTTCAAAATGAATTTGTTTCTCTTCTGAGGAATTCTCCATAACTAGACACAGTTTATTCTTCTGTATCCTTTTAAAAAAATATAGAGACTAAATTATATCTTTTTTCATAAATGTATAACTTAAAAGTACCTTTACTAATTTTTAAACTACATATATTTTTATAATTTCTAACTTATTAACTCTATATATTTTAAGATACCACGTTCCTCTTTTTTTGAAAATAAATTGGCAATATAACCCTAAACATTAACACTGATCTTTTTTTCCATTAAATAATTACTGTTGTTAAAAGACATTTTACTGTAAAATTTCTTTTTAGATTTTCTAGATATCACAAATATTGATAATCTGTAGAATTAAGTTTTAGAGACCCATTTTTTCAGTTCACCAGTACAAAGAGCTATGTAAACTATATGCACTCTGAAGAGGAGGCTCACACTATACAAACCATAGCATTCACTTAACAGATTACTACTTCCCACAGAGACAGTTCCTTTTATGTTTCAACAGCATACTCACCATGTAAAAGTCATAGCATATACAAAATGTCATACTAAGCATGAAGAACAACCTCATAATAAACCTCTGCATGAATATGTAAAACAATGCCTATACATAGTATAATCACAGATATGCAGGAAAGTTACCCATCACACCTAGAACCATATCATAATACCTCTTTGTAAATAAAGGAGAAAAACTGCCAAACATAATGCAACAAGATTTCAAAAACCATGAGCACTTCACAAGATTTAAGTAATGGAAACATGAAAGAATTATACTCCAATGATCCGTAAATCTGAACTCCATCAAAAAGAACACATGCACCAAGCCCATTAAAAGATAATTTCAACTGTCAGTGGAGAATATCTCAAAATACATATCTAATATAAGCAGATACAACCCATGTGAATAATTCAAGATAAAATCATATTCCAAAATGAAATTTTACAAACATTTAAAAAAATCTTCTTCATTATTTTCATGTGCACCCCAAAAAATTGCCTATGCAAAAATACCAACTCACCTGAAAAAAAGAATATAATTCCTCAAATTCTGTAATTCAGAAGGCAGGTTGTTGCTTTTCAGCACCAAACACTGTAAAAAAGAAAATAATAAAATGTAATTCACTTATTACAGTCTTATTTCTTACACAACATAGAGCCATTATAGCAAAGAACAAGCATAACAGATAAATTCCCCAAGATTCTCTATCATTACAATAAGATACAAAATGTCTCATTTATGAAACCATTGCGCCACAGATATATCACTTTTTCCTATGTTAAAACTCATGCACCAGCGACACAAGGCCTTCATAACTAAAAGCCCATATGACGGAGAACAAGTGCATAGACAGAAAATACAGGGCCAACCATGGGCATATGCAAGCAGTACACCTGCACAGGACCACCAAACCCCAGGAGCCACCATATTAATATATATCCTTAATATAATAATCCTCTAAGGATGCATACATATTTGCGTAGCAGACCATGGCAGGAATTTGGCGTGCTCTGCATCTGTTCCACTTCCAAACACCTTGATCCACCCCCCCCTCTTCAGTGGGCTGCACGCTCCACCCCGCCCAAACCCCCTGTTACAGAGCCCCCTACCTACGCTCCCTGCCCAGGGCTGCCATGACCCTATACCCGCCCCTGGAAAATGTATAAGACACAGCAACAGTAAAAATCAAAGAATAGGCAACATGCAGAAAAACTGCACAGTAGATAAAGAAACGAAGGGCATATTATCAAGGGGGTTTATCTCTGCTTGTTTGGCTTTAAAAGCCAAGAAAGCGGAGATAAAATTATCTCCCTATTACCTAGCTGTCGCTAACACCAGTTAGTGACAGCTAGTAGGAGATAGCGACCATCTTGGACCCCACTTTGCATGTCAGTGATATTTATCACTAATGACATGCAAAGTGGGCGTGCCAAGATGTTAGCGACTGGAAACAGTCGCTAACATCGCTATCTCCTATTACCAACTTTTGGAGATATTCGTGCTAGGCGCAAATATCTCCAAAAGCTAACATCTGCCCTGAGCAGTTCTTAGCCATGTTATCCAATGGGAGGTGGATAACATGGCTAAGAGCATTAGCTCGGTAATGCATAAATATCGCGGACTTTTCAGCGATATTCATGCATTGCGGCCGTTTTTTATCGCATTTGCGATAAACCTTGGTAATACCAAGGTTTATCTGCGATAAAAATTGCCGCAGCGCAGCGGTACATTTTTGTCTCATATGTTTAAGATAACCCCATTGAAAAACATGTAGTAATTTTTTTAATCTGCCATGCATCTAGCCCTCCACGACCGCTTTGGAAACTCCTGCTCTAAACCTTTACATTTCATTTTTAAAACAAACGCACGTTTTTTTTCAAAGCTGCATATTAAACGCCTAAACATGTATTTAGTCGTCCACATGCAGGCACTTTCAATTACATGACTTATTTAAGTGGAATCCCTGTAATGTTGCATATCTTTCCAAAAATACACCAGTGCCTATTATTATAACGATTTTTTTTCATTCTTCATCAGTGATATTATTTTTTACATATAATGAAAATCACTATGACTTTTTAAACGACAAAGCTTACGCGGTAAAAATCACTCTGCATTTGCTTCCCTTTAAGAATGTAGTTTATCTACCCCACGCATGTGAACCTTGATATTTCCATCTGGCAGCAAATTCCGGCCTTGAATCACAAGACATGAACAACAGCCTTATTGTCACAAAAAGAAGTTAGCGTAGCATCTGTTCGCGAACATATCTTTCACTTAGCTAATATTCACAGACAACACCATTCCTTATAAAAGAGTGGCCTTCCTTTACAATGTACTGAGGTGACTCCCTTAATTTTAAACGCATCCTCCACTTCAAGACAGGCTATTTTTTTTATAACTACTAAGCAATGGTTTAGTGACCGGACTGCCAAAAATTATATCAAGTCATTCTGCTACTCTTCACTCCATGCTCTGCGACCTATTTCTGTGGACTTCCTGTTGAACTGACAGTGCTGCGACGTTTGTGTTCCCATCTCGTTTATTTCAAAATGGATGTCCCTCCTGTCTTCGCAAACAAGCCGGAACACTTAGAACTATTTCGCCAGAAGATGCTTGACTACTACGGCATCTTAGCACTCTCGACTCTGAATACTTCATATCGATTATCATTTCGATATTCCTATTTCACCTGTGTGCAGCCTGTATTTCATTGCCTGAGCTGTGATTTCATGTGGGCCCTGGACTTATGTCTCTGCAACTTGGTACCTCCTGAAGTGAATTACAATCATCTCATGAATCCGTTAATTGATCATGAACAGTTTTCTTGCAACGGAGGGATTATGGCCTTTGCAGCGATACAAGGAGTTCTGGGTCATTGGGATATATTCGCAGCGGCGCAAGATTTCCTGACAGACAGCTACATTGAAAACCCACCGAGCTGTCCTCTGTTGGTACTAGAGGCTCCGGTAATAACAGATCATGAATGCTGCTTTCCTCTTTTCAATTGGATGGCTGACATGTTTTCGGATCATAACAGTGACTTCTTGTTAGAAGCAGTTGCTGCCTACTTTGCCTATACAATCCTGGGTTGACTGTTATGCAAGCCATTGACGTCCACGTTTCGTTTTGCCTCCCTATCTTTTTCACGTTTTCTTGGATATTTTCTTAACATGAACAGACCTACTGGCTTTACTAACAGTGGACATTATAATTTCCTACTGGTTAAATTTTGATCTTTTATGTGGACTACATTTTTTTTCTTCACCTACTCGATTTTGAACTTTATTTTTTATTAAAGTCTAATCTCAACAATTCTATTGTATATCTTATCTTATGTTATTTCAAACGTACTCGAACCAAAACTCGCTAATATATGCTATATGTGCCCTAATTAATGTGTAAATATAGAATGAGTTTTTTATAACTGTAAACGCAATTTCGCATTTGAACTGCTTAATTCCGCCTCAGACACCTCTGATCATTTAATTTTCCATAAACTAAAATATTTTGATTACGTACATGCACCTCTCGCCATTTTGTCGGTTTTGGCGCGTTTTTTTTCCCTTACACAATAGCATAACAGAAACGTGATAGTGCTTCGCATGCAGAGAGCTGATTGATAAAGACATAATGTCTAACCACTAGCATTTTCATGTATCGTTCCTAAACTGAAAGGCCAGAGACCTTCTTCCATTTATTAAAATATAATATACTTCCTCATAAGAGTGTATAATTAATTTTGCAAAACCATATTCATTTTTCATCAACTATACCGTTTGTATTCTATGTACTACTGACTATACCGATTACTTTGTTTTTTGCAATGTCTCTACTCGTATTAGATTAGAAACTTGCCTTTAAAACAGTGCATTTCTGAATAAACATTTCAAATATACACGTTCTCTCTTTTAATCCATAATCTCAACTAAAATGATTGTATACTGAAACAGTATTCATGTGTTCCACATAACTTCAGCTATACTAACTTAATATTTTCTTTTGTCGACCTGATTTACTCATACTAGAACCCACAGGCCTATAACAGCCCGTGAACCCTTTCTTAGTAGGTCGCGCACCATGCAGACAGTTGTACCTCTGTAAAAAAATAATGTATTACTCTTCTCAACCACCGTCGCAGTTCCGCTTCACTCAGTGTTAATCACTGCTCCCACGCTTCTACAGACCAGACGCTATGTCGTATTTCACTCCTTATCACGCTTTAATCTCCACAATAACAAACACTTCTCCGCCAGCCACCAGAGAACAGAGTGCAGATGCAGAGGCACTAAGTAGTGAAATACAACATACCCTCTGCTCTATGGAAGCAACCGAGCGGTAATTCTGAAAGAAAACATTCACTAGCGCTTCAAAAAAGCATTTCAATTATATAAATAGTTTTTTCAAAACGTTCCAACTACTTTGATGAGACTATCTGTGTGTGCCTCCACAGCAAAGTTCCTCAACCCGGACTGAAGGCAGACACAGACAGACACACACACAATAAGATAACACAGGGCAACGGAGATGGAAAACAGAAGGCAGATGAAGATGCAGTCAAACAGCAGGAGTGAGAGAGATATTTTTATACTCCGTTTGGTACCTCAATTTACGAACACATTTACTGCACAAATCTGTGTACAACCTCATGGTCAGAACTTTTCATTTTATTTTACTCGACCACCTCCCCCTCTCACCCCACCAGTACAAGCCGCGGCCACAAACTACAATGTAATTTTGTCATCTGTCAGAAAGTTTAAGAATTCATTAAGCATTACCACTTTTTCAAGACGGTATCACATGTAATGTACCAACTTTTCATTTTATTTTACTCGACCACCTGCCCTTCTCACCCTACGCCCACCAATGCAGGCCGCGGCCACAAACCGCACTATAATTTTGTCGTCTGACAGAAACTTTAAGAATTCATTAAACATTACCACTTTTTCAAGACGGTATAACATGTAATATACCAACTTTTCATTTTATTTCACTCAACCACCTGCCCCTCTCACCCTACACCCACCAATGCAGGCCGCGTCCAGAAACCGCACTCTAATTTTGTCGTGTGACAGAAAGTTTACGAATTCATTAACCATTAGCATTTTACTTTTCATTTTATTTTACTCGACCACCTCCCCCTCTCACCCCACCAGTGCAAGCCGCGGCCACAAACTACAATGTAATTTTGTCGTCTGTCAGAAAGTTTAAGAATTCATTAAGCATTACCACTTTTTCAAGATGGTATCACATGTAATGTACCATTTCTCTCTCTATCTGCATTATCTGTCTCTCTGCTAATATCATTTTTTCACTTCATAAACAACTTCTCTCATTATATATAAAGGCTTCAAAATCACACAAATAATTACTCTTTATATTAAACATATTTTATACTTCATATTTCACATTTAAATTAAAAATAGTTTTAGAAATACAACACATTATGACAGCAAAAAATTAGTTTAGTTTCAAACTATGAGGAAAATCAATCATTGTTTGTGAGTAAACCATATTTTACGGTACATGACAAAACAAACAGTTACAGACTTACCTTTACCAATGCTTTGTACGATGTACAACAGTGACAGTCACAAAATAGATATTCGTTTGACGGAAGTCTCAATTATGCTGCTATCACTGCAACCAAAATTTAATGGCACAGATATCCAGTCAATACAGACTCATATATGTCTCTTCAGCCAATCATATTTCCTCCCGCAAAATTTTGTATTTAAATTTACATTTCAGTTGGTTGTCCCTCACAATATTTTCAATGTCACATAAAAGTCACCCATCACCCACTGCCATCTCTGTCTGCTTCCATGGTAACACCTCATTCTGCACCTGGCTGAAGGCACAGGTCAAAAGTTCATATCTCAACGTTCTACAGCAAACTAACAACACTGTTTTCCCTCCAGAAACACCTGCCTATCCACAGCTCTGTTACATGTCATTTTTTTCACACCCAATACTACTTTTTCTTTTACATAACATTAACATGCAACGTAGTCTTCAATCTTCACGTATTAGAATCAACCAATCATTTTTCGTTTTTCAACCACACCAAGCTTCATCCATTTTTTTATCCTGACTTTCAGCTTCTAACTGCCATTCCACTTCCAGAACCCATCGGAGTACGAGTGCATCTGCCTTGAAAATGAAGGTTTGGCTTTTAGGACACAGCTATATTCACTGGAGTGGAATATATGCAGCAAGCAGACGAATTTCCAACCTTGATTTACCAAATGTGCAGATAACGTGGATTGGGCAAAGAGGATTAAGATGTCACCAATTAATACCATTGGTGAAAACTTTTATGCATCTCCCAGAACCAGACCTTATAATTGTGCACTGTGGTGGGAACGATCTAGGCACATTGACTGGGGTAGGTCTGGAAATGCTTCTAAAAGGCACCTTTCGACAATTGATGACACTTTTTCCTCGAACTGCCTTGGTATATTCCAATATATGCCAAAGACAGAAATGGAATTGGTCCAATCAACATTGTGCACAAATTGAGAAAGCAAGGAGACATGTTAATAAATCTGTTTCTGCTTTCCTCAGAGATTATAGCATGGGTTCTATTTACCACAACAACTTGCGTTATCACATGCAAGACATCTATAGGACAGATGGTGTTCATTTCACGGATGAGGGAAACAGAATCTTCCTCTGCAACATCAGACTCTGCATCGGTACTTACTTATAAATGCAGAAAAAACTCAATTAACACAAGGGCTCTTTTCAGAGCCACCTTATATCAAAGCACTCAAACTTCTGATTTTTCTCCATTTTCACACTCTTGTAAATAGGTGTGCGCGCCCGAGTGCGCGCACCCCGCAATTTAAAAAAAAATATATATATATATATTTTCGCGTTTAAGGGCCTTACTGCACACCCTAAGAGAACCTACGCAGCAAAACAATCTCTACCTTCTCCCCTTTCCATGTTCCAACGCTTTGAAATGACAATATATTTACTCGCAGTGACAAAATGGCGGTCAACACTTCCTGATTTCCTTCGAATCAAACGTTAACAGACGTCACGCAGCAAAAAAAATATTCCGCTCGCACGCAGCCGCTTGAGTGCGCGCACCCGTGCGCGCTTATAGATATATAATTGACTTTAACTTTCATTTTCTCAGCAACTACTGAACAGATTTACACCATTCCAAAAAAAGCGTAATCTGCGAGCCGGACTCTACAGTTTTGCCAAATTTATTATAAATCCATTCAGCCGTTCGACCTGTAGCCGTGTCTAAACGTCCTATGGAAAATAACATGGAGAAAACACGTTTTGGGACCCCCCTTTTATCTCAGCCCCCACTTCACCAATCCCCCCCAAACTTTCAGGGAAGGACCGCCAGTAGGTAATATATATATATATATATATATATATATATATATATATATATATATATATATTCACTGAAAAAACCATAGGTTAGAGAATGATGTAATATGTGACATCATCAGCAGTGGATTGCGGGTGCGCGATATATAGTTAGCGCAACTAACTATATATGCGAATTTCAATGGTTTTGTGCGAGTAAAATAAGGTTTTGTAAATGCTAATCCCTAACTATATATGGTCTATAACCTATGGTTTTTTCAGTGAATTTTCAAGGTTTTGTAAATGCTAATTCCTAACTATATATGGTCTCTAACCTATGGTTTTTTCAGTGAATTTCAATGGTTTTTTAATAGCAAATATCAAAAGCTGTCGAATGTCAAGTACGTGGTAAGTACAAATATTTTCGTGTTTATGCACACTGATCTGCTTTGAATGCTGCCCCCCCCTCATTTCTATTAGGAGTACTCTCTCTTTGCAGATAGTGAAGGGTAGTTAACGCAGGCCTTTGCCCCCGTTGTAATCCGTCGTGCCTGCTTCTCTCTCCATTTGATTGATTGTTATCCAAGCATTTACTGTTTTAGAATTGGTTCTCTTTGGTTCATTCTCTATTTACAAACAAGCACAGAGTCGCAAAACTCTGTTTAGTCTTAGCAGATAGTGAAAAATTGTGTAAAAAAACAAAAGGAATCAAGCAAAATCAGTAGGCCACTAATGGGATCTCGTTTTGACCTCTCTAAAATAGAAACATTAGGAACAACCCCTCATGAGAAATACGAAACTAGTGAGATGAACTGAGCTCCACACCATGATGGCTGCAAGACAGCTCGGCTCCGCCACCCACCCCGCCCAAAATAACGATAAACTCTATGCAAATATTACAAATATATACAACACACCAGCAAAGTAACAGGGTAAAACATTTTATTAAATAACTATTTACATAACTATTTTATACTTTTTGTTGCCCGATCCGGCTAGCTCAATCGATCGAGCATGAAACTCATGCACTCTGATAGTTCAAAGTTTTGAGGAGTGCTTGTTAGACTGTCTGAAGCTTATTTGCACCTGCTACAGCTTCACTATTCTCAATGTAAGTGGGGGCTGTTTGAGGACGTGACTGCATTTGAAAACAATGTGATGCGGTGCCTCCCTGAACCGCTTGACGGAGGCCCCCGAGGGACGGTGTGATGGCGCAGACTCAGAAGGGGCGCTTGGCTCCGGCCCCCTCCCCAAGTCGTGTTGCCCTGGTGTGGCCTGAGCTCGCCCCCGACATAGGTGGCCGGCTCCCGGGGTCAAGCGGAACTTTTTGCCTTTTGGTGACTCTTCCATTCTTGACCTTGTCCCACAATCCGTTTGACCTAAAGACACGCTGTAGTGGGGCGCCCCTTTACCGTTTCACTTGCCATTCCGCCCGCTTTTGCTACACTGTGCCTCTTCCGCTATTCAGCTGTTTACCGCCCGCTCTTGCGACTACAGTGTCTCGCTCACCATGTAGTTGAGTTGCTCCCGCTCTTGCGGTGCAGCGATAGGCGGCTGCCACAGGACTCTCAAAATGGCGGCCGGCTCTTCAGATTTGGGCGTGGTCCACTAAAATGGCCCTGCGACACCTTGGAACTCGGACGCTTGTCTGCTAGGGCTTGGGCTCCATTCTCGAAAGCGTCCCCTCAGCCTTGAAGATTCTACAAAAGTCTTGGGGGCCCCGACTCCCGCAGGCTTCTGGTGGGGAGCGGCTGCCATGATTGCTCGTGGAATGGCCACGACGGAGCTACGAGATGGTGGTGCTCTCATGCTGACGCCAGCTTCAGTCTGAAACATCCAGAAACACTGTAGACTACCAATTCGATCAGTTCCGGTACCGCCCCAACGTGACTCGGTAGAGAAGAACTTGCCCTCCCCTCTTTGACTGATGGTTCTTGTTGCCTGTCCCTTCTGTTGTCATTTAACAGAACTATTTAGCCTGCTGAAAGGGGTTGTGTTCCGACCGCTGGTTGGTGGAGACATTTTGACTATATTCTGGACCTGCGTTGTCGCGTAATGCGTCATATGACGCGCCGCGTTAGCGCATCCGGAAGTGCTCCGGTGCGCGAAGCGCAGCTTCCCGGAAGCGATCCGGGGCGCGGCGCGCAGCGCGTAACGTAAGCATAACAGGTCATGTGACTTGTTAATAAAACTTTTCATTGGTTCATTTTACTTTTCTTATTCTAATGATGAAAGGCTTGGTCATATGACCTAAAAATTACACTTTTTATTACTTTCGAACATTATTTTTTCTTAAACATATATGTTATAATGTTCCAAGCTAATGTACTTTCCCGGAAAATTTACAACTGTCCTGCAAGTAAAATATATTCCTTTTTCGAGAAAAAGGGCGTTTCTTCGTCCCATGACGGAGCCGTTGAGCAAAAGAGGCTCGGCCTGCTGTCTTAGTCGCCGATACGCCTGAATATCAGATTCTTATCGATCACTTTATGTTGCAGGAGTAGAAAACACAACAGCCCTTGACCATTTATCTTTACTGCGTTCCTGCGTATTATACCTTTTACCCTTCATGTAATTGGACTGCTTTATTTCACTTTCCTTTTACTGATTCGAAAACAGTGACTATTATTAAAAACTTTACCAATGTAAATACTACTACCATGTTTTCTTTTAAAAACCTTTATTGTGAAAATGTCAGTATACAAATACGGGCCTATAACCACGTGGGCCGGCCACGGAGCAAACTGTAATCGTATATGATGAGGAGACATTTACACTGTAGAGGAACGTAACGGGTGGGCCATTAGGTTGCAAGAACTAAGGTGTCTAACAGTTGCGGAATCGGTGGACGTACATTTTATAATTAAAATACGACAGGGCCAGTTACAATAAAATTATCTACATATACATTTGCGGGCAAGTACCATGGGTGACGTTAATTCGAACTTTCAATAGTACAGTAATCAATAACACATCAGAACTTAATATCAATAGGGATGTCGAAATATTCAATCAATTCTCGTCCCCGCCCGCCATGTGCTTCAAAACTGCATACGTATCTCGTGATATCAAGGTTGTGCAACCAGTACACAACAAGGAGTTACGAGTCCCATTTATTCCGGCACCATTTTGGGCGAGGACGGGCAGGTCCAGGATATAGTCAAAATGTCTCCACCAACCATCGACTATGATGATGTTCATATGCTGTATTTATTAGAGTAACACTCATCTGTCCACATGAAATTAATTTGCCACAATCTAAACATGTCATTTTAATCTTTCCAAAGTTCTTCTGAATATTTGGGACCGTTTCCCTTGCCTCTCATGCTGTCATTGCCACTTCTTTGGTGAATGTACTGGCAGGTCGGGGGTTGTCCTCCAAATCTCTCTTTTGTGCAGCACTATAATTAATCGGTGCCACCTCTCCATATGACGATGCATGGTATAATTACCATAACTATATTTTTTTTCGGTTCTTCTGGAGAGTACATCGTGGCAGATGAGGCAGGTAACGTACCGGGCATTTACCTTTTTTGCATGTAGAGGAAAGGAAAAAAAATTCGAGCGTCCGAGTTCTAAGGTGTCCCAGGGCCATTTTAGTGGACCAGGCCCAAATCCAAAGAACAGGCCGTCATTTTGAGAGTCCTGTTGCAGCCGCCTGTCGCTGTAGCAGCAAGAGCGGGCGAAACTCACCTAGACGGTGCTCCACTGCAGATGAAGTGCCTCAACCTGGAGTGGCGGGAGAGGCTCGTTTGCGCCGCCTACCCCCCCCTTCGGGCACCCCACGCCGTCTTTCGGCGCAGCATTGTAGGATGGCCACACCAGTGCGGCAACTTGCTAGACACCACCTCGGTGCCATCCGGATCTCGGCGCCCCACTGCAGATGAAGTGCCTCCACATGGAGAAGCGGGAGAGGCTCGTTTGCGCCGCCTCCCCCCCCCTTCGGGCACCCCACGCCTACTTTCGGCGCAGCATTGTAGGATGGCCACACCAGTGCGGCAACTTGCTGGACACCACCTCGGTGCCAACCGAATCTCAGCGCCTTGTGGTGTCTTCCATTCCGAAAATATTGTTGGCAGCATTTTGAAAGGAAAGATAAACAGCCGTTTGTGGCCCTCACTACACCGTTCTCCTAGTGACTCTCACATTGTTACATTTAGGAAGAATGTTGAAGAGTAGTATGTTGAAAATCTGAAGACATTGTTCTACAAACTCTCAACCAGCCTTGGATGGAAAAATCCTGAAGAATGTACAAACTGAAAACCAGTTTTTGTCTGTATAGCATCAGCAGCAACGCTTGAGTCAGCTTTGTGTGAAGCCGCCATTTTGATTCAATCAATAGCGTCCCCCTGCACACATTCAGGGACCTGGTCGTGTCTTCAGGTCAAACGGATTGTGGGACAAGATGCACAAAGGAAAAGGAAAAAAGTTCCGCCGGACCCCGGGAGGCCGCCGCCTATGTCATGGGCGATCTTAGGCCACACCAGGGCAATAGTGAAGCTGCAGCAGGTGCAAATAAGCTTCAGACAGTGTTACAAGCGCTGCTCAGAACTCTCAACTATGACACCACCTCGGTGCCATCCGGATCTTGGCGCCTTGTGCTGGTTCCGGCCTATTCACACATGGGTCCGCTACTGACGCCACCTCACAGGCCAACGGGGCACCCCACGCCGACTTTCGGCACAGCATTGTAGGATGGCCACACCAGTGCGGCAACTTGCTGGACACCACCTCGGTGCCATCCAGATTTCGGCGCGTTATGCTGCCTTCGGCCTATTCGCCGCAAGTGCGCACGCAACTCAGCTGCATAGCGAGTGAAACACCAAGGGGCGCCCCACTGCAGCCGAGGCACCTCCATCTTGGGGGCGACGCACAGCATCACATTGCTTTCCAATGCAGTCAGATCCTCAAACAGCCCCCACTGACTGACGCGAACTCACAGGCCAACGGGGCGCCCCACGCCGACTTTCGGCGCAGCATTGTAGGATGGCCACACCAGTGCAGCAACTTGCTGGACACCACCTCGGTGCCATCCGGATCTTGGCGCGTTGTGCTGCCTTCGGCCTATTCGCACATCGGTCCGCTACTGACGCCGCCTCACGTGCCAACGGATTCGGGGCACCCCACGCCGACTTTCGGCGCAGCATTGTAGGATGGCCACACCAGTGCGGCAACTTGCTGGACACCACCTCGGTGCCATCCAGATCTCGGCGCGTTGTGCTGCCTTCGGCCTATTCGCCGCAAGTGCGCACGCAACTCAGCTGCATAGCGAGTGAAACACCAAGGGGCGCCCCACTGCAGCCGAGGAACCTCCATCTTGGGGGCGACGCACAGCATCACATTGCTTTCCAATGCAGTCAGATCCTCAAACAGCCCCCACTGACTGACGCGAACTCACAGGCCAACGGGGCGCCCCACGCCGACTTTCGGCGCAGCATTGTAGGATGGCCACACCAGTGCAGCAACTTGCTGGACACCACCTCGGTGCCATCCGGATCTTGGCGCGTTGTGCTGCCTTTGGCCTATTCGCACATCGGTCCGCTACTGACGCCGCCTCACGTGCCAACGGATTTTCTACGCTTTTTATAGCCCTATGCCGCATAACAGGTCATGTGACTTGTTTATAAAACTTTTCATTGGTTCATTTTACTTTTGGTTTCCTAATGATGGAAGGCTTGATCATATGACCTAAAAATAACACTTTTCATTGGATTAAAACATTTTTTTTTCGCAAACGATGAAAGCAACACCTTGTTTCTGGATGTTTCAGACTGAAGCTGGCGTCAGCATGAAAGCACCACCATCTCGTGGCTCCGTCGCGGTCATTCCGCGAGCAATCATGGCAGCCGCTCCCCACCGGAAGCCTGCAGGAGTCGGGGGCCCCCAAGACTTTTGTAGAATCTTCAAGGCTGAGGGGACGCTTTCGAGAATGGGGTCCAAGACCTAGCAGACAAGCGTCCGAGTTCCAAGGTGTCCCAGGGCCATTTCAGTGGACCACGCCCAAAAAGGAAAGAGCCTGCCGCCATTTTGAGAGTCCTGTGGCAGCCGCCTATCGCTGCACCGCAAGAGTGGGCGCAACTCAGCTGAATGGCGGATTTTGGCACAGTGTACCAAAAGCGGGCGGAATGGCAACTGAAACGGTAAAGGGGCGCCCCACTACAGCAGACGAGCCTCCACCTGGGGAGGCCCGTTCATGCCGCCTCACCCCCCCCCCCCGGGGCGCCCCACGCCGTTATTCGGAGCAGCATTGTAGGATACCAAAACCAGTGCGGCAACTTACTGGACATCACCTGGGTGCCATCCACATCTCAGCGCGTTCTGCTGCCTTGGAACTATTCGCACAACAGACCGCTACTGACGAGGCCTCCCCCCGCACCCCCCGGGACGCCCCTCACCGTTTTTCGGAGCTGCATTGTAGGATACAAAAAACCAGTGCGGCACCCAGGTAACATCACCTGGGTGCCGTCCAGAACTCAGCACGTTGTGCTGCCTTGGGACTATTCGCACAAAACACAGCTACTGACCATTGTTGCTTCTTTTTTCAAAAAAATGTTTAAATGTATTTACTGTTTTTGTTGCGTTGTATATATTTATAAGTTATTAAAGTTTTATAATCCTACTACTTTGTTGGAGTGCTATATATTTTTAATGTGACACATAATTGTAAAAACTTTGATGTACAAAGAGGCATCCCTGGAATCTTCCGCTACAGGCTCGGTCCCCTCCCCAATCACAATACAGGATGGTTTTCACATAGTAGGAACGCGTGTGGTGTGACGGATCTCATCGGGTGGGGGCCTTGATCTACTGTAACTCCTTTGAAGAGGGGTGATTCTTTACAGCTGGGGCCATAAACTACATCTGCAAGGCTAGGTGATAGCCTGGGACCGGCCTGGACAATCGGACACAGAGGAAGAGGAGTGTCAGAGGGTGCGGTAGTGAATAGGGCGAAAGGGAGGTGTCGGGCGGGCACAGGGTGTGATTCTCAAGGAAGAGCAGCGCAGATGGGGGGAGGTTTATTGCCCATGCATAAGACAGAGAGCGGGGGTGACCAGTGCCTGGGGGAGATGCTTGCGAGGGTGGGGAGCCATGCTAAGGATCGACAGCGTGCAGAGAGTGGGTCTGGTCAAGGCATCTAAAATGGCTGCCGCGCACGACAAAAGTGTGGCATTTGAAAAAAGGCAAGATGGCGCAGACAATGTTTTTTCAACACTTCCTGATTTCCTTCGAATCGAACGTTAACAGACGTTATCTCTCACACACTACCGGTCCACCTGGGTTTAAACGCCGAGATGGTAGGGACTGCATCCCGTGGAGATAGGCCGAGACGTCACTCATCAGAAAAAAAAAATCTATAAAAAAGTCTATAAACATACAATAAGTTAAAAGTCAATCATTCTTGTTTCCTTGTAGTATGCTCCCCAGTCCGCTTTCCGTTACGCGTTACACGATTTTTTTTTTTGCCCCGCGGGGCCCTTTTAAAGCCTCCACATCAAACCTAGGGGGTCAGGGAGGATCTACTATGCCCCCTTATGGTCATTTCCCCCTTTGTTTTGGCCTCCTCTTGTCTCTCGATCCTACCGAGAGACAAGATGGCGGCCGCTCCGGACTGTTTAGAATGTTGACAGACACCGGAGAGCCAATCAGCTTCGCTTCTCGAAGTTCCGTTACGCGTCAAGTACGCGAACCGGAGCGCTACCCGGGACGCTGTCACAGATATGTATCTTTTTTTGAACGTTAATTTCTCAAAATCCACTGGAGCACATATATTGAGACCTAGCAAAGGCACATCGGGCTAACAGTCCCTACAATTTTGCCAAGTTTTGTGCAAATCCATTCAGCCGTTCGGGCTAAAAGTGAGGCCAACCGCCCTATGGAAATTAACATGGGAAAAACGCGTTTTGGGACCCCCCTTTTTTCTCGGCCCCCCCTTGACAAACCCCCCCCAAATTTTCAGGGGCTGCTCAGAAACAAAATGTTCCATTTTCCTGAAAATTTCAGCCGATTCCGTCCACAAACGCCAAAGTTATTAGACATAGAATTTTCAAAAATCCCATAGAGAAAAAATCCTAACTATATATACCTACTGGCGACCGCCAGTAGGTAATATATATATATATATATATATATATATATATATATATATATATATATATATATCAGAGATCATGGAACGCTGGGAGCAGGAGATCTTTAGCACATCATACACGTCACCACATGGTGGCGTTACATCGACGACCTGTTCGTCATTTGGAATGCGAGTGAACAAGGAGCGATTCGGTTCATTGACGAACTGAATACCAACAAAAACAACATTCTGCTTACCAGCCACATCAGCAAAACCTCTTCTGAATACTTAGATGTCAGACTTGACATCAAGGACAATCAATTGCACACCACATTATTCAGGAAGACCACTGCAGGAAATAGCTTCCTTCATACCCTCAGCAGTCATCTGGAGACCCTGAAATGGAGCATCCCTTATGGGGAACTGCTGAGGGCCAAGAGAAACTGCAACACTGAAGTGGCATACCAACAAGAATGTAGAGAAAGCCAATGATGTTCCCAGATCTCTGACTCTATGTGACAAGACCCCTGAAGCCGAAGGCGACACTGATTGCACTATCCGCCTGATCATGACCTATAATGCAGAATCTAAAAACATCTATAGGATATTGTCCAAAAACGGGGACATCCTCAAGCGTGACAACATCATTAGGGAGTATATTTCGAACAGACTCAGCGTGACATACAGGAAAGGCAGAAATATCAGGGACATGTTGGAACGAAGCGGCGTCACTACTTATTCCACGGGGCACGAGCATTGCCTCAAGGGATTCTTTCCTTGTGGCCATTACAAGGCGTGCAAAAACAGCTTTTTCACCAACACGGTCACGTATAAAGGTATGAAGAAAGAGATTAATCAATTCCTCACGTGTAGTTCCACCTCGTGATTTAAGTGATCGAATGTCCTTGCAAACTTTGGTATATAGGGAGCAGCATCCTATTAGCCCAGAAGCGTTGTCGGGCCATCACGCACAATGATGAAAAATACCCGGTGGCCCATCATTTCAGGGACAAATATTTTTCCAATACATCACTACTGAGATTTTTCATTCTAGAGCAAATAACCAGGAACCCCAGGGGGGGGGCAACAGGGTGCTAAAACTCAGGCAAAGAGAGTCTAAGTACATTGTTGATTTCCAGTCCAAAGACCCGGGGGCCTCAATCAAAACGAGGAACTAGCGATACATCTCAGGGAGGAATAGTGGCAATACACTTTCTTCAGATGGTTCCTTTGGCTCTATGCCAGCGGGTATCTGTTAACCATTCTTGCCCTATTCCTGCTCTATTTTCCTGTCTGTCTCCTACCATTTAGTCTAGTGCATAAGAAGAAGTTTATTTTGTTGTACTGTTTTTAATCTACATTGTAACTGATGTTGTTTTTATTATGTTTCTTCTAACAGGAGAAAAGGAAGGGGCCCAACCACAACACACACTGTTCACGGACAACCTACAATTTTCACCATCTTATCACTGAGCACGCCTTTTCTGATGGGCACCTCCGGCAAGTATTACTTAACGTCTCCAGCCCAAAATGAGCATTCCAGTGCGTTATACAGCCACCAGCACTCTATACTTGCACCATGTGATGCTGTTCTTCAGTGCAGTATTTTAGTATTTTACTAATATGTTTAGGACATTTGCCTGATATTTCCGGACAGGTTGAGCATGTTTTCTGATATTTGAATCTAGTATGTGTTGTATGAACTCTTTTGATATGGTGGATGACACCAGACGAGATCCATTTTGATGACTGATGCATGCACAAACGTATTTTACGTGGTAACCTGTAGTTGTCTAGTCCCTGTCCTCACAGTTCGCAAAATGTCAACACCTCACGGGTGCAGGATGTGTTGGACGTCAGTCAACATGAATCATTTAACGGCCTCATTCATTGTTTTTGCAGAGACGTATTTTACGTGGTAACCTGCATTAGTCCAGCCAGTGTCCCGATAGGTCGCAATATGCTCAAATCCAAATGGGTATGGGACGTGCTTGTGGCGGGACATCACTCATTGTAACAGATGTGTGGCACCAATTTAGACCTCTATGGCTACAGGAGTAACCTCATATCTCACACTATCATGTTTACATCACAAACATGTCTGCCTTCGTGCCGTACACATTACTGGGAGTTACACGGATGTTTCTGCCCCTTATCATCTGTGGGAACATACTGATTAATCCCAATGTCGCAAAAAGGTTTATTTTCATTTGAGGTAATCTGGAGACTGCAATGTCTGCATGATTTAACTTCTCATTCTTTTTCTCCTGTGACATCATTGTGGTAAAACTGAGATTTTCATGTATGTATAAGCTATTTTGCTTCCGTAGCACTACTATATCGCCTAGTACAAAATGTCTGCCACACATTTTGATGAAAAGTATTTACTTTCAGTACTTCGTCTATGTCCAGTACTTGCTTAATGCTTTATCAGTTTTGTTTTCGAGCACATTCATTTACGTGAACAAGGCTTCCGAGTAAGCCGAAACATGTTGTAAGTGAATAATCACCCTTGGATTATGAAAACCTGGCGGATCCTTTGTTACTGAGAGCGCCTTTCATTGGAACATTTGTTTGGATATATATATATCTATATATATCTATATATAGATATATATATATATATATAAAAAAGCTTCGAACAGACAAGAAGGGTTGAGGCAAAAGACCTGCACCTGTTCTGAGTTGTGACTTGTCAATATTTTGATGGTGCTCACGAAACCAAGGAACACAACCCTATCTGTTCCTTTAAGGACAAAGTCCTAATACAAAGCACAAACTATGGAATCGGCACTCATCAGGAAGTATCATTCATAATGATAAATGTCCTTCAATCAAAAGTAAATCCACTTCAAATGAACAGGTCCGAACTTGATCACGGTAATTTTTCAATTCTTTAATGTAGTTTTCACACAATAGAAAAATGTTCCAAATCACAGCAGGTTTATTCCTTTTTCTCTTTTTAGCCTTTAGCCAACGCGTTTCGTCTCAAAAATGAGACTTCTTCAGGGCTAAAATTAAAATATACAAAAATTCCTATTAATACACATCTACAGACAAAAGAATTTTCAAAGTAAGACTTACACAAAGAAATATTAACATGACTCTAAACCAAAGTTACAAAAGAATACACTATATTAGTCCGAGTAGTACACACAATAGAATCACTTTTAAAACACCGACATTTATATATATTCACTGAAAAAACCATAGGTTTCACGCCAGTTATAGTTAGGTGGAAATTTTACTCGCATAAAACCATTGAAATTCCCACGTTATAGTTAGTTGGACTCACTATAACTTGCGTGTGCAATGCACTGCTGATGACGTCACATATTACATCACTCATGACATGGTCAGTGACATCACTCATGACATCACTGATGACATCTCAAATGACATCACTGATGACAACATCCTTGTGACAAAGTGGCAGACCTCCTATCAGCATAAAATAACCTTTGACACACACATTCAAAAATAGAAATTAACATTTTCTTAAAAAAGGAGAAACCAATACCAATTACAACAACTTATTAGGTAATTCCAACATCTACATACACATCCACTCATTCACCAACAGTTCTATATAGTCACTCATGCATGTACTTACTCATCATATGTACTCATACACCTATACATGCTGTTACACACTAATACTCATCCATATAGTTACTCACACACAAATTCACACATGCAAATAAACTATCAAAAAACCATTTACTTGATTATACTGCTATATACACACCACTACACATACTTCTACAGAAACGGAAACATATTTACTCTCTTAAACAATCAATTATAAAAACACATACTCACTAACCCACCCATACACACAATCATCCACCAATACAGTCTTGCACACATGTTGTCTTCAAAATACATACAAATAGTGAGTCACTCATTCATGCATCTGTGCTCTAAGTAATATCCCCCACCGAACCATACAGACACTGATACTGATACTCAAAAAAACAACTAATAACCCATATACACACTCATGTAGCTACTCACCAACCCATGCAGCCACTTATACACAAAGTGAGACACAGATACAGATATTTAAATATTTAAACATTACTCGCTAATATATGTATTCACTAAGATACATTTAATAAGTCAGTTAACCAATCAATTTTACACAAAAAAACATCCATTTAGACATTTATTTACCCATGTATTCTTCCATCAACCTTTAGATATACATATATAAAAAATATTTATTTTTCAGAAAGATACACATTCACTGGATGATGTTATCAGTGATGTCATTTGAGATGTCATCAGTGATGTCATGAGTGATGTCACTGACCATGTCATGAGTGATGTAATATGTGACGTCATCAGCAGCACATTGCACGCGCAAGTTATAGTGAGTCCAACTAACTATAACGTGGGAATTTCAATGGTTTTATGCGAGTAAAATTTCCACCTAACTATAACTGGGGTGAAACCTATGGTTTTTTGAGTGAATTTAATAGGTTTTTTAAATGCTAATTCCTAACTATAACTGGTGTGAAACCTATGGTTTTTTCAGTGAATATATATATATTCTCGGCACGGTGCCTACTCTAATAATGGGGTCCCACGCTGCAACTCTGGGCAATAGCTTGCTTAGTCTCCACACCGGCCCTAATCGCTAAGGATGCCTGGCTTCACCAGGGGGGTGCGCAGGAGTTGGTCGCCTCACAGGAACAGGCCAGGACGGGTTCCTCAGCGGTTTATTCAGCGCGGGGACACACTGGTAAGTGTAACCATGCGCTTTATAAGCTTCAGAATTATTATATATATATATATTCACTGAAAAAACCATAGGTTATAGACCATATATAGTTAGGAATTAGCATTTACAAAACCTTGAAAATTCACTGAAAAAACCATAGGTTATAGACCATACATAGTTAGGAATTAGCATTTAAAAAACCTTATTTTACTCACACAAAACCATTGAAATTCCATATATAGTTAGTTGCACTAACTATATATTGCGCACCCGCAATCCACTGCTGATGATGTCACATATTACATCATTCATGACATGGTCAGTGACATCACTGATGACATCACTGATGACATCTCAAATGACATCACTGATGACATCATCCAGTGACTGTGTGTTTCTGAAAAGTTTAAATATGTTTTACATATTGAAGAATGAGTAGATGTAGAAGTGTCTGGATGAAGGATTTAGTAGGTGCGTGACTGACTGTATGAGTGAGTGATTAAATGTGTCTCACTGAGTGCATGGGTTAGTGACTAAACTGTCTTAATTTGTGCATCATTATGTCTGTTGTTCTGTAAACTGCTGCATGTGTTGATCAGTAGCTATATGAGTAACTATATGGGTTATTGATTGATTGCCCAAGTATTTGCATGGGAGACTGAGTGTGTGTGTGGCTGGCTGGGAGGTGTGTGACTCTGTACAGATCAATGTGTACTTGTATCAATGATTGTATAAGAGAGTAAGTATGTGTTAGTATATGGTTGAAAACGTAAGGTGCTCTATGTTTAACTGTATAGAGTAGAAAATGGAAGTGTGATTGATTCTTTACAGGACTGACTAGGTGTGTGAGTAACTCCATGGATGAGTGGCAGAGTGTGAGTGTCTGTATAGGTGTATGAGTGCATATGATAGTGTTCTAAACATGAGTGATTCTATGTATGAATGATTGTATGGGTGAATGAGTGAATGTGTGTGTAGACGTAGGAATCAGTGAGTACGTATGTAGTAACTAGTATTGGTGTGTCAATGGTTTCAAAAATTATACTCTGTTTTTAACACTGGGTGAAACAGAGGTTATATTAAAATGTGAGGAGATGCATTGTATTGTCACATGAATGATATCATCAGTGATGTGGTCATTGATGTCAAATGAGATGTCATCAGTGATGTCATTTGAGATGTCATCAGTGATGTCATCAGTGATGTCACTGACCATGTCATGAATGATGTAATATGTGACATCATCAGCAGTGGATTGCGGGTGCGCAATATATAGTTAGTGCAACTAACTATATATGGAATTTCAATGGTTTTGCGTGAGTAAAATAAGGTTTTTTAAATGCTAATTCCTAACTATGTATGGTCTATAACCTATGGTTTTTTCAGTGAATTTTCAAGGTTTTGTAAATGCTAATTCCTAACTATATATGGTCTATAACCTATGGTTTTTTCAGTGAATTTCAATGGTTTTTTAATAGCAAATATCATAAGCTGTCGAATGTCAAGTACGTGGTAAGTGAAAACATTTTCGTGTTTATGCACACTGATCTGCTTTGAATGGTGCCCCCCCCCCTCATTTCTATTAGGAGTACTCTCTCTTTGCAGATAGTGAAAGGTAGTTAACGCAGGCCTTTGCCCCCGTTGTAATCCGTCGTGCCTGCTTCTCTCTCCATTTGATTGATTGTTATCCAAGTATTTACTGTTTTAGAATTGGTTCTCTTTGGTTCATTCTCTATTTACAAACAAACACAGAGTCGCAATACTCTGTTTAGTCTTTGCAGATAACGAAAAATCGTGTAAAAAAAGAAAGAAAAGGAATCGAGCAAAATCAGTAGGCCACTAATGGGATCTCTTTTTGACCTCGCTAAAATAGAAACATTAGGAACAACCCCTCATGACAAATACAAAACTAGTGAGATGAACTGAACTCCACACAATGATGGCTGCAAAACAGCTCGGCTCCGCCACCCACCCCGCCCAAAATAACGATAAAGAGCGGCTGCCATGATTGGTTGCGGAATGGCCACAACGGAGCTACGAAATGGTGCTGCTCTCATGCTAACCCCAGCTTCGGTCTGAAACATCCAGAAACACTGTAGACTACCAATTCGATCAGTTCCGGTAGCGCCCCAATGTAACCCGGTAGAGAAGAACTAGCCCTCCCCTCTTTGACTGATGGTTCTTGTTGCCTGTCCTTTCTGTTGTCATTTAACAGAACTATTTAGCCTGCTGAAAGGGGTTGTGTTTCGACCGCTGGTTGGTGGAGACATTTTGACTATATTCTGGACCTGCGTTGTCGCGTAATGCGTCATATGACGCGCCGCGTTAGCGCATCCGGAAGTCATCCGGGGCGCGCAGCGCGTAACGTAAGCATAACAAGTCATGTGACTTGTTAATAAAACTTTTCATTGGTTCATTTTACTTTTCTTATTCTAATGATGAAAGCCTTGGTCATATCACCTAAAAATTACGCTTTTAATTACTTCCGAACATTATTTTCTCTTAAATATATGTTATAATGTTCCAGGCTAATGTACTTTCCCGGAAATTTTACAACTGTCCTGCAAGTAAAATATATTCTTTTTTCGAGAAAAAGGGGGTTTCTTCGTCCCATGACGGAGCCGTTGAGCCAAAGAGGGTCGACCTGCTGTCTTAGTCGCCGATACGCCTGAATATGAGATTCTTATCGATCACTTTATGTTGCAGGAATAGAAAACACAACAGCCCTTGACCATTTATCTTTACTGCGTTCCTTCGTATTATACCTTTTACCCTTCATGTAATTGGTCTGCTTTATTTCACTTGCCTTTTAATGATTCTAAAACAGTGACTATTATTAAAAACTTTACCAATGTATACACTACTACCATGTTTTCTTTTAAAAACCTTTATTGTGAAAATTTCATTATACAAATACGAGCCTATAACCACGTGGGCCTGCCACGGAGCAAACTGTAATCGTATATGATGAATAGACATTTACACTGTAGAGGAACGTAACGGGCGGGCCATTAGGTTGCAAAAACTAAGGTGTCTAACAGTTACGGAATCGGTGGACGTACATTTTATAATTAAAATACGACAGGGCCAGTTACAATAAAATTATCTAGATATACATTTGCGGGCAAGTACCATGGGTGACGTTAATTCGAATTTTCAACAGTACAGTAATCAATAACACATCAGAACTTAATATCAATAGGGATGTCGAAATATTCAATCAATTCTCGTCCCCGCCCGCCATGTGCTTCAAAACTGCATACGTATCTCGTGATTTCAAGGTTCTGCAACCAGTACACAACAAGGAGTTACGAGTCCCATTTATTCCGGCGCCATTTTGGGCGAGGACGGGCAGGTCCAGGATATAGTCAAAATGTCTCTACCAACCATCGACTATGATGATGTTCATATGCTGTATTTATTAGAGTAACACTCATCTGCCCACATGAAATTAATTTACCACAATCTAAACATGTCATTTTAATCTTTCCAAAGTTCTTCTAAATATTTGGGACCGTTTCCCTTGCCTCTGAAGCTCTCAGTGCCACTTCTTTGATGAATGTACTAGCAGGTCAGGGGTTCTCCTCCAAATCTCTCTTTTATGCAGCACTATAATTAATTGGTGCCACCTCTCCATATGACGATGCATGGTATAGTTATCACAACTATATATTTTTTCGGTTCCTCTGGAGAGTTCATTGTGGCAGATGAAGCGTGTAACATACCGGGCATTTACCTTTTTTTGCATGTACAGGAAAGGAAAAAAAAATCGAGCGTTCGAGTTCTTAGGTGTCCCAGGGCCATTTTAGTGGACCAGGCCCAAATCCAAAGAACAGCTATCTCACAGGCTAATGGGGCGACCCACGCCGAGTTTCAGCATTGTAGGATGACCACACAAGTACAGCAACTTGCTAGACATCACCTCGGTGCCATCCGGATCTCGGCGCCCCACTGCAGATGAAGTGCCTCTCAACTATGAAACCACCACGGTGACATCCGGATCTTGGCGCGTTGTGCTGCCTTCGGCCTATTCGCACATCGGTCCGCTACTGACGCCATCTCACAGGCTAATGGGGTGACCCACGCCGAGTTTCAGCATTGTAGGATGACCACACCAACTTGCTAGACATCACCTCGGTGCCATCCGAATCTTGGCATCTCAACGCCTAGTGGTATCTTCCATACAGAAAATATTGTTACGCTGCCTTTGGCCCCATTCGCACATCAGTCCGCAACTTAGACATCACCTCGATGCCATCCGGATCTTGGCATCTCAGCGCCTTGTGGTGTCAGTCAGAAAATATTGTTGCGCTGCCTTTGGCCCCATTCGCACATCAGTCCGCTACTGACACCATCTCACAGGCCAATAGGGCGCCCCACGCCGACTTTTACCATTGTACGATGGCCACACCAGTGGCACAACTTCCTAGACATCACCTCGGTGCCATCCGAATCTTGGCATCTCAACGCCTAGTGGTATCTTCCATACAGAAAATCTTGTTACGCTACCTTTGGCCCCATTCGCACATCGGTCCGCAACTTAGACATCACCTCGGTGCCATCCGGATCTTGGCATCTCAGCGCCTTGTGGTGTATTCTCTTCAGAAAATATTGTTGAGCTGCCTTTGGCCCCATTCGCACATCCGTCCGCAACTTACACATCACCTCGGTGCCATCCGGATCTTGGCATCTCAGCGCCTTGTGGTGTCTTCTACTCCGAAAATATAGTAGAAAATATTGTTGCGCTGCCTTTGGCCCCATTCACACATCAGTCCGCTACTGACACCATCTCACAGGCCAACAGGGCGCCCCACGCCGACTTTTACCATTGTACGATGGCCACACCAGTGCCACAACTTGCTAGACACCACCTCGGTGCCATCCGGATCTTGGCATCTCAGCGCCTTGTGGTGTCTTCAAATCAGAAAATATTGTTGCGCTGCCTTTGGCCCCATTCGCACATCGGTCCGCTACTGACGCCATCTCACAGGCCAACGGGGCGCCCCACGCCGACTTTCAACATTGTAGGATGGCCACAGAAGTGCGACAACTTACTAGACACCACCTCGGTGCCATCCGGATCTTGGCGCGTTGTGCTGCCTTCGACCTATTCGCACATCGGTCCGCTACTGACGCAAACTCACAGGCCAACGGGGCGCCCCACGCCGACTTTCAGCATTGTAGGATGGCCACACCAGTGCGGCAACTTACTAGACACCACCTCGGTGCCATCCGGATCTTGGCGCGTTGTGCTGCCTTCGGCCTATTCGCACATCGGTCCGCTACTGACGCAAACTCACAGGCCAACGGGGCGCCCCACGCCGACTTTCAGCATTGTTGGATGGCCACACCAGTGCGACAACTTACTAGACACCACCTCGGTGCCATCCGGATCTTGGCGCGTTGTGCTGCCTTCGGCCTATTCGCACATCGGTCCGCTACTGACGCAAACTCACAGGCCAACGGGGCGCCCCACGCCGACTTTCAGCATTGTAGGATGGCCACACCAGTGCTGCAACTTGCTGGACACCACCTCGGTGCCATCCAGATCTTGGCGCGTTGTGTTGCCTTCGGCCTATTCGCACATCGGTCCGCTACTGACGCCGCCTCACGTGCCAACGTATTTTCTCCTAATTTTACACCCTATGCCGCATAACAGGTCATGTGACTTGTTTATAAAACTTTTCATTGGTTCATTTTACTTTTGGTTTCCTAATGATGGAAGGCTTGATCATGTGACCTAAAAACAACACTTTTCATAGGATGAAAACTTTTTTTTTTCCCCAAACGATGAAAGCCCCACCTTGTTTCTGGATGTTTCAGACTGAAGCTGGCGTCAGCATGAGAGCACCACCATCTCGTAGCTCAGTCGTGGTCATTCCGCGAGCAATCATGGCAGCCGCTCCCCACCAGAAGCCTGCAGGAGTCGGGGCCCCCAAAACTTTTGATGAATTCTCAAGGTGGAGGGGACGCTTTCGAGAATGAGGTCCAAGACCTAGCAGACAAGCGTCCGATTTCCAAGGTGTCCCAGGGCCATTTCAGTTGACCAGGCCCAAAAAGGAAACAGCCTGCCGCCATTTTGAGAGTCCTGTGACAGCCGCCTATCGCTGCACCGCAAGAGTGGACGCAACTCAGCTGAATTGCGGCTTTTGACACAGTGGACCAAAAGCGGATGGAATGGCAACTGAAACGGTAAAGGGGCGCCCCACTACAACAGATGACACTCCACCTGGAGAGGCCCGTTCACGCCGCCTCCCCCGGGGCGCTCCACGCCGTTATTCGGAGCAGCATTGTACGATACCAAAACCAGTGCGGCAACTTACTGGACATCACCTTGGTGCCATCGTTCTGCTGCCTTGGAACTATTCGCGCAACAGTTTGCTACTGATGACCCACCCCCCGCGACGCCACATGCCGTTATTTGCTGGGTGGCAACTTACTAGACATCACTTTCGTGTCATCTAGATTTCAACGCGTTCTGCTGCCTTGGAACTATTCGCACAACAGTTTGCTACTGATGACCCACCCCCCGCGACGCCCCACGCCGGAAATCTGGACGTTGTGCTGCGTTGGGACTATTCGCACAGCCGACCGCTACTTCGTTGTTTTTCCCTAAAAATGTTTATATGTTATTACTATTTTTGTTTTCTTGTATATATTTATAAATTATTAAAGTTTTATAATCTTACTACTTTGTCGGAGTGCTATATATTTTTAATGTGACACATAATTGTAAAAACTTTGATGTACAAACAGTCATCCCTGGAATCTTCCGCTTCAGGCTCGGTCCCCTCCCCAATCACAATACAGGATGGTTTTCAGATAATAGCAACGCTTCTGCTGTGACGAATCTCATCGAGTGTGGGCCTTGATCTACTATAACTCCTTTGAAGAGGGGTGATTCTTTACAGCTGTGGCCATAAACTACATCTGCAGGGCTAGCTGATACCCTAGGACCAGCCTGGACAATCGGACACAGAGGAAAAGGAGTGTCAGAGGGTGCGGTAGTGAATAGGGCGAAAGGGAGGTGTCGGGCGGGCACAGGGTGTGATTCTCAGGGAACAGCAGCGCAGATGGGGGAGGTTTATTACCCATGCATAAGACAGAGAGCGGGGGTGACCACTGCCTGGGGGAGATGTTTGCGAGGGTGGGGAGCCATGCTAAGGATCGACAGCGTGCACAGAGTGGGTCTGGTCAAGGCATCTAAAATGGCTGCCGTGCACGACAAAAGTGTGGCATTTGAAAAAAGACAAGATGGCGCAGACAATGTTTTTCAACACTTCCTGATTTCCTTCGAATCGAACGTTAACAGACGTTGGGGCATATTACCAAAGTTAAGCGATATTTATCCCTAACGATGCTTAGCAACGATTTTTTTACCGTCAGAAATTATCGCAGATAAACCTTGCTATTATCAAGGTTTATCGGAAATACGATAAAAAACGACCGCAATGCATTAATATCGCTGAAAACTCAGCGATATTCATGCATTACCGAGCTAATGCTCTTAGCCATGTTATCCACCTCCCATTGGATAACATGGCTAAGAACTGCTCAGGGCAGGTGGTAGCTTTTAGAGATATTCGCCCTTATCTCGAATATTTCCAAAAGTTGATAATAGGAGATAGCGATGTTAGCGACTGTTTCCAGTCGCTAACATCTTGGCATGCCCACTTTGCATGTCATTAGTGATAAATATCACTCACATGCAAAGTGGGGCCCAAGATGGTCGCTATCTTCTACTAGCCGTCGCTAACTGGTGTTAGCAACAGCTAGGTAATACACATATAATTTTATCTCCGCGAAGCGGAGCGCTGTTACAGATATATATCTTGTTTCTGAACGTTAATTTCTCAAAATGCACTGAAGCACATATATTGAGACCTAGCAAAGGCACATCGGGCTACCAGTCCCTACAATTTTGCCAAGTTTCGTGCAAATCCATTCAGCTGTTCGATCCTACCGAGAGACAAGATGGCGGCCGCTACGGACTGTTTGGAATGTTTACAGACACCGGAGAGCCAATCAGCTTCGCTTCGCAAAGCTCCGTAACGCGAAAAGTACGCGAAGCGGTGCGCTGTTACAGATATATACCTTTTTTTGAACGTTAATTTCTCAAAATCCACTGGAGCACATATATTGAGATCTAGCAAAGGCACATCGGGCTACCAGTCCCTACAATTTTGCCAAGTTTCGTGCAAATCCATTCAGCTGTTCGATTATTATTATTTTTATTTTTTTTTGCCCCGCGGGGCCCTTTTAAAACCTCCACATCAAACCTAGGGGGTGAGCGACAATGTACTATGCCCCCTTATGGTCATTTGCCCCTTCGCTTCGGCCTCCTCTTGTCTCTCGATCCTACCGAGAGACAAGATGGCGGCCGCTACGGACTGTTTGGAATGTTGACAGACGCCGGAGAACCAATCAGCTTCGCTTCACAAAGCTCCGTTGCGCGAAAAGTCCGCGAACCAGTGCGCTGCCCGGTCCGCTGTTACAGATATATATCTTTTTTTAAACGTTAATTTCTCAAAATCCACTGGAGCACATATATTGAGACCTACAAAAGGCACATCGGGCTACCAGTCCCTACAATTTTGCCAAGTTTCGTGCAAATCCATTCAGCCGTTCGGGCTAAAAGTGAGGCCAACCGCCCTATGGAAAACTCAATGTTAAAAACACGTTTTGGGACCCCCCTTTTTTCTCGGCCCCCACTGGACGAACCCCCCCAAATTTTCAAGGGCTGCTCAGAAACAAAATGTGCCATTTTCCTGAAAATTTCAGCCAAATCCGTCCACAAACGCCAAAGTTATTAGACATAGAATTTTCAAAAAACCCATAGAGAAAAAATCCTAACTATATATACCTACTGGCGACCGCCAGTAGGTAATATATATATATATATATATTTATATATATATATAACATTTCTATGGCAAAATGAAACCCCTCATTTTGTTCCTTTTCAAATTAAATGTATTAAGTGTTACCACTTTATTCCAATCAAGATGACTTCAGGTGTGCCATACTTTTGTCATAAGTAAGACTGTTAGCGTTCTAGTTGTTCTTTAGAACACTCTGGGACATTCTGTCATTGGGCTATAGTTGGGCTACATCTGGCTGATATTTGGGCTACATTTGGGCTCTTTTGTCTCTGGTGGCCATCTTGGGAGACTGCATATCAGAATTTTTTTAATGAAATATAAGAGGATTTGAGGAGTCACTCAAAATGTGCCCTAATTTTTCTTTCTTCAGCACTAATCATAATTTCTATGGCAAAATGAACCCCCTCATTTTGTTCCTTTGCAAATTAAATGTTTTAAGTGTTAACACTTTATTCCAATCAAGATGACTTCAGGTGTGCCATACTTTTGTCATAAGTAAGACTGTTAGCACTCTAGTTGTTCTTTAGAACACTCTGGGACATTCTGTCATTGGGCTATAGTTGGGCTACATCTGGCTGATATTTGGGCTACATTTGTTTTTTTTTGTCTCTGGTGGCCATCTTTGGGCTACATTGGGCTACATTGGGCTACATTGGGCTACATTTGGGCTCTAACATATATATAGCCCAATGTAGCCCAATATATATATTTTCAAAGTTAATTTTTGTAAAAACCACTGGAGCATATATCTTGAGACATAGCAAAGGCACATCGGGTTACCAGTCCCTACAATTTTGCCAAGTTTGGTGGAAATCCATTCAGCAGTTCGGGCTAAAAGTGAGTCCAACCGCCCTATGGAAATTAACATGGGGAAAACACATTTTGGGACCCCCCTTTTATCTCGGCCCCCGCTGGACGGATCCCCCGAAACTTTCGGGGAAGGAGCGGAGCGCAGCGAGGCAAAGTTAAGGAAAATTACAGGCAGTTCCCTCATTCAGCGCCAAAGTTACTCCCAATAAAATGTTGCAGATTTCCTATGGAAAACGATCCTAACTATAACTACCTACTGGCGACCGCCAGTAGGTAATATATACATATATATATATATATATATATATATATATATATATATATATATATATATATATATATATATATATATATATATATATATACATACATATATATATATATCAGCATGGCAAAAGGAAAATAAACTTGCTGGAAAATCTTCCTGAAAAATGAGTGAGGGCATCTGTACTGCGCCGTGATGCGCGTTGTTGGAATAGAAAACCGGTTTGGCTCCACCGGAAAAGAAACGCACCGCCCCTCATTGTATTGTGCCAGCGTCAACATTCTGGGCCAAAATTGTTGAAAAAAAAAAATATATATATTACCTACTGGCGGTCGCCAGTAGGTATATATAGTTAGGATTTTTTCTCTATGGGTTTTTTGAAAATTCTATGTCTAATAACTTTGGCGTTTGTGGACGGAATTGGCTGAAATTTTCAGGAAAATGGCACATTTTGTTTCTGAGCAGCCCTTGAAAATTTGGGGGGGGTTCGTCAAGGGGGGGCCGAGAAAAAAAGGGGGTCCCAAAACGTGTTTTTAACATTGAGTTTTCCATAGGGCGGTTGGCCTCACTTTTAGCCCGAACGGCTGAATGGATTTGCACGAAACTTGGCAAAATTGTAGGGACTGGTAGCCCGATGTGCCTTTTGTAGGTCTCAATATATGTGCTCCAGTGGATTTTGAGAAATTAACGTTTAAAAAAAGATATATATCTGTAACAGCGGACCGGGCAGCGTCCTAGGACGCGTACTTTTCGCGCAACGGAGCTTTGTGAAGCGAAGCTGATTGGTTCTCCGGCGTCTGTCAACATTCCAAACAGTCCGTAGCGGCCGCCATCTTGTCTCTCGGTAGGATCGAGAGACAAGAGGAGGCCAAAGCGAAGGGGCAAATGACCATAAGGGGGAATAGTAGATCCTCGCTGACCCCCTAGGTTTGATGTGGAGGTTTTAAAAGGGCCCCGCGGGGCAAAAAAAAATAATAATAATAATAATCGAACACCTGAATGGATTTGCACGAAACTTGGCAAAATATTAGGGACTGGTAGCCCGATGTGCCTTTGCTAGGTCTCAATATATGTGCTCCAGTGGATTTTGAGAAATTAACGTTCAAAAAAAGATATATATCTGTAACAGCGCTCCGCTTCGCGTACTTTTCGCGTTACGGAGCTTTGCGAAGCTGATTGGTTCTCCGGCGTCTGTCAACATTCCAAACAGTCCGTAGCGGCCGCCATCTTGTCTCTCGGTAGGATTGAGAGACAAGAGGAGGCCAAAGCGAAGGGGGAAATGACCATAAGGGGGCATAGTAGATCCTTCCTGACCTCTTAGGTTTGATGTACCATTTTGCCAAGTTTGGTGTAATTCCGTTCAGCCATTCAGGCTGTAGACGTATGTAAATGTCCTATGGAAAATTGCATGGGGAAAACACATTTGAAAGTGTTGAAATTTAGAACCAATTAAAATGTTACTTTGGTTTTGTATTTGTGTGTGATGAAAGTTAATTGGTTATGTATATATGTCAAATGAGAGGAAACCACAGCCATTTTGTGATACTACTGTCTGAGGTACATTTGTGAGGAATTTTTGGTGGTGAATTTCTGGTGTTTGATTTACACAGTACTAACACTTCTGCTACTTTTAAAAAGGTGAGTTGTTAATTTGTAAGGGGAACTATGTTGTACACTTGAAGATAATTTGAAAAATGTTTTCTGTTATTTATTTGCAGTCCTTCTGTTATACTAAATACTTGATGAAGTTAGTTTTATATTATGTATTACTAAAAACGATAAATGAAAGTGATTATTTTTTTCTGCAATTTACAGCAAGCAATTTCAAAATAAAATGGCTCACAATGAAGAGACCGTGGCAATTTCTTTTGAATTGTCCACTACATTGATTGAAATTGAGAGCACCAATAATGAAATATTGTCACAAGGAGGACATGACTTGTATGATTCCATTAGATTGATTGAAATGGACAGCACCAAGAATGAAATATTGTCACAAGGAGATGACTTGAATGATTCCACTACATTGATTGAAATTGAGAGCACCAATAATGAAATATTGTCACAAGGAGGAGATGGCTTGTATGATTCCATTAGATTGATTGAAATGGACAGGACCAATAATGAAATATTGTCACAAGGAGGAGATGACTTGAATGATTCCACTACATTGATTGAAATTGAGAGCACCAATAATGAAATATTGTCACGAGGAGATGACTTGAATGATTCCACTACATTGATTGAAATGGACAGCACCAATAATGAAATATTGTCAGAAGGAGGAGATGACTTGAATGATTTTTTTGATCAATCTCTTGATGGCGAATTTATCGAGTGTTTGGAGACCATAGAGTTACAAGAATCATCATTGCAGACTTTTAATGAGGAGATTCCAGATGAGATGATTGAAGAGGAAATTACTGATGAGGACATGTTACTAGTTGTTTCAAATTTAGAAAATTTTGAAGAATAAATTTATATTTAGAAATCAAAAATTGTTTGAGACATTATTTATTTTTATTTTTAATTTATGAGGTTGTAGCGAAGTGATTGTAGTATAAAATGAGACTTATAGTATAGAGTGCAACATTTTTATGTTACATGGTAAGTTTACTCATATTTACTTCCCTTCTGCCACTATATTATCTCCAATGTGTATTTGACATGTCTTCTTCATCTCCGGCCTCCTTTCTCTCACTGTGTGTCTCCGATGCATCTTATCGCTGGTATTTTGTGTAATTACAGAAGAGAGTAAAATAAAATAGTTCGGAACGTGAAAAGGGGGCAAAGTAGAGTACTCCTCACCCCCTAGGCCTTTTTAGGCGGTCCCAAAAGGATCAGTTTCTGCTTTCCTGAGAGATTATGGTATGAGTTCCATATACCACAATAACTTGCATTACAACATGCAAGATATCTATCTCCTATTACCAACTTTTGGAGATATTCGCGCTAAGCGCGAATATCTCCAAAAAGTAACACCTGCCCTGAGCAGTTCTTAGCCATGTTATCCAATGGGAGGTGGATAACATGGCTAAGAGTATTAGCTCGGTAATGCATGAATATCGCTGAGTTTTTAGCGATATTCATGCATTGCGGCCGTTTATTATCGCATTTGCGATAAACCTTGATAATAGTAAGGTTTATCTTCGATAATTTCTGACGATGCTTAGTGGTAAAAAATTGGTTGGTAAGCATCGTTAGCGATAAATATCGCTTAACTTTGGTAATATGCCCCAACGTCTGTTAACGTTCGATTCGAAGGAAATGAGGAAGTGTTGAAAAACATTGTCTGCGCCATCTTGCCTTTTTTGAAATGCCACACTTTTGTCGTGCACGGCAGCCATTTTAGATGTCTTGACCAGACCCACTCTCTGCACGCTGTCGATTCGTAGCATGGCTCCTCACCCTCGCAAGCATCTTCCCCAGGCACTGGTCACCCCCGCTCTCTGTCTTATGCATGGGCAATAAACCTCCCCCCATCTGCGCTGCTCTTCCCTGAGAATCACACTGTGCCCGCCCGACACCTCCCTTTCGCCCTATTCACTACCGCACCCTGTGACACTCCTCTTCCTCTGTGTCCGATTGTCCAGGCTATCAGCTAGCCCTGCAGATGTAGTTTATGGCCCCAGCTGTAAAGAATCACCCCTCTTCAAAGGAGTTATAGTAGATCAAGGCCCACACCCGATGAGATCCGTCACACCACACGTGTTCCTACTATCTGAAAACTATCCTGTATTGTGATTGGGGAGGGGACCGAGCCTGAAGCGGAAGATTCCAGGAATGACTCTTTGTACATCAAAGTTTTTACAATTATGTGTCACATAAAAAATATATAGCACTCCAACAAAGTAGTAGGAATATAAAACTTTAATAACATATAAATATATACAACAAAACAAAAACAGTAAAAACATTTAAACAACGAAGAGACCGTGGCAATTTATTTTGAATTATCCAATAGATTTATTGAAATTGACAGCACCAATAATGAAATATTCTTGTCAGTAGCGGTCTGTTGTGCGAATAGTTCCAAGGCAGCAGAACGCGCTGAAATCTGGATGTCACGAAGGTGATGTCTAGCAAGTTGCCGCCCAGCAAATAACGGCGTGGGGCGCCGCGGGGGTGAGTGAGTCCAGTAGGCACCACAGCTATTCTTACCGGCATTGCAGAATTACTGCTGGGGACAATGCCTGTGCTGGAGCAGGGTCACAGCAGAAACAAAAAGGATTCTGTTGAAGATGTTGTTGGTTTTCAATTTGAAAACAGTTCTGGTGTCAACTGCTATGCTAATGTAGTGGTTAATGTTTTGTTTTCTCTAGAAAATGTAAAAGAGGGGGAGGCAGTCCAAAGTTCCGTTAAAAGGGCAAAGGAAAGGATCGGTGGTTTGAACTATCAGTCAAAAAGGGGAGGGGGTGCAACAATTTTTCCTACCGGGTCACACTGTGCTTTCACCGGAAGTGAGGTCTGCAGGATTCTAGTAATTCAAAGTGAGGCTGGCGCCGACGTCCCGCGGATACAGTTTCGTCACTCCACGGGTGATCATGGCAGTCATTCCCCATCGGGGGTGGGAGACTCCCGCGGCTCCTCTAGAATCTTCAAGGTCGTGGAGGACTACGGTGGTGGAGTCAACCAGTGACCGGGCCATTTCTTTATGCTGGGCCCGCTCTTGCCAGGTCGACCGCCATTTTGAGAGTTCGGTAGCTACTGGCGATCGCGGGGTCAAATGAACGGACGGGCTCCACCCTGCCGGGCGAGACGTTGCAGCATGGCCACAGTGGAAGAACTCTTTTCCGGGCGCCTGGACCGCTGAGGGTGCAGCTGGGAAGCCTACACTGGGGAGGCGGGAGAGGCCTGTTCGCACCGTCTCTCCCTCCCAGTGCACCCCACGGCGTCTCGCTTGAGATTTGTTATGGCCGGACCAGGCGATGAGGACGAGGGGGGGGTCGGAGGCATGTGCAAGACATCCCCCCCCAGTGTTGTCGCAGCCATTATAAAAGAAAGAAGTGTCCCGTCCGTCTTCGGGCCGGGCTTCCGGTGGATGTCGGCCGGACGCCCCTGGCTCTGGCCCCATGAACGGGTTTCTTGGTTTATCGGCTGCAGCCGGATTCCGTCGGCCTCGGCCCCCCGACCGTTGGTGGCCGGACCGGAAGAGCATGTGGCGGGACTACCTGCAACTCTCAAGGGCCACCGCGGCCGGACTGGGAGAGAGAGGGGAGGGTCGAGGAGACATTCCCCCCCCCTGCAACTGTTCAGCGTTGTAAAGGCAATCCCCTGGCCGGGTCCCGTTGGTCTCGGCCTCTCCTCCGGCTACACCCTACGTTAGGATCTCCTGGCCGAGGCGTGGCAGCAGGACCTGCCTTATATGGGCTGCTCCCGGCTGGGCGTAGCCGGAACCCTGCCCCACCTTGGAAGTTTCCAGAGTGGGGGCGGATGTTCTACTGACTTGCATTTTCCCTAGTCTATCGATTTTTTTGGCGTGGCAGGCGGTGGGACAGCGAGGGGTGATTTGGTTTCTCTTACTGTTTTTCTGGTCTCTCACCACTGGCATATTTTAACGTTTTCTTGTTTCTAGGACATTAATAGGTTTTATCATTACGTTATGTTATCGTTTCTTTGTTCGTTGTTTAATAAAAGTTCATGTTCATCAGTGGCCTACTGATTTTCGTTTTCCTATTCTTTTCTTTCCAGGTTGTTTCATGCTAAAGTTTCTGTTAACAGGATACAGTGATCACTTCGTTATTATTGCATATGTCCTTTTCACTAGGGGTGCTCTCTGGTCGGGCCAGATGACGTATGTCTAGTAAATGGTCCGGGTGAAACAGGTGCATCAATCAGTGGGGATAGGCATGATAGATTACAACGGGGGAGAAAGGTCCGCATTACGTACCCTTTCACTACTTGCAAAGATTTTCCTACGTTTATTTGCAAACAGGGAATACCTCCAAAAAGAACTAATTCCCAAACAGTCAATGTTCGGACAATCAATCAATCAATGAGGAATGAAATAGGTACGACGTGTTAAAGGCTTGCGTTACCTACCCTTCACTATCTGCAAAGGGAGAGAGAATATTCCTATTCTTCCTCGTTTGCAGGTAGAGAAGATCCTTAAGAGAATTAACATCGAACAATTCAATGCTCGATTGAAACAATCAACAAGGGGTACTGTGAACACAAATGAACGCCGCTTATGTACATACGCATTGCTATTTTCAACAGGTTGTTCCTAATGTTTCTATTTTAGCGAGGTCAAAAAGAGATCCCATTAGTGGCCTACTGATTTTGCTCGATTCCTTTTGTTTTTTTACACGATTTTTCGCTATCTGCAAAGACTAAACAGAGTATTGCGACTCTGTGCTTGTTTGTAAATAGAGAATGAACCAAAGAGAACAATCAATCAAATGGAGAGAGAAGCAGGCACGACGGATTACAAAGGGGGAAAGGGCTGCGTTAACTACCCTTCACTATCTGCAAAGAGAGAGTACTCCTAATAGAAATGAGGGGTGGGGGGCAGCAATCAAAGCAGATCAGTGTGCATAAACACGAAAAAAAAAATTCTTACCACGTACTTGACATTCGACAGCTTATGATATTTGCTATTAAAAAACCATTGAAATTCACTGAAAAAACCATAGGTTATAGACCATATATAGTTAGGAATTAGCATTTACAAAACCTTGAAAATTCACTGAAAAAACCATAGGTTATAGACCATATATAGTTAGGAATTAGCATTTAAAAAACCTTATTTTACTCACACAAAACCATTGAAATTCCATATATAGTTAGTTGCACTAACTATATATTGCGCACCCGCAATCCACTGCTGATGATGTCACATATTACATCATTCATGACATGGTCAGTGACATCACTGATGACATCACTGATGACATCTCAAATGACATCACTGATGACATCTCATTTGACATCAATGACCACATCACTGATGATATCATTCATGTGACAATACAATGCATCTCCTCACATTTTAATATAACCTCTGTTTCACCCAGTGTTAAAAACAGAGTATAATTTTTGAAACCATTGACACACCAATACTAGTTACTACATACGTACTCACTGATTCCTACGTCTACACACACATTCACTCATTCACCCATACAATCATTCATACATACAATCACTCATGTTTACAACACAATCATATGCACTCATACACCTATACAGACACTCACACTCTGCCACTCATCCATGGAGTTACTCACACACCTAGTCAGTCCTGTAAAGAATCAATCACACTTCCATTTTCTACTCTATACAGTTAAACATAGAGCACCTTACGTTTTCAACCATATACTAACACATACTTACTCTCTTATACAATCATTGATACAAGTACACATTGATCTGTACAGAGTCACACACCTCCCATCCAGCCACACACACACTCAGTCTCCCATGCAAATACTTGGGCAATCAATCAATAACCCATATAGTTACTCATATAGCTACTGATCAACACATGCAGCAGTTTACAGAACAACAGACATAATGATGCACAAATTAAGACAGTTTAGTCACTAACCCATGCACTCAGTGAGACACATTTAATCACTCACTCATACATTCAGTCATGCACCTACTAAATCCTTCGTCCAGACACTTATACATCCACTCATTCTTCAATATGTAAGACATATTTTAACTTTACAGAAACATAGTCACTGGATGTTGTCATCAGTGATGTCACTGACCATGTCATGAATGATGTAATATGTGACATCATCAGCAGTGGATTGCGGGTGCGCAATATATAGTTAGTGCAACTAACTATATATGGAATTTCAATGGTTTTGTGTGAGTAAAATAAGGTTTTTTAAATGCTAATTCCTAACTATATATGGTCTATAACCTATGGTTTTTTCAGTGAATTTTCAAGGTTTTGTAAATGCTAATTCCTAACTATATATGGTCTATAACCTATGGTTTTTTCAGTGAATATATATATGTATATATATATTCACTGAAAAAAACCATAGGTTATAGACCATATATAGTTAGGAATTAGCATTTTTAAAACCATATTTTACTCACACAAAACCATTGAAATTCGCATATATAGTTAGTTGTACTAACTATATATTTCGCGCACCCGCAATCCACTGCTGATGATGTCACATATTACATCATTCATGACATGGTCAGTGACATCACTGATGACATCACTGATGACATCTCAAATGACATCATTGATGACATCACTGATATCAACATCCAGTGTCTGTATGTTTCTGTAAAGTTTAAATATGTCTTACATATTGAAGAATGAGTGGATGTATAAGTGTCTGGATGAAGGATTTAGTAGGTGCATGACTGACTGTATGAGTGAGTGAATAAATGTGTCTCACTGAGTGCATGGGTTAGTGACTAAACTGTCTTAATTTGTGCATCATTTTGTCTGTTGTTTTGTAAACTGCTGCGTGTGTTGATCAGTAGCTATATGAGTAACTATATGGGTTATTGATTGGTTGCCCAAGTATTTGTATGGGAGACTGAGTGTGTGTGTGGGTGGTTGGGAGGTGTATGACTCTGTGCATAGATGTGTGAGCAGTTGATTCACTAGATGTATGGGTTCAAAAGTGCATGTGGAAACAGCTGTATGGGCGGTTGACTGTGTGCATGAGTGTATTGGTGAGTGAATGGATATCTCAGTGCTACATGTCAAAGTAAGAACATATGTAAAACACAGTATATGTGAGAGTTGACATATATAAATAATTGTGCATAAGAGCCAATGAATGTGTGAGTGGCTGTATGGATCATTCTGAAATTGTATCAGGGATTGTATAAGAGAGTAAATATGTGTTAGTATCTGTTTGAATAAGTAAGGTGTGTATAACTGTATAGTTGAGGAAATGGAGGTGTGATTGATTCTTTGCATGACTGACTAGGTGTGTGAGTAACTCCATGGATGAGTGACACTCTGTGAGTGTCTGTTTACACTGAGTGTATATAAGGTTATATTAGAGTCTGAAGAAGTTCATCGTATTATCACATGAATGATGTCATCAGTGATGTGATCAGTCATGTCAAATGAGATGTCATCAGTGATGTCATCAGTGATGTCATTTGAGATGTCATCAGTGATGTCATCAGTGATGTCACTGACCATGTCATGAATGATGTAATATGTGACATCATCAGCAGTGGATTGCGGGTGCGCGAAATATATAGTTAGTACAACTAACTATATATGCGAATTTCAATGGTTTTGTGTGAGTAAAATAAGGTTTTAAAAATGCTAATTCCTAACTATATATGGTCTATAACCTATGGTTTTTTCAGTGAATTTTCAAGGTTTTGTAAATGCTAATTCCTAACTATATATGGTCTATAACCTATGGTTTTTTCAGTGAATTTCAATGGTTTTTTATTAGCAAATATCAAAAGCTGTAAAATGTATTCTTCTTTTAATCGAAAAATATATTTTATATGTTTTTAATATAATTTTTTTATGTATATATTTTTTTTAAATTTGTTTCGCTACCGGTCCGCGCACCGGGTAGCTTCCCGTTAGCTCAATGTGGTGCCGCGACCCGGTCCGCGAACCGGTAAACGTTCCGTTAGCGCAACTGCCGCGTTAGAAAACAACATCGTGACGCGTCGCGTAAGCGCGACGTATCGCGTTCCCACGTAATGCGTCTTATGACGCGCCGCGTTAGCGCACCCGGAAGTGCTCCGGAGTGTGAACCGAGGCGCGAAGCGCCACACCCCGGAAGCGATCCGGGGCGCGGCCTGGAGCGCGTAACGTAAGCGTAACAGGTCATGTGACTTGTTAATAAAACTTTTTATTGGTTCATTTCACTTTTGGCTTCCTAATGATGTAAGGCTAGGTCATGTGACCTAAAAATAACACTTTTCATTGGTTTAGAACATTTTTTTTCCCCAAATGATGAAAGCCCCCACCTTTTTTCTCACTCTGACTTTCAACTTTGTGAGAGGAAGACCTATTTTTATTATTAAGAGATGGCTTCAATAGTAGCTGCAGCTGGTGCACCCCCACCACCACCACCACCTCCTAGGAAGGAAGGACCACCTACCCAGTTCCTTCCCAACCCTGAGGAAGAGGAGGAAGAAGAGGAAGAGGAGGTACATGAGAGAGTATTCTTGCCTGAACAGCCCCGGAAATCCCACCACAAGGACAGTTTCATTTGGCAATTTTTTACATTCCCAGAAAGCCAAAAAAAAGTCAATGCCCGTCATGTCACATGCCTGATCTGCAAAGAAGTTCTGTCCCGAGGCACAGATAAAAAATATAGCTATGGGAACTATACTATGCATCGCCACATGCAAAGGTGGCATCCAATAAATTACAGCGTGGCTGAGGTGCGTGACCTCCGTGAAAACCCACGAACTCCTGTGGCCACCACCTCAACACAGGAAACTTTTTCAGGACCAGAGGCGAGGGAGTCGGTCCCCAATATCCAGAGCAATTTTCAACACATCAAGCTAGTGTGTATTTATTGTGGGGGACTACTTTGCCATGGGGAGATGAGTGTGATTTTAATGAACAGAGCATTTGAAAATCACAAGTGCTCAAAACGCCCCAAAAAGTGATTTTTTTTTTGCTCCTGTTGAGCCCTTTCTAATGCCTGTTTTTCGTTGTTCCCCCCCCAAAAAAAACTAAAAAAAACATAAAATTGTTCAAAAAATACAACAAAAAAAAATGCTCAGAAAAATAAAAAAAATATATAAAACAACAAAAACATTAAAAAAAAAGTTCTTTTCAGAACCACCTCCCATTTTTAAAAAATTACTAAAATTTTTAGCACTCTTCACTTCATTTATCTCATGGGTGCGCTTCCCGGTACGCGCACCGGTGAGCGCCCCGTTAGCGCAACACAAAAAAAAAGAAAAAAAAACAAGAGAAGAAGAGCATAAGAGAAAGAGAAAGAGAGAGTAATGTTAAGAGACAGACAGCAAGAGAGAGCAACACAGATGTACTGTGTAATACATAGTAAAACAGTGTAAAAGATATAACAAAGTGTAAGAGAGAAAATGTAAAAAATATAAGGCTGTGAAACAAAGAAAGAGAGAAGAAGAAAACTAAAGCAGAGGCACATGAAGAATGTGAGTGTCTGGAAAGACTAAAAGGAAAGAGAAAAAATGATGTACAAATAAAAGGTAATAACGGAACCAGATTTAAATAACACTGGTAAAGGAGAGAGAGAAAACAGTAGTGTGCATAAATAAAGAGGGATGAAATAAGATGGATAACATCGAATAAAGTTAAAACATGTGGATTGACAGAGAAAAAAACTAAAAGAAGAAGTAACAGAAAGGGAATAATTGAAGCAGCAAAGAAATGTAAATAACGTAATGTGCTTGAACTTCAGGGAGAAAGCATAATGAACAAGTAGTGAGAGAGTGAAGAGACATAGACAATTACAATAAGATAGACGGACTGAGTGAACGGGAATGAAGAACTGTGAGAACAGAGGTACTGAGAAAAGGAGTGGAAGGAGTGCAGTAAGTAAATCACCCACACAACACAACAGCTACCCTACCTCAAAGCACTCTAAAATATTATTTTACTGTTTCTCTTTGTTTTCCCCTTGTTACGCTCCCTGGCGCGCTACCCATAGTAAAAGTAAAGAGGAGTGATAGAGGGAGAAATATTGAATTAGGATAACACATGGTGAGTGACAAAGAGAGAGGACAAAGAGAGTAAAAGGAACAGTACCTGAATGGGCTTGAGTACAACAGCAAAAAAAGATAAGTAATGCAGTGTGTGTGACTTACAGGGAGTTAGTGGGTGTAGGTCGGAGTGTGGGTGTGTAAGGTGTGTCTGTGGGTGTGGTTGTGTGGAGTGTTTTGGTGTGGGTAGAGATGAGGGTGTGTGAAATATGTGTGAGAAGTGTATGAGTGTGGGGTGTATATGTGTTCAATGTATGTGTGTGTATGGAATGTGTGTGTGTTTTTGAGGAGTGTGTGTGGGAGGTTTTTTGTGTGTATGATGTGTAGGTGTGGTGTGTGTGGGGGGTGTATGTTACAGGTGTGTGTATGTGTTGGGAGAGGGATGAGGTATATATGTAGGAGTAAGGTAAATAATTAAGAAAAAGAGAATGAGTAAATAAGCAAAGGAAGAGAACAGAGGGTAAGTGAAGTAAAGAATAGGGATCAAAAGGAGTTGAATATGAGAGGGTAAATATTGGAAGGGGAGTAAACATGTAGAATAAAAATAAGTGAGAGAAGCAGAGTAAAAACACAGGAGTGAGGTAGACTGATAAAATGTTAGTGACCTTAAAGCAAAGGGTGATAACAAACTACATTTTTTTAGTCCTACTTACCATATAATAAATGTAACTTTAATTTTTTTTACTACAGTTGGTATCTGTGAAAGAGAGAAAAAAATATAAGTTATAATTAGTAAAATATGTATTTTAAATTAAAATATACCAATGAAGAGCTAAAAACATCATAACACTCTATTTAGAAATATAGTGAGTGAAGAACACAGAAAGGGAAATAAACTAAGTTAGAAGGACAAAAAAAGGGAAAAAGAAATAGAAGGAGAGCAAATTACAATGAGTAAGGCATATAGATTCACTAAGAAAAAGAGAGAGAAGTACAGATAAATGAACTGAAAGTAAGAAAGATACTAAAACAATGTGAGTTAGCAAAACTAAATCAGGAAACACAAGTACGTAAAAAGATAATGACTGAGACAGAAAACAGTCTAATTAATGATGCATTTAGAAGAATGAGGAATAGAAGATAACTGAGAGTAAGTGAAGAACAGTAATAGAGTGAAAGGATGAAGGGAGACAGAATAATATACAACAATTGAAGGAAATGGACTAAGGAAGTTATAAGGTAGACACACTAAGAGAAAAACAGAGTGAGGTGGAGTACAATGAGTGAGAAAAGAAAAAAAGTAAGTGAGCAAAAAAAAGGAAAGAGAGGAGAACACGACTAAAACAGTGCTACTGAGAAAAAATAATTTGGTGATGAAAGTAAAGAGAAGGACAATGAAAAAAAGGAAATGATGGATAGTAACGGAACCAGAGTAAAAGAAATGGGATGAAGAACGACGAGAGAGGAGCAGTGAAGTTGTTGTAAAAGAAGTGATAGAAGGTAGATAAACACAAGTGAAAATAATACAAGTAGAGTGAGGTACTGTGTACAGAGAAGTAGTGAACGAAAAATAGAGAGGAGAGGTCAAAAGTAAGAAGCAAACAAAGATAAGCGAGGGAGAGTGGATGTCAGAGAATGGGAATACAATTTAATTTACACAATCCAAACTATAGAATAATTTCTACAACATGTTACATAGTTTATTTTTGCTGTTCTCAGAATATATTGAATTTCACTTAAAGCAGTGAGTTCAAATTACTCATCATATGACAGCGGGAAAAAAAACACAATCTAAAAGATTGTGTTTTAAAAAAACCCTTACATACTGACAAACGACAAATGTACGCTAATCTTTGATTGACTTACTTTTCCTTGAGGCGAAATAGTATATCATGGAGGTCCTTTTCTCGTTACATAGTATTTTGCTGTTCACTTAGAAATCCATTTCATCGACTTTCTACAAGAAAAGCTCCAAGATCATCTGAAATATTTTCAAAAATGTAATATACTCCTTTTTTTCAGTCATGACTCTTTACTCATTCTTGCACCTTTCCATTTGGCCAAATAGTGTCAGATGTATGAGTATATATGAGTACTCCTCCCGTCTTCATAGGCCAATTACCTTTACCTAAATTTTGGCTGTAAAAACACTAGGTATGAATTTATAAAGCCAAAAGGCAAACGTTGTTTGAAAGTCAAATTATTGTCGTTACATTGGGTCCAACCTTTAGAAGTTTTTAAATAGCATGTGTAATGCCCTGATGTTGTAGAAGGACTGTCATGAAAAATAATAGCTACAGTTGCAAAGGTTCTTCCTGATATAGATAACTGAGAAGCCACGAAATTTTTAATAGAAGTTGTCAATTTAGTTCCATCAGGTCTACATCGTTGGAACATTAAAATAACATAGTGACCATAATTTTGTAGAAATAATGTGGACAAAATTGCAGACTTACATTGGGTACACACCATATTGTGATCCGCTGCTTTAACTAGATTATTGAAAGACACTGATTTGCAGTCTGGTAAAGTTAAATATATAAATCTTTCAGAGTCTATTCTAGTAGTACTTGATGAAGCACAGTTATCACAGTCATGTTGCCATGGATAAGAAAGGCCAAATAGATTTTTTATATCTACTCCTTCATCTTGTAATAAATCAAACATATACATTAAAAATTCCTGACAATCCTGCTGAATATTCTGTGAAAATTGATTTTGACCTGAACATATATCTAGAAGATTTCTAATTTCTGAAACACTTTCTATTTTAGCTCTATCACTACTACATTTCTCTAACACAGAATTCAATAAACAGCACAATGTTTGTTCCCGATTTTCAACAATCTCTCTTTGTAAATTTTGAAGAAAAAAAACAACATTAACTACTACATTAGCATAGCAGTTGACACCAGAACTGTTTTCAAACTGAAATCCAACAACATCTTCAACAGAATCCTTTTTGTTTCTCTTTACAATTACACTTTTATCTACTTTATGCCTTTTTGCTGATACCTCGCTGCAATTACTCTCATTTCTTCTTTTTCGGCCTACCACACGTTTTTCAATCAGAGGATATTGAGGCAAATGTGGAGCATACTCTCTTCTTAACCTATTGTATTCTTTTACACAATCTAAATCTGCACAAATCTTTGTTTCATCACACTCAATCAAGTACAATCCTGCTAAAGTTCTGACTCGTGATAATGCCACATATGCCATACCCTCTTTAAACACAGAACTTCCAATGTTCACCAAAGCGCTATCTACACGTAAACCTTGAGACTTATGAATTGTCACCGCATATGCCAAACAAATAGGAAACTGTTTTCGGCGAACATATAAGTCTTTCACGAGCAAAAATCTAGCTGAACAACGACAAATTTGTTCTATTTCATCAATGTCATCAAATTTAATTTTTAAAATTTCAATTCCATCTCTATTTTTGTAATTCAGAAAACCAACAACATAACCCATTGCTCCATTTACTAGACCTCTTTCAACATTTAAATTCCTTCTTAAAATGACACGACAATTCAAACACACATTCAGAGTCTTTTCAAAACCAGCAGTTTTAGATATAGTCTTCTCTAATGAATCGAATTTTGATTTCAAATTTTCAGTCAAAATAATTGTTGCTCCCATATGCTCTATTTTATCAATAGCTTCCAGTTTCACTATCTCTTCATTTTCTAACTGTAATATTTTGTTGTTGAACATGGAACATTCTTTCAGAGTTGGCAACAAACATATGCCAGATTTCTTCTCGTTAATTTTCTTAAATATGTTCTTTGGAAGAATGTTTTCATTTGGGTACAAATTTGAAATTAATCGTGCCTGTAAAGCTTCTTTCCCTTGCTGACTTACTTTTCCGATCCTTACATCTTGTAGAATATTTTTATAATCTTCATCATTTGCCTGCCGCATATTTTGAAGCAGTTCTGCATATTTAAAGTTTAACCATATGTTAACGTTTCCGATGCTCCCTAAGCACTTCCTGGTATCTTCATGTGTGAGCATTTTGAACACAGGTTGTCCTTTCACTGGAGTCAACTGCAGAAGATCTCCAAAAACAATATTATGTTTTCCACCAAATAAGACATCATAGTCTGTTCTAAGAATGTCTTGCATTCTCAAATGCACAAAAGCAAGCATGATATTTGACACCATGCTTACTTCATCAATGATAAGAAGTTTCATTTTCTTCAGGACTCTCGAAACTTCGGAACACGCATCTCCTGATAGCTTGTGATACTCCAATTTGTAATCATGCTCCACTGGCAGCATCAGTAAACGATGTAAAGTAATCCCTTTAATGTTATGTGCTGCCAGCCCAGTTGGAGCAGTAACAACACAAGACAGCGGTGATTCAGTCCTTTTCTGCAGATAAGTTGCAATGGCTTTAATCAGAAAACTTTTTCCAGTCCCCGCTTCTCCACTCACGTACAGTTGGACAGGCTTAAATGATGTACATGAGCATTCTTTTTTCTCATGACTGAATCCATGTTCAATCTGTTCTGTGACTTCGTCATATATCTGTTTCTGCTCAAGGTTTAGTTGTTTCACCAAATCTTCTAAGTTAACTTCATCATCTTGACCTTGTTCCATAACTCTTTCCACCTCATCCATGGCAGTAGCAGCTTCATTTTGGATAATTGGTCTTCCTAGTGGATCCTGACTCAATGAAGCAGAACTCTGACTGCCTTGAGAACTGTCTCTCGCAATCTCTGCAGCAATTGTGGCTTCTTGCTCTATTTCTTCATTCAACATTTGCAGATAATTTGGAAAAACAGGACATTCTATGGTATCCTTCGTTGCATTAAAGGAGTCTTCATAACAGAGAAAATCTCCAAGAAGTTCCTCTTCTTCACGCCATGGTTTAAACAGTTGCAAAAGAGCCAAATAATAAAATTCTCTTTTATCTGGATTATCACAACTCAATTTGCGATGATTAATCAAATGACCTTTTTTCTGTTTCACTAGACATCCTTCACATCCAATGACTCCATATATTCCATTATTGATATCTTCTCTGATGTTCCTCTTATAAATATATCTCTGCAGAACTTCATAGAGACAAGCGTTCTCAAGGTGATGACTTCTATTTGGATAGTATGTATCCAACATGTTTGTCTTCAAAATGTCTGTACTTACTGGTTCTTTCTCCGCCAAAAACTCTATCTCTTGTACAGATTTCAAAACTCGATTTCGTGTTGCAGCAAGACCTAGACTCACCCAAATGATGGTTTTAGATTTGGCATAGAGACTTGATGACGACAATCGATCAGAACATTCATACGCTCCAATTTCTCGATGCGACAACATCTTCAGACTGTAACTGTATAATTTCTTGCTCAGACTCTTTTCATGTGAAATGTCCTCCCACATTTCCTTTAGTTCTGTCTTTTCTTTTTTGTGATGTAAGACGTCACATATCGAGCCACAGCAATAGAGTTGTCAGCAACGAATTGAATATCCATGTTAGCATTCCACATGGACAAAATCACTCGGTTGTAGTCGTTGATGTACTTAGACTCTTCGTCTCTTTTTAAATTGTATGTATTTTTGGGTGATTTCCTCGTCACAGTATGTCGCAGAGAAGACATCAAATTATTTACTCTTCCTTTAGAAATCACTGGTCGTGGAAAGCTGAAACAACATTTTGTGTAGAACTTGTCCTTGTTTCTGAATTTTCGACGACAGTACTTTCCACAACGATGGGCTTGAAAGCGTAAAACTTGTTGCCTTAAACTGTTTTCTTCTGTAGTTTTCGGAACAGCACATGTTGAATACTCTCCAATGAAACTCATCACTGTGTCATCTGAATCTGTTCCAAATTTGGGTGCATCTTTAATCCACAACAACATATGTATGTGAGGAGCACCTCTCGCTTGATACTCCTTTCTCCAAAAGAAATCCAAAACCTCTCCAAGGGGAGGATTTTTTTGTTGGTAATAAAAGACATCATAGCTTCAAATCTATGATTAAAATATCTGCATACATTCACTGGATCCAAAGAGCACAGTTCTCCAGGTGTTTTGAATTCTATATTTTGTATATTAGCATTGGCCTCTCGTAGAAATTGAAGTAAGTCCTCCCATGCATACTCGGCACAGCTAAGACTGAGGAACCATGTAGGAGTTCCTAAGTTTCTTAGCATACATTTCAATTCCCCATTGCGACGGTACCAATACTCATTTGTACCACGCTGACATGCCATGAGATTGATTAGATGAGATTCTAAAATATTATCTTGAAGATTCACTTTCTGCATAAAGTCCCTCGCCGAAACATTTTGTAGATGTGCTCCACTTTTCAGAATATAGTTTACTGCATAAGAAAGCCCAGACAAGTCACTTTCATACAGTAGATGAAACAAATAGGGAATGCATTGACGAAACCTTGCATCTTCAGCATATAATCTTACAGTTCGATATTCAGATGCAGGAATTTGAAGTGGTCGATCGTCATATCGTCCACCTTGACCTGTTGGAAATAGCTGTGGAAAACAACAAGCTTCCAAACTTTCTTCCCATACACTAATGGGACTTCCTTTTGCTGTTTTCATTTGAAACAAGTCAATTGCATTCCCCATTACTTCTTTGGAATCTAAAGGATGAACAGTATAATGTTCATATTTCTTCACTTCTAGACACATCAACTTTTTCAATTTGGCCAGCTGAACAATCACTGTCTTCATCTGCAGCTGTTTCCTCTGCTGCAACACATACATCTTTGTAGTACTCATTGTTTTTGACTAAATACAACGTTGCCTTTTTGACTTTCCTAACATCCACTAAATCTTGCCAGATTTTTTTACTCTTTGTTGGAACCCCATTAACTAGAATACCTAAAGGTTCCTCTTCTACTTTTTCTATACCAATTGTATCAATATTTTTTTTCAAATCTAGGGGAAAATAAACAACTCTTCCCTTTAATCCTCTCTGCAAATCTGTAGGAGCCAATTTCCCTATCTTAGGCTCCATGCGAACAATTGCCTGAAAAGGATGGACACATTGAATCAAAATAGACTCATATGTATTTAAATCTATCAATTCACGGGGAATGTCTATCAACTCCAGATTATTATGAACAGCTCTAGCAGGCATTCTGTTTTGATTTAATTTGTCATAACAATATTTACAAATACGCTGATCAGAACTCAAATCAAAAGAATTCTCCACCCACAAATAAGTTGCTAAATCTTTCCACTCATAATTATCCATCTTTTCACTTTTTGCATATAAATCAACTAACCTAGTCTGAATCTTATAATGAGTCCGTCGACAACACACACAAGTAAAATTCGGCCTTTCACTTGATTTTACCTTAAATCTGGTAATTTCCTTCTCCAACTTTTCTGTATTTAAAATCTGTACATTGTCTTCTACATTACCTTGAATTGCTGTCTCAATTTCTACACTGTCCTCTTGCTCACGAAAATAACAAATCTCAATTTCTTCACAAATCTTCTTCACATCTAATTCTGTTCCATGCAAAAGAGCACTGTTTAATTGTTTAAGCTTAAGTGCTGGACTTTTTGCATAATACAACATTCTCACTAATTTCCTCATTTTGCTAACATCTTAAAATGATGAAAAACACTCTGACAGACTTTTCTAGAAAGACAAGCCAGTGAATGGCCTTGCAAACCTGTGATTCCTCTCATTCTGCAAGGATCTAAGTCTTGCAACAACTTCATTTTCTGCTTTAGACTTTTCTTACTATATGTACGTAAGAAATTACAAAACAAATCAATTGATTCCTGTCGCACACTACAAATACTACTACACTTCCAAGTGTACACTGGACCCTTAGTACGTCTCCCTAAAACTCCATCAGATAACACCTCTTCTGGTTCTCTAGGCAGAAGTTTCTCTTTTTCAATCGGACAACCGTCTTTCACTTCATACGCTCAACCACTGGTGTCAACTGCATGCACTAAATCATTCTCCTGGAAGTAACTCTCCTCATTAAAAAATGGCTCACAACTTGAACTGTGCATCCATTCTCCAGAAAAAACTTTACAAAAATTAGTCCGATTAATTACTCTTTTCCAACTACTGTTTGATTTGAAAACATCAATTGTCTTGTTAAGTGTCCTAATTCTATTGATTATTAAAATAAATAATTGTTTCTTAACTTCAAAAGCCTGATCACAATCTTCTCTACAGTTTTCTTTTTCTTATAAAAAGCAGCTCTCTGTTTACCTTTCCTAATGTTTTTTAACAAATGTCTCTAAACTGATTCTGCCTTCTATTCCTATACATATTATTCTCTCCTGCTCCAGTTTTAGGATTCTTTGAATTTCTCTCCTTCCTTTTCAATTTTACTCTCTCATTTTCTTTTTGTACATGGTGTCCATTATTTTTTCTGGATGTACATATGTTGCGTAAAAAAGACTTAGGGCCAGATGTAGGTAGGGTTTTACCGGTCGGTAACGGCCGAATTCGGCCGTTACCGACCGGTAAAAGGATTTTGAGATGTAGGGGGCAGAATCGGTAAATTTACCATTCGGTAAATTTACCGATCGGTAATTTTACCGATTCTGTAAATATACCGGTCGGTATATTTACCGACCGGTATTTTTACAGATTCGTTAAAATTGATATGTAGGTGGGACTCTTATGAGTCCCACAAGGCCTAAGAAATCGGTATTTTACCATCAAATTCAATTTGATGGTGAAATACCGATTCAGGTGTGCATGCACATGTGTGCATGCACACCTGTGCCATATGACAGGCAGACCTGCCCTTAGGGCAGGTATGCCTGCCATATGGCCCCCGACCCTTTTTTGTGGGTGCTAGAGGGTGTCAAAGTGACACCCCCTGCACCCTTGTCAAAATCGGTATTTACCGATTCGGTAAATACCGACCGGTAATGCCCCATTCATTTCTATGGGCTTCAAAGCCCATAGGAATGAATGGAGCATTACCGGTCGGTATTTACCGATTCGGTAAATACCGATTTTTACCGAATCGGTAAAATGCACATCTGGATGGACCTACATGTCCACCCTTCATATTTACCGATTCTTAATTACCGAATCGGTAAAATTCGGTAATTAAGCGTCGGTAAATATTTTTTACCTACATCTGGGCCTTAGTTGTCTTACCAGGAGCTTTGTTCCTGTTTTTTGAAGTATCTGTTGTGGAAGAATGCTGTAATTCCGTTGCTATTTTTGATTTTTCCCGGTTGCGTTCTTTCTTTGTCCTTTTCTTTGTGGGCATCTTTGCTTTTTCTTCAAATAACGATTTCAATCTGTGTTAAAGAAAAACAGTACCACATTATAGACCACTATTACCAAACAACAAAGCAATGACAAAAAGCAAACGATCAATACAGGGTTTCAGATCAGGTGAGGATTCTCCAGTGGTGCACAAAAGGTGAGGAGTGTATTGAAAAATATAGTGGAAGACAGCTCTGTCCACAACTACAAAGAAGATCAGACCTATGTCTAACTCCACTGCACTCTTATACACAGGCTTCACCACCTATGCTTCCCAAGAAAATATTGAGTTATATAGTTATATAAAATTGTATTTTATAAAATTGTGAAGCTCCATGAGAAAGCGTTTGCCTCAGTCTTATTCCTGTTGTGAGGCAGGTGCAAGATTTTGCCTCAGTCTTATCCCTGCTGTGAGGCAGATGATTGTAAATAGGATCTGTGCTGTGTTTCCTAAATGTGATGTCAAAAACGATTTTGGAGAAAATGATTGGTTTTTACATTTTTGATTATAATGTGGCGCAGAGGTTTAAAAAGTGACACATCTACCTACATGCATCAATTTCTAAATATGCAGCAAAAAGGTACTTGTTTGGGTTTTCCTGGGGAGCGTAGTTGGTGAAGCTTGTGTCTAAGAGTGCAGTGGACTAGGCTTCATGAAGCATATACCTGTCTGCATTCTTAGACGCAGGTGTCAATTTGACTCTTTACAGTGATGTTAGCTGTGTTTTAAATCAGTGTAGGAATCATATTGAGTTTGTTTGCATAGAGGAATTGTATTTTGTAAAATTGTGAAGCTCCATGTGAAAGCGTTTGCCTCAGTCTTATTCCTGTTGTGAGGCAGGTGCAAGATTTTGCCTCAGTCTTATCCCTGATGTGAGGCAGATGATTGTAAATATGATCTGTGCTGTGTTTCCTAAATTTGATATCAAAAACGATTTTGGGGAAAATAAATTTATTTTACATTTTTGAGTATAATGTGGCACAAAGGTTTAAAAAATGATGCATACATGCGTCACTTTTTAAATATGGGGAAAAAAGGTATATGTTTGGGTTTTCCTGGTGAGCTTAGGTGGTGAGGATTGTATCTAAGTGTGCAGTGGACTAGGCTTCATGAAGCATATCCCTGTCTGCATTCTTAGAGGCAGGTGTCAATTTGACTCTTTACAATGATGTTACCTGTGTTTTAAATCAGTGTAGGAATCATATTGAGTTTGTTTACATAGAGGAATTGTATTTTGTAAAATTGTGAAGCTCCATGAGAAAGCGTTTGCCTCACTCTTATTCCTGTTTTGAGACAAGTGCAAGATTTTGCCTCAAAACACCTGTGTCTAAGAATGCAGCAGAGATAGGCTTCATAAAGCCTAATCCACTGCACTCTTAGACACAAGCCTCAAAACCTATGCTCCCCAGGAAAGCCCAAACAAGTACCTTTTTTTGCCCCATATTTAAAAAATGACACATGTAGGTAGATGCGTCACTTTTTAAACCTCTGTACCACATTATATTCAAAAATGTAAAAACCATTTATTTTCCCCAAAATCGTTTTTGACATTACATTTAGGAAACACAGCACAGATCCTATTTACAATCATCTGCCTCACAGCAGGGATAAGACTGAGGCAAAATCTTGCACCTGCCTCACAACAGGAATAAGAGTGAGGCAAACAATTTCTCATGGAGCTTCACAATTTTACAAAATACAATTCCTCTATGCAAACAAACTCAATAAGCTTCCTACACTGTTTTAAAACACAGCTAACATCATTGTAAAGAGTCAAATTGACACCTGTGTCTAAGAATGCAGACAGGGATATGCTTCATGAAGCCTAGTCCACTGCACACTTAGATACAATCCTCACCACCTAGGCCCCCCAGGAAAGCCCAAACATGTACCTTTTTCCCCCATATTTAAAAAGTGACGCATGTATGCGTCATTTTTTAAACCTTTGCGCCACATTATACTCAAAAATGTAAAATCCATTTATTTTCCCCAAAATCGTTTTTGACATCACATTTAGGAAACACAGCACAGATCATATTTACAAACATCTGCCTCACAGCAGGGATAAGACTGAGGCAAAATCTTGCACATGAAGCTTCACAATTTTACAAAATACAATTCCTCTATGCAAACAAACTCAATATGCTTCCTACATTGAGTTAACACAGCTAACATCATTCTAAAGAGTCAAATGTATTTCTATTAAACATGCACACAATCTTTATTCCTTTTAAAAAATGTAAAAACTATTTTTATGCTTCATGAAGCCTAGTCCACTGCATTTTTAGACACAAGCCTCACTACCTACGCTCCCCAGGAAAGCCCAAACATGTACCTTTTTGCACCATATTTAAAAAGTGAGACATGTAATTAGATGCGTCACGTCTTAAACCTCTGCGCCACAATATACTCAAATATGTAAAAAACATTAATTTCCCCAAAATCGTTTTTGACATCACATTTAGGAAACACAGCACAGATCCTATGTACAACCATCTGCCTCACAGCAGGGATAAGACTAAGGCAAAAGCGTTCACATGAAGCTTCACAATTTTACAAAATACAATTCCTCTATGCAAACAAACTCAATATGCTTCCTACACTGAGTTAACACATGTAACATCATTGTAAAGAGTCAAATTCACTCCTGTGTCTAACAGTGCAGTCAGTGATAGGCTTCATGAAGCCTAGTTCACTGCACTCTTAGACACAAGCCTCACCACCTACGCTCCCCAAGAAAGCCCAAACATGTACCTTTTTGCACCATATTTAAAAAGAGACACATGTAATTAGATGCGTCACTTTTTAAACCTCTGTGCCACAATATACTCAAATATGTAAAAAACATTAATTTCCCCAAAATCGTTTTTAACATCACATTTAGGAAACACAGCACAGATCCTATGTACAACCATCTGCCTCACAGCAATGATAAGACTAAGGCAAAAGCTTTCACATGAAGCTTCACAATTTTACAAATTATAATTCCTCTATGCAAACAAACTCAGTGTAGGAAACATATTGAGTTAACACAGGTAACATCATTGTAAAGAGTCAAATGTATTTCTATTAAACATGCACACATTTTTTATTCCTTTTAAAAAATGTAAAAACTATTTTTTCCCCCCAAAATCGTTTTTTACATCACATTTACAAAACACAGCACAAGTCCTACGTAGAAGCATTCCATGTCACGACTAAAAATTCACAATTTTACAAAATACAATTACTCTATGCAGTAAAAACTTTTTACCAAACATTATCAAAAAGCATGACACAAAGCAACATGTAAAGACCACAATTTTCTTCCAAATCTTCTCCATAGAGTATACAAGTCTCTATGTATATTAAATGAATCATAACTCACCTTTACAAATGCTTTAGGACATTCACAACAGTGTCAGATACACACACCAATATTTCTTTAGCAGAGCAAAAGGTATGTTCTCCAACCACTGCAAACCATAAAGGCACAGAAAACCTTTAATTCTACACAGATATCCCTTTTTGTTAACCAATTAAAACTCTTCCCTCTCTATATTCAAACAAACACCCTTCCCCCATCAGCTCTTTCTACCTGTTACCATAGCAACTCCCTCCTCACTGAGCTGCCAGGGTTAAAAGTTTATTCTACAATGTTGCAAATCACCTCTGCAAGGATGTTTGACCTGCAAATACACCAGCTTATCTGGTGTAAGGTTTCTTTAAATAACTTTTTTTTAACCATTCAAATTACTTCTTACACAGAACACAACCATGCACCCTAACTTTCAGTTTTCACCTATCTCATTCTACCAATCATTGCTTGTGATTCAAAAGCACTGAAACTCCACAGTTTTCTTTGCAAACTCCTATTATTCCAACTGCCATTTCTTTTCCACACTTCATCTAACTGCACCAGAATCTCCTCTGACCATGTATTCTGTCTGGATTATTGGACATAGTTATATCCACTGGGCTCAAAGGTATGCTAGTAACAGAAATTTACACAACCTTGATTTATCAAACGGGAACATAAAATGGATTGGCCAGAGAGGATTAAAATGTCACCAATTGATTCCATTGGTGAAAACCTTTTTGCATTTGCCACACCCTGACCTGTTAATTCTGCACTGTGGAGGAAATGACTTGGGCACTTTGACTGGTGTAGGTCTGGAAATGCTTTTAAAGGACACCTTTGATCAATTGATGGCACTTTTTCCACAAACTGCCTTGGTATATTCCAATATATGCCAAAGGCAGAAATGGAAGTGGTCCAACCAATTTTGTCCACAATTTGAAAAAGCACGGAAACATGTGAATAAATCTGTTTCTGCTTACATGAGAGACTATGGAATGGGTTCAATATACAACAACAACTTGCGTTACAACATGCAAGATATTTACAGAGAAGATGGTGTGCACTTCTCAGATGAAGGGAATAGAATATTCCTCCTGAATTTAAGACTGTGCATTGGTACCTACTTGTAGGTACCTAAATCAGCCACAGAACCCAAAAGCCCTTTTCAGGGCTACCCTATCTCTGATCACTCTAAATGATTATCTTTTTCTAACTTTTTTCACTATTTTTCACCAAGTACGCTCCCCGGTACGCTTCCCGGTGCGCGTACCGGGCGCTCCCCCCGCGAAAATTTTAAAATATAATTTTTTTTTGTCCTATATGGGCCTCCTAAGACCCCCTCAGAAAACCTAGAGGGTCAGGGAGTGCCAACCGTGCCCCCTTATACCAATTCCCAACGTTGTTTGTCCGCCATTTTCTGACTCAAATCTACCGAAACACAAAATGGAGGACTCCCGTAGCGCTGCCGTTACACGTACCGGGGCGCGCACCGGGAAGCGCTCCAAAAAAAAAAAAAAGATAATTTACATAAAAACCACTGGAGACACTTTCAACAAATATAGAATAGGCAATACTACATACCAGTCCCTACCATTTTCCCAAATTTGGTGGAATTCCATTCAGCCGTTTGGCCTGTAGCCCTGTCTAAATATCCTCAGGTAAATTACATAACAAAAACACATCTGAAGTGTTAGAATTGACAACCAATTAAAATGTTACTTTCATTTTCTATTTTTTTTTCCTGACATTTGATTGGTTATGTACATGAATATAAATGAAAAATGAGAGGGAAACACGGCCATTTTGACTACAACTACCTGAGGTACATCTTGAAAGGATTTTCACATTTTTTCTTCTCCACCTCTCTCTAAAGTAAGTTGATAATTTGTAAGGGGCACTTTAAGTTAATTTGTAAAAACGTTTTCTGATAATTATTTACTGTCCCTCTGCTATAGTTATAGAGATAGGCTCCTCTGTTATATTTATAAATTGACTTAGACTTCTCTGCTATAATTATGAATTTACTTACGCTTCTTCACAGGCACTTTTTAATATTTCTACTTCCTGTCTGTTACCATACATTGCCCAAAGTTAACTTCACTATTAAAAAATCAAAACTACCTGTCTGAACTTAAACCCAACAGTGCCATATTTCTACTGATGTTTTTTATGTAAATTTCAGCACAAAAATGGAAGGAGAACAGAACATTTCCTTTGAAATTGTCCTAGAGATGAACAATGAGGAAATCATTGAACCCATTGACTTGGAATTCATGGATGAATCATGGGACCATGAACTTCTACAATGTGTAGAATCTGTGGATTTGTTAATTCAATATGAGGACGTTTCTGACAGTCAAATGTTGGAAGTTATGTTCACTCAACAAGAGAACATTTCGGACAGTCAAATGTTAGACGTTCTATTCAATTTTGAAAAAGAATCAGAAAAATAAATTTATATTTAATAATCAAAAATTGTCCGATACATTATTCATTATTATATGTAATTCATAAACTATTACCAAATTGATTATAATATAAAGTCAGACTAATAGTATACTGTGCAACGTATTTGTGTTACATAGTAATTTTGCTCATAGTTACTTCCTTTCTCCCACTATATTATCTCCAATGTGTATTTGACATCTCTTTTTCATCTCCTGCCTCCATGTTGTTTCTGCTTCCCTGACAGACTATGGTATAGATTCCATATACATACCACACTAACTTCTATAACAACATGCAAATTATCTACAGAGGAAACGGTGTACATTGAATTTAAGACTCTGCATTGGTACCTACATGTTGGTACTTAAATCACCCACACAACACAACAACTCTATTCAGAGATACCCTACCTCTAAGCACTTTAAATTATTATTTTAGTGTTTCACTGAGTTTTCCCCATGTGTGGGGGTGGGGGAGGTGTGTGTGGGGGATGTGCGGGGGGTGTCTGTGAGGTGTGTATGTGTGTGTCTGTGTGTCTAGGGGGGATGAGGTGTATAGGTGTGTGGGGTATATGGATGTGGGTGGGGATATTGGTATGTAAGGTGTGTGTGTGGGTGTGGGTGTGTGGGGTGTTTGAGTGTAGGTGGGAGTGTGGGTATGTGAGGTGTGTGTGGGTGTGGGAGGTATGTGTTTAGGATGTGTATGTATGTATGAGATCTGTGGATGTGTCTGTGAGTTGTCTCTGTGTGTGTTGGGGGAGATGTGTGTGTGGGATGTGTGTGGTGTGTCTGTGAGATATTTGTGTGTATGTGCATGTGTGTGTGTGTGTGGTGGAAGGGAGGTGAGGTGTGTGTTTGAGTGTGGGTGTGTGGGATGTGGGTGTAGCTGTGGATGTGTAAGGTGTCGATGTGGGGGTGTGGGGTGTTTGACTGTGGGTGGAAGTGTGCATGTGTGAAGTGTGTGTGGGGAGTGTGTGGGTGTGTGAGTGTGGGGTTGTGTGCATGTGGGTGTGTGTGGGACACACTTGTAGGTACCTAAAACAGCCACAGAACCCAAAAGCTCTTTTCAGAGCTACCCTACATGTAATCACTCAAAATGATCATTTTACACTATTATTTTCACTATTTTTCACCTAAGTGCGCTCCCTCGTACGCTCCCCGGTGCGCGTACCGGGCGCTCCCCCCGCGAAAATCGAAAAAAAAACTTTTATGGCCCCCACATCAAACCTAGGGGATCAGGGGGGTCTACCCTGCCCCCTTTTGCTCATTTCCCCCTTTGATTTTTGCCACCTCTTGTATCTCAATCCTACCGAGACACAAGATGGCGGCCGCTTCTGACTGTTTCGATTGTTTACAGACACCCGAGAACCAATCAGCTTGCCGTGCGCAAGTCGCGTGGCGCGCCCGGAGCGCTCCCCGGTACGCGTACCGGGGCGCGCTTACAGATATATACATTTTTTGAAACCTAAATTACTCAAAATCCACTGGAGCACATATCTTGAGACATAGCAAAGGCACATCGGGCTACCAGTCCCTACAATTTTGCCAAGCTTGGTGAAAATCCATTCAGCCGTTCGTGCTAAAAGTGCGACAGACCGCCCTATGGAAATTAACATGGGGAAAACACATTTTTGGACCCCCCTTTTATCTCAGCCCCGCTTGACGAATCCCCCCCCCCAAACTTTCAGGGAAGGAGCGGAGAGCCGCGAGGCAAAGTTGCTGAAAAATTCAGCCTGATTGCTCAACCGGCGCCAAAGTTATTCCAAATAGAATGTTGTGATTTCCCTATGGAAATCGATCCTAACTATATATACCTACTGGCGACCGCCAGTAGGTAATATATATATATATATATATATATATATATATATATATATATATATATATATATTCACTGAAAAAACCATAGGTTATACACCATATATAGTTAGGAATTAGCATTTAAAAAACCTTATTTTACTCACACAAAACCAATGAAATTCCATATATAGTTAGTTGTACTAACTATATATCGCGCACCCGCAATCCACTGCTGATCATGTCACATATTACATCATTCATGACATGGTCAGTGACATCACTGATGACATCACTGATGACATCTCAAATGACATCACTGATGACATCACTGATGACATCTCAAATGACATCACTGATGACATCACTGATGACATCTCATTTAACATTACTGATCACATCACTGATGACATCATTCATGTGATAATACGATGAACCTCTTCAGACTCTAATATAACCTTAGATACACTCAGTGTAAACAGACACTCACAGACTGTCACTCATCCATGGAGTTACTTACACACCTAGTCAGTCATGCAAAGAATCAATCACACCTCCATTTTCACAACTATACAGTTATACACACCTTACTTATTCAAACATATACTAAAACATATTTACTCACTTATACAATCCTGGATACAAGTTCACAATGATCCATACAGCCACTCACACATTCACTGGCTCTTATGCACAGTTATTTATATATGTCAACTCTCACATGTACTGTATTTTACATATGTACTTACTTTGACATGTAGCACTGAGATATCTATTCACTCACCAATACAGTCATGCACACAGTCAACCGCCCATACAGCTGTTTCCACATGCACTTTTGAACCCATACATCTATGCACAGAGTCATACACCTCCCAGCCACCCACATACACACTCAGTCTCCCATACAAATGCTTGGGCAACCAATCAATAACCCATATAGTTACTCATATAGCTACTGATCAACACATGCAGCAGTTTACAGAACAACAGACATAATGATGCACAAATTAAGACAGTTTAGTCACTAACCCATGCACTCAGTGAGACACATTTAACCACTCACTCATACAGTCAGTCATGCACCTACTAAATCCTTCATCCAGACACTTATACATCCACTCGTTCTTAAATATGTAAGACATATTTTAACTTTACAGAAAAATACAGTCACTGGATGTTGTCATCAGTGATGTCATCAGTGATGTCATTTGAGATGTCATCAGTGATGTCATCAGTGATGTCATTTGAGATGTCATCAGTGATGTCATCAGTGATGTCACTGACCATGTCATGAATGATGTAATATGTGACATGATCAGCAGTGGATTGCGGGTGCGCGATATATAGTTAGTACAACTAACTATATATGGAATTTCATTGGTTTTGTGTGAGTAAAATAAGGTTTTTTAAATGCTAATTCCTAACTATATATGGTGTATAACCTATGGTTTTTTCAGTGAATTTTCAAGGTTTTGTAAATGCTAATTCCTAACTATATATGGTCTATAACCTACGCCCTAAACCAACACAAAGAGACCTTCTTAGCAAATAATATATTATGTGTATTAGGGAGGGTGAGATATAAGCAGCCGCGGGCCGTGGAGGGAGTTACGGTGGGGCAGGGAGGCGGGGAGGGGGAGGGGCAGGGTGAAGCCCTCTCCACCCTGCCCCTCCCCCTCCCCGCCTCCCTGCCCACCGTAACTCCCTCCACGGCCCGCGGCTGCTTATAAGTGTTGCTAACTCTTATTCATTTACAGCATGTTAACATACTGTCACCATTCGCTTTTTATGTACTATTAACTATGCTGGTAATTTTGCTACTGATAATATGTGTACTTGTATAATCTAAGATACTACGCCTGAGAAGACGGCATTAGTAAATAAACATTTCAAATACACATGTGTTCTTCTTAACTCCATGTTCTCGTTTCTAAGAAATATATAACGACCGACTGTTCATGAGTTCCACGTATCCTGAGGTACTATAAGTTCATATTCTGGATTGTCTAAACATTGAGAGTTTGTTATATCCAATGTGTCACTGTACCTAGCTTGCTAAGGGGTTTTGATTACTAAGGTGAGTTTTGGGACACCCTAATTCGCCGAGGTTCCAATCCTCTGTCCACAGTTCTGTGTCAGAACAGAAACCCTGCGACAGGGGCACCCCTCAACCTTACTGGAGCTTCATCACACTTGCGATACAACTCCAGCAATGCGCCAACTTTACGGCACAAATACGTCACGCATCTGTGCTGTTTTTGCCCCATGATGCGCCGCATTGTAAACGCAGCACACCATAGGTGACGGAACAGCGGCACAGAATGACTAACACATCCCTAATGATGCGCCAGTCATCATAAATCTATCCCTATGCTTCTTATCTTGTTAGAGATAAACCGCCATATGTATCATCAAAGTTTTTTGCATTTCCTAAATAGCGAACTTTAAGAAATAAATAGCGATTCTTTACCATTCCTAGTTTGCGATGACCTATTTGCTAATTACAAATTACCCATTCATTTCCATGCAGCAGGAGGCCCATAGGAATGAAGGTACAATTTGCGATTAGCAATTACCTCATCGCAAATTACGAATTTTTCCGACGGTGCAGGGGTGTCTCAAGAACACCCTGCTGCACCCCTGAAAAAGAAATTTGGGGTCATATGGCGCACATAAATTTTGAAAACATTCCTTTACCTCAAAAACGATTTTCAACTCATAATTTGAAAACACTGCACATGGGGAAATGACTTAAAATGTCCTTAAGACACATAAAAGCATTTTTTGATTGCCTTTGCAGCATTTTCCGTCACCTTTAACATGCCTATGTAACGGAAACATTCAAAATCTAAATTTGCCATGCACAGGTGGGAGCATATTTACAAGCAATTTGCTCCACAGACAAACTTCTTACATTGAAATGGGAAAAATAACATCACAGACTCTCAATTACCTTATAAAGAAGCAGACACCATTATGTCCTTCTCATCAATATTAAAACCATTGCTTTTTCTCAAAAACGATTTACAAGTCATAATTTGAAAACACTCCACAGCTCCTATGCACATAAAAGCCCTGTCAGTACTAATACTTCACATTTTCTCCAATTACAATTTCTCAAAGAAACAAAATCTATTTGTGAAACACTTGAGACAAAGCAACATTTGAAAAACACAACTTTCTTCATAATTTTCTCCTTAAAGCACACTATTTTCTATCTAAATTAAAGAAATCTTTTCTCACCTTAGCAAATACTTTGAGTTTCAAAACAGTCTCAGAAACACACCAATTTCTCTTCAGCAGAGCAAAAGGTATTCACTCCAGAGTCTGCAGCTATCAAAAGCACAGAAATGCTGTAATTCCTCACACATATCTCTCATGTCACCCAATCAAAACTCTTCCCTCACTTTTTTTCAAAGCAAAACCCTTCCCCCCTCTGCCCCCTCTCTGCATTTTCTGCATAGCAACCACCTCTTGCAAGACCTCTCACACAACAATGTTGCAATTGAACTCTGAACTCTCAGAGCACCTGCATATCCAGAGCATTCTTTCATTTAATGATTTTTTCTTCGCCACTCAAAATACATCTTTCAACGAACTCATCCATTCACACTAACTTTCTGTTTTCAGCAATCAAAATCCACCAATCACTCTTACTGCTTCATTAACACAGAAACTCCTCAGTTTTTTTCATTTTACACTCTCATTTTTTCAACTGCCATTTCATTGCCACACTTCATCTGACTGCAGCAGAACCTTCTCTCGCCATGTTTTCTGTCTGGATTGTTGGACATAGTTACATATATTGGGCTCAAAGGTACGCTGAAAACAGGAATTTACCTAACCTCAATTTACAAGATGTGGAAATTAAGTGGTTTGGCCACAGAGGATTAAAATGTCACCAATTGATACCATTGGTGAAAACCTTTATGCATTTGCCCAAACCTGACCTGTTAATTGTGCACTGTGGAGGTAATGATTTGGGCACTTTGACTGGGGTAGGTCTGGAAATGCTTTTAAAGGACACCTTTGAGCAATTGATGGCACTTTTTCCTCAGACTGCCTTGGTATATTCAAATATATGCCAAAGACAGAAATGGAGGTGGTCAACCCAATTTTGTCCACAAATTGAGAAGTCGAGGAAGCATGTAAACAAATCTGTTTCAGCTTACATGAGAGACCATGGAATGGGCTCCCTCTACAACAATAACTTGCGTTACTACATGCAAGATATCTACAGAGGAGATGGAGTTCACTTCTCAGATGAGGGCAACAGAGTTTTCACTCTGAATTTAAGAATGTGCATTGGTACCTACTTATAAGTACCTAAATGTACCATAAACCCAAAAGCTCTTCTCAGAGCTACCCTACATCTGATCACTCACAATTATTATTGTACTCTAACTTTTTTCACTAATTTTCAAGAAAGTACGCTCCCCAGAACGCTTCCCGGTTCGCGAACCGAGCGCACTCCACGCAAAAAAACTAAAAAAACGGTATATATTTTTTTGCCCTGCGAGAACCTTTCAAAGCCTCCACATCAAACCTAGGGGGTCAGGGACGATCTACTATGCCCCCTTATGGTCATTTGCCCCTTCGCTTTGGCCTCCTCTTGTCTCTCGATCCTACCGAGAGACAAGATGGCGGCCGCTACGGACTGTTTGGAATGTTTACAGACGCCGAAAAACCAATCAGCTTCGCAAACCTCCGTAACGCGAAAAGTACGCAAAGCGGAGCGCTGTTACAGATATATATCTTTTTTTGAACGTTAATTTCTCAAAATCCACTGGAGCACATATATTGAGACCTAGCAAAGGCACATCGGGCTACCAGTCCCTACAATTTTGCCAAGTTTCGTGCAAATCCATTCAGCCGTTCGATTATTATTATTATTATTTTTTTTGCCCCGCGGGGCCCTTTTAAAACCTCCACATCAAACCTAGGGGGTCAGCGAGGATCTACTATTCCCCCTTATGGTCATTTGCCCCTTCGCTTTCGCCTCCTCTTGTCTCTCGATCCTACCGAGAGACAAGATGGCGGCCGCTACGGACTGTTTGGAATGTTGACAGACGCCGGAGAACCAATCAGCTTCGCTTCACAAAGCTCCGTTGCGCGAAAAGTACGCGTCCTGGGCCGCTGCCCGGTCCGCTGTTACAGATATATATCTTTTTTTAAACGTTAATTTCTCAAAATCCACTGGAGCACATATATTGAGACCTACAAAAGGCACATCGGGCTACCAGTCCCTACAATTTTGCCAAGTTTCGTGCAAATCCATTCAGCCGTTCGGGCTAAAAGTGAGGCCAACCGCCCTATGGAAATTAACATGGGAAAAACGCGTTTTGGGACCCCCCTTTTTTCTCGGCCCCCCCTTGACGAACCCCCCCCAAATTTTCAAAGGCTGCTCAGAAACAAAATGTGCCATTTTCCTGAAAATTTCAGCCAATTCCGTCCACAAACGGCAAAGTTATTAGACATAGAATTTTCAAAAATCCCATAGAGAAAAAATCCTAACTATATATACCTACTGGCGACCGCCAGTAGGTAATATATATATATATATATATATATATATATATATATATATATATATATATATATATATATATATATATATATATATTCGGATTACTCCTCGAACGCCACTTCCAGGAAATGCTTCGCAGCAAGCAGACACAGACCCAGGTTTAGTTTATGTTTATGTTTATGTTTATTAAAACTTTTGTAGCGCGCTCTGTTACCACGGGGTATCCTGGCGCGGTGAGTGAAATTGAGAGCAGAAGTGCTGAAACAGAGTCTGGATGAACTACATGAGAGGGGCATTGAACAAGTGGGTCTTGAGATCTTTCTTAAACACAGCAATGGTTGGCGAGGCTCTGAGAGAAAGGGGGAGAGCATTCCAGGCAGAGGCTGCTTTAACTGAGATGGATTGGCCTCCCATACGTGCATATTTGAATTTAGGGGTGGTTAATAAACAGAGGTTGGCCGATCGAAGGGCACGGTTGGGAGTGTAGAATGAAAACCTTTTCTGCAGATATGTTGGTCCCTGGCCATGGACTGCTCTAAATGCCAACACAAGAATTTTGAACAAAATTCGATGAGGAACTGGTAGCCAGTGCAAACTGCGTAAGTGGCTACGCATGCTAGACCTCCTTGAGAGGGAAAAAAGCAGACGTACTGCAGCGTTTTGTATCACCTGCAGGCGGTGAACCATGTACGCAGGTAGACCACTAAATAAGGCGTTGGCGTAGTCGAGCCGAGATAGTATCAGAGCGCGAAGGACAGACTCCTTGGCTGCCCTAGGCAGAAGAGGAAAGAATTTCCTCAGGGCACGCAGGGTGCCAAAGCAGATGCCGGTCAATTTTTTTATGTGATCCGCAAATTTTAGATCTTGACCGAACCATACCCCCAAGTTCTTAGCTGGGCCTCCCGTCGCACTGGGACAAGGCAGGTCCGAGGGCCAAATCTGGTCCTTAAAATTGTCAGGGAAGGGGCCGAAGAATAAGACCTCGGACTTATCTTCGTTGCACTTAAGTTGGACTTGTGCAAGCCACCTAAAGACTTCCGACAGACAATGTTGGACTGCTGATGGATCAGACACACCCTTAGGCCATGTGAATAGCAGCTGAGTATCATCAGCATATGCTATTATCTTGGCTCCCAGATGTTCCGCCAGATAGAGTAGAGGGTCATATAAACGTTAAACAGTAGAGGGCTTAACGTAGAACCCTGCGGGACTCCAGTTGACAATCTCTTAGGGGCCGAAGAATAGGGGGGCATCCAGACCTGTTGAGTTCTGTCACTCAAGAATGATGACAGCCAGTCAAGGGCCAGCCCAGATATGCCAACAGCACGCAATCTGTCAATCAGTAAGGCATGTGGGACCGTATCGAAGGCGGCAGAGAGGTCCAATAAAATCAGGACCGCTCTGCCACCTCCGCCCAGGCACTCACGGACAGCCTCCGAAACCTCAACTAGAGCTGTCTCGGTACTGTAGGTAGCTCTGAATCCTGACTGAGCAGGATGTAGGGCGTGAGAAGACTCAATGAAGCTGTCCAGTTGTTTAAAGGCCACCTTTTCACACACCTTAGCCAGAGCTGGCAACAATGAAATGGGCCGATAGCTCGATGGTAGTGCTGGGTCTGAACCGGCCTTTTTTAATAAAGGGAGCAGCTTTGCCTCCTTCCAGCCTCTCGGGATCCTGGCCGTGGAAAGGGAGAGGTTAATGATGTGCGTCACCTCTTGAGTAATGGTGTCCGTTATCCCGCCCAAAACCCTGGCAGGGCAAGGGTCAGAGGGAGATCCAGACTTTAAGACAGTCAGGATTTGCCGTATGTCCAGTTCCGAGGCCGGAAGAAAGGCAACAAGTTGGTCCTGTTGACATAGTCTATCTGATCCAAATAGGGCAGGAGGGGTCGTAAAAGACTTTTGAGCCATTTCTAAGTCCGATTGTATTTTTGCAATTTTGTCCGTAAAATAGCAGGACAGTTTTTCACACCATTGGGCGGAAGAAGGGAGCTGGGGTTGGGCAGCACAGGGAGATAGAAAGTTTTGGACAATTGAGAAGATCTCTTTGCTATTGTTTTCCGCCTTCTCAATTCTGTCCGAATAATACCTACTTTTAGCTGTCTTGATCGCAGCATAGTAGTCCATTTGGGCTGCTCGTAAAGATTTCTTTGCGGCAGGCAAGTAGGCTTGTCTCCATGCTCGCTCTAGTTTTTTGCAGACCTGCTTCTGTTCTCGCAGGACATGCGTGAACCATGGTTGGGAGGGTCGTGACCGCATTCGCCGGACGCCCCCCACGTTAGTGGAGGTAGCGACGCCATTCGCTATCCAGGAATTGAATGCGTCAACAGTCGCTTCTAGCTCCATCGAAGGGGCCGGACGGGTGTCGGCAAGGGACTCAGATAAGGACATCACATTAATCCGGGGATGGTGTACCATAGAAGGGGTTTTCCTCAAACCCACAGCTAGCTGCCAGGCAAACTTGATCATATAATGGTCGGACCACACCATAGGCATTGGGGGGGACAGACTAATATCAAAATTAGTATAGATTAAGTCAAGAACATGACCTCCCACATGTGTGGGAGCATCGACCCACTGGGAGAGGTGAGCCATGCTGAAAGTCTCACTAAGACGAGTAGCTACAGTGGTGTTCACAGAATCCACATGTATATTAAAATCGCCCAGTAGTAAGAAGCGAGAGAAGCGCAAGGCTCGTGGCACGATAACCTCCTCCAAAGCTCCAATAAAATTTCCAACGTGGCCTGGTGGTCGATACAGTAGTGTGCCACCTAAGGTAAAATGCGGACTAATGACCAGGCAGAAATGGAGAAGTTCGGCTTCTTTGATTTTGTCCAGATGCTCGCAGGTGAGAGACCAGTGATCCCTATAGATCACGGCAACCCCCCCTCCTCTTCCCACATCGGCAGCGCGATCAACTCTACAGATTCTGAAACCACGAGGGATAGCTAACTCGACTACCGGCGAGCAGGAGTCAGTCATCCAAGTCTCGGTAACAAAGAGTAGGTCGAGATCATTATCAGCTAGAAGATCAAAGACTTCAGCCGTGTGGCAGACAAGAGATCTGGCATTGATCAGGCCCGCTTGTATGATCTTAGTCTCATTACAGGGTTGAGTAGGCGGGGTGGCAGGACTAGGAAAAGGATAATTGCAGAAGGAGCAAGATCGGGACCGAATTTCAGAAAGCGCCCAGGAGTGAGCTGCCTCACAAGGGGGGACCTGAAGGGCTCTAAGGTCGGCAGCGGAATACCGACATGATATAGGAGGGACAGAGGTGGAAGGAAGACGGACAGGGGTCGGGGCCCTGTGCCCGGCCAGAGCACGGACGGGCACAGACGGGCCCTCCTTTGGCGCTCCTTCGGCGCGCAGACGGCAAAAGAATGCTTTCGCGTTTAATCGGCCATATATATATGTATTACCTACTGGCGGTCGCCAGTAGGTAGTTATAGTTAGGACCTAGCTACCATAGGAAATCCACAACATTCTATTGGAAATAACTTTGGCGCCGGTGGAGGAATTTGCGTGTAATTTTCCAAAATTTAGGCCAGCTCCGCTGCGCTCCTTCCCTGAAAGTTTCAGGGGGATTCATGAAACGGGGGCCGAGAAAAAAGGGGGTCCCAAAACTTGTTTTCCCCATGTTAATTTCCATAGGATGAATTGACAAGACTACAGCCCGAACCGCTGAACGGAATTTCACCAAACTTTGCAAAATTATAGGGACTGGTACGCAGAAGTGCCTTTGGTATATTTGGTGAAAATTGCTCCAGTGGTTTTAACGAAAATTAACTTAAAAAAAATATATATCTATAGGCGCGCTTCCAGCGCTTACAGGTACGCGTACCGGGGAGCACACCCGGCGCGCTACGGGAGTGCACAAGCGGAAAGCTGATTGGCTCTCGGATGTCTGTCAACATTCTAAACAGTCCGGAGAGTCCGCCATCTTGTGTCTCGGCAGAATCGAGAGGTGAAAATAAAAATGGGGAAATGATGAAAAGGGGGCAGGGTAGACACCCCCTGACCCCCTAGGTTTTCTGACGGAGGCCTAGAAGGACCCTGAAGGGTAAAAAAACTATTTATTTTTTTAAAATTTCGCGGGGTAAGCGCTGGGTGCGTTCCCATGTACGCTTACCGGTACGCGCACCCTGAGCGCACCACGGGGAAAAACAGTGTAAAAAATTAGAGTAAAAAAATAATTTACAGTGCTTAGAGGTAGGGTAGCTCTGAAAAGAGCTGTTGTGTTATGTGGGTGTTTTTTGTACCTACAAGTAGGTACCAATGCAGAGTCTCAAATTCAAGAGGAAGACTCTATTCCCCTCATCTGTAAAATGTACACCATCTCTCCTATAGATGCCTTGCATGTTGTAACGGAAGTTGTTGTGGTAAATGGAACCCATACCATAGTCTCTGAGGAAAGCAGAAACAGATTTATTCACATGTTTCCTTGCTTTCTCAATCTGTGGACAAAATTGGTTGGACCAGTTCCATTTTTTCCTTTGGCATATATTAGAAAATACCAAGGCAGTTTTTGGAAAAAGTGACATCAATTGCCCAAAGATATCCTTTAAAAGCATTTCCAGACCTACCCCAGTCAAAGTGCCCAGGCCATTGCCACCACAGTGCACAATTATGAGGTCAGAGTGTGGTAGATGCATAAAGGATTGTATCAATGGTATCAATTGGTGACTTCTTAATCCTCTCTGTCCAATCCACACAATGTCCACATTTGGTAAATCAAGGTTGTAAATACCTCTGTTACTTGCAAATTTGTCACTCCAGTAGACAAAGCTATGCCCCACAAACCAGACGTTTGGCATCTTGAAGGTAGATGTTCTTGTATTCAGATGAGTTGTGGAAATGAAATGGCAGTTTGAAAGTAGGAATTATGATAAAAAATTGGTTGAGATTCAGTGCACTTGAAAAACAAGAAATGATTGGTGCTTTCTTAAAATTCACCACTGAAAATTAGGGTGCATGCTTTTTTTTTTAAAGAAGTCAATTTAATGGTTAAGAAAAAGTCATTTAAAGAAACATTGCATATGATTAGCTAGTACATTGAGAGGTCAAACACCCTTGCTGGATTCTTTTGCAACATAGTATGATGAATTTTTCAACTGTGTGCTGGGTTAGGTGGGAGTTACCATGGTAACAGGGTGAATGAACACTGGGGCGATGGGTGAAAATTATGTGTGTTTCAAACTGTTGAAATGTAGAACCAATTAAAATGTTAGTTTGGTTTTGAAATAGTGTGGGAAGAATTTTAATTGGTTAAGTCCAGGGATATGTGTGAAGAATTACAGGGAATCAGGGCCATTTCTGGTTGCAGTGTTTCAGGAGCAATTCAGAGATTCTGCTTAAGAAAATCTGGTGTGTGTGACTGAGACTGTTCTAAATCTTCCAAAGCATTTTTAAAGGTGAGTAATGATTCTTTTAATGAAGATAGACTGCTGTATGCACTATGGGGAAGATTAAGAAGCATATTGGGCTTCTTTATTCTTGCATTGTGTGTCATGTTTTTTTGTAATGCTGTTAAAAAATGTAATGGGGCATATTTAAAATGTATTTTGGAAATGAGTTAGGTTTCTGCCTTGTTTTGTAGTAGTCATTTAAATGGGCTGTGCTCTGTGTTAAAAATGATTTACTATGGAAAATGTTTTCTGGTAAAATGTCTGGCTTTTAAATTTTGGTCAAGGATTACAGTGAGTGTCTGTGTGAAATAAGGAACTATGGGGCATATTAACAAGCTGAAGTATCGCCGATTTCTCGGCACAATTCGCCGAGAAAGCGGCGATACTTCCAGCGCCCTATTAACAAGGGCATTGCAACGCCTGTCTCAAGCCCACTTTGCATGTCAGCGAGAAACATCGCTAATGACATGCAAAGTGGGCGTTCCCACGTCCAACCACATGTAAAATGTGGTTGGAGGTGGGAACACCATATCACCAAGTCAGGCATTGGGAGGAAAAGACCTGCGATAAACGTGTTTATCGCAGGTCTCCCAACGCCTGCTCTGACCAGGTGTTAGGCATTGATAACATGGGGGTGTGGATCATAAAGCTGAATCCACCCCCCATATTATCAAGGCACACATTAGCGCGTGAAAACAACGCTTGTTTTCACGCGCTAATGTTCCCTATCGCCGGCTATCGCAGGATTTCCTATCGCCTATGTGTTGCGCGTTGATAATAACGTGCTAGCACGGCGAAAAAATCCGGCGATAGTGAAATGTGCGATGTTCGTTTTGTAACGCACATCATGTTAATATGCCGCTATGTTTTCACATTTTTCAATAATGTCACCTGTGTCTGCTGAAAGTTTGCCTCTCTTAGCTTCAAAGGTACTCTGTGCCTGTGTCTCATGTCACTTTGCACGTGCATAATCTCTCTTTTTCTGTGTGTCATTTCTCTCTTTGTGTGTGTGTCATGACATGTGTCTCATGTGCCTAAGATCACACTGTGAGTCAAGCTTGATTTTAAATGGATCTGGGTGAATAATTTGATTAGTTGATGTGTTTAAAGTGTGGAAATACATGTATTTTTAAAGTCAGTTAGGCTTTAGCATATGTACCAGTAGGGAATCTTAGGCAGCATGTCTGTTAGGCCTCTTACTTCACAAATAGGCTCTTAGCTGTGCAATCAAGATCCCGGGTGTGCCTTTGAAATGAAAAAGGAATGTTATATCTTGCTTATATATATATGTGGTCTGTTTTTTGCCAGTAGACACAGTGAAATAGTATGAGCAGACACACACATATTGCATGCAGAGACAGACATGGTAGATTGCATTTAACATCCTGGTCATGTGCCTAAGATCACACTGTGAGTCAAGCTTGATTTTAAATGGATCTGGGTGAATAATTTGCTTAGTTGATGCGTTTAAAGTATGGAAATACATGTATTTTTAAACCCAGTTAGGCTTTAGTATATGTACTAGTAGGAAATCTTAGGCAGCATGTCTGTTAGGCCTCTTACTTCACAAATAGGCTTTAAGCTGTGCAATCAAGATCCAGGGTGTGCCTTTGAAATGTAAAAGGAATGCTATGTCTTGCTTATATATATGTGGTCTGTTTTTTGCCAGTAGACACAGTGAAATAGTATGAGCAGAGACCCACATATTGCATGCAGAGACAGACATGGTAGATTACATGTAACATCCTGGTCATGTTCCTAAGATCACACTGTGAGTCAAGCTTGATTTTAAATGAATCTGGGAGAATAATTTGCTTAGTTGATGTGTTTAAAAATATGGAAATAGATGTATTTTTAAAGTCAGTTAGGCTTTAGCATATGTACTAGTAGGGAATCTTAGGCAGCATGTCTGTTAGGCCTCTTAGTTCCCAAATAGGCTCTAAGCTGTGCAATAAAGATCCAGGGTGTGCTGTTGAAATGAAAAGGGAATGTTATGTCTTGCTTGTATATATATATGGTCTGTTTTTTGCCAGTAGAGACAGTGAGATAGTATGAGCACAGACACACATAGTGCAAGCAGACACAGACATGGTAGATTACATGTAAAATCCTGGTGAAAAACTTTAAAAGTGCTCATTTTACTAAAACCATTTATCACAGTCATGTTCTGGTCTAAATCAATTTTCACAGAATATTCAGCAAGATTGTCAGGAATTTCTAATGTATTTGCTTGTTGTATTGCAAGATGAAGGTATAGATGTAGAAAATATTGTTGGCCTTTCTTATAAATGGCAGCATAACTGCGACTATTGTTCCTTTTCAAGTACTACTACAATAGACACTGAAAGATTTATATATTTGACTTTACCAGACTGCAAATCAGTGTATTTTAATAATCTAGTTAGAGAAGCAAATCAAAACATGGTCTGTACTCAATGTAAATCTGCAATGCTATCAACATTATTTATACAAAGATATGGACAGTATGTAATTTTAATGTTCCAACGATGTAGACCTGATGGAACTAAATTGACAACTTTAAATAAAAATGTTGTGGCTTCTCGATTATCAATTTCAGGAAGATCCTTTGCAACTGCAGCAATTATTTTCCATGATGGTCCTTCGACAACATCAGGACATTACACAGCTTATTTAAAATGTCAAAAAGGGTGGAGTAATTGTAATGATACTCAATTGGCTTTCACACAATGTTTGCCTTATCAGTTACCAAATTCTTACCTAGTATTCTTACAACCGAAATTTTAGGAAAGGTAATTGGCCTATGAAGATTGGAGCAGTTAATAAAACTTAGTCTGCTGTTCAAAATTACTTTGTGAGTGAGATTGATTAAGATATTCAAAAACTTGTAGTTGTCATAGAGGTAGTGTAACTGTATCACGTAGTGTGTGATGTGAGTATTATAGGAAATATTAATCATAAGTAAGCCAGAGATGGAAAAATAACGATTGTTTCATAATGTAAAAGATGCTGGAGCTTTTCTTTCAGAAACTCGGGTAAATGGAAGAATAAAAATTCTATTGAGTAATTTCCAAAGAAAAGGACTTTCCATATACTATTTGGCCTCGTGGAAAAGTACGTGGATCAAAAGTGAGTTAAGATATGTTTTTTCTAAATGTTACATTATTTATTGAATCGTTGTATGGGTTTTTTAAACACAATCATTTTGATTGTGGTTTTTTTTGCCCGCTGTCCTATGATGAGTAGTATTGAAGTCACTGTTTTAAGTGAAATTCAATATATTCTGAGAACAGCAAAAATAAACCATATAACATGTTATACCAATTATTTCATACTTTGTATTATCAAATATATATTATTCTCCCCTTGTCTTATGCTCACTCACCTTTTTCCACCCTCTATTACTCCTCTTAACTCACCCTCACTGGCCTTCTCTCACTCTCCCTCACCTCCCTTCCCTTATTCCACTTACCTCACTTATCCTCATTCCCCATTCCTTTACTGCCCTTTCCCTCTCTCCCTTCCACCACTTTCCAGCTGTCAGTCACTCTACTTCACTCCCCTTCCCCTTCTTTCCTTTCTTTGCTCCCTCAATAATTCCCCTTCTCTCACTCACCTTACTCCACTTTACTCACTCCTTCTCTCACTCCCTCTGTCCTCTTACATCCTCACTCCCCTTCCCTCACTCCCTCTCTCTTAGCCTCACTCTCTCGGTCCTCGCACTCTCTCACTCCTCTTCCATCACGCTCACTCCCTATAACTCACCCACACTCCCTCACTTACCTTTCTTTGCTCTCTCACTCAGTCCCTTTCTGTCACTCTTTCCTTCACTACCTCTATGTCCTCACTCCTTCACTTCCCTTGTCTCATGCTCACTTGCTTTTATCCTCTCTCTATCTTCCCTCTTTCCTCAACCTCACTGCCCTTCACTCACCCTCCCTCACCCTTGTTCCCTTACTCCGGTTCCCTCAGTTATCCTTATTCATCATCCTTAACTCCCCTTCCTCTTTCTCTCCTCACGCACTCACCTTTTCCCAGTCCCTTTGCTTCACCTCTCTTCCCCTTCTTTCCTTCCTTTGCTCCCTCAGTCATTCTCTTTCCCTTACTCACCTTACTCCCCTTTACTCACTCTTTCTCTCACTCCCTCTGTTCTCTCATATTCTCACTTGTCTTCCCTCACTCCCTCTCTGTTACCCTCACTCCCATTGTCCCCTCACTGTCTTACGACCCTACATTCACCCTCACTCACCTTCCATCCCTCATTGTCATGAATCCACCGTCACTCACTCCTGCTTCCCTGTCACTCACTCCCCTTTATTTACTCCCCTTTCTTCCTTTAGTTTTCCTAATGCACATTCCTTTAGTATCTTACTCACCTTCACTTCATTTCTCTGTCCTGCTCTTCTTCTCTGTCACTGAATGTATCCATGTCATTATCCTTTTAGTAATTTGCTCTCCCTCTATTTCTTTTTCACTCTCTCTGACCTTCACCATTCCTTTGTTTTCCTTTTTGAGTCCTTCACTCCTACTTTATCTCTTACTACCCTTTTATGACTTTTAATCTCCTGCTTTGTCTCTTGTATTGTAAAATATATATGATAAATATTATAACTTACTTGTTTTTCTCTTTCACAGATATTAAATTTACTGAAAATATGTAATTAAGTTTACATTACTTATAAGGTAAGGTTGACGTACAAAATGTACTGTCTCAACACTCTTTTCCTTAACCTCACTACTCTTCTCTCACCCACCCACACCCCCGTTCCCTTACTGCGCTTCCCTCACTTATTCTCAATCCCCATGTTTACTCCCCTTTTTGTCACTCCCCTCCCACACTCATCTTCTCTCAGACCTTCTCCTTTACTTTCCTTCCTCTCTCTTCCCTTCACTCTTTTACCTTCCCTTACTCTCCTTATTCCACTTCACTAACTCCTTCTCTTACTCCCTTTGTCCTCTTACTTCGACACTCCCCTTCCCTCATTCTCTCTCTGTTAGCCTCATTCTCTCCATCCTCTTAGTCTCTCACTCCTCTTCTGTCACGCTCACTCCCTATAAATCAGCCACACTCTCACACTCACTTTCTTTCAGATCTCCTGTTTTACTTCCCTTCCTCTCTCTTCCCTTTCTTCACTCCTTCACTCTTTTACCTTCCCTTGATCTTCTTACTCCACTTCACTAACTCCTTCTCTTACTCCCTCTGTCCTCTTACTTCTACACTCCCCTTCCCTCACTCTCTCTCTCTTAGTCTCACTCTCTCCGTTCTCTTACTCTCTCACTCCTCTTCTGTCATGCTCACTCCCTATAACTCAGCCACACTCCCACACTCACTTTCTTTCAGATCTCCTGTTTTACTTCCCTTCCTCTCTCTTCCCTTCCTTCGCTCCTTCACCCTTTTCCTTCCCTTACTCTCCTTACTCCACTTCACTAACTCCTTCTCTTACTCCCTCTGTCCTCTTACTTCTACACTCCCCTTCCCTCACTCTCTCTCTCTTAGTCTCACTCTCTCCGTCCTCTCACTCTCTCACTCCTCTTCTGTCACGCTCACTCCCTATAACTCAGCCACACTCCCACACTCAGTTTCTTTCAGATCCCCTGTTTTACTTCCCTTCCTCTCTCTTCCCTTTTTTCGCTCCTTCACTCTTTTCCCTTCCCTTACTCTCCTTACTCCACTTCACTAACTCCTTCTCTTACTCCCTCTGTCCTCTTACTTCTACACTCCCCTTCCCTCATTCTCTCTATGTTAGCCTCATTCTCTCCGTCCTCCTAGTCTCTCACTCCTCATCTGTCACGCTCACTCTCTATAACTCAGCCACACTCCCACACTCACTTTCTTTCAGCTATCCTGTTTTACTTCCCTTCCTCTCTCTTCCCTTCCTTTACTCCTTCACTCTTTTCTCTTCTGTAACTCTCCTTACTCCACTTCAGTAACTCCTTCTCTTACTCCCTCTGTCCTCTTACTTACTCACTCTCCTTCCCTCACTCTCTCTCTCTTACCCCCATTCTGTCCGTCCTCTTAGTCTGTCAGTCCTCTTCTGTTATGCTCACTCCCTATAACTCAGTCACACTCCCTCACTTATCTTTCTTTGCTCCCTCACTCAGTCCCTTTCTGTCACTCTTTCCTTCAGTACCTCTATCCCCTCACTTCCTCACTCCCTTTGTCTTACCCTCACTCACGTTTATGCACCCTCTTTCATCCCTCTTTACTCATGCTCTCTGGTGTTCTTTCACTCCCGTTCTCTTAGTCTGGTTCCCTCACTACCCCTCATTCCATATCTTTCTCTCCTTTTCCCTTTACTTTCAACCCCCACTCACTTTCTCTCAGTACCTATGCTTCAGTCCTCTTCCCCTCTCTTCCCTTCCTTCGCTCACTCACTCATTCCCCTTACCTTACTCACCTTACTCCACTTCACTCACTCTTTCTCTCACTACCTCTGTCCTGTCATATCCTCATTCTCCTTCCCTCACTCCCTCTCTCTTAGCTTCACTACCTCCGTCCCCTCACTCTCTCACTCTTCTTCCGTCACACTTACTCCCTATAACTCACCTACACTCTCTAACTTATCGTTCTTTGCTCCCTCACATAGTCCTCTTCTCTCACTCTTTCCTTCACTTCCTCTGTCTCCTCACTCCCTCTCTTCCCTTGTCTCACGCTCACTTGCCTTTATCCACTCTCTATCACCACTCTTTCCTCAACCTCACTGCTCTTCTCTTAACCTTCCTCACCCCCGTTCACTTGCTCCGCTTTCCTCACTTATCCTCATTCCCCATGTTCACTCCCCTTCCCCTCACTCACTCCCACACGCACCTTCTGGCAACCCCCCTACTTCACTTCCCTTCCCCTCTCGTCCCTTTCTTTGCTCCCTCACTCATTTTCCTTTCCTCTCTCACTGTACTCCACTTTACTCACTCCTTTTGAATTTGTAGAGAATATAGCTATTTTTGGAGAATTGGAGGTAGTTCCAAAAAGAAGTTTTTTTTTGGTTTTTTTTTTTTTTTACTTTTTCCGAACGTTTTTAAATTTTTTTGGTAATTTTTTTTCAGAACAAAAACAAAAATAGGGAATGCCAAAATGCTCAACAGGAGCAAAAAAAAGGGGAAAAATTAGGGCTGGGGAGGGCAGCGGTGTTCTTCTCTTTTTTGAACAATTAGTAGGATACTCTGCTCCCCATAACAAAGCAGTTTGTCACACTGCTTACACCTAATTGTAATGTCAGTAAAAACAGGCTGAATGTTTGGAATCAGCTCAACTGCTCTTCCTCTCCCCGATGATGTTGCTCCTCCAGTGGAAGTCGAGGCGCCATCTCTCGGGGCATTCAGTGCCAGGTCCCTGACACTCTCCCAGGCATAGTTCTGGGGGTGCCTTCTTTGCACATGTCTGATCATGGTGGAGTTCCCAAAACTGTATTTTTTTGTGCGGTCACCACGAGAAAGAATAGTGTGGCAGATCTTGCATTCCACCTTAGGAGCATTTACCTTCTTCTCCCCTTCTGGAATGCTAAAAAACTACCAAATGAAGTGCTCCTTCACTTTTAGTTGAGGAGGGTCCTCCTGGAGAAACTCATCAGAGTCATCACTGCTGCTTGGTGGTCTTGCAGCCATTCTTTCCACTGAATTGAAGAGAAGAAGAAGGGAATAGGTCTTGCTCTCTCCAAAGTGAAAGAGGTAGTGAAGGAAATTGGTGGGGTTTTCATTAGTTGTAAAAACAACTGTTAACAACCAATGAAAAGTGTTATTTTAAGGTCACATGACTTGACGCGCTTACGCTGCGCGCACCGGAGCGCTTCCGGGGGCGCTTACGCGGCACGTACGTAGGCGCTTCCGGGGGCGCTTACGCGGCGCGCCTGAATGACGTTTTCCTAGATTTTCGGAAATGCGTTTAAAGTTAAAATACGTTATTTAAAATCAAAAATACTACTTTTATAAGTATGCCACTGAATGTCTTGCATTATTATTTACTTTAAATACATACTTATATTTGTTTTCGCACGCCGATATAGCGCTCTCGCTACGTGTACAGGTGCGTTTACGGGTGCGCGCACCCTGAGCGCTCTGAGGTAAAATGGTAAAAAAAACTTAATAATTCACTTTAAAAATCATAGGTTACAAACTCGTTATAGTAAGGAATTAGCTTTTAAAAAACCTTTGAAATTCACTGAAAAAACCATAGGTTTAACACTCGTTATAGTTAGGAATTAGCATTTAAAAAACCTTTGAAATTCACAGAAAAAACCATAGGTTTCACACCACTTATAGTTAGCTGGACATTTTACTCATACAAAACCATTGAAATTCCCACGTTATAGTTAGTTGGACTCACTGTAACTCGCACGCCCGCAATACACTGCTGATGATGTCACATATTACATCATTCATGTGATAATACGATGCACCTCCTCACACTCTAATCTAACCTTTGATACAACCAGTGTTAAATACAGACTACCATTCCAGAAACCATTGACACACCAATACCAGTTACTACATACGCACTCACTGATTCCTAAGTCTACACACACATCCACTCATTCACCCATACAATCACTCATACATACAGTCACTCTTCAATACAACACTGTCATATGCACTCATACACCTATACAGACACTCACACACTGCCACTCATCCATGGAGTTACTCACAAACCTAGTCAGTCATGCAAAGAATCAATCACACTCCCATTTCCTCATCTATACAGTTATACACACATAACCTTACTTATTCAAACATATACTAACACATACTTACTCTCTTTTACAATCACTGATACAAGTACACATTGATCCATGCAGTCACTTACGCAATCACAGGCTCTCAAGTATAGTCATTGATATATGCCAACTCTCACATGCACCGTGTTTTACAAATGTACTTACTTAGACATGTAGCACTGAGATATCCATTCACTCACCAACACACCCATGCACACAGTCAACCGCCCATACAGCTGTTTCCACATGCACTCTTGAACCCATACACCAAGTGAATCAACCTCTCACACATCTATTCACAGAGTCACACAGCTCCCAGCCACCCCCACACACACTCACCCTCACATACAAATACTTGGGCAACCAATCAATACCCATATAGCCACTCATATAGCTACTAATCAACACATGCAGCAGCTTACACAACAACAGACATAATGATGCACACATTCAGACAGTTTAGTCACTAACCCATGCATTCAGTAAGACACATTTAATCACTCACTCATACAGTCAGTCACGCACCTACTAAATCCTTCATCCAGACACTCATACATACACTCATTCTTCAATATGTAAAACATATTTAAACTTTACAGAAACACACAGACACTGGATGATGTAATCAGTGATGTCATCAGTGATGTCATTTGAGATGTCATCAGTGATGTCATCAGTCATGTCACTGACCATGTCATGAATGATGTAATATGTGACATCATCAGCAGTGGATTGCAGGCGCGCGAGTTATAGTGAGTCCAACTAACTATAACGTGGGAATTTCAATGGTTTTGTATGAGTAAAATGTCCAGCTAACTATAACTGGTGTGAAACCTATGGTTTTTTCAGTGAATATATATATATTCGCTGAAAAAACCATAGGTTTCACACCAGTTATAGTTAGGTGGAAATTTTACTCGCATAAAACCATTGAAATTCCCACGTTATAGTTAGTTGGACTCACTATAACTTGCGCGTGCAATGCACTGCTGATGACGTCACATATTACATCACTCATGACATGGTCAGTGACATCACTCATGACATCACTGATGACATCTCAAATGACATCACTGATGACAACATCCTTGTGACAAAGTGGCAGACCTCCTATCAGCATAAAATAACCTTTGACACACACATTCAAAAATAGAAACTAACATTTTCTTAAAAAAGGAGAAACCAATACCAATTACAACAACTTATTAGGTAATTCCAACATCTACATACACATCCACTCATTCACCAACAGTTCTATATAGTCACTCATGCATGTACTTACTCATCATATGTACTCATACACCTATACATCCTGTTACACACTAATACTCATCCATATAGTTACTCACACACAAATTCACACATGCAAATAAACTATCAAAAAAACATTTACTTGATTATACTGCTATATACACACCACTACACATACTTCTACAGAAACGGAAACATATTTACTCTCTTAAACAATCAATTATGAAAACACATACTCACTAACCCACCCATACACACAATCATCCACCCATACAGTCTTGCACACATGCTGTCTTCAAAACAAATAGTGAGTCACTCATTCATGCATCTGTGCTCTAAGTAATATCCCCCACCGAACCATACAGACACTGATACTGATACTCAAAAAAACAACTAATAACCCATATACACACTCATGTAGCTACTCACTAACCCATGCAGCCACTTATAGACAAAGTGAGACACAGATACAGATATTTAAATATTTAAACATTACTCGCTAATATATGTATTCACTAAGATACATTTAATAAGTCAGTTAACCAATCAATTTTACACAAAAAAACATCCATTTAGACATTTATTTACCCATGTATTCTTCCATCAACCTTTAGTTATACATATATAAAAAATATTTATTTTTCAGAAAGATACACATTCACTGGATGATGTTATCAGTGATGTCATTTGAGATGTCATCAGTGATGTCATGAGTGATGTCACTGACCATGTCATGAGTGATGTAATATGTGACGTCATCAGCAGTGCATTGCACGCGCAAGTTATAGTGAGTCCAACTAACTATAACGTGGGAATTTCAATGGTTTTATGCGAGTAAAATGTCCACCTAACTATAACTGGTGTGAAACCTATGGTTTTTTCAGTGAATATATATAGAAACATTTCGTGTTCCGAGGTATCGGACAAACCAGGCCCACCACTGTGCACAGGAGGACAGGAAGCGGTGTCGGGGTCACGGAACTCCGCGCTGGGCGAGGCGCACTGTCGCACTTGCCCCCGCTGAGTACATACCTGGTTGCGGTGGTTGTGCAGTCAGGGGACCCAAGGAGCCACGATATTCCTGCAGGCAACACAGGACATTGGGAGAGAGCTACTCGAGGAAACCTGCAGTCCCCACAGCGTTGTTTCCGTCCTATCCTGGCAAATCATTGCATGCTGGGAGTTGCAGTCCCTTTAACCATCGGGAAATGGAAGCAGGTGACATCAATCATCGCTTTGAGGGCGGAGACTATTATACCTAGCTTTGTTGGGGCAGGACATTTTGGCAGCATACTCACCTCCTGTTTTATTCTGGGCGCTGAAGAGGCTACACAGCCGAAATGCATACGCCCATTTGCCAATAAGGAATAAAGAGACTCCATTGTGTTCCCCTATCGTGGCCTCTGCCTTTCTTTGTGGAGGGTGTTTTGGATATATATATATATATATATATATATATATATATATATATATATATATATATAAAATTTCTATGGCAAAATGAAACCCCTCAGTTTGTTCCTTTTCAAATTACATGTATTAAGTGTTACCCCTTTATTCCAATCAAGATGACTTCAGGTGTGCCATACTTTTGTCATAAGTAAGACTGTTAGCGTTCTAGTTGTTCTTTAGAACACTCTGGGACATTCTGTCATTGGGCTATAGTTGGGCTACATCTGGCTGATATTTGGGCTACATTTGGGCTCTTTTGTCTCTGGTGGCCATCTTGGGAGACTGCATATCAGAATTTTTTTAATGAAATATAAGAGGATTTGAGAAGTCACTCAAAATGTGCCCTAATTTTTCTTTCTTCAGCACTAATCATAATTTCTATGGCAAAATGAACCCCCTCATTTTGTTCCTTTGCAAATTAAATGTTTTAACTGTTAACACTTTATTCCAATCAAGATGACTTCAGGTGTGCCATACTTTTGTCATAAGTAAGACTGTTAGCGCTCTAGTTGTTCTTTAGAACACTCTGGGACATTCTGTCATTGGGCTATAGTTGGGCTACATCTGGCTGATATTTGGGCTACATTTGTTTTTTTTTGTCTCTGGTGGCCATCTTTGGGCTACATTGGGCTACATTTGGGCTCTAACATATATATAGCCCAATGTAGCCCAATATATATTTTTTCAAAGTTAATTTTTGTAAAAACCACTGGAGCATATATCTTGAGACATAGCAAAGGCACATCCGGGTACCAGTCCCTACAATTTTGCCAAATTTGGTGGAAATCCATCCAGCCGTTCGGGCTAAAAGTGAGTCCAACCGCCCTCTGGAAATTAACATGGGGGAAACATGTTTTGGAACCCCCCTTTTATCTCGTCCCCTGCTTGACGGATCCCCCCGAAACTTTCAGGGAAGGAGCGGAGTGCAGCGAGGCAAAGTTAAGGAAAATTACAGGCAGATCCCTCATTCGGCGCCAAAGTTATTCCCAATAGAATGTTGCGGATTTCCTATGGAAAACGATCCTAACTATAACTACCTACTGGCGACCGCCAGTAGGTAATATATATATATATATATATATATATATATATATATATATATATATATATATATGTATATTCACTGAAAAAACCATAGGTTTTACACCAGTTATAGTTAGCTGGAAGTTTTACTCGCATAAAGCCATTGAAATTCCCACGTTATAGTTAGTTGGACTCACTATAACTTGCGCGTGCAATGCGCTGCTGATGACTTCACATATTACATCACTACATGACATGGTCAGTGACATCACTCATGACATCACTGATGACACCATCCAGTGAATGTGTGTCTTTCTGAAAAAAAAATGTGTTATATATGTATATGTAAAAGTTGATGGAAGAATAAATGTTTAAATAAGTGTTTACATGTATTTATTCTTTTAATTGATTGGTTAACTGGCTTATTAAGTGTATCTTAGTGAATACATATATTAGCGAGTAATGTTTAAATATTTAAATATATGTATTAGTGTTTCACTTTGTGTATAAGTGGCTGCATGGGTTGGTGAGTAGCTACATGTGTATGTATATGGGTTATTAGCTGTTTTTTTAGTATCAGTATGAGTGTCTGTATGGTTTGGTGGTAGATGCATGAATCACTGACTCTCTCTTTGTATCTGTTTCGAAGACAGCATATGTGCAGGACTATATGGGTGAATGAGTGTGTATATGTGTGTGTTAGTGAGTGAATGACTGTCTCACTAGTGTCTTTATCAGTAACTACATATGTTTTAATCTAGTATATGTGAATATTGATGTATATAAGTGAGTATATGTGAGAGTGAGGGATTGTAAGAGTTCCTGTTTAAATTAGTATGTGTTTCTATAAGTGATTGTTTAAGAGAGTACGTATGTGTAAGTTTCCTTAGAAGTAAAGTGGTAGTGTGTGTATAGCTGTATATGCAAATAAATGGATGTTCAATAGTTTATTTGCCTGTGTGAGTATGTGTGAGAGTATCTTTTGGATGACTGTCGGTGTATAACAGGATGTATAGGTGTATCACTACATATGATGAGTGAGTATATGTATGAGTGACTATATAGAACTGTTGGTGAATGAGTGGATGTGTATATAGATGGTGTAATTATTGAATTGGTTGTTGTAAGTGGTATGGGTATCTCCATTTTTTTGAAAATTGTAGTTTCTATTTTTCAATATGTGTTTCAAGGGTTACATTACAGTGAAAGGAGGTCTGTCACTCTGCCACAAGGATGGTGTCATCAGTGATGTCATGAGTGATGTCGCTGACCATGTCATGAGTGATGTAATATGTGACGTCATCAGCAGTGCATTGCACGTGCAAGTTATAGTGAGTCCAACTAACTATAACGTGGGAATTTCAATGGTTTTATGCGAGTAAAACTTCCAGCTAACTATAACTGGTGTAAAACCTATGGTTTTTTCAGTGAATTTAATAGGTTTTTTAAATGCTAATTCCGAACTATAACTGGTGTGAAACCTATGGTTTTTTCAGTGAATTTCAATGGTTTTTTAATAGCAAATCTTTATAGGTATAAAAAATAATACATTTTAAAACGAATTTTATATTGTATATTTATGTCAATTTATTTATTTTTTTTTTTAACTTGGGGCGCGCCCTGGGGCGCGTACCGGGGAGCGTCCCGTAAGCGCTATTCTCGCGAACGAAAACAACATCGTGACGTATCGCGTAGACGCGTGATGCGTCATATGACGCACAGTGTAAGTGCACCCGGAAGCACGCGTGCGCATACGATCGTGAAACGACTCAACGCACTTACGCCGCGCGCCCCAGGGCACGACTACGGGCGCGCCCCGGGGCGCGTTGCGTAAGCGCGTCAGGTCATGTGACCAGAAAATAACATTTTCTATTGGTGCAGAACAGTTTTGGTTTCCAAATGAGTAAAGCCTGGGTCTTGTGATCTGAAAATAACACTTCTGATTGGTTCAGGACAGTTGTTTTTCCCAAATGAGTAAAGCCTAGGTCTTGTGACCTGAAAATAACACTTCTGATTGGTTCAGGACAGTTTTTTTTCCCAAATGATGAAAAACCCCACCTTTCTTCCTTATTCTGACTTTGTCCTTTGACTGAGGAAGACCTGTTTCATCTATAGAGACAATTCTTTTGTACTTTGAAATGGCTACTGTAGCAGCAACAGCTGGAGCATCTGCACCACCACCACCACCACCACCATCACCAAGAGGACCACCACAACATTACATTGGTGGTGAAGAAGAGGAGGAGGAGGAAGAGGAGGAGGAGGAGGGGAGAAGATGGCTGCCTGAACAAAATACACCATACAAGCCAAAAGAACACATTGTATGGGAGTTTTTTTTACTCCCAGAGGGCAAGAAAAAAGTGAATGCGGCCAAGGTAACTTGCCTAATCTGTGGCGAACAACTCTCAAGGGGCAATCCAGACAAAAAATATTCATTTGGTAATAATACCATGATTCGACATATGACCCGGAAGCATCCTAACAACTATTCTCGTGCAGAGATCAGGGAACTGGCCAGTCACCTCCCCCAGTGTTCAAGGACCAGCTCCAAAAGAAAGCAACCCACTCCATCGGGACCAGATACAACTGAGACGATGCCTTGTATTCAGCCACGATTTGCAGATTTTAGAATCACATGTATTGCATGTGGCAAGCTCATCGCCTATGGTGAACAGAGCATGAAGCTCGTCATCCTTGCTGGTGACAATCACAAATGCCCTAAAAAACAGTAATTTTTTCCGTTTTTTGTTTTTTGCTCCTGTTGAGCCATTTACAATTCCCTGTTTTTTGTTTCTCCCCATACAAAATACAAAAAAAATATAAAACTGTTCAGAAAAGCCAAAAAAAGTACAAAATGTTCAAAAAACCATAAAAAAAATATAAAACAACAAAAAGAAGAAAAAAACCAGTTCTTTTTAGAACTACCTTTCATTTATAAAAATAAACCTATATTTTTAATGAATCACTGTCAATTCTTTTTTCTTAGGGTACGCGTACCGGGGCGCGCCCCCCAAAAAAATAGAAAAAAAAATTTAATGAAGGAGTTACCATGAGGGAAGAACACAAAGAGAGTAATTTTAAGAGAAAGAGAGCTACAGGATGAACACAGAGGGATTGTTTATTACATAGTAAAAAACAGAGAAGGTGTAATAGGGTGAAAGTGAGAAAAGTAAAATGACTAAAGGAGCGAAAGAAGGGAAAAGAGAGAGGAAGAAGACTAAAGTAGAGATAGTGGGAGAATGTGAGTGGGTGCTGAAAGAAAAAGAAAGGACATTAAAAAATTGAGAATGAAGGGTAGTGGCGTAACCGGGATAAATGAAGAACGGTGAGTGAGGGTAAGAAAAGACCAGTTAGTGTAAGTAAAGAGGGGTGAAAGAGGGTGAAAAAATGAATTAGGATAAGACATGGGGAGTGACAAAGAGAAAGGACAAAGAGAGTAAAGAAAACAGTACCTGAATGGATTTGAGTGAAACAGCAAAGTAAGATAAGTAATGCAGGGTGTGTGACTTATAGGGAGTCAGTGGCTGTAGGTCGGGGTGTGGGTGTGTAAGGTGTGTGTGTCTGTGGGTGTGGGTGTGTGGGGTGTTTTGGTGTGGGTGGTGGTGAGGGTGTGTGAAGTATGTGTGAGGAGTGTATGGGTGTGGGGTGTATATGTGTGCGATGTATGTGTGTGTATGGAATGTGTGTGTGTATGTGAAGAGTGTGTGTGGGGGGATTTGTTGTGTGTATGAGGTGTGTGTGTGTTGTGTGTGCTGTTGGGTGTATGTTAGAGGTGTGTGTATGTGTTGAGAGGGGGATGAGGTGTGTGTGTAGGAGTAAGATAAATAATTAAGAAAAACAAAATGAGTGAAGAAGCAAAGGAAGGGAACAGAGGGTAAGTGAAGTAAAGAATAGGGATTGAAAGAAGTTGAATATGAGAGGGGAAATAGGGAAATTGGAGTAAACATGGAGAATAAGAATAAGTGTGGTAAGCAGAATAAAGACACAGGAGTGAGGTTGGTTGAGAAAATATTAGTAAGCTTAAAGCAAAGGGTGATGACAAAGTACATTTTTTAATCATACTTACCATATAATAAATGTAACTTTAATTCTTTTTTTACTGCACTTTGTATCTGTGAAAGAGAGAAGAAAAAATAAGTTATAATTAGTAAAATGTGTATTTTAAATTAAAATATACAAATGAAGGGGTTAAAAATCATAACAGTGTATCTAGAAATAAAGTAAGAGTGAAGGACACAGAAAGGGAAATAAAGTAAGGTAGAAGGATAAAAAGAGAAAAAAAGAAATAGAATGAGAGCAAATTACTAAGAGTAAGGCATATAGATTCACTGACACAGAGGAAGAGAAGAACAGAGAAATGAACTGAAGGTAAGAAAGATACTAAAACAATGTGAGTTACCAAAACTAAATCAGGAAACAGTAGTAAGTAAAAAGATAATGACTGAGACGGAAAACATAAACACAAGTGAACATAACACAAGGAGAGTAGGGCACTGAGGACATAGAAGTAGTGAACGAAAAATAGAGAGAAAAGGTCAAAAGTAAGGAGCAAACAAAGATAAGCGAGGGAGAGTGGGTGATTTATAGTGATAGAGTGCGATAATACTGCTGAGTGAGTAAACAGGAATTACTAAAAGAGCAAAGGAGGAAAATATGGAAAAGGGAAGTAAAGCAGAGAGACTGAAAGCTGATAAGTTATGCAAGGGAGAGAGGGGATGCAGACAGTTGAAATGAGAATGAGGGCTTGTCAAAGAAGTGGAGTAAAGGAACGGGGGTTACAGAGAGTGAGAGAAAGACATTATAAGTGAGTAAAAAGAGCTGAAAGAGGATGGAAAAAGGAAAGAGAGTGTCAGAGAATGGGAATATAATTTAATTTACACAATCCAAAGTATAGAATAACTTGTACAACATGTTACATAGTTTATTTTTGCTGTTCTCAGAATATATTGAATTTCACTTAAAACAGTGAGTTCCAATTACTCATCATATGACAGCGGGGAAAAAACCCCACAATCTAAAAGATTGTGTTTTTAAAAAAAAACTTAGATACTGACAAATGACAAATGTACACTAATCTTGGATTGACTTACTTTTCCTTGAGGCCAAATAGTATATAATGGAGGTCCTTTTCTCGTTGCAAAGTACTTTGCTGTTCAGTAAAAAATTCAATTTCCTCGACTTTCTAGAAGAAAAGCTCCAAGAACATCTGAAATATTTTCATTATTTTCATATACTCCTTTTTTTCAGTCATGACTCTTTACTCATTCCTGTACCTTTCCTTTTGGCCAAATAGTGTCAGATGTATGAGTATATTTTCAAATTAATTCAAAGAAACTCTGAAATTACCTTTTTTCCGACGTTCTGAAAGAAAGGCTCTACAACATTTTCACAATATTTAAATATTTGTAAAACCATCTCTGACTCACTCATGTTCATCATTTTGTATAATACTAATATCACTTACCATGAGATCCACTTACAGTACCTATATGACAAGTCATTTTTTTATATTTCCTGGATCACTTTTACTCAGAATATATTTTTAAACAGCAAAATAACCTTTATTAACTGCTCCCGTCTTCATAGGCCAATTACCTTTACCTACATTTTGGTTGTAAAAACACTAGGTATGAATTTTTTAAGCCAAAAGGCAAACGTTGTTTGAAAGTCAAATGAGTGTCGTTACATTGGGTCCAACCTTTACAACTTTTTAAATAGCATGTGTAATGCCCTGATGTTGTAGAAGGACCATCATGAAAAATAATAGCTGCAGTTGCAAAGGTTCTTCCTGATATCGATAACTGTGAAGCCACGAAATTTTTAATAGAAGTTGTCAATTTAGTTCCATCAGGTCTACATCGTTGGAACATTAAAATGACATACTGACCATAATTTTGTAGAAATAATGTGGACAGCATTGTATACTTACATTGGGGACACACCATATTGTGATCCGCTGCTTTAACTAGATTATTAAAAGGCACTGATTTGCAGTCTGGTAAAGTTAAGTATATAAATCTTTCAGTGTCTATTCTAGTAGTACTTGATAAAGTACAGTTGTCGCAGTCATGCTGCCATTGATAAGAAAGGCTAAAAAGATTTTTAATATCTACACCTTCATCTTCCAATACATCAAACATATACATTAAAAATTCCTGACAATCCTGCTGAATATTCTGTGAAAATTGATTTTGACCAGTACATATGTCTAGAAGATTTCGAATTTCTGAAACACTTTCTATTTTTGCTCTATCACTGGTACATTTCTCAAACACGGAATTCAACAAACAACAGAATCTTTGATCCCGATTTTCAACAATCTGTTCTTGTATATTTTGAAGAAAAAAACAACATTAACCACTACATTAGCATAGCAGTTGACACCAGAACTGTTTTCAAACTGAAATCCAACAACATCTTCAACAGAATCTTTTTTCCTTCTGCTTACAATTACAGTTTCGTCTACTTTTTGTCTTTTTGCTACTACCTCACTGCAATTACTCTCATTTCTTCTTTTTCGGCCTACCACACGTTTTTCAATCAGAGGATATTGAGGCAAATGTGGAGCATACTCTCTTCTTAACCTATTGTATTCTTTAACACAATGTAGATCTGCACAAATCTTTGTTTCATCACACTCAATCAAGTACAATCCTGATAAAGTTCTGACTCGTGATAATGCCACATATGCCATACCCTCTTTAAACACAGAACTTCCAATGTTCACCAAAGCGCTATCTACACTTAAACCTTGAGACTTCTGAATTGTCACCGCATATGCCAAACAAATAGGAAACTGTTTTCGCCGAACATATAAATCTTTCACGAGCAAAAATCTAGCTGAACAACGACAAATTTTTTCCATTTCATCAATGCCATCAAATTTAATTTTTAAAATTTCAATTCCATCTCTATTTTTGTAATTCACAAAACCAACAACATGACACATTGCTCCATTTACCAGACCACTTTCAACATTTAAATTCCTTCTCAAAATGATACGACAATTTAAACACACATTCAGAGTCTTTTCAAAACCAGCAGTTTTAGATATAGTCTTCTCTAATGAATCCAATTTTGATTTCAAATTTTCAGACAAAATAATTGTTGCTCCCATATGCTCTATACTATCTGTAGCTTCCAGTTTCACTATCTCTTCATTTTCTAACTTTAACATTTTGTTGTTGAACATGGAACATTCTTTCAGAGTTGGCATCAAACATATGCCAGATTTCTTCTCGTTAATTTTCTTAAAAATATTCTCTGGAAGAATGTTTTCATTTGGGTACAAATTTGAAATTAATCGTCCATGTAACGCTTCTTTCCCTTGCTGACTTACTTTTCCGATTCTTACATCTTGTAAAATATTTTTATAATCTTCATCCTTTACCTGCCGCATATTTTGAAGCAGTTCTGCATATTTGAAGTTTAACCATATATTAACGTTTCCAATGCTTCCTAGGCACTTCCTGGTATCTTCATGCGTGAGCATTTTGAACACAGGTTGTTCTTTCAATGGAGTCAACTGCAGTGGATCTCCAAAAACAATAATGTGTTTTCCTCCAAATAAGACATCATAGTCTGTTCTAAGAATTTCTTGCATTCTCAAATGCACAAAAGCAAGCATTATATTTGACACCATGCTTACTTCATCAATGATAAGAAGTTTCATTTTCTTCAGGACTCTCGAAACTTCGGAACACGCATCTCCAGATAGCTTGTGATATTGCAATTTGTTATCATGCTCCACTGGCAGCATCAGAAAACGATGTAAAGTAATCCCTTTAATGTTATGTGCAGCCAGCCCAGTTGGAGCGGTAACAACACAAGACAGCGGTGATTCAGTCCTTTTCTGCAGATAAGTTGCAATTGCTTTAATCAGAAAACTTTTTCCAGTTCCCGCTTCTCCACTCACGTACAGTTGGACAGGCTTAAATGATGTACATGAGCACTCTTTTTTCTCATGACTGAATCCATGTTCAATCTGTTCTGTGACTTCGTCATATATCTGTTTCTGCACAAGGTTTATTTGTTTCACCAAATCTTCTAAGTTAACTACATCATCTTGAGCTTGTTCCATAGCTCTTTCCACCTCATCCATGGCAGTGGCAGCTTCATTTTGTATAATTGGTCCTCCAAGTGGATCCTGACTCAATGAAGCAGAACTCTGACTGTCTTGAGAACTGTCTCTAGCAATCTCTGCAGCAATTGTGGCTTCTTGCTCTATTTCTTCGTTCAACATTTGCAGATAATTTGGAAAAACAGGGCATTCTATGGTATCCTTGATTGCATTAAAAGAATCTTCGTAACACAGAAAATCTCCAAGTAGTTCCTCTTCTGTACGCCATGGCTTAAAGAGTTGCAAAAGAGCTAAATAGTAAAATTCCCTTTTCTCTGGATTTTCGCAACTCAATTTTCGATGATTAATCAAATGGCCTTTTTTCTGTCTCACTAGACATCCTTCACACCCAATGATAGCATATATTCCATTGTTAATATCTTCTCTGATGGTTCTCTTATAAATATAGTTTTGCAGAACTTCATACAAACAACTGTTCTCAAGATGACTACTTCTATTTGGATAGTATGTATCCAACATGTTTGTCTTCAAAATATATGTACTTTCTGGTTCTTTCTCCGCCAAATACTCTATTTCTTGTACAGATTTCAAAACTCGGTTTCGTGTTGCAGCAAGACCTAGACTCACCCAAATGATGGTTCTAGATTTGGCATAGAGACTTGCTGACGACAATGAAGGCTTTGACTCCAGCTCAACCTCAACCCCCGGCGAAGGAAACCAGGCTACCAGCGGTCAGGACCCACCAAACCACCGCTAATACCGCAAATATCAGTATAGCAGAGATGTTTATCCGTGGCGGTAAGGAGAAAGGGGGGAAAGTTCCTGAAACTGAGGCTGAGTTAGAGGTTGGCACACCTGGGGGTGTGATCATGTTGGATGCTCAAAACAACCTTGGCTGCAATGGAGGTGGCCCTATAGTCCAAAAAGGTATCGGTGGGTCCGATCCCACTGATCCCACTGCCATAGACTTAATCACGGCTCCGGTCGGGGCTGCCTCTAGTATACCACCAGATGAGACTGACATTCAGATAGATATTGATGCTGCTAGCCCTGACCCAGCAAATATAGTATCAACGGAATGCCTGGAGGATATGGGAGGCAGTGATCTTAAAGACTGTGATATAACCAAGGACAATACTGCTTTAATCAGTAAATCAACCACCGGCATTATCTCTATCGAGGGGACAGCGATTACTAGCAATATCGAGAATGAGAGAACCCCCAGTGAGTGCTTCCATTCTGTGGCCGAAGAAGCAGACTGGTCCAAAAATGATTTGGAGCACAGCTCAGACATAGATGGAAGTAACCCAGAGTCAGACAGTGACCCGGAGGAGGACCTTCCCGCAACGGCTATGAAGCCAGGGACTTCCTTCAAGAAGAATGATCAGAAGGGGTTGGCTTGGGATCATTCACCTACTACTTTGCTTCAAGGATCCCTTAACCAAGACCAGGACCATGAGTTCACCCAATGGTCAATATTAGAGGCAATTCATCAAGAAATAATTGCGCATCGGGAGGAAACCAGGCAGGACAATCGTAAGTCCCAAGCAGCCATGAGGAAGATAAAGGGTGTTGTGAGGAAACTCTCAAAGGCCTGTGCGACGGTGGACGATAGAGTGTCGAACCTTGAAGAGAGAGTGGTCTCCACTAAGGCTGAATCTGCTGCTGCCACCAGTAAGGTGGAATCGTATGGGGCTCAAGCCCAGGACATACAGTGGAAGCTGGAGGACCTCGAAAATAGGCTCAGGAGGAACAACCTAAGGGTTTTGGGGATCCCGGAAGGTTCGGAGGGAGGGGATGTGAGAGCCTTTATTGTTAAATTATTCGCACAAGCATTCCCTGAATTGGCTAGCTGGCGCTGGGAGTCAGAAATTCAGCGGGCGCATAGAACCGCGTTCAGGATAAATCGAAACCCAAGGGAAGGAGACAAACCCAGGGCAATTTTGATATTTTTGGGGAACTTCATTTTGCGCCAGGCCATAGCAGAAAAGGCTAGACCTGACGCTAAGAGGACAAGCGAGGGGCTATCATTTTTTGTCAGACCTGATTTCTGTCATATTACGGTTGAAAGGCGTTGGAGGTTACGCCAACTGATTAAGCCCTTCCAGGACAAGAAAATACAAGTCTACCTTATAAACCCGGCCCAGCTCAAAATAATCCACCATGGGAAGACATTGTATTTCGCGTCAGAAATCAAGGCGCAGGAATTCTTGGACTCCATATAACTTTAATTTGATTATTTTTCTTTTTGCGGTGGGTCCGGGTACGCGGATATCAGGATATCAGGATGTATTTAGGCGCTATTTACATGAAAAGACATGATGAAAGGACATGATGCTAGCAGTTGTACATAGTGTAAGCCGGTGGTAATGGGTTTGAGTCTTTAAGGTCAAGGCAATGTATGGAAATGCTAAGTGTTTGCCACTTGTTATTTTATTTTTTGTTTGTTACTGTAAACACGAGCTCTGAGGCTTAGGCTATTAAGGCCATTACGGCCATCAAGTAGTATATACTGAGTCCTTGCTGCGACGCTGCACCCATCACACGCACAGACCTAGTCTGAGCACCTCACGGAGGAGGGCGAGTGGTCGAGGGGCTAGGGTGGTGGGGGGGATAGGGGCGGAAAGGGGGGAATGGGAGGGGGAAGGGTTGGGACGGGGGGAGTAAATTCAAAAGAAAAGAGAGTACGTGTCACTAATTCACACACAAATACAAATACAATTGTAAACTTGCGAAAAAAGAGGTTTTGTAATTATGTATCTAATTTGTTTTTCTGTTGTTTGGTCCAGGAGTATGCCTAAGCTTAAGATTGGCTCTATAAATATCAGTGGGTTGAATGACTGGAAGAAGAGGGGCAGATTTGAGGAATACCTTAAAACAACAGGCATAGACATTCTTGGGGTACAAGAGACTCACCTGCCATGGAAGAAAAAGCATTGGCTTAAGTTAAAAGGGTTTGAGATTCTGTCATGCTCTTCTCAAACGTCTACTACAAGGGGGGTAGCTATCATTGGGAAGTCGGGCCTGGGAGGTGTTAAGCGCTCTAAGGCAGATGCCCTTGGCAGGTGGGCTGTATGTGAAATGAATCTGGGATTTACTGTCTGTTCAATATATGGAGCCAATACGGATGATCCTGAGACCTTCGATCTTATAGAGAAGGAATTGATAGATTGGCCAGCCCCAATAGTAGTCTGCGGGGATTTCAATATATCTGCCGACTTCGCTAATGGTACCCCATACACTGGACGCAAGTCCCGGGTATACAGAGCTATATCCTCGCTGCTGCAGTCACATGGGTTGAGAGATGTCTGGGGTAATAAAGAAGTAGGGGATACTGGGTTCACCTATTTTTCACATCCCTTTAATAAATACTCTAAATTAGACTACTTTTTTGTATCAGCTACTGAATTGAACAAGGTTAAAATCTCCAAACTCCCAATGATAATGTCCGATCACAACCCTCTGGTAATGACAATGGATGTCAACCGACCTACGAAAGGACCTAGACCCTGGACTTTTGATAGAAAATTACTAACCAACAGTGTCTATATAGAACACATTAAAAACTGGTCACAGGCCTTTTTCGATGCCAATAGATATAGTGCCTCTCGGAATGTAGTTTGGGATAGTTATAAGGCAGGGTTGAGGGGGTAGACCATCAGCTATACTAACAGGTTGTGGAAAAGGATCAATCTGGAAAGGGAGCAATTACTCAATAAATTGACTGAGGCAGAAGGGCAGAATATCATACACAGAGAACTAGACTATACGAAACAGGGGAACAGGCCGGGAGGGCACTTGTGCTGCGTATTAGGCAGGTTACGTCAAAAAATGTAATTACGCAAATAGAAGAACAGGGGAGAGTATATGAGGAGCCATCCGAGATTCTGGAGGTCTTCAGAAGGTACTATCAAGATCTATACCAGGAGGAGGTGGTGACAGATGCCCCAAGTACAAGCTGGGGAAGTATGGGTGTAAGAGTGGGCCAGGGAGAGAGGGATGTTCTCGAGCAGGCCATCACAATGGATGAGGTAATAGGGGCTCTACAAAGTTTGGCTGTAGGAAAGGCGGTGGGCCCGGATGGGCTACCACTTGAAATATATAAGTGGTTACGTGAGGAAATATCCCCACTCCTTCTAGATCTGTTTAATGGGATCATGAATACTGGTAAAATACCGGAGTCATGGATGACCACCAACATCGTGGTGTTTTACAAAAAAGGTAAACCTAAAGAAAATCCAGGCTCCTATAGGCCTATTTCCCTAGTAAACGCTGACAACAAGCTGTATGCTAAGATCTTGGCCACCCGCATTGGGAGGATCATCGGGGCCTTAGTTTCGCCCTGGCAGCACGGGTTCATCCCGGGGAGAGGAACGACGGATCACATCAGGAGAGCGATTACCGTGTTTGATATCTGTGCTGCCGGGGGGGAGGGGGCCGCGATGATCCTCCTCGATGCAGAAAAGGCCTTTGACCGGGTAAGGTGGTCATTTATGTGGAAGGTGCTGGAGGAGAGGGGGTTCGGTCCAAGGCTTTGACAGGCTATCCAGGCAATGTATTCCACTCCTACAGCTAGGATTCAGTTGATGGGGGGAGCTCAGAAAAAATTAGCATAACAAGGGGGACTCGGCAGCGATGCCCTTGCTCCCCTATCCTATTTGCGTTGTATATTGACCCATTAATAACTCAAATAATGACTAATACGGTGATAAAACCTGTAGTCACAAAAGGCTTCCAAACAAAACTGCTCGCATATGCCGATGACCTAGCCGTCATTACGATCGATCCGGAGTCTGCTATGAGGGAAATAGTGACTATCACAAGTATGTTTGGGAAACATTCAGGATATCGACTAAATGAGGCTAAGACCCAAGTTCTGTGCTCCAAGAATATAACTAAACTGGATGCTAGGTATGTTAATTCGGTGGTGTACCTCAGTATAATACTTGATTCACAACCAGGGAATATAATCAGAGATAATTTTACACCGCTTTTGAAATCAATGGAACAGGATCTAAAAAGGATGGATACACTACATCTATCGATAATAGGTAGGGCCAATGTCATTAAAATGACCATGTTCCCCAAGATTTTGTATAAATTCGGATCCATCCCATTCAAAATAGAAGACAAACTAATAAAGGAAATCGAAGCCATTTTTATGAAATTCTTATGGCAATACGGCAAGATCAGAAGATCAAAGAAGTTCATGTCTCTGCCTCAGGAAAGGGGAGGGTTAGGAATACCAAATATCAAGAATTATCACTGGTCCTGTCTCCTTACAGAAATGGCAATACTCTTTGATCAGGGGGGGCGGGAGAGGGCATGGGTCAAGACGATATCCCATCCATATTTCAGCTGGCATTGGGGAATGAAGCATTTGGGGTACTCCTGAGGAGAACTGAAAAAAGGTATTACAGGAAAACACGATATAAACTGCTCGAAGGCATAGTGGAGGTATGGGCATCAGTGCAGAAAGTAATGGGAGTTCCCAGGTATAACCACCATACTCCTCTCTGGAATTCTGGACTATTTCCAAATTTGTGTAAGGATGAATCCTGGAGACATTGGGAGCATCAAGGCATAGTTACACTTGGGCAAATAATGGTGAAGGACGTCTGCAGGACATTGGAGGATTTAAGGATGCGATACTCATTACAGGAAGGGCAAGAATATAAATATCTTCAGGTGGTTAATACAATTAGATCAGTAAGACCTCGTATAATTTTGGAAAAAAGGAGCGCACTTCTGGACTATCTGAAGGGAGGGGGGCGTAGAATTAAGGGACTTTACAAAATATTTATGGAAGGGTCCCCAGATGATATGGTTAAGACTGAGGCAGTCTGGGCTAGGAAATTGGGGGACCCAGAGACTGACCTGGATAGAGCCCTTTCATTTGATAAAAGATTTCTGCGCTCCTCCAATCTTAGAGCCCAGCACTTCAAAACCTTATTCAATTTATATTACACGCCCTCTAAATTGTTTGGCTGGGGGAAGAGGGGGGATAGTGATTGTCCTAGATGTGGTAAAGGACCAGCGGATATCGTACATATGTTTTATGGGTGCGAGAAACCGGAGCTAATCAAAAACGAGATCGTGGCCTTTCTAGAGGGGCTGCTAGATGTAAAAATAAATCTATCCCCAACATTACTGATTATCGGCTGTGATATTAAATTAAATCTAAGGATCGAGGAGGAAGCTTTAGTCTTTATAGCAGCAGCTGTACTTCGAATATTAATTTCAGCCGCCTGGAAAGATATAGAGGCCCCAACATTTCAAATGTGGCTATGTAGGCTCCTCGGTATTCATAACATTGAGGGAGCCTTATATGAACTTAAGGGCTTAAAAACAAGAGAGATGGGGCTACGGCTCTGGGCACCAGTGGCTGCTTGGAGGGCAGCAAGGATGAGGGGTCAGACGAGTGTGATGTCAACTGTTTAGCCTTAAGCTTTTTGTACTGTATGTCAACTGTTTAGCCTTAAGCTTTTTGTACTGTATGCTAAACCTCCTCTGGGCCAATACTTTCTATAGATATTCCGTATCTAGAACTACGAGTGTGGGGATACGAAAATCAAGAATGGTTACCTTCTAAGTAACTAGAGCTTTGCCTCTCTCTTCTCTCTGTCTTCTTTTCCTTTTCTCTTTATATCTTATTGGCAGCTACTGATGCACCCGAGGTCGTTATTTATTTATGTATGCTGGATCCTGCAAACTGCATTCTGCATCTTGAATGAATTGTATTTTGTTGTGTAATATGTGTTCACGAACTCTCAAAATAAAAAAATAAAAAAATAAATAAAAAAAGAGACTTGCTGACGACAATCGATCAGAACATTCATATGCTCCAATTTCTCGATGCGACAATATCTTCAGACTGTAACTGTATAATTTCTTGCTTAGACTCTATTCATGTGAAATGTCCTCCCACATTTCCTTCAGTTCTGTCTTTTCTTTTTTTGTGATGTAAGACGTCACATATCGAGCCACAGCAATAGAGTTGTCAGCAACGAACTGAATATCCATGTTAGCATTCCACATGGACAAAATCACTGGGTTGTAGTCGTTGATGTACTTGGACTCTTCGTTTCTTTTTAAATTGTATGTATTTTTGGGTGAATTCCTCGTCACAGTATGTTGCAGAGAAGAGATCAAATTATTTACTCTTCCTTTAGAAATCACTGCTCGTGGAAAACCAAAACGACATTTTGTGTAGAACTTGTCCTTGTTTTTGAATTTTCGACGACAGTACTTTCCACAACGATGGGATTGAAAGCGTAAAACTTGTTGCCTTAAACTGTTTTCTTCGGGAATTTTCGGAACAGCACATGTTGAATACTCTTCAATGAAGCTCATCAATGTCTCATCCGAATCTGTTCCAAATGTGGGTGCATCTTTAATCCACAACAACATATGTATGTGAGGAGCACCTCTCGCTTGGTACTCCTTTCTCCAAAAGAAATCCAAAACCTCTCCAAGGGGAGGATTTTTTTTATTGGTAATGAAAGTCATCATAGCTTCAAATCTATGATTAAAATATCTGCATACATTCACTGGATCCAAAGAACACAGTTCTCCAGGTGTTTTGAATTCTATATTTTGTATATTTGCATTTGCCTCGCGTATAAATTGAAGTAAGTCGTCACATGCATACTCGGCACAGCTAAGAGTGAGGAACCATGTAGGAGCTCCTAAGTTTCTTAGCATACATTTCAATTCCCCATGACGACGGTACCAATACTCGTTTGTACCACGTTGACATGCCATGAGATTGATTAGATGAGATTCTAAAATATTATCTTGCAGATTAACTTTCTCCATAAAGTCCCTCGCCGAAACATTTTGGAGATGTGCTCCGCTTTTCAGTATATGGTTTACTGCATAAGTAAGCCCAGACAAGTGGAAAACAACAAGCTTCCAAACTTTCTTCCCATACACTAATGGGATTTCCTTTTGCTGATTTCATTTGAAACAAGTCATTTGCATTCCCCATTACTTCTTTGGAATGCAAAGGATGAACAGTATAATGTTCATATATTTCTTCACTTCTAGACACATCAGCTTTTTCAATTTGGCCAGCTGAACAATCACTGTCTTCATCTGCAGCTGTTTCCTCTGCTCCAACACATGAATGTTTGTAGTACTCATTGTTTTTGGCCAAATACAACGTTGCCTTTTTGACATTCCTAACATCCACTAAATCTTGCCAGATTTTCTTACTCTTTGTCGGAACCCCATTAACTAGAATAACCAGAGGTTCCTCTTCCACTTTCTCTACACCAATTGTATCAATATTTTTCTTGAAATCTAGAGACAAATAAACAACTCTTCCCTTTAATCCTCTCTGTAAATCTGAAGGAGGCAATTTCCCTATCTTAGGCTCCATGCGAACAATTGCCTGAAAAGGATGGACACATTGAATCAAAATAAACTCATATGTATTTAAATCCATCAATTCAGGAGGAATGTCTACCAACTCAAGATTATTATGAACAGCTCTAGCAGGCATTCTGTTTTGATTTAATTTATCATAACAATATTTACAAATACGCTGATCAGAACTCAAATCAAAAGAATTCTCCACCCACAAATAAGTTGCAAAATCCTTCCACTCATAATTATTTATCTTTTCACTTTTTACGTATAAATCAACTAATCTAGTTTGATGCTTATAATGAGTTCGTCGACACCACACACAAGTAAAATTCGGCCTTTCACTTCATTTCACCTTAAACCTGATAATTTCCTGGTCAAACTTTTCTGTAGTTGAAATCTGTACATTGTCTTCCACATTACCTTGGATTTCTGTGTCAATTTCTACACTGTCCTCTTATTCACTAAAATAACAAATCTCAATTTCTTCACAAATCTTCTTCACATCTAATTCACTTCCATGCAAAAGAGCACTGTTTAATTGTTTAAGCTGAAGTGCTGGACTTTTTGCATAATACAACCTTCTCACTAATTTCCTCATTTTGTTATGATGCACCGCTAACATCCTAAAATGATGAAAAACACTCTGACAGACTTTTCTAGAAAGACAAGCCAGTGAATGCCCTTGCAAACCTGTGTTTTCTCTCACTCTGCAAGGATCTAAGTCTTGCAACATCTTCATTTTCTGTTTTAGAGTTTTCTTACTATATGTACGTAAGAAATTACAAAACAAATCGATTGATTCCTGTCGCACACTACAAATACTACTACACTTCCAAGTGTACACTGGACCCTTAGTACGTCTCCCTACACCTTCATCAGTTAACACCTCTTCTGGTTCTCTAGGCACAAGTTTCTCTTTTTCAATCGGACAACCGTCTTTCACCTCATATGCTCGACCACTGGTGTCAACTGCATGCACTAAATCATTCTCCTGAAAGTAACTCTCCTCATTAAAAATTGGCTCACAACTTGAACTGTGCATCCATTCTCCAGAAAAAACTTTACAAAAATTAGTCAGATTAATGACTCTTTTCCATTTACTGTTTGATTTGAAAACATGTCCTAATTCTATTGATTAATAAAATAAAATAAATAATTTTTTCTTAACTTCAAAAGCATGATCGACAATCTTCTCTACACTTTTCTTTTTCTTATAAAAAGCAGATCTCTGTTTACCTTTTTTAATATTTTTTAACAAATTTAAAACCACCCTATTGCGAAACATTCGTTTACGAATGTCCCTAAATTGATTGTGCCTTCTATTCCTATACATATTATTGTCTCCTGCTGCAGTAGTAACATTTTTTCGGAATCTCTCCTGCCTCTTCAAATTTGCTCTCTCCTTCTCTTTTTCTACATTCTGTCCAACATTTTTTTTTATCTACATATGTTCCGTAAGAAAGACTTAGTTGTCTTACCAGGAGCTTTTTTCCTGTTTTTTGAAGTATTTGTTGTAGGAGACTGCTTTATTTCCGTTGCTGTTTTTGATTTTTTCCGCCTACAATCTTTTCGTCTCCTTTCCCTTGAGGGCATATTTCCTTACTATTGAAATCTTGATTTAAATCTGTGGAAAACAAAAAAAAATCATTATAGACCACTATTACCAAACAAGAAAACAATGACAATAAGCAAACAATATAAACACTATAATACTTCTACATATGACCTTATCTCTGTTTTTTAAATATAATTCAAAAAAAATATTTCAGGCACATGAATTACTTTTACATTATTGACAAGGATTAGATAGTATCTGCATGTTTAAAAATATATTTGCACATTTCACACTCATATCACTTTTGTTTCCTCAGATTAGTAAGCAGATTGTACACATGAGGTAAGGACTGTCCTGGGGAGCATAGGTGGTGAGGCCGGTGTCTAAGAGTGCACTGGACTGCACTTCATGAAGCCTATCCCCCACTGCATTCATAGACACAGCCCTCACCTCCTTTCCATCCCTGGACAGACCTCTCTTCCACTACACTCCTCAACACAGGCATCACCTCCTATGCACCCCTGGACAATCCTCACCTTATCTGCAACCCAGAATAGACCGCAACTCATCTGCACCATTAGACAGGCCTCAGTTCATTTACACCCCCTGAACACGCCTCATCTCATCTGCACCCTGTTACCATCAATTATACTCAATGTATTGAGGCCTGTCGAAGGGCCACAGATTATATAATGTTTGTCTAAGAGTCAGAGGAGGTAAGTCCTCTCAATTGCACTCATGGACACAGGCCTCAGCTCCTTTGCGCACCTGGACATGCCTCACCTCATCTGCACAATCCACTTCCTAATTTGAGGAAACACAGGTAACATACATTTCCTCTCTCTTGCAAACATTCCTACCAAGCATTACCATAAAAATGACACAAACCAACAGCAAACAAGCTCAGTCTGCTTCCTAATCTGAGGTAACACAGGTGACATGATTGTGAAAGGTTCAAATATTTGTATGTATTCATGCGCACACTATTTATTCCTTCTCAAAAATGTAAAAGCCATTCATTTGCCCCAAAATCGTTTTTTGAATAACATTTTAGAAACAGAGCACAGGTCCTATGTACAAGCATTCAACTTCACTACTGAAACCTCACTATTTCACAAAATAAAAATCCTCTATCTTGCAAATGTAGATACCAAGCATTATCAAAAAGCATGACACAAACCAACAGCAAAGAAGCTCAGAGCCTCATTTATGAGGCCCTGCGTCAGTTTTGCGCTGGTGATGCGTCACTTTTTGTGACGCATCGGCAGCATAAAACATGTGCCTTGTTGCGCTATAATTAAAAAATGACACATCTAGGTAGATGCGTCACTTTTTAAACCCCTGCGCCACATTATACCTGCGTCAGGTATAATGTATGCAGAGGGGGCGTTCCCCCGTAAAAAACCTTGTAATAGTGACGCAGTGAAATCTATGAGATTTCACTGCATTACTTTTAGGACGCTGTTATGTCAAAATGTTGTACCTGCCTCACAGCAGACGTAAGACTGACGCAAACCCTTTCACATGGGGCTTTCCCCATTTGAAAAGACGCATTGCTGGAGTTGCGTCACTTTTGTGACACACTCCAGCAATGCGTCACTTTTGCACTTACAGATACGTCAGAAATACTGACTTATCTGTAACTCCTTGCGACATGATGCATCATACATTAAATATGACACATCATTGGTGTCACAAGGAGGGCGCAGTGAAAACTGACGCATCGCTGTTTTCATAAATAAGGCCCTCAGTGTGCTTCCTAATCTGAGGTAACACAGGTGACATGATTGTGAAAGGTTCAAATATTTTTATGTAATCATGCACACACTATTTATTCCTTCTCAAAAATGTAAAACCATTGATTTGCCCCAAAATCGTTTTTTGAATAACATTTTAGAAACACAGCGCAGGTCATATCTACAAGCATTCCATTTCAGTTCTGAAAACTCACTATTTTACAAAATACATTTCCTCTCTATTGCAAACATTCCTACCAAGCATTACCCAAAAAATGACACAACCCAACAGCAAAGAATCTCAGTCTGCTTCCTAATCGGAGGTAACACAGGTGACATGAATGTGAAAGGTTCAAATATTTTTATGTAATCATGCACACACTATTTATTCCTTCTCAAAAATGTAAAACCATTGATTTGCCCCAAAATCGTTTTTTGAATAACATTTTAGAAACACAGCGCAGGTCCTAAGTACAAGCATTCCATTTCAGTTCTGAAAACTCACTATTTTACAAAATACATTTCCTCTCTATTGCAAGCATTCCTTCCAAGCATTACCCAAAAAATGACACAAACCAACAGCAAAGAACCTCATTCTGCTTCCTAATCTGAGATAACACAGGTGACATGATTGTGAAAGGTTCAAATATTTTTATGTAATCCTGCACACACTATTTATTCCTTCTCAAAAATGTAAAACCATTGATTTGCCCCAAAATCGTTTTTTGAATAACATTTTAGAAACACAGCGCAGGTCCTATGTACAAGCATTCCATTTCAGTTTTGAAAACTCACTATTTTACAAAATACATTTCATCTCTATTGCAAACATTCCTACCAAGCATTACCCAAAAAATTACACAACCCAACAGCAAAGAAGCTCACTCTGCTTCCTAATCGGAGGTAACACAGGTGACATGATTGTGAAAGGTTCAAATATTTTTATGTAATCAACCACACACTATTTATTCCTTCTCAAAAATGTAAAAGCCATTGATTTGCCCCAAAATCGTTTTTTGAATAACATTTTAGAAACACAGCGCAGGTCCTATGTACAAGCATTCCATTTCAGTTCTGAAAACTCACTATTTTACAAAATACATTTCCTCTCTATTGCAAACATTCCTACCAAGCATTACCCAAAAAATGACACAAACCAAGAGCAAAGAACCTCATTCTGCTTCCTAATCTGAGGTAACACAGGTGACATGATTGTGAAAGGTTCAAATATTTTTATGTAAACATGCACACACTATTTATTCCTTCTCAAAAATGTAAAACCATTGATTTGCCCCAAAATCGTTTTTTGAATAACATTTTAGAAACACAGCGCAGGTCATATCTACAAGCATTCCATTTCAGTTCTGAAAACTCACTATTTTACAAAATACATTTCCTCTCTATTGCAAACATTCCTACCAAGCATTACCCAAAAAATGACACAACCCAACAGCAAAGAATCTCAGTCTGCTTCCTAATCGGAGGTAACACAGGTGACATGAATGTGAAAGGTTCAAATATTTTTATGTAATCATGCACACACTATTTATTCCTTCTCAAAAATGTAAAACCATTGATTTGCCCCAAAATCGTTTTTTGAATAACATTTTAGAAACACAGCGCAGGTCCTAAGTACAAGCATTCCATTTCAGTTCTGAAAACTCACTATTTTACAAAATACATTTCCTCTCTATTGCAAACATTCCTTCCAAGCATTACCCAAAAAATGACACAAACCAACAGCAAAGAACCTCATTCTGCTTCCTAATCTGAGATAACACAGGTGACATGATTGTGAAAGGTTCAAATATTTTTATGTAATCCTGCACACACTATTTATTCCTTCTCAAAAATGTAAAACCATTGATTTGCCCCAAAATCGTTTTTTGAATAACATTTTAGAAACACAGCGCAGGTCCTATGTACAAGCATTCCATTTCAGTTTTGAAAACTCACTATTTTACAAAATACATTTCATCTCTATTGCAAACATTCCTACCAAGCATTACCCAAAAAATGACACAACCCAACAGCAAAGAAGCTCACTCTGCTTCCTAATCGGAGGTAACACAGGTGACATGATTGTGAAAGGTTCAAATATTTTTATGTAATCAACCACCCACTATTTATTCCTTCTCAAAAATGTAAAAGCCATTGATTTGCCCCAAAATCGTTTTTTGAATAACATTTTAGAAACACAGCGCAGGTCCTATGTACAAGCATTCCATTTCAGTTCTGAAAACTCACTATTTTACAAAATACATTTCCTCTCTATTGCAAACATTCCTACCAAGCATTACCCAAAAAATGACACAAACCAAGAGCAAAGAACCTCATTCTGCTTCCTAATCTGAGGTAACACAGGTGACATGATTGTGAAAGGTTCAAATATTTTTATGTAAACATGCACACACTATTTATTCCTTCTCAAAAATGTAAAACCATTGATTTGCCCCAAAATCGTTTTTTGAATAACATTTTAGAAACACAGCGCAGGTCCTATGTACAAGCATTCCATTTCAGTTCTGAAAACTCACTATTTTACAAAATACATTTCCTCTCTATTGCAAACATTCCTACCAAGCATTACCAAAAAAATACAGCAAAGAAGCTCAGTCTGCTTCCTAATCTGAGGTAACACAGGTGACATGATTGTAAAAGGTTCAAATATTTTTATGTAATCATGCACACGCTATTTATTCCTTCTCAAAAATGTAAAAGCCATTGATTTGCCCCAAAATCGTTTTTTGAATAACATTTTAGAAACAGAGCACAGGTCCTATGTACAAGCATTCCATTTCAGTACTGAAAACTCACTATTTTACAAAATACATTTTCTCTCTATTGCAAACATTCCTACCAAGCATTACCCAAACAATGACACAACCCAACAGCAAAGAACCTCATTCTGCTTCCTAATCTAAGGTAACATAGGTGACATGATTGTAAAAGGTTCAAATATTTTTATGTAATCATGCACACACTATTTATTCCTTCTCAAAAATGTAAAAGCCATTGATTTGTCCCAAAATCGTTTTTTGAATAACATTTTAGGACCACAGCGCAGGTCCTATGTACAAGAATTCCATTTCAGTTCTGAAAACTCACTATTTTACAAAATCATTTCCTCTATCTTGCAAATATTGATACCATGCATTTGCAAAAAGCATCACAAAAACCAACAGCAAAGAAGCTCAATGTGCTTCTTAATCTGAACTCTCTATCTATATTGAATGAATCATAACTCACCTTTACAAATGCTTTGGGAGATTGAGAACAGTGTCAGATACACACACCAATATTTCTTTAGCAGAGCAAAAGGTATGTACTCCAGGCACTGCAACCATAAATGGCACAGAAAACCTCTAATTCTACACACATATTCCTCATGGTAACCAATCAAAACTCTCCCCTCTCTATTTTCAAACCAACACCCTTCCCCCCTCAGCCCTTTCTGCCTGTTACCATAGCAACTCCCTCCTCACTCACCTCTCAGGGTTAAAAGTTTATTCTACAATGTTGCAATTGAACTTAGCAAGGATGTTTGACCTCTCAATACACCAGCTTATGAGGTGCAATCTTTCTTTTAATGACGTTTTCTTAACCATTCAAATTACTTCTTTCACAGAACAGAACCATGCACCCTAACTTTCAGTTTTCAACTATCTGAATCCACAAATCATTGCTTGTGATTCAAGAGCACTGAAACTCCACATTTTTGTTTCAAACTCCTACTGTTCCAACCTCCATTTCATTCCCACACTTCATCTGACTGCCCCAGAACCTCCTCTCACCATGTACTCTGTATGGATTATTGGACATAGCTACATTCACTGGGCTCAAAGGTATGCAGCTATCAGCAATTGGCCAAAGAGGATTGAGATGTCATCAATTGATACCATTGGTGAAAACCTTTTACCATCTGCCACACCCTGACCTTATAATTTTGCACGTTGGTGGAAATGACCTAGGCACTTTGACTGGGGTAGGTCTGGAGATAGTTTTAAAGGACACCTTTGGGCAATTGATGACACTTTTTCCACAAACTGCCTTGGTATATTCCAATATATGCCAAAGACAGAAATGGAAGTGGTCCAACCAATTTTGTCCACAATTTGAGAAAGCACGGAAACATGTGAATAAATCTGTTTCTGCTTACATGAGAGACTATGGAATGGGTTCAATATACAACAATAACTTGCGTTACAACATGCAAGATATCTACAGAGAAGATGGTGTGCACTTCTCAGATGAGGGGAATAGAATATTCCTCCTGAATATAAGACTGTGCATTGGAACCTAGCTGTAGGTACCTAAATCAGCCACAGAACCCAAAAACTCTTTTCAGAGCTACCCTACCTCTGATCACTCAAAATGATTACTTTTCTCTAACTTTTTTCACAAATTTTCACCAAAGTACGCTCCCCGGTACGCGCACCGGTGCGCTCCCCCCGCGAAAATGTTTCTTTTTTTTTTTTAGCCTATATGGGCCTCCTAAGACCCCCTCAGAAAACCTAGGGGGTCAGGGGTTGTCTACCGTACCCCCTTATACCCATTCCCAATGTTGTTTGTCCTCCATCATGTGTCTCAATTCTTCCGAAACACAAGATGGAGGACTCCCGTTGCGCTGCCGGTACGCGTACCGGGGCGCGCACCGGTAAGCGCTCCCCAAAAATTTTAAAAGTTAATTTACATAAAAACCTCTGTAGAGAAGTTCACCAAATATACAATAGACAACACTACATACCAGTCCCTACCATTTTCCCAAATTTGGTGGAATTCCATTGAGCCATTTGGCCTGTAGCCCTGTCTAAATATCCTGAGGTAAATTACATGACAAAAACACATCTGAAGTGTTAGAATTTACAACCAATTAAAATGTTACTTTCATTTTCCACTATTATTTCCTGACATTTGATTGGTTATGTACATGAATATATATATAAAAAAAGAGAGGGAAACACAGCCATTTTGACTACTACTTCCTGAAGTACATTTGTAAAAAGGATGTTCACTGAGAACTTCAACTGCTTTCACAAAGGTAAGTTGTTATTTTGGAAAGTGAAGTATGTTGTGCACTTTAAGTTAATTTGGGAAAACATTTTCTGATAGTTATATACTATCCCTCTGTAATACTTATAGATTAAGATAGGCTTCTCTGTTATAGTTATGGATTGAGTTAGACTTCTCTTGTATAATTATGAATTTACTTAGGCTTTATCACATACACTTTTTTATATTTCTACTTCCAGCCTGATACCATACACTGCCCAAAGATAACTTCACTGTTAAAAAATCAAAACTACCTGTTTGAACTTAAACCCAACAGTGCCCTATCTCTACTGATATATTTATTTTTTATGCAATTTACAGCAAGAAAATGGAAGGAGAACAGAATAAAATGAATATTTCTTTCGAAATTGTTATGGAAAACTTCCCTGAAGAAAATATTGCTGAGAATGATGACTTTGACTTTATGGATGAGTCTCTAGACCATGAATTACTTGAGTGTGTGGAAGCAATAGAATCACAGAATGAAAATGAGGACATTCCAGACAATATATTGTTAGAAGTTTTATTAAATTTTGAAAAAGAATCAGAAAAATAAATTTATATTTAATAATCAAAAATTGTTCGAGACATTATTCATTTTTATATGTAATTCATGAAGTAGTACCAACATGATTATAATATAAAGTGAGACTTATAGTATACTGTGCAACTTTTTTGTGTTACATAGTAATTTTGCTCATAGTTACTTCCTATCTCCCACTTTATTATCTCCAATGTGTATTTGACATCTCTTTTTCATCTCCTGCCTCCATGTTGTTTCTGCTTTCCTGACAGACTATAATATAGATTCTTCTGTTACAACATGAAAATTATCTACAGAGGAGACAGTCTACATTGAATTTAAAACCCTGCATTGGTACCTACATGCTGGTACTTATAACACCCACACAACACAACAACTCTATGAAGAGCTACCCTACCTCTAAGCACTTTAAATTATTATTTTACTGTTTCACTGGGTTTTCCCCATGTGTGAGGGGGGGTAGTGTGTGTGGGGGATGTGTGGGGTGTGTCTGTGAGGTGTGTGTGTGTGTGTGGGGGGGTTGAGGTGTGTGTGTGGGTGTAGGTGTTTGGGGTGTGTGGGTGTGGGTGGGGTGTGGGTGTGTAAGGTGTGTGTGTGGTGTGGGTGTGTAAGGTGTGTGTGTGGGTGTGTGGGGTGTTTGGGTGTAGGTGGAGGTGTGGATGTGTGAGGTGTGTGTGGGGGGTGTGGGTGTGTGGGTATGTGTGTGGGATGTGTGTGTGTGTGTGTGTGATGTGTGGGTGTGTCTGTGAAGTATGTGTGTGTGTGTGTGTGTGGGGGAGGTGTGTGTGTGGGATGTGTGGGGTGTGTCTGTGAGGTGTGTGTGTGTGTGTGTGTGTGTGTGTGTGTGTGTGGGGGGTGACGTGTGTGTGTGAGTGTGGGTGTGAGGGGGGCGTGGGGGTGTGTGGGTGTGGATGTATAAGGTGTTGGTGTGGGTGTGTGGGTGTTTGGGTGTGGGTGGAGGTGTGGGTATGTGAGGTGTGTGTGGGGAGTGTGTGGGTGTGGGGGTGTAGGGTTATGTGTGTGGGGTGTGTGTGTGTGAGATGTGTGGGTGTGTGTGTGTGAGGAGTGTGTGTGAGGGTGTGTGTGGGTGTGTGTGTGGGTGTGTGCGTGTGGGTGTGTGTGGGATGTACTGTAGGTATCTAAATCAGCCACAGAACCCAAAAGCTCTTTTCAGAGCTACCCACTCTGATCACTCAAAATGATTATTTTACACTAATTTTTTTTCACTATTTTCCCCCATGGTACGCTCCCCGGTACGCTCCCCGGTGCGCGTACCGGGCGCTCCCCCCCGCGAAAATGGAAAAAAAAAATTTTTTTTTGTCCCGCGGGAACCCTTTTATGGCCCCCACATCAAACCTAGGGGGTCAGGGGGGCTACCCTGCCCCCTTTTGGTATGTGCCCGTTGTTGCACCTCTTGTGTCTCGATCCTACCGAGACACAAGATGCGGCCGCTCCGTACTGTTTCGAATGTTTACGACACCCGAAAGCCAATCAGCTTTCCGCTCGCGAACTCGCGTTACGCGCCCGGTACGCGCCCCGGTGCGCGCTTATAGATATATTATTTTTTTTGAACCAAATTACTCAAAATCCACTGGAGCACATATCTTGAGACATAGCAAAGGCACATCGGGCTACCAGTCCCTACAATTTTGCCAAGTTTGGTGGAAATCCATTTCAGCCGTTCGGGCTAAAAGTGAGTCCAACGCCCTATGGAAATTAACATGGGGGAAACACGTTTTTGGGACCCCCTTTTTATCTCGGCCCCCGCTTGACGAATTCCCCCCCAAACTTTCAGGGAAGGAGCGGACCACTGCGAGGCAAATTGGGAAAATTACAGGCAGGATGCCTCACCTGCGCCAAAGTTATTCCCAATAGAAATGTTGCGATTCCCTATGGAAAACAATCCTAACTATAACTACCTACTGCGACCGCCAGTAGTAATATATATATGTATGTATGTATGTATGTATGTATATATATATATATATATATATCTATATCCCAGTCACATGTTCGCTCAACCCAGCTTACCAACGGGCCGGCCATGGCGGGTAGCGAGCCCCCTTAATCTCCAAATCACATTGTCTCCTTTATGAAACAACAAATCCATGGCACCCCAGATGCTTTCAGCCGAAATTTATTTTATGGTAATGCACACTCAACGCATTTCAAAAAGCAAGTTCCCTTGGTCACGAGTGTTGAGGTTGCAGCTCAAAGTGATTTAAATAACCGTCATCCGGTGTGTGCACATAATAGACAGTGTCAACAGACTTTCCACACAAAACTCATAATTACATGTTTACAAGAAACAAAACTCAATATTACTTCATATTGGTTTAAGATCTTTCCACGGCTCGAGTGTGATTAAATGCAGCATATTACAATCTCATGCATCAGTGATAATGAATTTCATTCATCTCTGTCCTCCAGCTTACCTATCAAGCTATCAAAACTTTATTGTTCCCGGGGCTAGCCGGTCACGGATTCCGCAGTGCTACTACCTAATATCACTCATGCGCAAGTGCGCTAGCATATTTCCACGCCTACTTTTGAAATTCTTTTCAATTCTTATAAACGGTGGCATAGTCCCAGGGTTGTTGTTGCAACAAAATCAAAATTAGAGTGCTCAAAATTAACTTATAACCATCATACCCCAGTGGGCAGATTTGACACAAGAGCTCGTCCGTAGACATAAATACTAATAACTAATTTCTTTAAATAGACTCCATGCCCTGTGGCCAACGCATTGTTTGCTCTTAAATGGTTTGCATCAGTTCAAAGTTCAAGGAACAGTTTATAAGGATAATAATGCATCCACTTAGAGATATTTCTGATGCATGATATGCATGAGATTGTACTATGCTGCATTTAATCACACTCGAACCATGGAAAGATCTTAAACCAATATGAAGTAATATTGACTTTTATTTATTGTAAACGTGTAATTATGTATTATCACTTTGAGCTGCAACCTCAACACTCGTGACCAAGGGAACTTGCTTTCTGAAACGCGTTGAGTGGTGCATTACCGTAAGTGTTGTTTCATAAAGGATACAATGGGACTTGGATATATATATATATATATTCACTGAAAAAACCATAGGTTATAGACCATATATAGTTAGGAATTAGCATTTACAAAACCTTGAAAATTCACTGAAAAAACCATAGGTTATAGACCATATATAGTTAGGAATTAGCACTTACAAAACCTTATTTTACTCACACAAAACCTTTGAAATTCCATATATAGTTAGTTGTACTAACTATATATCGCGCACCCGCAATCCACTGCTGATCATGTCACATATTACATCATTCATGACATGGTCAGTGACATCACTGATGACATCTCAAATGACATCACTGATGACATCACTGATGACATCTCAAATGACATCACTGATGACATCACTTATGACATCTCAAATGACATCACTGATGACATCACTGATGACTACATCCAGTGACTGTATAATTCTGTAAAGTTAAAATATGTCTTACATATTGAAGAATGAGTGGATGTATAAGTGTCTTGATGAAGGATTTAGTAGGGGCATGACTGACTGTATGAGTGACTGATTAAATGTGTCTCACTGAGTGCATGGGTTAGTGACTAAACTGTCTTAATTTGTGCATTGTTATGTCTGTTGTTCTGTAAACTGCTGCATGTGTTGATCAGTAGCTATATGATTAACTATATGGGTTATTGATTGGTTGCCCAAGCATTTTTATGGGAGACTGAGTGTGTGTGTGGGTGGCTGGGAGGTGTATGACTCTCTGCATAGATGTGTGAGCAGTTGATTGACTAGATGTATGGGTTCAAAAGTGCATGTGGAAACAGCTGTATGGGCGGTTGACTGTGTGCATGAGTGTATTGGTGAGTGAATGGATATCTCAGTGCTACATGTCAAAGTAAGTACATATGTAAAATACAGTACATGTGAGAGTTGACATATATAAATAACTGTGCATAAGAGCCAGTGAATGTGTGAGTGGCTGTATGGATCATTGTGAACTTGTATCCAGGATTGTATAAGTGAGTAAATATGTTTTAGTATATGTTTGAATAAGTAAGGTGTGTATAACTGTATAGTTGAGGAAATGGAGGTGTGATTGATTCTTTGCATGACTGACTAAGTGTCTGAGTAACTCCATGGATGAGTGACAGTCTATGAGTGTCTGTTTACACTGAGTGTATCTAAGGTTATATTAGAGTCTGAAGAGGTTCATCGTATTATCACATGAATTATGTCATCAGTGATGTGATCAGTAATGTCAAATGAGATGTCATCAATGATGTCATCAGTGATGTCATTTGAGATGTCATCAGTGATGTAATTTGAGATGTCATAAGTGATGTCATCAGTGATGTCATTTGAGATGTCATCAGTGATGTCATTTGGGATGTCATCAGTGATGTCATCAGTGATGTCACTGACCATGTCATGAATGATGTAATATGTGACATCATCAGCAGTGGATTGCGGGTGCGCGATATATAGTTAGTGCAACTAACTATATATGGAATTTCATTGGTTTTATGTCAATAAAATGTCCAGCTAACTATATATGGTCTCTAACCTATGGTTTTTGCAGTGAATTTTCAAGGTTTTGTAAATGCTAATTCCTAACTATATATGGTCTATAACCTATGGTTTTTTCAGTGAATTTTCAAGGTTTTGTAAATGCTAATTCCTAACTACATATGGTCTATAACCTATGTTTTTTTCAGTGAATATATATATATATATATATATATACATATATATATATATATATTCACTGAAAAAACCATAGGTTATAGACCATATATAGTTAGGAATTAGCATTTAAAAAACCTTATTTTACTCACACAAAACCATTGAAATTCCATATATAGTTAGTTGCACTAACTATATATCGCGCACCCGCAATCCACTGCTGATGATGTCACATATTACATCATTCATGACATGGTCAGTGACATCACTGATGACATCACTGATGACATCTCAAATGACATCACTGATGACATCACTGATGACATCTCAAATGACATCACTGATGACATCATGACACACCAATACCAGTTACTACATACGCACTCACTGATTCCTATGTCTACACACACATTCACTCATTCACCCATACAATCACTCATACATACAGTCACTCATTATTACAACACTATCATATGCACTCATACACCTATGCAGACAGTCACACACTGCCACTCATCCATGGAGTTACTCACACACCAAGTCAGTCCTGTAAAGAATCAATCACACTTCCATTTCCTCATCTATACAGTTAAACACAGAACACCATACTTCAGTGACATCACTGATGACATCACTAATGACATCTCAAATGACATCACTGATGACATCTCAAATGACATCACTGATGACATCATGACACACCAATACCAGTTACTACATACGCACTCACTGATTCCTACGTCTACACACACATTCACTCATTCACCCATACAATCACTCATACATACAGTCACTCATTATTACAACACTATCATATGCACTCATACACCTAGTCAGTCCTGTGAAGAATCAATCACACTTCGATTTCCTCATCTATAGTTAAACACAGAACACCATACTTTTCACACATATACTAACACATACTTACTCTCTTATACAATCACTGATACAAATACACATTGATATGCACAGAGTCACACACCTCCAAGCCAGCCACACACACACTCAGTCTTCCATACATCCACTCATTCTTCAATATGTAAAACGTATTTAAACTTTACAAAAACACACATACACTAGATGATGTCATCAGTGATGTCATTTGAGATGTCATCAGTGATGTCATTTGAGATGTTATCAGTGATGTCATTTGAGATGTCATCAGTGATGTCATCAGTGATGTCACTGACCATGTCATGAATGATGTAATATGTGACATCATCAGCAGTGGATTGCGGGTGCGCGATATATAGTTAGTGCAACTAACTATATATGGAATTTCAATGGTTTTGTGTTAGTAAAATAAGGTTTTTTAAATGCTAATTCCTAATTATATATGGTCTATAACCTATGGTTTTTTCAGTGAATTTTCAAGGTTTTGTAAATGCTAATTCCTAACTATATATGGTCTATAACCTATGGTTTTTTCAGTGAATTTCATTGGTTTTTTAACAGCTAATATCTGTAGCTGTAAAATGTATTCTTCTTTAAATCCAAAAATATATTGTATATGTTTATTAATAATTTTTTTTTTAAATATTTTTTTTTCTTCGTTCCCGCTTCGCCAATCGGGAAGCTTCCCGTTAGCTGACCTTGATGCCGCGAAATAGACCGCGAGCCGGTAAACGTTCCTTTACCGCAACTGCCGCGTTAGAAAACAACATCGTGACGCCTCCCGTCCGCATGACGTTTCGCGTTGTCGCGTGATACGTCATATGACGTGCTACGTTAGCGAACTGGTACGCTTACCGAGGCGCAAAGCGCAGGTTTCTGGAAGCAAACCGGGAGGCCCTGCAAAGCGCGTAACGTAAACACAGCAGGTCATGTGACTTGGTAATAACACTTTTCATTGGTTCATTTCACTTTTGGTTTCCTAATGATGTAAGACTAGGTCATATAATCTAAAATGAACACTTTTCATTGGTTGAGAACTATTGTTTTTCCCAAATGATGAAAATCCCTCCTTCTTTCCTCACTCTGACTTTCATCATTGTGAGAGAAAGACCCTTTGTTACCAGTGAGCAATGGCTTCTTTAGTAGCTTCAGCTGGTGCTTCCCCACCACCTCCACCACATCCAAGGAAGAGTGGACCACCTGCTGAAGTTATAATTCAGCAAGAAGAGGAAGAAGAGGAACAGGAGGAAGAGCACGAAGAGAGGCACTTTTTGCCTGAGGAGCCCAGGACGTCTCACCGGAAAGAAAACTTCATTTGGCAATTTTTTTAAATTCCCAAAGGTCAGAAAAAAGTAAATGCAAGATACGTAACTTGCCTTATATGTCAAGATAGACTGTCCAGAGGGACCGACAAAAAATACAGTTTCGGAAACTACACAATGCATCGCCATATGACTAGGTGGCATCCTAACAACTACAGTGCTGCACAGTTTCGTAACGACCTAGATAATCTCCCTATTATGGCCAGAAGATCTGTTGTACCGGAAGTAACGGGACCAGAGGGCAGGGAGATGGTGCCAAATATACAAACGAGATTTCGTGAAGTAAAACAAGTCTGCGTACATTGCAGTGGATTCATTTGCTACGGAGAAAGTAGCATCACTCTGATCAACAGAGCTATTGACTATCATATGCAAGTTTGTACGAAACGCCCCAAATAATAAATTCTTTTTTTTTGTTTTGTTGCTCCTGTTGAGCCCTTTACAATGAATCGTTTTCGTTGCCCCCTCCGAAAAAAAACCCCAAAAAATATAAAACTGTTCAGAAAAATTCAAAAAAAGTAAAAAAATGTTCAGAAAAATAATAAAAAAAATATAAAACAACAAAAACAATAAAAAAAAAAAGTTCTTTTCAGAACTACCTCCCCGTTATTAAAAAATTGGTACAATATTTGCAACTGTGCCAACCTCTATTTCTCTTAGTTCGCTTCCCAGTTCGCTCCCCGGTACGCGAACCGGAAGCGAACCAAAAATTTTTTTTTTTAAAAAAAGAACAGTAAGTATAAGGGAAGGAAACAGACAGTTATGTTAAAAGAAAGACAGCTATAGGGGAGTAAACTAGAGATACTATTACCCGTAATCCACTGCTGATGATGTCACATATTACATCATTCATGACATACTCAGTGACATCATCAGCAGAGGATTGCGGGTAACAGTATCCCTAGTTTATTCCCTATAGCTGTCTCTCTTTTAACATAACTGTCTGTTTCCTTCCCTTATACTTACTGTTCTTTTTAAAAAAAATTTTTTAGATCAGTCAGAAACAGTGAAAGTAATGAAATATAAAAGACTACGTAGAATATGAGCACTGTATGCAACAACTTTGACACTTACAGAAGCCTCACCTTCTCCATGCCTCCTACACAGTTCTACATGTACATCATAAATGCAAACAGAACAGAATTAATTATACATGTTAAATGGTTTATTTTTGCTGTTCTCAGAATGTATCAAATTTCACTAAAACAGTGACTTGAAGGTATTCATCATATAACAGCGGGGAAAAAAAAACACAATCAAAATGATTGTGTTTAAAAAACCCATACAACATAACAAATCAGAATTCAGAACTCCTTAAAGTTAACTTACTTTCCATGACGGCCAAGGATGTCCTATGAACAGCTTACACTCTGTTGTGCTGTTATTACTTTCAACCCGCCACTTTCTGAAAGAAAACCTCCATCGTTTTCAAAAACATGTTACATCAATAAATGACTTCTCGCTCTCTACCACACGTTTCCACAAGGCCAAATCGTGTCTGAGCCATTTATAACTCCTAGAATTCTTTTAAGCCAATCCCGTCATGTTGTATTTCCGCAACTTTCACAATTAAAATGTTGAAGATCATTTTCACAATCCTGGACTACTAATATCTTCCCCTTCTTGCTCAATCATGTTCTACATTTCCTATCACACTGATACTGCTTACTATGAAGCAGACTTACACTACCTTTATGACTAGTACAATTATTTAATTCTCTACATCACTTTTAATCACAAAGCAATGTAAAACAGTAGACAGCATTGCAGACTTACATTCCCTCTACTCCATGTTTTGATTGGCTGCTTCAATTAGCTTATAAAAAGAAACAGTTTTTCTGAACTCATTCAAAGTGCACGTATTTCTCCATGACGTCCAGTGTTATGGTAAGAAGTTATGTCTCTGTACTACACTTATCCTCAAGGCCAAATCGTGTAGGAGCCATTAGAACTTCTTGAAATTCCTCAGAGCACATCCCGAGATTCTTTCCCTAAAATGTTGGTTTTAAAAACACCAGGTAAGAGTTTTTAAGGTGATACGGCAATTTTTTTTTTAAAATTAAAACAGAATCATTGCAGAATGACCAGCCATTTCTACACTTTAAATAAGCTGTATAATGTCCTGATGTTATTGAAGGACCATCATGATATATAATTGCTACAGTTACAAAAGTCCTTCCTGATATTGACAACTGTGAAGCCACAAAATTTTTTATTAAAGTTGTCAATTTTGTTCCATCAGGCCTACATCGTTGGAACATTAAAATGACATACTGGCCATATGTTCGTATAAATAATGTGGACATCATTTCAGATTTACATTGGCTACACTCCATGTTGTGATCAGCTGCTTTTACTAGCTTATTAAAAGAGACTGATTTACTGTCTGGCAAAGTTAAATATATAAATCTTTCTGAGTCTACACTAGTACTACTTGATACCCTACAGTTCTCGCAGTCATGCTGCCATTGATAAGAAAGCCCAAACAGGTGATCTACATCTACACCTTCATCATGCAATACATCAAGCATATACATTAAAAACTCCTGACAATCTTGCTGACTATTTTGAGAGAATTGTGTTTGGCCTGAACATCTGTCTAACAGATTTCGAATTTCAGACACACTTTCTATGTTTCTTCTATCAGTGCTACATTTCTCTAACACAGAATTTAACAAACTGCAAAATCTTTGATCAGAATTGACCACAATCTCTTCTTTTACATTTTCTAGAGAAAACAAAACATTAACCACTACATTAGCATAGCAGTTGACACCAGAACTGTTTTCAAATTGAAAACCAACAACATCTTCAACAGAATCCTTTTTGTTTCTGCTTATAATTTCAGGTTCATCGACTTTTCGTCTTTTTGCTACAACCTCCCCAGTATTGGTCACATTTCTTCGTTTCCGGCCTACCACACGTTTCTCAAACAAAGGATACTGATGCAAATGTGGCGCATACTCTCTTCTTAACCTATTGTATTCCTTAACACAATCTAGATCCGCACAAATGTTTGTGACATCACACTCAATCAAGTACAATCCCGATAAAGTTCTAACTCGTGACAATGCCACATATGCCATACCCTCCTTGAACACAGAACTGCCAATATTCACCAATGCACAGTCTACACTTAAACCTTGCGATTTATGGATTGTCACCGCATATGCCAAGCAAACAGGAAACTGCTTACGACGAACATATAAGTCTTTTACAAGCAAAAATCTAGCAGAACAACGACCAATTAGTTGTACTTCCTCAATGCCATCAAATTTAATTTTTAAAAATTCAATTCCATCTCTATTTCTGTATTTCACAAAATCAACAACATTACCCATTGATCCATTTACCAGACCTCTTTCAACATGTAAATTCCTTCTTAAAATTATACGGCAGTTCAAGCACACATTCAGAGTCTTTTCAAAACCCGCAGTTTTAGATATACTCTTCTCTAATGAATCCAATTTTGTTTTCAGATTCTCAGGCAAAATAATTGTTGATCCCATATGCTCTACTCTGTCAATAGCTTCCAGTTTCACAATCTCTTGCTTTTCTAAATGCAACATTTTGTTGTTGAATTTGGCACATTCTGCAAGAGTTGGCATCAAACATATTCCAGATTTTTTCTCAGTAACTTTCTGAAAAATATTCTCAGGCACAACATCTTCGTCTGGATATAAATTTGTCAGTAATCGTGCATGTAAAGCTTCTTTCCCATGCTCGGTCACTTTTCCAATTCTAACATCTTGTAGAATAGTCTTGTAAACTTCATCCTTTGCCTGACGCATATTTTCATGCAGTTCAGCATAATTGAAGTTTAACCATATATTGACGTTGCCAATGCTCCCTAAGCACTTCCTGGTATCTTCATGCGTGAGCATTTTGAACACAGGTTGCCCTTTCACTGGTGTCAGCTGCAGAAGATCTCCGAAAACAATGATGTGTTTGCCACCAAATAACACATCATACTCTGTTTTGAGAACTTCTTGCATTCTCAAATGCACAAAGGCAAGCATGACATTGGAAACCATGCTTACTTCGTCAATGATAAGAAGTTTCATTTTCCTCAAGACTCTTGAAACTTCAAAACAAGCATCTCCAGATAGCTTGTGATATTCTAATTTGTTGTCATGCTCCACTGGCAGCATCAGTAAACGATGTAAAGTAATCCCTTTAATGTTATGTGCTGCCAGTCCAGTTGGAGCGGTGACAACACAAGACAGCGATGACTCTGTCCTTTCCTGCAAATAACATGAAATTGCTTTAATAAGGAAACTTTTTCCAGTCCCGCTTCTCCACTCACGTGCAGTCGGACAGGCTTCAACGACGTACATGAGCACTCTTTCTTGTCATGACTTAATCCATGATCAATTTGCATGGTAAGTTCGTCATATATTTTCCTCTGCTCAACGTTGAGTTGTCTTTCCAACTCTTCTAAGTTAACCGCATCCTCCTGGGCATGTGCCATGGCTCTTTCCACTTCATTCATAGCAGTGGCAGCTTCATTTTCGATAAGAGGTCCTCCTAGTGGATCCTGACTCAATGAAGCAGAACTCTGACTGTCCTGAGAACTGTCTCTGGCAATCTCGGCTGCAATCGTTGCTTCCTGCTCGATTTCCACATTCAACATTTCTACATATTTGGGAAAAGCAGGACATTCTATGGTCTCCTTGGCAGCATTGAATGAGTCTTCGTAACAAAGGAAATCTCCAAGCAGTTCCTCTTCTGCACGCCAAGGCTTAATAAGTTGCAAAAGTGCTAAATAGAAAAACTCCTTTTTTTCAGGAGATTCGCCACTCAATTTTCGATGGTTTATCAAGTGGCATTTTCTTTGCTTGACCAGACATCCCTCACTTCCTATTACAGCATACACTCCTTTCTCAGTATCTTCTTTCATGTTCCTCTTGAATATGTAATTTTGCAGAACCTCATACAGACAAACATTCTCGAGGTGACTGCTTCGATTTGGATAATATGTATCCAACATGTTGCTCTTCAAAATGTCGGTACTGTTTGGCTCCTTTTCCGCCAAATACTCAATTTCCCGCACAGGTTTGAGAACTCGATTACGCGTTGCAGCAAGACCAACACTCGCCCAAACGATACTCCTGGACTTGGCATAGAGACTTGCTGAAGACAACCGGTCAGAACATTCGTAAGCTCCAATTTCTCGATGCGACAACATCTTCAGACTGAAACTGTACAACTTCTTGCTGAGGCTCTTTTCATGGGAAATGTCCTCCCACATATCCTTCAATTCTGTCTTCTCTTTTTTGGTGATGTAAGATGTCACATACCGAGCCACAGCCATACCGTTATCAGCCACAAACTGTATATCCATGTTAACATTCCACATGGACAAAATCACCGGGTTGTAGTCGTTGATGTACTTAGACTCTTCGTTCCTCTTCAAATTGTATGTGTTTTTAGGTGATTTCTTCATCACATTATGTCGCAGCGAAGACATCAAACTGTTCACTCTTCCTTTAGAAATCACCGGTCGTGGAAAGCCGAAACGACATTTGGTGTAGAACTTGTCTTTGTTCCGGAATTTACGACGACAGTACTTTCCACATCGATGGCTTTGGAAACGTAGAACTTGTTCTCTTAGGCTTTTTTTCTCCTTTGCGTTTGGAACAGCACACGTAGAATACTGTTCTATGAAACTCATCACTGAGTCTTCTGCATCCGTTCCAAATTTAGGTGCATCCTTGATCCACAGCAACATATGTATATGAGGAGCACCTCTTGCTTGGTACTCCTTCCTCCAGAAAAAATCCAACACCTCTCCAAGAGGTGGATTCTTCTTATTCATGATGAAAGACATCATACCTTCAAATCTATGATTGAAGTACCTACATACATTGACTGGATCCAAAGAGCACAGTTCTCCGGGTGTCTTGAATTCGATGTTTTCTACGTTAGCATTTGCCTCTCGTAGAAATTCAAGTAAGTCTTCCCAGCCATACTCAGCACAGCTCAAAGTGAGGAACCATGTGGGAGTTCCTAAGTTCCTCAGCATACATTTTAAATCACCATGACGACGGTACCAGTACTCATTAGTACCACGCTGACACGCCATGAGATTAATCAGGTGAGAATCCAAAATACTGTCTTGGACATTGACTTTATCCATAAAGTCACTTGCCGAGATGTTTTGCATGTGTATACCACTTTTCAAGATGTGGTTCACTGCATATGACAGTCCAGACAGATCGCTTTCAAACAGGAGATGAAACAAATAAGGAATGCATTGTCGAAACCTAGGATCTCCTGCATACAATCGCAAAGTCCGGTATTCAGAAGCAGGAATTTGATGAGGTCGCTCATCATATCTTCCTCCCTGACCTGTTGGAAAAAGCTGTGGGAAACACCGAGCTTCCAAACTTTCCTCCCAAACACTAATGGGACTCCCTTTCGCTTGTTTCATTTGAAACAACTCAATAGCATTCCCCATGACTTCCTTGGAATGCAAAGGATGAACACTATAATGTTCATATATTTCTTCACTAGTACAGGGTTCTACTTTCTCAATTTGACCAGCACCCAAATCGCTATCCTCTTCCTCACTTACTTCCTCTTCTGCAACATATACATTTTTATAGTATTTATTATATTTTTTCAAATACAATGTTGCCCTTTTGACTTTCCTAACATCTACTAAATCTTGCCATATTTTCTTATTCTTTGTCGGAACCCCATTAACTAAGATAACAAGAGGTTCCTCTTCCACTTTTTCTACTCCAATTGTGTTAATGTTTTTCTTCAAATCTAGAGGCAAATAAACAACTCTTCCCTTTAATCCTCTCTGTAAATCTGATGGAGGCAATTTCCCTGTCTTTGGCTCCATTCTTACAATAGCCTGAAAGGGATGGATACTTTGAATCAAAATAGATTCATAAGTATTTAAATCCTTCAATTCAGAAGGAATCTCAACCAATTCCAGATTATTATGAACTGCTCTAGCAGGCATCTGGTTTTGATTTAATTTGTTACAACAATAAGTACACACACGTTGATCCAATCCCAAATCAAAACAATTTTCTACCATCAAGTATGTTGTAAAATCCTTCCATTCACTATTATTTTCCCTTTCACTTTTTCCATATAAATCCACTAACTTAGTCTGATTCTTATAATAAGTGCGTCGACAACACACACAAGTGAAATTTGGCCTCTCACTTGATTTCACCTCAAACGTCGCAATTTCCCTCTGGAAATTATCTGTACTGGAAACCTGTACACTATCTTCCACATTACTCTCTTCTTCTTGGTCAATTTCAACATTCTCCTCTTTACTTCCAAAGTAACAAAACTCAATTTCTTCACATATATTCTTCACATCTATTTCAGAACCATGCAAAAGAGCAGCGCATAATTGTTTAAGCATAATTGCTGGACTCTTAGCATAATACAACATTCTAACTAATTTCCTCACTTTATTATGATGCACTGCTAGCATCCTGAAATGATGAAAAACACTCTGGCATACTCTCCTGGAAAGACAAGCCAGTGAATGACCATGCAAACCTATCACTTCTCTCACTCTGCAAGGATCTAATTCTTGCAACAGCTTCATTTTCTGCTTCAAACTTTTCTTATTAAATGACCGTATAAAATCACAAAGCAAATTGATGGAATCCTGTCGTACACTGCAAATACTACTACACTTCCAGGTGTACACAGGACCCTTAGGACGTCTCCCTAAAACCTCATTACCTAACACCTCTTCTATCTCTGTTGTCACAAGTTTTTCTTTTTCAACTGGACAACCATCTTTCACTTCATAAGCTCGACCACTGGTGTCAACTGCATGCACCAAATCATTATCCTGGAAATAACTCTCCTCATTAAAAAATGCCTCAGAGCTTGAACTATGCATCCATTCTCCAGAAAAAACTTCACAAAAATTACTACGATTAACTATTCTCTTCCATCTACTATTTCTTTTGAAATCATAAATTGCCTTGTTTAGCTTCCTAATTCTATTGATTGTCAAAATAAATAACTTACGTTTAATTTCAAATGCCTGATCAATAACTTTCTCAACTATTTTTTTTCTCTTATAAAAAACCACTTTCTGTTGACCTTTCTTAATATTTTTTAACAAATTGCCAATTATCCTGTTACGGAACATTCGTTTACGAATGTCCCTAAACTGTTGTTTCCTTCTACTTTCATGCATAGAGTTATCTCTTACTCTAGCAGTAACATTTTTCATTGGCCTTTCCTTACCGTTTGAATTGCTTCTCCTTTTCTGGACTGAAACATTTTCTGTAGTAATATTTTTTTTACTACAGATATTTCTTATGAATGTTTTTGTACTCTTACCCGGTGCTTTCTTGGTGACTTGACAAATCTTTTTGTTAGAGGACTGCTGCTTTTTTTCATTCACCTGCTGTCTTTGACGTTTTGCAGCCTTTCTCACTCTTTCTTTGCTTGGCATCCTAAAATCTTGAAATAATCTGCAGTTGAATCTGTGGTAAAATATAATAAAAAATGTTATTAACCACTATTACCCAACAGTAAATTAATAACAGTCATCAAAAACTTAACACATTACTTAACATTTTTACATAGAACATTTTTTTGTACATGGCAAATTTAGAATACAGAAATAGCAGAAAAGAAATGGAATTTATATTCATTTTACCTGTGCTGTTTTATATATGAATCTGATCTAATTTTATGACCATATTTTAATATTTTATTGAAGACACTACACATAACCTGTTTTTGAAGGTGTCTTTATTTTTAAATTAAACGGTTTAAATATTTACTTTTTATTTATTATAAATTTATAAAATAAATGTTTATAGTTCCATAGGCTCAAGCACGTCAGCTTCCCATCCTATGTCATACAATTCTGACAAATCTGCATCCTCATCACGTTCTTCTTCATCCTCAGGATTGAAATCATCCAAGGGATCAACATCCACTGATGTTTCAATTACGAGTTCAATGATGAGGTCGAAATCAACTGATTGCTGATTGTCGCTCATGTTGATGTTGTCTTTATCTTTAAAGAAAGATAACAACAATGAGATGTTGCACAGTAAGAGACAAATCTCAGAGATTATAATAGTAAAATTGTTTAACAAGAGTAACATTTTGCAGCTATTATTTAACCATGTCCAACGATGCTGAGGAGGCAGCCGCGGGCCGTGGAGGGAGTTACGGTGGGGCAGGGAGGCGGGGAGGGGGAGGGGCAGGGTGGAGGGACCTAAAAACTGGCATATGAATAATTGCAGGTAAGTACACAATTTAATTATTCAAACGAATTTCGTAGCGCGCACAGCATCGCAAAATGCGATGCTGTGCGCGCTACGAATTTCGTTTAAATAATTAAATTGTGTACTTACCTGCAATTATCCATATGCCAGTTTTTAGGTCCCTCCACCCTGCCCCTCCCCCTCCCCGCCTCCCTGCCCCACCGTAACTCCCTACACGGCCCGCGGCTGTGATGAGGTGAAGCCTATCTCCAATTTTTCACTGAACAGGACTCATCTCTTCTTAACCTTGGATAAACCTCACCGACTCTGTGTCCCCTGCACATAATTAAATGTAAAGGGGCAGATTTATATTAACTAGCACATCCCCAGGGATGCACCAGTTAACGTGCACCGCTGCTCTGCCACCCACGGTGTGCCGCATTTACAATCAGATAGGACAAAGCTGCATCAAAACCCTGCGCCTGCTTGAAGCAGGCATAGATCTTGACGCAGGTAGGCTGAAAGCTAAAGCAACAACTAAGTGTCGTGTGCAGAAGTTGCAAAAAAGGAAAAATGGCGTTTAAACCAGTAATGAGCCCATGCTAACTTAACACAGTGTAAAGATATCCAGGATCTACATCAGTTTGGGGTTCACGAACCTGGCAGGTACAAGGCACTGAGGCTTTGCACCGTGCATGTCTCATCCCAAATCATATGTTGTTTGTGAATGAAACAATTTCCCAGACCAAATGCTTTGGATTGGCTACTTCTAAAAAATTAAACACCCCTACTATCCCGGAGTTAGAGGAATATGATGGTTAGAGTAATTTTACTCGGTTGTCCATTAAAGATTTACAGGCCCTACTCCGTAATTCTTCCTTTAACATTTCCAGTATAAATCCAAAAGGTTGGCTGCTTTGGCAACGTGCCTTATCCACGGTTTAATAACGCTGCCTTTTGCTTTATATAAGTTTTCAAATTGTATGAAATATATACCAATAGGTCGTTATGAACCTTTAGGTAGTGGTTTTCTTCATGAGGTCTGGTCGCTTCCATACACATACAGATTTTCAAAGATGATCAAGAAGTTTATCTGAATGGAGAGGAATGCACTGAGACGCCAGATCATTCACTAATGTGTAGGCACATACAGTTACACGGTTCATGCAACAAACACCGACCAAATATGGCTTGCGTGTTGCAAGGCACGCCAGTTCCTGCTATCATCCCCACGTTCAAGTTGTTGGAAAATGGTAGTTATTTGATGCTCAATAATGAAGATTGTTCTGGGTTAATTAAAAGTATTCCTTTTATCGTAACAGTAAGTGAACGGGTTATTTGCTGCAGAAATGTTCTATTTCCTCCCACACATGAACATAGGGAGTTTTCAATCTGGCCACAAATACCAACCTTGGGAGCACATTTCAACGGCATGGCAAGAATAAGAGCTCTTTTGTCTCAGAGAGAGGTGGCCTTGAGTTTGGCCCGTGAAACTTTCGTGCTTCACATAGCGAACACCCGTACAGAGGTGCAGACCCTTTTAAATACTGATTCGCCTTTGCATTTCAGCGACATGGTTCGGACTATCTTTAACGCGTCCTCCACAAAGGGCCTGGCGCACTTTTTAAAGTTGTTACCAGTGGTCTCGTGACTTCATTTGAGAAAATCTTTGGAGTCATCCCTGCTTTCTTTCATTCTATTTTTTCCACTGTGCTTGGTGGATTCCCATTTTTACTTGCATTACCAACGGACGCTCTTGTGCTTTTTTACATTTTTAAATATGGATGTCCCTCCTGTGCAAGCTCCCGCCCTGCAGCTGCTGACGCTGTTCCGCAATCGCATGCTTGAATATTATGGCACAATGCCGTTGGCGATATTAAGCACGGCATATGGATTATCTTTTCGATTCTCCTACTTCACCTGTGTCCAGCCTGTATTTCACTGCCTGACCTGTGATTTCGATTGGGCCATTGATTTGTGTCTCTGCGGACCGGTTTCTCCTGACGTCGACTTTAATCAGCTGATGACTCCTATCATTACTCACAAGTTGGTTTGTCCTGGCGAAAGGATTATGGCTGTGGCATTGATGCATGGACTAATTGGTCCCTGGAATTTACTGGCGGCAACACAGTCTTTCTTGGAACAGAGCTTTCTTGAAAACCCACCGAGCTGTCCTCTGATGGTGATAGAGAATCCGGTGCTGGGAGAGCACGTATGTTCTTTTCCGCTTTTAAATTGGATGGCTGAACTCTTTTCGGATGAAGACGGTGACTTCCTATTAGAGGCTGTTGCAGCTTATTTTGCATACACAGTTATGTCATAGACCTTTTTCATGTTTGATATGCTGAGTACTAGCATTTCATTGACAATTCATTGACTTATTTGTCAAGTTTTTATTATTTATCTTGCCTATTGGCTTAAGCCTCGATAAAGTAGTTGGCTGTTTTATTTTTCTTTAGCATTAAATTTTCCTAGTTTTAAATGTTTTACCTTGCGGACCGTCCACATACAAAGTTGCAATCTGCTCTCATGAGATGGCACTTCTATTATCTTATTCAGTTCGTTTCCGGATCATGGGGAGGTGTCATCTAGATCCTGGATATCTTTACACCGTGTTAAGTTAGCATGGGCTCATTACCGGTTTAAACGCCATTTTTCCTTTTTTGCAACTTCTGCACACGACACTTAGTTGTTGCTTTAGCTTTCAACCTAATAGTTCATCGTGATTTACATGAGAATAATATGTTATTGCTCTACTATGTGCTTTACTTGTTCAACTATATCTGTACAGCGAATGCTGAAGTTTCAAGAACAACACGATACAGAATTGTTATGAGGTCTGATCTCCACGACTTCATACTCATAACATAAGTGCAGCTTCTGCCAATTCTGGGCATGAGGCGGGTTTTATATTGCTTTGCCGAACACACATACACAACACTTGATGCGGTTCACATGAAGAGAGAGCTGGTGTATGCTGATGTGATTCCTTCAAATCTAAGACACTAAAGTATGGGCACGCCCTAAACCAACACAAAGAGACCTTCTTAGCAAATAATATAATATGTGTATTAGGGAGGGTGAGATATAAGCAGCCGCGGGCCGTGGAGGGAGTTACGGTGGGGCAGGGAGGCGGGGAGGGGGAGGGGCAGGGTGGAGCCCTCTCCACCCTGCCCCTCCCCCTCCCCGCCTCCCTGCCCCACCGTAACTCCCTCCACGGCCCGCGGCTGCTTATAAGTGTTGCTAACTCTTATTCATTTACAGCATGTTAACATACTGTCACCATTCGCTTTTTATGTACTAGTAACTATGCTGGTAATTTTGCTACTGATAATATGTGTACTTGTATTATCTAAGATACTACGCCTGAGAAGACGGCATTAGTAAATAAACATTTCAAATACACATGTGTTCTTCTTAACTCCATGTTCTGGTTTCTAAGAAATATATAACGACCGACTGTTCATGAGTTCCACGTATCCTGAGGTACTATAAGTTCATATTCTGGATTGTCTAAACATTGAGAGTTTGTTATATCCAATGTGACACTGTACCTAGCTTGCTAATGGGTTTTTGATTACTAAGGTGAGTTTTGGGGCACCCTAATTCGCCGAGGTTCCAATCCTCTGTCCACAGTTCTGTGTGAGAACAGAAACCCTGCGACAGGGGCACCCCTGAGCCTTGCTGGAGCTTCATCACACTTGCGATACAACTCCAGCAATGCGCCACCTTTACGGCACAGATACGTCACACATCTGTGCTGTTTTTGCCCCATGATGCGCCGCATTGTAAATGCAGCACACCATAGGTGACGGAACAGCGGCACAGAATGACTAACACATCCCTGGTGATGCGCCAGTCATCATAAATCTATCCCTATGCTTCTTATCTTGTTAGAGATGAACCGCCATATGTATCATCAAAGTTTTTTGCATTTCCTAAATAGCGAACTTTAAGGAATAAATAGCGATTCTTTACCATTCCTAGTTTGCGATGAGCTATTTGCTAATTACAAATTACCCATTCATTTCCATGCAGCAGGAGGCCCATAGGAATGAAGGTGCAATTTGCGATTAGCAATTACCTCATCGCAAATTACGAATTTTTCCGAGGGTGCAGGGGTGTCTCAAGAACACCCTGCTGCACCCCTGAAAAAGAAATTTGGGGGCATATGGCGCACATAAATTTTGAAAACATTCCTTTACCTCAAAAACGATTTTCAACTCATAATTTGAAAACACTGCACATGGGGAAATGACTTAAAATGTCCTTAAGACACATAAAAGCGTTTTTTGATTGCATTTGCAGCATGTTTCAGTCACCTTTAACATGCCTATGTAACGCAAACATTCAAAATCTAAATTTGCCATGCACAGGTGGGAGCATATTTACAAGCAATTTGCTCCACAGACAAACTTCTTACATTGAAATGGGAAAAATAACATCAGAGACTCTCAATTACCTTATAAAGAAGCAGACACCATTATGTCCTTGTCATCAATATTAAAACCATTGCTTTTTCTCAAAAACGATTTACAAGTCATAATTTGAAAACACTCCACAGCTCCTATGCACATAAAAACCCTGTCAGTACTAATACTTCACATTTTCTCCAATTACAATTTCTCAAAGAAACAAAATCTATTTGTAAAACACTTGAGACAAAGCAACATTTGAAAAACACAACTTTCTTCATAATTTTCTCCTTAAAGCACACTATTTTCTATCTAAATTAAAGAAATCTTTTCTCACCTTAGCAAATACTTTGAGTTTCAAAACAGTCTCAGAAACACACCAATTTGTCTTCAGCAGAGCAAAAGGTATGCACTCCAGAGTCTGCAGCTATCAAAAGCACAGAAATGCTGTAATTCTTCACACATATCTCTCATGTCACCCAATCAAAACTCTTCCCTCACTTTTTTTCAAATCAAAACCCTTCCCCCCTCTGCCCCCTCTCTGCTTTTTCTGCATAGCAACCACCTCTTGCAAGACCTCTGGTGTTTCCAAGTTCACACAACAATGTTGCAATTGAACTCTGAACTCTCAGTGCACCTGCATATCCAGTGCAATCTTTCATTTAATGATTTTTTCTTCGCCACTCAAAATACATCTTTCAACGAACTCATCCATGCACCCTAACTTTCTGTTTTCAGCAATCAAAATCCACCAATCACTCTTACTGCTTCATTAACACAGAAACTCCTCAGTTTTTTTCATTTTACACTCTCATTTTTTCAACTGCCATTTCATTGCCACACTTCATCTGACTGCAGGAGAACCTTCTCTCGCCATGTTTTCTGTCTGGATTGTTGGACATAGTTACATCTATTGGGCTCAGAGGTACGCTGAAAACAGGAATTTACCTAACCTCAATTTACAAGATGTGGAAATTAAGTGGTTTGGCCACAGAGGATTAAAATGTCACCAATTGATACCATTGGTGAAAACCTTTATGCATTTGCCAAAACCTGACCTGTTAATTGTGCACTGTGGAGGTAATGATTTGGGCACTTTGACTGGGGTAGGTCTGGAAATGCTTTTAAAGGACACCTTTGAGCAATTGATGGCACTTTTTCCTCAGACTGCCTTGGTATATTCAAATATATGCCAAAGACAGAAATGGAGGTTGTCGAACCAATTTTGTCCACAAATTGAGAAATCGAGGAAGCATGTAAACAAATCTGTTTCAGCTTACATGAGAGACCATGGAATGGGCTCCCTGTACAACAATAACTTGCGTTACTACATGCAAGATATCTACAGAGGAGATGGAGTTCACTTCTCAGATGAGGGCAACAGAATTTTCACTCTGAATTTAAGACTGTGCATTGGTACCTACTTATAAGTACCTAAATGTACCATAAACCCAAAAGCTCTTCTCAGAGCTACCCTACATCTGATCACTCACAATTATTATTTTACTCTAACTTTTTTCACTAATTTTCAAGAAAGTACGCTCCCCAGAACGCTTCCCGGTTCGCGAACCGGGCGCACTCCACGCAAAAAAACTAAAAAAACAATATATATTTCTTTTGCCCTGCGAGACCCTTTTAAAGCCTCCACATCAAACCTAGGGGGTCAGGGAGGATCTACCATGCCCCCTTATGGTCATTTGCCCTTCGCTTTGACCTCCTCTTGTCTCTCGATCCTACCGAGAGACAAGATGGGGGCCGCCACGGACTGTTTGGAATGTTTACAGACGCCGAAGAACCAATCAGCTTCGCAAAGCTCCGTAACGCGAAAAGTACGCGAAGCGGAGCGCTGTTACAGATATATATCTTTTTTTGAACATTAATTTCTCAAAATCCACTGGAGCACATATATTGAGACCTAGCAAAGGCACATCGGGCTACCAGTCCCTACAATTTTGCCAATTTCGTGCAAATCCATTCAGCCCTTCCATTATTATTATTTATTTATTTTTCGCCCGCGGGGCCCTTTTAAAACCTCCACATCAAACCTAGAGGGTCAGGGAGGATCTACTATGCCCCCTTATGGTCATTTGCCCCTTCGGTTTGGCCTCCGCTTGTCTCTCGATCCTACCGAGAGACAAGATGGCGGCCGCTACGGACTGTTTGGAATGTTGACAGACGCCGGAGAACCAATCAGCTTCGCTTCACAAAGCTCCGTTGCGCCAAAAGTACGCGAACTGGAGCGCTGCCCGGTCCGCTGTTACAGATATATATCTTTTTTTAAACGTTAATTTCTCAAAATCCACCTGGCTGTTCGAGCAGTAGCGGCACCCCCCCCCCCCAGCGCCTTGAGACCCTACGGGTAGGTAGCGCGCTATATAAGTGTCACTGATTGATTGATTGATTGAGCACATATATTGAGACCTACAAAAGGCACATCGGGCTACCAGTCCCTACAATTTTGCCAAGTTTCGTGCAAATCCATTCAGCCGTTCGGGCTAAAAGTGAGGCCAACCGCCCTATGGAAAACTCAATGTTAAAAACACGTTTTGGGACCCCCCTTTTTTCTCGACCCCCCCAGGACGAACCCCCCCCCAATTTTCAGGGGCTGCTCAGAAACAAAATGTGCCATTTTCCTGAAAATTTCAGCCAATTCCGTCCACAAACGCCAAAGTTATTAGACATAGAATTTTCAAAAATCCCATAGAGAAAAAATCCTAACTATATATACCTACTGGCGACCGCCAGTAGGTAATATATATATATATATATATATATATATATATATATATATATATATATATATATATATATATATATATATATATATATATTCACTGAAAAAACATAGGTTTCAACCACATTATAGTTAGGAATTAGCATTTAAAAAAACCTTAGAAATTCACTGAAAAAACCATAGGTTTCACACATCTTATAGTTAGCTGGACATTTCACTCATACAAAACCATCGAAATTCCCCCGTTATAGTTAGTTCAGCTAACTATAACTCGCGCACCCGCAATGCACTGCTGATGACGTCACAAATTACATAAGCATGGGCCAAAAATCCCTTCCGCTCGCAAAATGTGCAGATTTTCGGCAATTTAGCAATCCGCTAATCTCGCTAAATTGCCAAAAAATTCGCTCGCTGGCGTATTTTTTTTATTTTTTATGGCCAGCTCACTCAAGGGACCAAAGTTACTGGCACACACAGTCGTTGGAGGCAAATCTTCTGGCCCTTTACACAGCTGCAGTGTAGGAAAAGCACTATACATTTACCCAACGAGGTAGCACTTACTGATTAGCCAGTAGAAAGTACTCCATTTGAGTAGAGGTATTGTGGTAAATAAATAAATAATACCCTATTTTTGACTAGACATATATCATAACAGATAGCTCAATAAATAAGAGTCAAGATTCGAGGTAGTAGGAGTTTTGCAGGTTTAATACAGCATAAGGACAGGAACAGGACAACCTGCATGGGAATAGGATGACAGGGCCCAGCAGCTGCTGGGGCTGGATCTGGGATGAGCGCGCTGACTTTTAATAACAATACATGAGCATATATACATAACGCAAACACATAGCATTACATTGCAGTAGGCGTAGCAGTGGGTGGAGCAGAAGGCGTGACGCGTAGCAGTCGCGAAAGATAAGGGCGAAAAGAGGTGTAACAGGGCGTATACATAGACATGTGATGCAAACGTAACAGAATATGTCATGAATGGGGCGGAAACCATGGAGGGGGCTACCTAAGGAGCCGGGACCTCTAACCTGATGGTGCGCGCAAACTAGCAATGACGTATCACTAGGAGAAGCTGGGGGCTATGAACTCTGTGCTAGGAGCAGAGACTGAAGTCTGGAGAGTCAGGGCGACATGTACCTAAACAGTATCTAGTATCTGATGTTTAGAGAACATGTTGATATAAACTAGAAGTCAGGAGAGGAAAGGCTGACTTGATTCTAAGACTGGACCATGCATTATTCTACATGTAGTGCGTGATGAAGAATATTAAATGACCATTAAATGCAGTATTTCTCTAACGTGGAGACGTGAAGGCTAGACAATGACGGAAACTATTGATGCAGTTCAGTAGCTTAGGAATGCAGAGAAGGAGGACTGAACTGATAACTGGAACTATAACATATTCTTGGCAGACTCAGAGGCAGAGCCAGGCTGGACCGGGCACTGCGAGGCAGGAAGTAAGTGAAGGGTCGAGGATACAGGTGGGGGCTGTATCGCTCCTCAGCGAGGCTTCAGGAGACAGGAGCTGAATCTGGTGTCCAGGCCCTTTTGAGGCCTAGAAACGGGGACTTTATAATAGAATAACGTGCACACTGAGAAACGTGGCAACGTAGCTTTACATAGGCCTGATATTCGTAGTATTCACGAGGACTGGAAACTGGCATACTAGAGGTGGACACAACTGTAATTGCGTCATTAATCGAACATGGGGAATGCATATGCATATTTAATCATGCACACATAACATATGATGGATGACACGTAGGGACACAGAACATGGCAAAATTTACTTTTCCACATTCCCTCCTTGTCACTACGTTTCCATCAGGAAACATCAATATTCATGATACCATCTATCATTTCATACAGTATCATTTGCTCGTCTCGAATTATCCTGGAACGGGATTTAGAACGGGGCTTGGGACTAGGAATACAAGAGGTAGCACAAATGCCGCAAATCGCAGGGCCACATTGTATACAGAGGCAGCAGCTAAATATGATCGCTACTGCAATACCTAGAAAGGACAATATTTTCCATCCCCATGCGGAAATTATATTCCAGAACCAACCGGACCATGTCCAGGTGCCTGGATCTTGGTGTATCAGATGGGCAATTTTATGGAGTCTGGTTATAGCTGAATAAACAGACGGCGCGTTATTTGGAATGAAAATGCAGCAACTAGATCCGATGACTCTACAGGCCCCGCCCCTATCGGCCAGTATGACGTCAAGGACGAGACGATTCTGTAAAACGACAAATCTCATAGCAGATTGCTCTTCAGTTAAATTACCTAGAGCAGAAGCAGTCTCATTGACTACTGCTTCAAGGGTTCTGGTTAACCTACGGATCAGTTTACTATTCTGGATAGGTCCTATAAAGAAGAAGAAACCTCTGTTGAAATCTGTATACTGTTCTAGAGCAGTTTCAGTATAATCGACAATTGGGGACTCCCTTCTATGTCTAATGTGTACTAGATGTGTATTTCTATGATAATCAGGTGGGGCTAGGAAAACTGGTGGCAGTAGGAAGGCAATGTAACAGGTTCCCTCCCAATCGAGGGGCAGACGAACATATGCGGTTTGACCACAAATAAAATAAGAATGACGTGAAGCTTTGAAAATAGATTTCCCACTGTCACTATACTTGACAATAGTAGTACAATCACTATGTCCTACGTGTATGGAACCCTTATTTCGGACACATAATTCGCCTTTGACTGGTAGTACTGAAATAGCAGGTAAGTCTGGAGTAGTATCAGACTGAACATTCAGGACCATGAAATTCGAAGAATAATTACCTAAATTATACACTTCATTCTCTAGATCTAAACCTGTTCTGTGGGGAAGACCTTGCTTGTCTGGAAAACATGTACTGTTAAGAAAAGACATATCTGTTGAGGATGACGTTAACGTGGACCATGCTCCACACGAACCATTATGTGAGAATGGATAAGGAAAAAGTGGCAGAACTCCCTTCGGTGTCTGGAAAGGGGGGAGTCGACCACACACCCAACAATTAGTGGCATTGCTGGTCTGGTGTGAGTAATGTAACATGCGGATAAATGAGTTATTTCGCATGGCGAGGCGGTAAGAGAGTTCATGAGGAGGCAGATCACTAAACGTGTGCTCTACTGTAGCATTAGCAGACTTATTTACATGTGAAACTGGGAAACATAGGTAAAATGCATAACTGGTGCAGGAAATCATAAGGCTGGAAAACAATATGAAACATAGAAAAACGATACATCGGATTGAGTTTTGACTAACTCTCTCACTATGGGGGTCTATTTTATACATGTCAGAAACAGTCTAACCGTTTCACCTAGGGGAGGACTTAGACAATCAAACTGACTGACTTATTTTACTAGACCGGAGTTTCTGTTTATACTCCTACTGCGGAGTTTTCTCTAACAGGGGAGGGGTTGTAACAATGTCTTTTGCGGGACAGTCCTTGAGAACAATGCTTTGGCAATCCTTCAAATCCTGGGAAATGTTCTTTAAGACGGGTTTCAGTCCATTAAAAAGTTTAATATGAGAAAGGTGCACCCAGCCTTTGCGTCCTTCCAACTTCACGGCTGTACGGGTGGTGAGGAGGACCTGTCGGGGCTCTTTCCAACGAGGCTCCAGTGGACTTGATCTGTCAAAGTTGCGGACCATCACCATGGATCCTGGAACGATTTCATGCGGTGCCACCTCGGTATTGTCTGGAAATGCGGCGGCAACCTGTGAACGACATGAGTTGAGGGCAGACATCAAGGAAGCTAGGTAATCTGTCAGCATATTACTTGAAACATCGGTAATACTTCGGGGTCTAGGAGTACCCCACATGTTAGGGGGGCGGCCGAAAACGACCTCATACGGGGACAGACCTGATCTGGAATGTGCGACCATGCGCATATAAAATAAAGCGACTGGTAGAGCTACTAGCCAGTCCACGCCTTTCTCTTTACACACTTTGGCAATACGGATTTTCAGAGTCTGATTATGTCTCTCTACGAGACCGGCTGCTTCAGGATGGCGTACACAATGAAACTTCCACTGGTACCCTAACAACAGGGAAACATGCTTCATGAGTTCAGATGAGAATGGCTGGCCGTTATCAGAATATACGACTCTAGGGAGTCCATAACGAGGGAAGAACTCACGAACCAACTGCTTGGCAGTGGTCGCGGCTGTGTAATCTGGAACTGGATATGCTTCTGTCCACCTGGACAAAGCGCATACAACTACAAGGACATACTTGAAACCTCGACATCGCTCCATCTGAATATAATCCATCTGGAGGACTTCAAAAGGGTGGTCAGGAGGTTGGAATCCACCTTGCTCCACCGGGACACTTTTACCTGGATTAAACTGACAACATATCATACAGGTACGGACTTTCTGCTTGGCTGCAGCTCGTAAATGCTTGTTGAACCAAATGTTCTGGATACTGTCTAACATAGCTTTTTCTCCTAAATGTGCTGGACTATGTGCGGTATTAATAATAACTTGAACCATAGAGTCGGGGAGAATTGGTTTGGCTAGAAATGCATACTGAGGAATCCATTGTCTGCAGTAAGAAGTAAGGCCGATAAAAGCACGTACCTCCTTCTGGGTCTTGGGCTGAGGAAGACTCGCTATTAACTGGATACGGTCTGGTGTCAACTGCCTACCCCTCTTGGACAGCAAGTGTCCTAAGTAGACCACTTGCTGGACACAGAATTGAAGCTTAGAAGGGGACACCTTGTGCCCCATCTCGGCTAGGAAATACAAGACTGTAAGGGATGCTCGCTCGCAAGCACGTTCAGAACGGGCTGTGATCAGTAGATCATCGACATACTGGAGCAGGGCAGTGTCAGTTGGCATGTGAATGTTGTCTAGTTGTCTCTTGAGTGCTTGACTGTAAATACTAGGACTTTCTGTGAAACCTTGAGGAGCTCGTGTAAACATATAGCTCCTTCCATTTAAACAAAATCCGAAAAGGAACTGGCTGTCTGGATGAATAGGAACACTGAAAAATGCGTTCTTGAGGTCTATGACAGTGAAGAACGTGGCTTCGGAATCAATGGCTGTCAATAGGGAAGAGATGTCTGGGACAACTGGGTACTGCGGAATAATACATTTATTAAGCTCTCGTAGGTCAATCACTAATCGATATACTGGGGGTGCATTTGGATCAGTACGTTTCATGACTGGAATGATCGGAGAATTACATACATTGGAGTCAGTTTCTACAACCACTCCCTGAGCCATGAGCTCGTCAATAATTTTGGATAAGGCTGCTACAGCCTCAGGTGGCAATCTGTACTGTCTGATTCGTGGTAACACTACACCTGGCTTGAGAGTCACACGATAGGGTGTGATTTGCATGTAACCTACATCAGTTGGACCTTGCGCCCATAAGTGCTGTGGAACATTAGACAGTCTTGAATCAAAATCTCGTAATACATAGTGACCCTTGAAGTCACGTAGGAACAATCGTATTCCCTCTGGGGAACAGCATATAACTGCACCTAACTCTTTCAGTGTCTTAATGCCTAATAGATTTTCTGGACATGACTTAGTAAGTAACAGATCAGTAGTGCGGGACAATGGACCTACTTCTAAAGTAACTGGCTTTGAAATCTCATTTACGATAGGTTTTCCTGAAAATCCAAGGGAAACATTTCTTGAGCCTGAGAGCGGAGCCCCTGGAACTTCGGCGTGACTAATTGTGGTCCTACTTGCCCCTGTATCGATCAAAAACTTTCTGTCTTTCCCTAATACTTGACTGTGAACATAGGGACCTTCTTGATCTACAGGTATCTCGATGAGAGGCAAGCCTACCTCCCTCTCTAGGCTGTTTCATGAATACTGCTGGTACTCTGGATACTCAGACTGTGCATACTGGTACATCTGCGATGTAACGTGCTGTGTTGCAGCAATAGGCTGCGGTGCTGGAACTGTCTGTGGTGCATTCTGTGGCTGAGGAATCTGTGGGACTTGTTCTTGTCTAGGCGGACGTGGTCTTTCTTTAGTCTTACCAGTAGCTATGTTGTGTTTCAGAACTGCACACTCATTTATAAAATGACCTGGCTGTTTACAATAATTGCAGTTCCCTTTAACGGGAGCTGCAGGATGACTGGCTTGATTCGGACCCCTCTTCTGACTGTCTTGAGGAACAGATTGTGCAACTAGTACTTTCATTTTCGTATCTTTCATACGTTTTCTTTCGTGTTCTTGCTCTTCTCTGATTCTATTCTGGTGGTATTGAAGCATCTGCAACATCTGGGACGGGGTATTAGCTTGCCAGGTACTTTCGACTTTCAAAACTCGATTTTTAATTTGTGGACTTGAATTCTCGACTAATTTAGTAACAAAAAGGTGAGGGTATGACTCACTACTTGTCTTGAGGCCACTGTTGATACTAAAACACTTTTCAAATCTAGAATAAAAATCACTAATATCCTCGTCTTGCTTCTGTTTACAGGCTGAGATTGCATCCCAGTCTTCTTTTCTAGTTGTCAATAATCTAGGTAAAACTTGTATTAATAATTCTGGTAATTCTTTACATTTATCTCCAAGACCGGTACCTGGTACTCGTGCCTTGTCTTCAGCTTCTAGAACTGCCCAATCGATCTTTTTCTCTCCCACCTCCCATTCTTTTTCCTTGAGCTTTTCATACACCCCTGCGGGCAGCAGAACCTTTAACATTTTAATTATATCTGGGTATGTGTATTCTCCCATACGGAGCATGTCTTTTAATTCTCTATGGAACCCTGCTGGATCTTTGTCATGACAGGGAATTAATTTCTTCATCTCGAGGAGTTCCATCTTTGTTATTGGAGTGTATACAAACACTCGCTGCATTTCGCCACCCGTTCCTTTAACTGGGTGGACTTCTCGTAACGGATTCTGTCTCTCCATGTAAAATGGTTTACTTTCTGGAGGTGAGGCATGAACAAAATGCGGGTTCAGAAACGTTCTATATTTGTGACGCTGTTCTAGAATGACACTAATTAAATCGGTACCTAGACCTTTCCATCTATACTGGAGTAACTCGTTCAGGATATCATGTAACGGGCCTGGATCAGAGTGCTGACCCTCATACAATGTGATGAGGTGCTGGATCATATACATACCCGCCAGTCGTTGTTCGGCTGGGGGCATTTTCAGAAACATTTGTGCCACTATTTCGTCTGGAAAAGTGGTAGAATCAGTAATCCATCGGACTGCTGATCGGGCTAGTTCTTGTTCATGCATGGTACTTAACTCACTGTAACCGATTCGTGATTTCAGAATGTGATCGGTAGCTTGGAACACTTGTTCTAGAGAACCTTGTTCTGGTGCTGGAGAATGAAAAATAGACTCGTGTTCTAGGCGTAAATGGCGATCTGGAAATCTAGATTTTCCTACATACGCTATTCTGGCGGGATTCTCGTCCTCTACCTCTTCAGTATCAGAGTTACTTTCTTTCTCGCTTACTTGTACTGCTTTACGTTGTTCGTGTATCTTTATTATTTCTCTACGGATTTTCTTGTACATACTCTCCATAGCACCGACGGTCTTGTGCTTACCCTCGGCTATATTATCACTCCACCTTGTCAGGGTTTTCATTTCGGCCGGATCTTTAGACGGGTAATCTTGTTCTCTTATTAGACAATTGATCAGAAACTTTAATATCATGAGCTGGATCTCGGCTTTCCTTTGAGACATGGCCTCGCTAATACTTTCTGGATCATCCCCTGTACGGATGAAACGATATATTCTGTCTAGATCTTCTTTCATATTCGGTAAGGTGACTAGATACTCGGCCACCTTTCTTACGCGGAATGAATATAAAACCATATTATCCTCGCCTGGGACTGGATCATAGCCGCATTCGGCAAGGGATTTTCTTATTTCTGCTACAGTCTGATGTCTGGGCGTACGCTGTGACGCTTGTGCATGTAATTCGGCTGTCGTTAAACGCTTGTGTGGCGGCGGGGTTTGAGGAGTACCTCCCCCTGCGGCCCCTAAACTGGAGTCTAGGTCTACTGAGGCTCTTCGTCCTGGCAGAGTGGGAAATGGAAATGTAGGCTGGACTTGTATGACGGACTGGACCGGGGGTACCGTGACAGGTACTCCGGTGTCTGGAGGAGCGGGAAGTGCCTGATTTACAGGGACTGGTGGAGCGCGAACAGGATTTGCATATTCTGGGACTGTGTCGTCCAAATAGGACGAAATAAAATTATCAGCTGCGGTCTGTTTGTGACGTAGCTTGGTCGGAACTAATGGTGGCGGGAAATTACTGGATGCCTCTGGGGTCGCTTTTGGCAAGCCCTCGGCAAGGAGAGGATACATACCCCTAATAAGGGCATGCCTCTGTCTGTCTGACTGTTCGACTTTGACTTGTTCACCTATCTCGATTAGTTCTTTTTCTTGTGCTCGTTCTAAGGATTCTCTACTTAATTCTGACTTTCTGATTTCTTTTTCGGTTCTTTTATGAGCTTCTTTGCGCCATAACTCGATGGCATCTTTCTGTGACTGTCTGGCTTTCTTTTTCCATAATGCTTCTTCTACTCGCATGATGCACTCGGCATCCCATGTACCCGATACGGGCCATCTATACTTTTCTTCTAACTGTTTGGTATACTCTACCCATAAATCTAGATACAATATGGCGCTTATGCCATGCTTCTGATACATAAAATGACCTGGACTGTCCCTCGGTGGAACAGGAACTGCTTCTTCTAACAAACCTTTTCTAGTTTTTAGCTGACGTAATCTCGAAAAGAGAGACATTGTAAACTTGAATCGGAACACAATACAATACACGAGAAACAATAACAATTTGGAGAACAATTCAGGCATACCACGACATTGGAAATACATTGAACAACATCATAACATAACAGTTCGGACAGAATATTACCTGGAATACTGAGAACAGAAACACAAGAATTTCTCGAGAACGGAACAGACTAGAGTTACTGGATGCACTGCTGAAACAGTACGGAACATACCGGTCCCATAAAGGGACGCATCAAGACCCGTATCCACCTAGGTGAACACTTTGTTTGTGAGTCTGTGTACCACCAACCCACGGACCAGAGTCAATTTAGATTGACCCTGTCTAGATACTACCCCAGTAATGGTACTCACCGGGCAGCAAGAACGGAAAGCCTCCGACTGGACTGGACTGCTACGACGACGGACGACGAACTTCGGACTTCAGTTACGGGTGGGCCTCCGGATACCTCGGACCTTGGACTCTCGGCTTGGGCTCTGGTCGGGACTCGCCGCGTTCCTCCACCGTCTCGTTTGGATGCTGGACCGCCTCCTCCGTCTCCTCCGTGGGCCTGAGGGATACTTGAAGCAGAAATATCTGCCGGTGCACAGAAGAGTTCCGTCACGACTGCAGAGGGTCAGGGGGTCGGCGTGGCTTCACCGACGCGTGGGGAAAGGGCAAGTCCCTGTTCGGGCGCCATTATGTGGTAAATAAATAAATAATACCCTATTTTTGACTAGACATATATCATAACAGATAGCTCAATAAATAAGAGTCAAGATTCGAGGTAGTAGGAGTTTTGCAGGTTTAATACAGCATAAGGACAGGAACAGGACAACCTGCATGGGAATAGGATGACAGGGCCCAGCAGCTGCTGGGGCTGGATCTGGGATGAGCGCGCTGACTTTTAATAACAATACATGAGCATATATACATAACGCAAACACATAGCATTACATTGCAGTAGGCGTAGCAGTGGGTGGAGCAGAAGGCGTGACGCGTAGCAGTCGCGAAAGATAAGGGCGAAAAGAGGTGTAACAGGGCGTATACATAGACATGTGATGCAAACGTAACAGAATATGTCATGAATGGGGCGGAAACCATGGAGGGGGCTACCTAAGGAGCCGGGACCTCTAACCTGATGGTGCGCGCAAACTAGCAATGACGTATCACTAGGAGAAGCTGGGGGCTATGAACTCTGTGCTAGGAGCAGAGACTGAAGTCTGGAGAGTCAGGGCGACATGTACCTAAACAGTATCTAGTATCTGATGTTTAGAGAACATGTTGATATAAACTAGAAGTCAGGAGAGGAAAGGCTGACTTGATTCTAAGACTGGACCATGCATTATTCTACATGTAGTGCGTGATGAAGAATATTAAATGACCATTAAATGCAGTATTTCTCTAACGTGGAGACGTGAAGGCTAGACAATGACGGAAACTATTGATGCAGTTCAGTAGCTTAGGAATGCAGAGAAGGAGGACTGAACTGATAACTGGAACTATAACATATTCTTGGCAGACTCAGAGGCAGAGCCAGGCTGGACCGGGCACTGCGAGGCAGGAAGTAAGTGAAGGGTCGAGGATACAGGTGGGGGCTGTATCGCTCCTCAGCGAGGCTTCAGGAGACAGGAGCTGAATCTGGTGTCCAGGCCCTTTTGAGGCCTAGAAACGGGGACTTTATAATAGAATAACGTGCACACTGAGAAACGTGGCAACGTAGCTTTACATAGGCCTGATATTCGTAGTATTCACGAGGACTGGAAACTGGCATACTAGAGGTGGACACAACTGTAATTGCGTCATTAATCGAACATGGGGAATGCATATGCATATTTAATCATGCACACATAACATATGATGGATGACACGTAGGGACACAGAACATGGCAAAATTTACTTTCCCACAGTATGGCACAACCGGTGGCATCATCAAGGATAAATATGCAGGCAGGATTCATTCTGGACAATGCTTCTGTCACAAAAATTAAACCTCAACAGGATGCACTTACAGATATAAGCAGGTGCCCGAGTTGAAGCTCTAATTCAGTTGCGCATTATATTCAGCCCAAACAACTAGTGAGCACGGTCCAGGTGTGCTTCCTCCCCATATTTACCGCCTACAATTAGATGTAATCCTTGATGGAGGTCTTTGCATCCACGAGTTTCTCGGGCGCAATCCCCGTGTACTTACTGTGACCAGGAGGCTGCTTTCTTCTCATCTGCTGCTCTGATCGGTCTCTGACCCTTTATAAACAAGAGGCATGTGAACTCGCATAGAAGCCCCACCCATTTGGCCCCGCCACACACACACACTAGGGTATGCAACGTCTTCCCGCCCTTTACTCACTATGATGGACAGCTCACTCGAGGGACCTCGGCGCCTGTCGGCGCGGTGGCAAAGTTACAGACACACGTGGTTACTGGAGACAACTCTTCTGGGTCTTTACGCAGCTGTAGTGTAGCAAAAGCACTATACATTTACCCAACGAGGTCGAACTTATTCATTAGCCAGTAGAAAGTACTCCAGTTGAGTAGAGGTATGGCACAACCGGTGGCATCATCATGGATAAATATGCAGGCAAGATTCATTCTGGCACAATGCTTCTGTCACAAAAATAAAACCTCAACAGGAAGCACTTACAGATATAAGCAGGTGCCCGAGTTGAAGCTCTAATTCAGTCGTGCATTATAATCAGCCCAAACAACTAGTGAGCACGGTCCAGGTGTGCTTCCTCCCCATATTTACCGCCTACAATTTGATGTAATCCTTGATGGAGGTCTTTGCATCCACGAGTTTCTCGAGCGCAATCCCTGTGTACTTACTGTGACCAGGAGGCTGCTTTCTTCTCATCTGCTGCTCTGATCGGTCTCTGACCCTTTATAAACAAGAGGCATGTGAACTCGCATAGAAGCCCCACCCATTTGGCCCTGCCACACACACACTAGGGTGTGCAACGTCTTCCCGCCCTTTCCTCACTATGATGCGCAGCTCACTTGAGGGACCTTGGCGCCTTTCGGTGCAGTAGCAAAGTTACAGACAGATGTCACATTATTTGTGCAAATTGCCCAAAAAAATCCGCAAGTTCGCGGGAGAATCCGCGAACTCGTGGATTTTTTTGCCATTTCACACAAATTTGCGGACTGCGAATTAGCAAAATTCGCCCATAGTTAATATTACATCACTCATGACATGGTCAGTGACATCACTCATGACATCACTCATGACATCTCAAAAGACATCACTGATGATATCACTGATGACATCATCCAGTGAATGTCTGTCTTTCTGAAAAATAACTATTTTTTATATATGTATATCTAAAGGTCGATGGAAGAATAAATGGGTAAAAAAGTGTCTAAATGGATGTTTTTTTGTAAAATTGATTGTATAACTGACTTATTAAGTGTATCTTAGTGAATAAATGTATTAGCCAGTAATGTTTAAATATTTAAATATCTGTATCAGTCTCACTTTGTATATACATGGCTGCATGGGTTGGTGAGTAGCTACATGAGTGTGTATACGGGTTATTAGTTGTTTTTTTGAGTATCAGTATGAGTGTCTGTATGGTTCGGTGGGGGATATTAATTAGCGTATAGTTGCATCAATGAGTGACTCACTTTTTGTATGTGTTTTGAAGACAGCATGTGTGCAGGACTGTATGGGTGGATGAGTGTGTGTATAGATGTGTTAGTGAGTGAATGACTGTCTCAATAGTGTCTTTTTAGTAAGTACATATGTTTTAAACTAGTACATGTGAGTATTGATGTATATAAGTGAGGATATATAAGAGTAAGGGATTGGAAGAGTTCCTATATAAATAAGTATGTGTTTCTATTAGTGATTGTTTAAGAGAGTAAGTATGTGTGCATTTCTGTAGAAGTAAGTGTAGTGGTGTGTGTATAGCTGTATATGCAAGTAAATGGATGTTTGATAGTTTATTTGCATGTGTGAGTATGTGTGTGAGTAACTCTATGTATGAGTGTAGGTGTGTAACAGGATGTATAGGTGTATGAGTACATATGATGAGTGAGTACATGTATGAGTGACTATATAGAACTGTTGGTGAATGAGTGGGTGTGTATGTAGATTTTGAAATTACTGAATAGGTTGTTCTAACCGGTATTGGTATCTCCATTGTTTTGAAAATTGTAGTTTCTATTTTTCAATGTGTGCATCAAAGGTTATATTAGGGTGAGAGGAGGTCTGCCACTTTTTCACAAGGATGATGTCATCAGTGATGTAATCATTGATGTCATTTGAGATGTCATCAGTGATGTCATGAGTGATGTCACTGACCATGTCATGAGTGATGTAATATGTGACGTCATCAGCAGTGCATTGCGGGCGCGCGAGTTATAGTTAGCTGAACTAACTATAACGAGGGAATTTCAATGGTTTTGTATGAGTTAAATGTCCAGCTATCTATAACATGTGTGAAACCTATGGTTTTTTCAGTGAATTTCTAAGGTTTTTTAAATGCTAATTCCTAACTATAACGTGACTGAAACCTATTGTTTTTTCAGTGAATTTCAAAGGTTTTTTAAATGATTATTTTTAAATGAATTAATTGTTATATATTTCTATACTGATTTACTACATTGGTTTAAAATATTTATTTTTAGATATTTTATTTTTTAAATTACATTGCAAATTTTTTATATAAATTGAATTAAAAAAAAAATATTGAAATTGTAATATTTGTTTTTTTATTTTACATATTTTTTAATTTATATATATTTTATATAGCAGGCAATGATATCCTATGGAAGGAAATTCAAGTTACTGGTAAGTACGTTTAAAATTACTTTTCGGGATCTGTAATGGGCTGAAAGATGCAGCACTGAGGTCTCTCCTGCTAACACGTGAGTAAATCGGAATTCATAGTTTGGCTAATTTTAGAGGAATATTTTGCTCAATAGTGAAGTAGGGGGGCGGGGCCTGAGGTGACATGTGTGCAAACACGCCCTGTTGCGCGTTTTAAGTTAGGGAATTAATTATTCTTTAATCCTGAGGTCCCCTGTGTGCCAACTAGCCCACCAGGTACCTCCAGTATGCATCAGGAAGCTGCGTTGCAGAGAGGTGTTCAGAGGCCATGCCTAAGCATGGGCGGATTTTGCAAATTGGCAATCCGCGAACTTGCGTATTTACGGATTCGCAATCCGCAAAAGTCCGCGAACTCTCGCGAATTTGCGGATTTTTTTTTTTTGTGTTCGCAAGGGTTTCTGCCAGTTCGCTAGGGTTTTGTACCAGTTCGCAATTGCGAACTTACTTGTCGGCTCGCAACGGCCGCGACTATGTTGTTTCTACGTTTGGTTCATCATCACAGGTTCACAGCACCCTCTGTTTCACCACTGCCACCCTCTGGTACACCCATGCCACCCTCTGGTACATCACTGCCACCCTCTGGTTGGTTTATCACTGTAGATTATGGGGGTGAAAAAAAGCAAGCACTCCTGCCCTGCTTCAACTGACATGAATTAATTTGGGGTTGATTAATGTGTCACTGAATTTAAACTTCCAGTCTGGCTGGCACCTGCTTCCTTATCTGTAATTTGCTTTCTGTTGCAGTGCAATTTTTTTTCACTGGACCTTTGTGGCCTACTTGTAGCTATTCTCTGAGCCTGCTGTGAGGGTCAGAGCAGGGTCATAGAATAGTTGCAAGTAGGCAAATGAACTCTGAAGGGGCCCCTCAGGAAGCACTACAGGGAAAGGTTACTAATGATAAGATTGAACTTTTACACCTGCTGAGTGCTTTCAGTTTTGTCTGTAATTGCTTCCTGTTGCAGTGTAATTTTTTAACAGGACCTTTGTTGTATACTTGTAGCTATTCTCTGAACCTGCTGTGAGGGTCAGAGCAGGGTCATAGAATAGTTGCAAGTAGGCAAATGAACTCTGAAGGGGCCCCTCAGGAAGCACTACAGGGAAAGGTTACTAATGATAAGATTGAACTTTTGCACCTGCTGAGTGCTTTCAGTTTTGCAAAAATCCAAATATCCAGCAGCATCCACAAAAAGTAACCCTTCCAGGTCAAGATCCAAATCAAAGTGACCAGCACATGAAGAAAGCACTGGGAGGAGCCTGCTGGACAGGAACAGGAAGTTGGAGACTGTGGGGTACTTCCTTCCTCCCACCCCCCCCCAAAATGGACTCCTTGCAAAGAAAAAGTGCAGGCAAATGTCAACCTGAGGAGTTATTCTGATAAAAATCATAATTTTCAAGGTTTATGCTGCCTGTGGATTTCTTGTGCGAAATTGCAAATTTTGCAATATCGCAATTGCAAGATTGTCGCTGCCCGCCGCATCTACGTGTTCGCAAGTGTTTACTCCCGCGATATTGTATAGTATTCTAGTTGGCAAGTGCGACCAAGCAAAAAATCCGCTTCGCACGGATTTTACGAATTTTCGGCAAGTTCGCGAGAGTTCGCGGATTGCGAATTTGCCGAAAATCCGCAAAATCCGCGAGCGGAACGGATTTTACGCCCATGCTTAGCCATGCCCCCTTTTTACAACACTCTGCAACACAGCTCCGTGGCGCTTACTGGAGGTACCTGTTGGGCTAGCTGGCCCCTAGGGGACCTCTGGATTGCCGAGGAATTAATTCCCCAACTTAAAACGCGCCACAGGACATGTTTGCACATATCTCACCTCAAGCCCCCCCACCTTCACCACTGTGCAAACGCGCCCCCTAGCACGTTCTAAGTTGGGGGATTATGTCCCCTTGCATACTGGGGGTCCCTGGGGGCCAACTAGCCCACCAGGAACCTCCAGTATGCGCCAAGGGGCTGCGTTGCAGAGAGTTGTAAAAAGGGGCATGGCCTCATTACACATCTCAACAACGCAGCCCCCTGGCGCGTTTCCAGAGGGGGAACTAAATCCCCTTGAGTACTGGGGATCCCTGGGGGCCAACTAGTCCACCAGGAACCTCCAGTATGTTCTAGGGGGCTGCGTTGCAGAGAGGTGTTAAAAAGGGGCATGGCCTCATTACACCTCTCTGCAACGCAGCCCCCTGGTGCGTTTCCAGAGTGGGGACTAAATCCCATTGAATACTGGGGGTCCCTGGGAGCCAACTAGCCCACCAGGAACCTCCAGTATGTGCCAGGGGGCTGCGTTGCGGAGAGGTGTAAAAAGGGGCGTGGCCTCATTACACCTCTCTGCAACGCAGCCCCCTGGTGTATACTGGAGGTTCCTGGTGGGCTAGTTGTCCCCCAGACACACCCAGTATTAAAGGGGACTTAGTCTCCCCTCTGCAAACGCGCCAGGAGGCGCGTTTGCAGAGTGGTGTAATGAGGGGGCGTGGCCTCCTCCCAATCCCATTTTTTTTTTAATTTCTTTTTTTAGGAAGGGGGCTGTGTATCCCCCTTCTTTTTCTTTTTTTTGGGCCCTGGGAACCCAATCCCCCAGGGCCTGACCCCAAAATGCTAATTTAATAAAACATTTTGCGGGAAGGGGGCCGCGTGGCCAACTTTTTAAACAATTTTTTATGGGGGGCTCTGTAGCGCCCCTCCTCTGTCCACTTAAGGCCCTGGGGACCCCATCCCCCGGGACCTTTCATTCTTTTAAAAAAAAAAATTATAATGATAGAGGGGGGCCGCCTGGCCCCCCTCATGGGCCAGTTATGGCCCGGGGACCCCATCTCCTGGGGCCTGCCCTCTCGTTGGGGACCATGGGGGGTCCCCAATCCCCCCACGGTCCCTCTGGCTCCCTGCCTCCTGCGGGAGCCGGCATTGCTTTTCCATATGGGGAGCAGCTAACATGCTGCTCCCCATATGAAAAAGCAATGTGCTTTGCTTCATTGAAGCGAGAGCAGGTTTCCCTGCTCTTGCTTCAATGAAGCAAAGCAGTTTGCAATGGCAGGGTGGGAGCCGCGAGGCTCCTGCCCTGCCATTGCAAACAGCAGTGTCCCAGGGGTGGGCACCCCTGGACACTGCGGGAGCTGGCCTTTGGGGGGGTGGTCCCCAGGGCCTCTACAAGGCTCCAAGATGGGGGCCGTGTGGCCCCCTCCAACATTTGTAAAAAGCCCCTGGGGGTGGTGGTCCACGTGGCTGGGGGCCTGAGAGCCCCCTAACCCATTTTGAAAGAGCCCTGGGGGGGTGGCGGTTGGTGCTGGGGGGCCTCAGAGCCCCCCAACCTATTAAAATAAGCCCCTGGGGTGGCATTCCCTGGGGCTGGGGGGGCCTCAGAGCCCCCCATCCATTTTTCAAATAGCCCGGGGTTGCCTCAGAGCCCCCCACCCTATTAAAATGAGCCCCGTGGGGAGGCGGTCCCCGGGGATGGTTGGGCCTCAGAGCCACCCCACCCTATTAAAATAACCCCGGGGGTGGCGGTCCCCGGGGCTGGGGGGGCCTCAGTGCCCCCACCCAAAATGTTGTAAAGACCCGGGGGTGACGGTACCCAGGGGTCCCTCTGCGCCCCCTTTACAAAGAGTCCATTGCCCCCGGAATTTGGCCCCCCGGGGGCTAAAAAACAAAATATATATGCAATTTTTTTTATTGGCAGGGTATGCGTGCCATACGCGCATCCGGTGATTTAAAAAATATAATAATAATTTTTTGAGCCTTGGAGGTCCTTGTGGAACCCCTAAGCAGGCCTAGGGGGTCAGGGTGTTTTTCACATTTCTATTTTCTGTTTTCTTGTGCCTCGGTTCTACGGAGGCACAAGATTGCTGCCAACGCTTCCAGGTTTGGAGTGTTGACAGCCAATTCGCATAAAGCTCAATCTCGGGAGGACACGCATACGGTACTTGGTCTATAGATATATCTATGCTTTTACTTTTGATTTTCTCAGGAACTACTGAATATATATATATATATATATATATATATTCATTGAAAAAACCATAGGTTTCAGGGATGCTATAGTTAGCTTCACTCATACAAAACCATTAACAACTAACTAAAACTGAGGAATTTCAATGGTTTTGTATGAGTGAAGTGTCCAGCTAACACTCCTGAAACCTATGGTTTTTTTTCAATGAATTTCTAAGGTTTTTAAATGATAATTCCTAACTATAACCTGCTTGAAACCTATGTTTTTTTCAGTGAATTTATAGGGTTTTTAAAAAGACAATTCCTTAGTATAACCTGCCTGAAACCTATCTTTTTTTTCAGTGATTTTGAAAGATTGTTTCAATGACAATTTTTAAATGTATTAATTGTTCTATTTACTTCTTTGATACTGATTTACTACATTTTTCTAATCTATTTATTTTTAGATCTCCTATTTTTTAGGTTACATGACACATTTTTAATATATATATATTTTTTAAATATAATATATATATATTTTTAAAAATATTTTATAATATTTTCTTTTCAATTTTTGTGAGAAGTCGCGCATGCAAAACGCACCTTTCTCAACTACTGCGCGGAACATAGCCGCCATTTTACAATTGCTCTGCAGGATCTCCATAGGGTGTGCGATAGGTGCATATTTTCATGAACGATCTCTATGGTTTTTTTTACCAGCAAGATCCAATTGCTACAGGCCTCTTTCCCGGTGACCATCCCCGAGGAGCGGACTGTCAGTAAGGCCATTCGTTCGCCCCCGGCGTTGCCGGGCCCCACACTGGGCGCATTTCCATCTATTTCGGCGCCCGTTTCCTTAGCACTTTTGAGCAACTTGAAGTCCGGCTCGCCCCTGGATCCTTGCCCTGCTAAGATTCTGGCGAAACTGGCTGAGGTTATTAATCCTTTGGTTAATCCGCTGCTGAATCTTTCGTTGAGCCAGGGAGTGGTTCCGCAGGCTTGGAAGCAGGCGATGGTCATCCCGCTGCTTAAGAAGCCTGGTCTGGACCCTAAGGCCCCTGTCAACTATCGGCCTATCTCTCTGCTGCCGGCTCTGACGAAGGTTGTTGAGAAGCACGTGCAGACGGTGCTCTCCAACTTTTTAGAGTCGAACGAGATTCTGCATGCCACCCAGTCAGGTTTTCGCCCGGGTCTTAGTACGGAGACCGCGCTCCTCGAGGTCTCCGAAACAATCAAGGAGACGTTGGATTCAGGGGGTAAAGCCATGCTGGTGATGTTGGACTTGTCGGCGGCTTTTGACACCGTTCCCCATGATGGTCTTCTCACAAGACTCCATGAGATAGGACTTCGGGGAACGGTGCTCAGCTGGTTTTCTTCTTTTCTAGCTGGCCGCCGGCAAACGGTCTGGGCCGCTCCAGATTCCGCCGTGATGCCGCCTTTGGGAGTCGGGGTCCCTCAGGGCTCTATTTTGAGCCGGACCCTCTTTAATATCTTCATGACCCCTTTGGCGGCTTTGGCGGAGTCTTTCGGGGCCCGGATCGTATCGTACGCCGACGATACCCAGCTCCTCTTCTCGTGTAAGAGAGGAGTGGACTTTGAGGGGGAGAGTATCCGGGATTGCCTTGAGGCTGTGTTTCAATGGTTCCATCTACACAGCCTCAAGTGCAATCCCGATAAGTCTGAGGTACTCTTCTTCGGGTGTGATGTGGAACCAGAGTGGCAGGCCTGGTGGCCCATTAACATGGCCCCCCCTTCGTGTTCATCCCAATGGGCTAAGAACTTGGGTGTGAAGATGGACACTGGGCTAACAATGAAGGCCCAGATCCTCGGAGTGTCGGGTATGTGTTTCGGCCTCCTGAAGATGCTACGGAGGTTTCTTCCCCTACTATCGGAGGAGCACAGGAGGCTGACTGTGCAGGCCCTGATAGGGTCCAGGTTGGATTATTCCAACGTTCTATACCTGGGCCTGCCAGAATACCTGCTACAGCGGCTGCAAGTTGTGCAGAATGCTGCGGCGCGTGCAATCTATGGATTGAACAGACGGGCCAGTGCCACGGTTCTGCTACAGACCTTGCACTGGCTGCCAATCCGTAAGCGGATCGCCTTTAAGACCTTGACTCTGACGTACAAAGCGCTTCATGCGACGGGGGCTAAGTATCTCCAGAGGAGACTCACCTTTTACCAACCGGCGCGCTCCCTGAGGTCAGAATCCTTACTTCTGGCGACCGTTCCACGAGTAAAGCGTGCACGCCTGGGAGGCCGCTCATTTGGTTTACTGGCGCCCCAACTGTGGAACTCTTTGCCCCTGTCTCTTCGGGGAGCATCTAGTTTATTAGCCTTCAGAAAGGACCTTAAAACGTGGTTATTCTCCCAGTAGGTCCTCTGTGTTTTATTTTTTTTACTGTGTATCTGTTACTCTCTTTTTAATGTGTTATGTTAGTTTCACTGCAGCCTTGTTAATTAAAAGCGCCGGGACACTCTTTTTGAGTAGCCGTGCGCTCTATAAAAGCCACTATAAAATAACATAACATAACATAACATGCGACCCGTACGTGACTTGAAGCGCATACACAACATATACGTATCACACCACACCAGGTGCGCGCGTTTACGCATGATGTCATCTACGTGTTCAACGCGGTGGGCGCACGACTTCCGCATATTTTTTTGATATACAAAAAGATATATATATATATATTTAATAAAAATATTAAGGCAAAACATTTTGTAGTTTTAATAAACTTATATTACTTTTAAATGCAATTTCGAGAAGTCCCGCTAGGTGCGTGCTGGTGTACGCACCCAACGCAGATCCCATGTGACCAAAAAAAAGAGATTTGATTGGTTTATAACATTTACTGTTCTAACTATTGAAGAACCCTACCCATTTATTTACTCTTCTTAGACCTTCCTTAGGAGAAGACCTGTCCTGAAAAGAACGTCACTTTTTCTTCATTGTAAACGTGAATTCCTTTTTTGGAGACAAAAATGGCTACACCATGGCAAGAATCTTCTGATTCTGATGATTTTGTTGCTGAACAATTTCTACCAGAACCTCCCCTCCCGAAAGATGCACATCCATTGTATGGAAATGTTTTACTTTTCCAGAGGGGCAAAAGAAATGTAATGCCACCAAAGTAACATGCAACATTTGCCAGGCAGTACTATCCAGAGGAGATGCAAACAAGAAATACTCCTGTGGCACTGCTAGTATGCGCAAGCACCTTTAATCCATGCATCCTGTGAACTACGCTCACGAAGAATGTAGAAGACTACGCCAAAATGCACCTCCACCATCGACAATACCAAGTACCCCTGGGGCATCACCTTCAACATCACCACCAGACATACGTCCCCAATTTGTGAAAGTTAGAATGCACTGCGTGAAGATCAATCGTTTAATTTGTGATGGGGATCAATCAGTAGAACGAGTTTGCAGAGCAATTGATAACCATCAATGCTAGTTTTTTTTATTTCCTCAAAGTTCATGGTTTTGTTCGTCCTGTTGACTTTTTTTTCCTTTTTAAAAAAACCCAAAAAGAAAAAACATTAAAAAAAAAAAAAATAAGAGTACAAAAAAAAGGTATTTTCAGAACTAACTAGTCTGGTTAAAGAAAGCAAAATGTATATGCTAATGTTTACATAAATGTATATGTACTGCATAATTGACTAAAGAATGCATTTGTGGTATATGGTGAATGTATAACTGCAGAACTATAAGGAAGTGCTGTAGCATGACACTAAGCTCTTTAGCTACAGAGTGCTAAGCTACTTCCGAAGCACAGGGATGCAACATATGTACATAAATATGTTGGAAGTCTTTGCTTCCCTCTGCACATCTGCTTAAACTGCAGGCATGTGGTGTTTGTGTAGTGTAGGGGGTCGTGCTGGGGGTAGGGTTTTAGGGTTTAGGGTAGTGTAGTGGTTTTGTAACATGTAGGGGCTGTGCTGGGGGGTATGTTTTAACATTACACTATGACCACCCTAAGCACAATTATCAGTAGTAACCACCTAAAAATTCCAGGTGAAATTATCAGCAGAAGGCTAGGAAAATGTTTATCAATATTAAATGCTTGTAATCAAGTAAAATTAATTCAAATCATCACATGCAGTGTGCCACAAACAAAATTACCACAGCAGTAGATCTCCCCAACTCAGATTTAAAGTGGATAAACATGTTTCATGTGAGAGACCCATAGGCCAACGCTGCAGCTTCCACATGCTTCAACCCCCTTCACATACTCAGCAAGACCTTCAAATGGACCCACCCCCTGAATCAAAGAAGACCGTCACCCATGCACTCATCACCAGCAGGCTGGACTACGGGATCGCCCTCTATGCCGGAATCAACAAATCTCTATTCCACAAACTTCAGACTGTCCAGAACGCAGCAGCCAGACTCATCCTCAGCATCCCACGACAAGACCACATTACCCAGCATAAACGAGCACTCCACTTGATCCCGTTGAAAAAAGAGTAACCTTCAAGCTGCTCACACACCTATAAAGCCCTCCACAACACCAAAACTCCAATACCTCAATCTCCTTCTACACCCCCAAAAGAAACCTCCACTCCGCTGACCAGGCCTTGGCCGAAATCCTCTGCATCCACAGGACAAGAAAGGAGGCACACCCTTCTCCTACATCATGGCCAAGACCCGAAATGAACTCCCCCTCAGCATCAGATGAAGCCCCACACTGAAAGCATTCAGGAAGAGCCATAAAACCTGGTTTTTCAAATGACCAAAGCTGCACAAACCCCCCTCACACACTCCCCCAGCACCTGGAGACCCTCACAGGTGAGAAGTGCGCTCTATACATCCCTGGTTGATTGATTGATAAACCACCACAGTGTGTGTTTGAGTTCTATCAACAGGCCCTGCCATTGGTTTGGCTGTCTATAACTCTTAAGGGTAGTGAAATGAGCAGTGCTGCCTTATTTAATATACACAGAATGTCTGAAATTGGCTTGGTTTGGCTTCACCTCTGAGAGCTACTTTCAGGGGGCTGGAGAGCTACCAGTAGCTCCAGAGCTACTGGTTGGAGACCCCTGGCATGGATAGTGAGTGGGGAATTGTAGCCCTGAAGCACAAATGTGAAGGTCAATACACCACTACATGCATAGTGCATAGCACTTTAAAGCACTCCATTCCCTAAAGCCTGGCTCATTGCATGAGCAGATGCTTACTGGCAGAATGATCACAGTAATATAAGGAAAAACACTGGATGAATTCTTAATTAGTTGACTTTTACTTTAGTGAATGAATTACTACATGGTACTGAAAGAGTCACTATGGGATTGCAACAGCAGTCACACTGTGTTTGCTGGAGTACATGGATAGTGACTGGAGAATTGTAGGCTTAAAGCAGAAATGTGAACGTGGTTACACCACTAAATACATAATGCATAGGAGTTTGAAGTACTGCATGCCCTAAAGCCTGGCTTACTGCAAGAGTACATATACTTATGTAACTGCAAACACATCAACCAACCAAATCATTCTCTCTCAATTGTCCCAAATGATTACTGACTCTCAGTGTGATTCTAGGCAAATAACAGTATCCCTTCGACTTCACTGAAATGATTACTACATGCTACTTAAAGAGTCACTATGGGATTGTAAAAGCAGTCACAGAGTGTTTGCTGGAGTGTAAGGATACTAACAGGGGAATTGTAGGCCTGAAATACAAGTATGAAGGTTGTTAGACTACTACATTCATAGTGTGTAGGAGTTTCAAGCACTACATGCCCTAAAGCCTAACTCACTACAACAGTTCATGTACTCATGTGTCTGCAAACACATCAACCAACCAAATCATTCTCTCTCAATTTTCCCAAATGGACACTGATTCACAGTGTGATTATAGACAAATAACAGTATTCCTTACAGTGTATTAGGAAACCTTAAAAATATTAGATAAATACATGTATTAAAACTCGGAGTAATGGAATTAAATAAATTAATACTCGGATATAAATAAGAATATTCAAAGTTTATTTGAGAGTATCTCTGGCACGGGATGCAGGGAAAATAGGGGTTTAGGGAAATGAAGAATAATGAAAAAAAAGTTTTCAAAAAATGGGAAGTACTAGAATAATAAGTCGGGAAAAAAAGGGGAATGAATGTTAATACTCGTATAAAAAAGTAACCTATAGAAATGCGAGTTTAAATAAAGCATTTTAGAAATTATGCAGAAGTTAAAAAGTATGGAAAGCGGCACATTTACATAAACACGTGACATACTAAAACAGTGGAAATGAGAACACCTGTCAACTGAAAAAGTAGCAATACATTGATCCCATAGACTGTTAAGAAACCGAAAAGTATATAAACCACACCCTAGGGATGATAATGTTTCATTTCAGAGAATTAATACGGGCGAAGAAACTACAAGCAAGGTAATGATTCGGGGCTCCGGAAGCATCTTGAGAATATCTTTCATTTCCTCAGAGGGAACATATTGTTAATGTATATTTAACAATACATAAAACATTATGTGCCCTCCAGAGGAGTTGGATGAATTTCGACGCAGGAAGGAAAGAATATCGAACAGAGGTAAATTATGTAAATGGATATATGTTTGATATTTTTAAAAAAGAAAGCAAAAATATTTAAATGAATATAAAATGTACTATGTTTAAGTTGAAATGTGATATAATAACGAGTTGACGAAAGAACCATTAAAAGGAATATAGGTTAATTAAGCAATTACTACGTGCAAGGTAATGATTAGGAATGATGGTATCATCTTGAATTTATCTTTCATTTCCACAGAAGGATCACATTGTTAATGTATATTTTAATTTACATTCAACTTTATGATTCTTCAAGTAGAGTTGGATGACTTTCAACAGAGGATTTCAAAGAATAATAAATAATATTTATTTTAGTATGCAAGTATTTCTTAATGATTGAAAAATGTACTATAAATACACTATTGACGCAAAAAGGAAATACTTTACAATAAAGGAAAATACTCTTTAGCTTCTACAGTGAAAATGAGATAAATGTATTTATATTGAGTAGTGCTTTTACCAATTTTCACTCGTGAAGAACAGGAGGATTGTCTTCGCAAGCACTTTAAAAAAAAATATATATATCATTGTGTCTTCAAATGAGCAAATTTAAATTAAATGTTTAAACTACCCTACAGATGCACCCCCCTGGAGTTAGAATAGTATTTGTTACCCATACACTAACCTGCACTTACCCTACAGATGCACCCTACTCTCTCTTTCAAAATGCAAACCAGATATACAACACTCTTGCACCACTTTCCAATAGAAGCCATGTTCACACCAGAACATGGGTTGTTTCTATTGGAATTCACAAAGCCATATTATCAAGCCCATTAAAACGGCGACAATTTTTATCGCCCTGCTTGATAATATGCCCCGCGGTTTGGATTTTGAAAGATAGAGCAGTGAAATCTGTTCTCACTTTCAAAATCCAAACCAGATTGCTTTTTCACATGCAAGTTAGCATCTCCCCATGTGGAAAAGCAATGCCGGCTCACGAAGGACGCGGAGAGCCGGCGGGACCGTGGGGGCATTGTGGCTCCCACCACGGTCCCCAACATTTTTTATAAGATCCGGGGGATGAAATGAAATGAAATGAAACGAAAAAGAAACTTAATAAAGCGCACTGCGGCCAAGCGGCTTCCTGGCGCTGAGGACTCATCCAAGCTCACAGAGGGGACCCAAGGGGACTAGTTGGGGAATGTCTGAGAGAACAGAAAGGTTTTGAGGGCCCTACGAAAGTGGGTATAGATAGGGATGGAACGTATGGAAAGAGGGAGACTGTTCCAGAACCGGGGGGCCAAAACCGAGAAATGAGTGCTCCCTGTGCGTGATTTACGGAAACAGGGGACGTGGAGAAGAGAAAGTGATGAGGAGCGGAGAGTGCGACTGGGGGCGTGAGAAGTGATGAGAGAGTTGATGAAAGAAGGGGCGGAGCGAGCGTGTGCCCGAAACGCCAGGTAGGCTAGCTTGAAATAGGATCTGAAATGAACAGGGAGCCAGTGTAGGGACTTAAGTGCAGGCGTAATGTGAGAAGATTTAGGTAGGCGGAGGATAAGGCGAGCCGCTTGGTTTTGAATGTAACCCTTCCAGGTCAAGATCCAAATCAAAGTGACCAGCACATGAAGAAAGCACTGGGAGGAGCCTGCTGGACAGGAACAGGAAGTTGGAGACTGTGGGGTACTTCCTTCCTCCCACCCCCCCCCAAAATGGACTCCTTGCAAAGAAAAAGTGCAGGCAAATGTCAACCTGAGGAGTTATTCTGATAAAAATCATAATTTTCAAGGTTTATGCTGCCTGTGGATTTCTTGTGCGAAATTGCAAATTTTGCAATATCGCAATTGCAAGATTGTCGCTGCCCGCCGCATCTACGTGTTCGCAAGTGTTTACTCCCGCGATATTGTATAGTATTCTAGTTGGCAAGTGCGACCAAGCAAAAAATCCGCTTCGCACGGATTTTACGAATTTTCGGCAAGTTCGCGAGAGTTCGCGGATTGCGAATTTGCCGAAAATCCGCAAAATCCGCGAGCGGAACGGATTTTACGCCCATGCTTAGCCATGCCCCCTTTTTACAACACTCTGCAACACAGCTCCGTGGCGCTTACTGGAGGTACCTGTTGGGCTAGCTGGCCCCTAGGGGACCTCTGGATTGCCGAGGAATTAATTCCCCAACTTAAAACGCGCCACAGGACATGTTTGCACATATCTCACCTCAAGCCCCCCCACCTTCACCACTGTGCAAACGCGCCCCCTAGCACGTTCTAAGTTGGGGGATTATGTCCCCTTGCATACTGGGGGTCCCTGGGGGCCAACTAGCCCACCAGGAACCTCCAGTATGCGCCAAGGGGCTGCGTTGCAGAGAGTTGTAAAAAGGGGCATGGCCTCATTACACATCTCAACAACGCAGCCCCCTGGCGCGTTTCCAGAGGGGGAACTAAATCCCCTTGAGTACTGGGGATCCCTGGGGGCCAACTAGTCCACCAGGAACCTCCAGTATGTTCTAGGGGGCTGCGTTGCAGAGAGGTGTTAAAAAGGGGCATGGCCTCATTACACCTCTCTGCAACGCAGCCCCCTGGTGCGTTTCCAGAGTGGGGACTAAATCCCATTGAATACTGGGGGTCCCTGGGAGCCAACTAGCCCACCAGGAACCTCCAGTATGTGCCAGGGGGCTGCGTTGCGGAGAGGTGTAAAAAGGGGCGTGGCCTCATTACACCTCTCTGCAACGCAGCCCCCTGGTGTATACTGGAGGTTCCTGGTGGGCTAGTTGTCCCCCAGACACACCCAGTATTAAAGGGGACTTAGTCTCCCCTCTGCAAACGCGCCAGGAGGCGCGTTTGCAGAGTGGTGTAATGAGGGGGCGTGGCCTCCTCCCAATCCCATTTTTTTTTTAATTTCTTTTTTTAGGAAGGGGGCTGTGTATCCCCCTTCTTTTTCTTTTTTTTGGGCCCTGGGAACCCAATCCCCCAGGGCCTGACCCCAAAATGCTAATTTAATAAAACATTTTGCGGGAAGGGGGCCGCGTGGCCAACTTTTTAAACAATTTTTTATGGGGGGCTCTGTAGCGCCCCTCCTCTGTCCACTTAAGGCCCTGGGGACCCCATCCCCCGGGACCTTTCATTCTTTTAAAAAAAAAAATTATAATGATAGAGGGGGGCCGCCTGGCCCCCCTCATGGGCCAGTTATGGCCCGGGGACCCCATCTCCTGGGGCCTGCCCTCTCGTTGGGGACCATGGGGGGTCCCCAATCCCCCCACGGTCCCTCTGGCTCCCTGCCTCCTGCGGGAGCCGGCATTGCTTTTCCATATGGGGAGCAGCTAACATGCTGCTCCCCATATGAAAAAGCAATGTGCTTTGCTTCATTGAAGCGAGAGCAGGTTTCCCTGCTCTTGCTTCAATGAAGCAAAGCAGTTTGCAATGGCAGGGTGGGAGCCGCGAGGCTCCTGCCCTGCCATTGCAAACAGCAGTGTCCCAGGGGTGGGCACCCCTGGACACTGCGGGAGCTGGCCTTTGGGGGGGTGGTCCCCAGGGCCTCTACAAGGCTCCAAGATGGGGGCCGTGTGGCCCCCTCCAACATTTGTAAAAAGCCCCTGGGGGTGGTGGTCCACGTGGCTGGGGGCCTGAGAGCCCCCTAACCCATTTTGAAAGAGCCCTGGGGGGGTGGCGGTTGGTGCTGGGGGGCCTCAGAGCCCCCCAACCTATTAAAATAAGCCCCTGGGGTGGCATTCCCTGGGGCTGGGGGGGCCTCAGAGCCCCCCATCCATTTTTCAAATAGCCCGGGGTTGCCTCAGAGCCCCCCACCCTATTAAAATGAGCCCCGTGGGGAGGCGGTCCCCGGGGATGGTTGGGCCTCAGAGCCACCCCACCCTATTAAAATAACCCCGGGGGTGGCGGTCCCCGGGGCTGGGGGGGCCTCAGTGCCCCCACCCAAAATGTTGTAAAGACCCGGGGGTGACGGTACCCAGGGGTCCCTCTGCGCCCCCTTTACAAAGAGTCCATTGCCCCCGGAATTTGGCCCCCCGGGGGCTAAAAAACAAAATATATATGCAATTTTTTTTATTGGCAGGGTATGCGTGCCATACGCGCATCCGGTGATTTAAAAAATATAATAATAATTTTTTGAGCCTTGGAGGTCCTTGTGGAACCCCTAAGCAGGCATAGGGGGTCAGGGTGTTTTTCACATTTCTATTTTCTGTTTTCTTGTGCCTCGGTTCTACGGAGGCACAAGATTGCTGCCAACGCTTCCAGGTTTGGAGTGTTGACAGCCAATTCGCATAAAGCTCAATCTCGGGAGGACACGCATACGGTACTTGGTCTATAGATATATCTATGCTTTTACTTTTGATTTTCTCAGGAACTACTGAATATATATATATATATATATATATTCATTGAAAAAACCATAGGTTTCAGGGATGCTATAGTTAGCTTCACTCATACAAAACCATTAACAACTAACTAAAACTGAGGAATTTCAATGGTTTTGTATGAGTGAAGTGTCCAGCTAACACTCCTGAAACCTATGGTTTTTTTTCAATGAATTTCTAAGGTTTTTAAATGATAATTTCTAACTATAACCTGCTTGAAACCTATGTTTTTTTCAGTGAATTTATAGGGTTTTTAAAAAGACAATTCCTTAGTATAACCTGCCTGAAACCTATCTTTTTTTTCAGTGATTTTGAAAGATTGTTTCAATGACAATTTTTAAATGTATTAATTGTTCTATTTACTTCTTTGATACTGATTTACTACATTTTTCTAATCTATTTATTTTTAGATCTCCTATTTTTTAGGTTACATGACACATTTTTAATATATATATATTTTTTAAATATAATATATATATATTTTTAAAAATATTTTATAATATTTTCTTTTCAATTTTTGTGAGAAGTCGCGCATGCAAAACGCACCTTTCTCAACTACTGCGCGGAACGTAGCCGCCATTTTACAATTGCTCTGCAGGATCTCCATAGGGTGTGCGATAGGTGCATATTTTCATGAACGATCTCTATGCGACCCGTACGTGACTTGAAGCGCATACACAACATATACGTATCACACCACACCAGGTGCGCGCGTTTACGCATGATGTCATCTACGTGTTCAACGCAGTGGGCGCACGACTTCCGCATATTTTTTTGATATACAAAAAGATATATATATATATATTTAATAAAAATATTAAGGCAAAACATTTTGTAGTTTTAATAAACTTATATTACTTTTAAATGCAATTTCGAGAAGTCCCGCTAGGTGCGTGCTGGTGTACGCACCCAACGCAGATCCCATGTGACCAAAAAAAAGAGATTTGATTGGTTTATAACATTTACTGTTCTAACTATTGAAGAACCCTACCCATTTATTTACTCTTCTTAGACCTTCCTTAGGAGAAGACCTGTCCTGAAAAGAACGTCACTTTTTCTTCATTGTAAACGTGAATTCCTTTTTTGGAGACAAAAATGGCTACACCATGGCAAGAATCTTCTGATTCTGATGATTTTGTTGCTGAACAATTTCTACCAGAACCTCCCCTCCCGAAAGATGCACATCCATTGTATGGAAATGTTTTACTTTTCCAGAGGGGCAAAAGAAATGTAATGCCACCAAAGTAACATGCAACATTTGCCAGGCAGTACTATCCAGAGGAGATGCAAACAAGAAATACTCCTGTGGCACTGCTAGTATGCGCAAGCACCTTTAATCCATGCATCCTGTGAACTACGCTCACGAAGAATGTAGAAGACTACGCCAAAATGCACCTCCACCATCGACAATACCAAGTACCCCTGGGGCATCACCTTCAACATCACCACCAGACATACGTCCCCAATTTGTGAAAGTTAGAATGCACTGCGTGAAGATCAATCGTTTAATTTGTGATGGGGATCAATCAGTAGAACGAGTTTGCAGAGCAATTGATAACCATCAATGCTAGTTTTTTTTATTTCCTCAAAGTTCATGGTTTTGTTCGTCCTGTTGACTTTTTTTTCCTTTTTAAAAAAACCCAAAAAGAAAAAACATAAAAAAAAAAAAAAAAATAAGAGTACAAAAAAAAGGTATTTTCAGAACTAACTAGTCTGGTTAAAGAAAGCAAAATGTATATGCTAATGTTTACATAAATGTATATGTACTGCATAATTGACTAAAGAATGCATTTGTGGTATATGGTGAATGTATAACTGCAGAACTATAAGGAAGTGCTGTAGCATGACACTAAGCTCTTTAGCTACAGAGTGCTAAGCTACTTCCGAAGCACAGGGATGCAACATATGTACATAAATATGTTGGAAGTCTTTGCTTCCCTCTGCACATCTGCTTAAACTGCAGGCATGTGGTGTTTGTGTAGTGTAGGGGGTCGTGCTGGGGGTAGGGTTTTAGGGTTTAGGGTAGTGTATTGGTTTTGTAACGTGTAGGGGCTGTGCTGGGGGGTATGTTTTAACATTACACTATGACCACCCTAAGCACAATTATCAGTAGTAACCACCTAAAAATTCCAGGTGAAATTATCAGCAGAAGGCTAGGAAAATGTTTATCAATATTAAATGCTTGTAATCAAGTAAAATTAATTCAAATCATCACATGCAGTGTGCCACAAACAAAATTACCACAGCAGTAGATCTCCCCAACTCAGATTTAAAGTGGATAAACATGTTTCATGTGAGAGACCCATAGGCCAACGCTGCAGCTTCCACATGCTTCAACCCCCTTCACATACTCAGCAAGACCTTCAAATGGACCCACCCCCTGAATCAAAGAAGACCGTCACCCATGCACTCATCACCAGCAGGCTGGACTACGGGATCGCCCTCTATGCCGGAATCAACAAATCTCTATTCCACAAACTTCAGACTGTCCAGAACGCAGCAGCCAGACTCATCCTCAGCATCCCACGACAAGACCACATTACCCAGCATAAACGAGCACTCCACTTGATCCCGTTGAAAAAAGAGTAACCTTCAAGCTGCTCACACACCTATAAAGCCCTCCACAACACCAAAACTCCAATACCTCAATCTCCTTCTACACCCCCAAAAGAAACCTCCACTCCGCTGACCAGGCCTTGGCCGAAATCCTCTGCATCCACAGGACAAGAAAGGAGGCACACCCTTCTCCTACATCATGGCCAAGACCCGAAATGAACTCCCCCTCAGCATCAGATGAAGCCCCACACTGAAAGCATTCAGGAAGAGCCATAAAACCTGGTTTTTCAAATGACCAAAGCTGCACAAACCCCCCTCACACACTCCCCCAGCACCTGGAGACCCTCACAGGTGAGAAGTGCGCTCTATACATCCCTGGTTGATTGATTGATAAACCACCACAGTGTGTGTTTGAGTTCTATCAACAGGCCCTGCCATTGGTTTGGCTGTCTATAACTCTTAAGGGTAGTGAAATGAGCAGTGCTGCCTTATTTAATATACACAGAATGTCTGAAATTGGCTTGGTTTGGCTTCACCTCTGAGAGCTACTTTCAGGGGGCTGGAGAGCTACCAGTAGCTCCAGAGCTACTGGTTGGAGACCCCTGGCATGGATAGTGAGTGGGGAATTGTAGCCCTGAAGCACAAATGTGAAGGTCAATACACCACTACATGCATAGTGCATAGCACTTTAAAGCACTCCATTCCCTAAAGCCTGGCTCATTGCATGAGCAGATGCTTACTGGCAGAATGATCACAGTAATATAAGGAAAAACACTGGATGAATTCTTAATTAGTTGACTTTTACTTTAGTGAATGAATTACTACATGGTACTGAAAGAGTCACTATGGGATTGCAACAGCAGTCACACTGTGTTTGCTGGAGTACATGGATAGTGACTGGAGAATTGTAGGCTTAAAGCAGAAATGTGAACGTGGTTACACCACTAAATACATAATGCATAGGAGTTTGAAGTACTGCATGCCCTAAAGCCTGGCTTACTGCAAGAGTACATATACTTATGTAACTGCAAACACATCAACCAACCAAATCATTCTCTCTCAATTGTCCCAAATGATTACTGACTCTCAGTGTGATTCTAGGCAAATAACAGTATCCCTTCGACTTCACTGAAATGATTACTACATGCTACTTAAAGAGTCACTATGGGATTGTAAAAGCAGTCACAGAGTGTTTGCTGGAGTGTAAGGATACTAACAGGGGAATTGTAGGCCTGAAATACAAGTATGAAGGTTGTTAGACTACTACATTCATAGTGTGTAGGAGTTTCAAGCACTACATGCCCTAAAGCCTAACTCACTACAACAGTTCATGTACTCATGTGTCTGCAAACACATCAACCAACCAAATCATTCTCTCTCAATTTTCCCAAATGGACACTGATTCACAGTGTGATTATAGACAAATAACAGTATTCCTTACAGTGTATTAGGAAACCTTAAAAATATTAGATAAATACATGTATTAAAACTCGGAGTAATGGAATTAAATAAATTAATACTCGGATATAAATAAGAATATTCAAAGTTTATTTGAGAGTATCTCTGGCACGGGATGCAGGGAAAATAGGGGTTTAGGGAAATGAAGAATAATGAAAAAAAAGTTTTCAAAAAATGGGAAGTACTAGAATAATAAGTCGGGAAAAAAAGGGGAATGAATGTTAATACTCGTATAAAAAAGTAACCTATAGAAATGCGAGTTTAAATAAAGCATTTTAGAAATTATGCAGAAGTTAAAAAGTATGGAAAGCGGCACATTTACATAAACACGTGACATACTAAAACAGTGGAAATGAGAACACCTGTCAACTGAAAAAGTAGCAATACATTGATCCCATAGACTGTTAAGAAACCGAAAAGTATATAAACCACACCCTAGGGATGATAATGTTTCATTTCAGAGAATTAATACGGGCGAAGAAACTACAAGCAAGGTAATGATTCGGGGCTCCGGAAGCATCTTGAGAATATCTTTCATTTCCTCAGAGGGAACATATTGTTAATGTATATTTAACAATACATAAAACATTATGTGCCCTCCAGAGGAGTTGGATGAATTTTGACGCAGGAAGGAAAGAATATCGAACAGAGGTAAATTATGTAAATGGATATATGTTTGATATTTTTAAAAAAGAAAGCAAAAATATTTAAATGAATATAAAATGTACTATGTTTAAGTTGAAATGTGATATAATAACGAGTTGACGAAAGAACCATTAAAAGGAATATAGGTTAATTAAGCAATTACTACGTGCAAGGTAATGATTAGGAATGATGGTATCATCTTGAATTTATCTTTCATTTCCACAGAAGGATCACATTGTTAATGTATATTTTAATTTACATTCAACTTTATGATTCTTCAAGTAGAGTTGGATGACTTTCAACAGAGGATTTCAAAGAATAATAAATAATATTTATTTTAGTATGCAAGTATTTCTTAATGATTGAAAAATGTACTATAAATACACTATTGACGCAAAAAGGAAATACTTTACAATAAAGGAAAATACTCTTTAGCTTCTACAGTGAAAATGAGATAAATGTATTTATATTGAGTAGTGCTTTTACCAATTTTCACTCGTGAAGAACAGGAGGATTGTCTTCGCAAGCACTTTAAAAAAAAATATATATATCATTGTGTCTTCAAATGAGCAAATGTAAATTAAATGTTTAAACTACCCTACAGATGCACCCCCCTGGAGTTAGAATAGTATTTGTTACCCATACACTAACCTGCACTTACCCTACAGATGCACCCTACTCTCTCTTTCAAAATGCAAACCAGATATACAACACTCTTGCACCACTTTCCAATAGAAGCCATGTTCACACCAGAACATGGGTTGTTTCTATTGGAATTCACAAAGCCATATTATCAAGCCCATTAAAACGGCGACAATTTTTATCGCCCTGCTTGATAATATGCCCCGCGGTTTGGATTTTGAAAGATAGAGCAGTGAAATCTGTTCTCACTTTCAAAATCCAAACCAGATTGCTTTTTCACATGCAAGTTAGCATCTCCCCATGTGGAAAAGCAATGCCGGCTCACGAAGGACGCGGAGAGCCGGCGGGACCGTGGGGGCATTGTGGCTCCCACCACGGTCCCCAACATTTTTTATAAGATCCGGGGGATGAAATGAAATGAAATGAAACGAAAAAGAAACTTAATAAAGCGCACTGCGGCCAAGCGGCTTCCTGGCGCTGAGGACTCATCCAAGCTCACAGAGGGGACCCAAGGGGACTAGTTGGGGAATGCCTGAGAGAACAGAAAGGTTTTGAGGGCCCTACGAAAGTGGGTATAGATAGGGATGGAACGTATGGAAAGAGGGAGACTGTTCCAGAACCGGGGGGCCAAAACCGAGAAATGAGTGCTCCCTGTGCGTGATTTACGGAAACAGGGGACGTGGAGAAGAGAAAGTGATGAGGAGCGGAGAGTGCGACTGGGGGCGTGAGAAGTGATGAGAGAGTTGATGAAAGAAGGGGCGGAGCGAGCGTGTGCCCGAAACGCCAGGTAGGCTAGCTTGAAATAGGATCTGAAATGAACAGGGAGCCAGTGTAGGGACTTAAGTGCAGGCGTAATGTGAGAAGATTTAGGTAGGCGGAGGATAAGGCGAGCCGCTTGGTTTTGAATGGCCTGGAGGCGGCGGGTTTCATAAGCGTGAATGCCTACATACAGGCCATTCCCGTAATCCAGGCGGGAGATAATAAGAGCCATGACAACGGTTTTAAGGGCATTTACAGAAAAAAAACGGGAGATCTTACGAATTAAGCGGAGAGACAAAAAACAAGAGGACACGACGGAGCTGATTTGGGCATGCATGGACAGATCATGGCTGACCTTGATGCCCAGGGTACGAACAGAAGAAGCCGGTGAAGGAGGGGGACCAAAGGAGAGGGGCCAGTGTGCCGGGGACCAGGGATTAGAGGGACCACCTGTGAGGACAAGCTCTGTCTTGTCCGGATTGAGCTTCAAATGATTGAAGCTCATCCACTGAGAAATAAAGACTAAGGTGGAAGAGAACCTGGGAAGGGAGTCAGAAGGGGACGAAAGATCAAAGACGAGCTGGAGGTCATCTGCGTTATTATACACAGAGACCCCCAGCTCGAGAAGAGAAGAGATAAGAGGACGGATATAAAGATTAAAGAGAAGCGGGGAAAGGGAGGAGCCTTGGGGGACCCCACAGGTAACCGGACGAGGGGGAGCGGAAAAACCAGAGAGGTGAACCACTTGCGACCTGCCTTGAAGAAAGGACGCGATCCAAGAAAAGGCAGCACCCTGAATGCCCGCTGCGCTGACACGATCGAGGAGGATGGCATGATCGACCGTGTCAAACGCAGCGGACAAATCGAGGAGGACCAGAGCTTGGGGGAGGTTGCTGTCAGCTTTTCCCTTGAGTTCGTCCAGGACCGCAAGAACCACTCCCTCAGTGGAGTGGCCTGGGCGAAAACCCGCCTGATGGGAGGCCAGAAGATGATTCTCCTCGATGTAGGTGGACAGGCAAGATGTAACATGGCTTTCAAGGATCTTCCCCAGGTAAGGGAGCAAGGAGATAGGCCTGAAATTAGAAGAAAGAGAAGGATCTAGGCGGGGTTTTTTAAGAATTGAGAAAACTATAGCGGATTTGAATGAAGAAGGGACAGAGCCCAAAGCCAAAGAGAAGTTAAGGAAGGTGAGAGGAGGGGCGGGACAACAAGTGAAGAGTGTTCTGAGAATCCGTGCAGGAGCACAGTCTGCCGGAGAACCAGACTTAACCTTAACAAGCAAGTCAAGGAAAAGCTCAGAAGAGATGGGTTGAAAATGGTCCAAAGAAGAAGAGGGCAGAGGAGAGGAAACAGAGAGTTCAGGATAAGGTACAATGGGAATATTGGCCTTAATATTAGTGATCTTGTCAATGAAATAATTATTCAGAGAAGAGCAGAGGATTTGAGATGGAACAAGAGATGTACAGGTGCGATCGGAAGTGGCGAGATTGTGAACTAATGAGAAGATTTCTCGGGATTTATTAGCAGAGAGTGCCACTCTCTCGGTAAAGTATTTTGTTTTGGCCGCTAGAATAGCTCTTTTGTAGTCATTGAGAAGAGCTTTATATTTGAGGCGGAGAGTGGGGCAATAATTCCGTCTCCAATGGCGTTCTGAGCGCCTGAGATCTAGTTTAAGAGCTTTAAGCTCGCTAGTAAACCATTTATGCGCATCGTAGGGACGGAGGGATTTGACCTTCTTAAGCGGGGCAACCTGGTCACATGAGGAGGAGAGCCAGGTGCTGATGGCATCTGCCTGACTTTCCAGGGGCAGGTCAGTCAGGTCAGGAGCAGAAGAGGCCAAGGAAAGCAAAAGAGGGTTAAGGTCGGTCTGGTTCCAACTGCGAGCCAGAATGTTTTTAGGTAGAGGGACTTTCTCAGCTGGGCCCAAGTGGATGGAAAATGAGATCAGAGAGTGGTCCGACCAGACACAGGGGAGAATAGAGGTAGATGAAACATTACAGTGTAAAGACCAGATTTGGTCCAAAATATGACCCTGGATGTGAGAGGGGGCCAAAACGTGAGATGAGAAATTGAGACACTGAAGTGTAGCACAAAAGTCTTTGGACGATGAGTCCCCGGGATATTAGAAATTACTGATAGGGGCTATTTTTTTTAAGGTAAAATTAGAAGTCGCGCACCCAGCGCAGCGCTCAGTGCGGCCCCCTGGTGTGCACGTCTTGGATACACAACTCATAATCTGTAGGGTGCAAGAGCAAGACGCCAGCGCCTTTGGTGCACAACTTCGACGCGTTTGTGAGCCGGCATTGCTTTTCCACATGGGGAGCTACTAACATGCAGCTCCCCATGTGAAAAAGGAATTTTTCAAAGAGAGAACAGATTTCCTTGCTATATGAGGGCGGGATGGACACCCCGGGACACTGCAGGAGCCGACCCTCCCATAATACATAAAGCCCCAGAGAGTGATGGTCCCCGGGGCTTTGGAGACCTTGTAGCCCCCCAGCCATTGTTTTGTAGCCCCGGGGGTGACTGTGCCCTTGTGTGCTCTAAGAGGTGGGCCACGCAGTCCCCTCCCACAATCCATAAAGCCCCGGGGGGTGGTGGTCCCCGCTGCTTTGGGACCTTGGACCCCTCCCCCCACCATTTTTTTTGTAGCCCCAGGGGGTGACGATCCCCGGGTCTGGGGAGCCCCTCTGGGCCCCCCATAAAATGTTATCATTTTGCCCCCAGTATTTAGACCCCAGGGGCTAATTATAAAAAAAACTCTGATTTACTTTATTTTATTTTTTTGCGCAGAGTCCGCGCACCCCACACGCACCTGCTGGGTCTTTTTCTAAAAAAAATAGAAAATAAATGTGTGGGCCCTGGGGGTCCTCATGTTTGTATCCCACCGCCTTTATACGTTTTGCACACATATTCTACTGACTTCTTCAGCCGCGCTTCGACCGAGGCACAAAATGCCTGCCAACAGTTCCTGGTTTCGAATGTTGACAACCACTTGACAGCCAATTAGCATTCAGCACGTGATCGGAAGGGTGCACTTATGGTGCGCTCATGGTGCGCTCATGGTGCTCTCAGGGTGCGCGGATCCACTGCGGCCATGGACATATAAATGCTTTTAACCGTAATTTTCTCAGGAACTACTTAACAGATTGATACCATTTAAGCAAAAGGCACAAGTCTGAACTGAGGACTACATCTTTGCCAAATTTGGCATAATTCCGTTCAGCAGTTCGGGCTGTAGCTGCGGCTAAAGGTCCTGGGAAAATTGCGTTAGGAAACCACGTTTTGGGATCCCCCTTTTTTCTCGGCCCCCGCTTGACGAATCATCCCGAAATTTTCAGGATAGGAGCAGAACAGAGCTGGCCAAAAGTTTGGAAACTTTCGCAAAGATTCATCAATCGGCGCCAACGTTATTGGGAAAATAATGTTGCAGATCTCCTATGGATAATAGGTCCTAACTATAACTACCTACAGTAGGTAATATATATATATCTTATATTCACTGAAAAAACCATAGGTTTCACACCAGTTATAGTTAGGTGGAAATTTTACTCGCATAAAACCATTGAAATTCCCACGTTATAGTTAGTTGGACTCACTATAACTTGCGCAGGCAATGCACTGCTGATGACGTCACATATTACATCACTCATGACATGGTCAGTGACTTCACTCATGACATCACTGATGACATCTCAAATGACATCACTGATGACAACATCCTTGTGACAAAGTGGCAGACCTCCTATCAGCATAAAATAACCTTTGACACACACATTCAAAAATAGAAACTAACATTTTCTTAAAAAAGGAGAAACCAATACCAATTACAACAACTTATTAGGTAATTCCAACATCTACATACACATCCACTCATTCACCAACAGTTCTATATAGTCACTCATGCATGTACTTACTCATCATATGTACTCATACACCTATACATCCTGTTACACACTAATACTCATCCATATAGTTACTCACACACAAATTCACACATGCAAATAAACTATCAAAAAAACATTTACTTGATTATACTGCTATATACACACCACTACACATACTTCTACAGAAACGGAAACATATTTACTCTCTTAAACAATCAATTATAAAAACACATACTCACTAACCCACCCATACACACAATCATCCACCCATACAGTCTTGCACACATGCTGTCTTCAAAATACATAAAAATAGTGAGTCACTCATTCATGCATCTGTGCTCTAAGTAATATCCCCCACCGAACCATACAGACACTGATACTGATACTCAAAAAAACAACTAATAACCCATATACACACTCATGTAGCTACTCATCAACCCATGCAGCCACTTATACACAAAGTGAGACACAGATACAGATATTTAAATATTTAAACATTACTCGCTAATATATGTATTCACTAAGATACATTTAATAAGTCAGTTAACCAATCAATTTTACACAAAAAAACATCCATTTAGACATTTATTTACCCATTTATTCTTCCATCAACCTTTAGATATACATATATAAAAAATATTTATTTTTCAGAAAGATACACATTCACTGGATGATGTCATCAGTGATGTCATTTGAGATGTCATCAGTGATGTTATGAGTGATGTCACTGACCATGTCATGAGTGATGTAATATGTGACGTCATCAGCAGTGCATTGCACGCGCAAGTTATAGTGAGTCCAACTAACTATAACGTGGGAATTTCAATGGTTTTATGCGAGTAAAATTTCCACCTAACTATAACTGGTGTGAAACCTTTGGTTTTTTCAGTGAATTTAATAGGTTTTTTAAATGCTAATTCCTAACTATAACTGGTGTGAAACCTATGGTTTTTTCAGTGAATATATATATATATATATATATATATATATATATATATATATATATATATATATATATATATATATATATATATATATATTACCTACTGGCGGTCGCCAGTAGGTATATATAGTTAGGATTTTTTCTCTATGGGATTTTTGAAAATTCTATGTCTAATAACTTTGGCGTTTATGGACGGAATTGGCTGAAATTTTCAGGAAAATGGCACATTTTGTTTCTGAGCAGCCCTTGAAAATTTGGGGGGGGTTCGTCAAGGGGGGGCCGAGAAAAAAGGGGGGTCCCAAAACGTGTTTTTAACATTGAGTTTTCCTTAGGGCGGTTGGCCTCACTTTTAGCCCGAACGGCTGAATGGATTTGCACGAAACTTGGCAAAATTGTAGGGACTGGTAGCCCGATGTGCCTTTTGTAGGTCTCAATATATGTGCTACAGTGGATTTTGAGAAATTAACGTTTAAAAAAAGATATATATCTGTAACAGCGGACCGGGCAGCGCTCCAGTACGCGTACTTTTCGCGCAACGGAGCTTTGTGAAGCGAAGCTGATTGGTTCTCCGGCGTCTGTAAACATTCCAAACAGTCCGTAGCGGCCGCCATCTTGTCTCTCGGTAGGATCGAGAGACAAGAGGAGGACAAAGCGAAGGGGCAAATGACCATAAGGGGGCATAGTAGATCCTCGCTGACCCCCTAGGTTTGATGTGGAGGTTTTAAAAGGGCCCCGCGGGGCAAAAAAAAAAAATAATAATAATAATCGAACGGCTGAATGGATTTGCACGAAACTTGGTAAAATATTAGGGACTGGTAGCCCGATGTGCCTTTGCTAGGTCTCAATATATGTGCTCCAGTGGATTTTGAGAAATTAACGTTCAAAAAAAGATATATATCTGTAACAGCGCTCCGCTTCGCGTAACGGAGGTTTGCGAAGCTGATTGGTCATTCTGTCACTGGGCTATAGTTGGGCTACATCTGGCTGATATTTGGGCTACATTTGTTTTTTTTGTCTCTGGTGGCCATCTTTGGGCTACATTGGGCTACATTGGGCTTCATTGGGCTTCATTGGGCTACATTGGGCTACATTTGGGCTCCAACATATATATAGGCCAATGTAGCCCAATATATATTTTTCAAAGTTACTTTTCGTAAAAACCACTGGAGCATATATCTTGAGACATAGCAAAGGCACATCGGGCTACCAGTCCCTACAATTTTGCCAAGTTTCGTGGAAATCCATTCAGCCGTTCGAGCTAAAAGTGAGTCCAACCGCCCTATGGAAATGAAGGAAATGAATGGGTAATTTGTAATTAGCAAATAGCTCATCGCAAACTAGGAATGGTAAAGAATCGCTATTTATTCCTTAAAGTTCGCTATTTAGGAAATGCAAAAAACTTTGATGATACATATGGCGGTTCATCTCTAACAAGATAAGAAGCATAGGGATAGATTTATGATGACTGGCGCATCACCAGGGATGTGTTAGTCATTCTGTGCCGCTGTTCCGTCACCTATGGTGTGCTGCATTTACAATGCGGCGCATCATGGGGCAAAAACAGCACAGATGCGTGATGTATTTGTGCCGTAAAGGTGGCGCATTGCTGGAGTTGTATCGCAAGTGTGATGAAGCTCCAGCAAGGGTCGGGGGTGCCCCTGTCGCAGGGTTTCTGTTCTCACACAGAACTGTGGACAGAGGATTGGAACCTCGGCGAATTAGGGTGTCCCAAAACTCACCTTAGTAATCAAAAACCCCTTAGCAAGCTAGGTACAGTGTCACATTGGATATAACAAACTCTCAATGTTTAGACAATCCAGAATATGAACTTAAAGTACCTCAGGATACGTGGAACTCATGAACAGTCGGTCGTTATATATTTCTTAGAAACCAGAACATGGAGTTAAGAAGAACACATGTGTATTTGAAATGTTTATTTACTAATGCCGTCTTCTCAGGCGTAGTATCTTAGATAATACAAGTACACATATTATCAGTAGCAAAATTACCAGCATAGTTACTAGTACATAAAAAGCGAATGGTGACAGTATGTTAACATGCTGTAAATGAATAAGAGTTAGCAACACTTATAAGCAGCCGCGGGCCGTGGAGGGAGTTACGGTGGGGCAGGGAGGCGGGGAGGGGGAGGGGCAGGGTGGAGAGGGCTCCACCCTGCCCCTCCCCCTCCCCGCCTCCCTGCCCCACCGTAACTCCCTCCACGGCCCGCGGCTGCTTATATCTCACCCTCCCTAATACACATATTATATTATTTGCTAAGAAGGTCTCTTTGTGTTGGTTTAGGGCGTGCCCATACTTTAGTGTCTTAGATTTGAAGGAATCACATCAGCATACACCAGCTCTCTCTTCATGTGAACCGCATCAACTGTTGTGTATGTGTGTTCGGCAAAGCAATATAAAACCCGCCTCATGCCCAGAATTGGCAGAAGTTGCACTTATGTTATGAGTATGAAGTCGTGGAGATCAGACCTCATAACAATTCTGTATCGTGTTGTTCTTGAAACTTCAGCACTCGCTGTACAGATATAGTTTAACAAGCAAAGCAGATAGTAGAGCAATAACATATTATTCTCATGTAAACCACGATGAACTACTAGGTTGAAAGCTAAAGCAACAACTAAGTGTCGTGTGCAGAAGTTGCAAAAAAGGAAAAATGGCGTTTAAACCGGTAATGAGCCCATGCTAACTTAACACGGTGTAAAGATATCAAGGACCTAGATGACACCTCCCCATGATCCGGAAACGAACTGAATAAGATAATAGAAGTGCCATCTCATGAGAGCAGATTGCAAGGTTATATGTGGACGGTCCGCAAGGTAAAGCATTAAAAACTAGGAAAATTTAATGCTAAAGAAAAATAAAACAGCCAAGTACTTTATCGAGTCTTAAGCCAATAGGCAAGCTAAATAATAAAAACTTGACAAATAAGTCAATGAATTGTCAATGAAATGCTAGTACTCAGCATATCAAACATGAAAAAGGTCTATGACATAACTGTGTATGCAAAATAAGCTGCAACAGCCTCCAATAGGAAGTCACCGTCTTCATCCGAAAAGAGTTCAGCCATCCAATTTAAAAGCGGAAAAGAACATACGTGCTCTCCCAGCACCGGATCCTCTATCACCATCAGAGGACAGCTCGGTGGGTTTTCAAGAAAGCTCTGTTCCAAGAAAGACTGTGTTGCCGCCAGTAAATTCCAGGGACCAATTAGTCCATGCATCATTGCCACAGCCATAATCCTTTCGCCAGGACAAACCAACTCGTGAGTAATGATAGGAGTCATCAGCTGATTAAAGTCGACGTCAGGAGAAACCGGTCCGCAGAGACACAAATCAATGGCCCAATCGAAATCACAGGTCAGGCAGTGAAATACAGGCTGGACACAGGTGAAGTAGGAGAATCGAAAAGATAATCCATATGCCGTGCTTAATATCGCCAACGGCATTGTGCCATAATATTCTAGCATGCGATTGCGGAACAGTGTCAGCAGCTGCAGGGCGGGAGCTTGCACAGGAGGGACATCCATATTTAAAAATGTAAAAAAGCACAAGAGCGTCCGCTGGTAATGCAAGTAAAAATGGGAATCCACGAAGCAGAGTGGAAAAAATAGAATGAAAGAAAGCAGGGATGACTCCAAAGATTTTCTCAAATGAAGTCACGAGACCACTGGTAACAACTTTAAAAAAGTGCGCCAGGGCCTTTGTGGAGGACGCGTTAAAGATAGTCCGAACCATCTTGCTGAAATGGAAAGGCAAATCTGTATTGAAAAGGGTCTGCACCTCTGTACGGGTGTTCGCTATGTGAAGCACGAAAGTTTCACGGGCCGAACTCAAGGCCACCTCTCTCTGAGACAAAAGAGCTCTTATTCTTGCCATGCCGTTGAAATCTGCTCCCAAGGTTGGTATTTGTGGCGAGATTGAAAACTCCCTATGTTCATGTGTGGGAGGAAATAGAACATTTCTGCAGCAAATAACCCGTTCACTTACTGTTACGATAAAAGGAATACTTTTAATTAACCCAGAACAATCTTCATTATTGAGCATCAAATAACTACCATTTTCCAACAACTTGAACGTGGGGATGATAGCAGGAACTGGCGTGCCTTGCAACACGCAAGCCATATTTGGTCGGTGTTTGTTGCATGAACCGTGTAACTGTATGTGCCTACACATTAGTGAATGATGTGGCGTCTCAGTGCATTCCTCTACATTCAGATAAACTTCTTGATCATCTTTGAAACATCTGTATGTGTATGGAAGCGACCAGACCTCATGAAGAAAAGCACTACCTAAAGGTTCATAACGACCTATTGGTATATATTTCATACAATTTGAAAACTTATATAAAGCAAAAGGCAGCGTTATTAAACCGTGGATAAGGCACGTTGCCAAAAAACCCGCAATCCTCTGCTGATGATGTCACTGAGCATGTCATGAATGATGTAATATGTGACATCATCAGCAGTGGATTACGGGTAATAGTATCTCTAGTTTACTCCCTTATAGCTGTCTTTCTTTTAACATAAGTGTCTGTTTCCTTCCCTTATACTTACTGTTCTTTTTAAAAAAAAAACTTTTTGGTTCACTTCCGGTTCGCGTACCGGCGAGCGAACTGGGAAGCGAACTACGAGAAATAGAGGTTGGCACAGTTCCAAATATTGTACCAATTTTTTAATAACGGGGAGGTAGTTCTGAAAAGAACTTTTTTTTTATAGTTTTTGTTGTTTTATTTTTTTTTAATTATTTTTCTGAACATTTTTTTACTTTTTTTGAATTTTTCTGAACAGTTTTATTTTTTTGGGGTTTTTCTTGGAGGGGGCAATGAAAACGATTCATTGTAAAGGGCTCAACAGGAGCAACAAAACAAAAAAAAAGTATTTATTATTTTGGGCGTTTCGTACAAACTTGCATATGATAGTCAATAGCTCTGTTGATCAGAGTGATGCTTCTTTCTCCATAGCAAATGAATCCATCGCAATGTACGCAGACGTGTTTTACTTCACCAAATCTCATTTGTATATTTGGCACCATCTCCCTGCCCTCTGGTCCCGTTACTTCCGGTACAACAGATCTTCTGGCCATAATAGGGAGATTATCTAGGTCGTTCCGAAACTGTGCAGCACTGTAGTTGTTAGGATGCCACCTAGTCATATGGCGATGCATTGTGTAGTTTCCGAAACTGTATTTTTTCTCGGTCCCTCTGGACAGTCTATCTTGACATATAAGGCAAGTTACGTATCTTGCATTTACTTTTTTCTGACCTTTGGGAATTTTAAAAAATTGCCAAATGAAGTTTTCTTTCCGGTGAGACGTCCTGGGCTCCTCAGGCAAAAACTGCCTCTCTTCGTGGTCGTCGTCCTGTTCCTCTTCTTCCTCTTCTTGTTGAATTATAACTTGAGCAGGTGGTCCACTCTTCCTTGGATGTGGTGGAGGTGGTGGGGAAGCACCAGCGGAAGCTACTAAAGAAGCCATTGCTCACTGGTAACAAAGGGTCTTTCTCTCACAATGATGAAAGTCAGAGTCAGGAAAGAAGGAGGGATTTTCATCATTTGGGAAAAACAAGAGTTCTCAACCAATGAAAAGTGTTCATTTTAGATTATATGACCTAGTCTTACATCATTAGGAAACCAAAAGTGAAATGAACCAATGAAAAGTGTTATTACCAAGTCACATGACCTGCTGTGTTTACGTTAAGCGCTTTGCAGGGCCTCCCGGTTTGCTTCCAGAAACCTGCGCTTTGCGACTCGCTTCGCGTACCAGTTCGCTAACGTAGCACGTCATATGACATATCACGCGACAACGTGAAACGTCATGCGGACGGGAGGCGTCACGATGTTGTTTTCTAACGCGGCAGTTGCGGTAAAGAAACGTTTACCAGCTCGCGGTCTATTTCGCGGCATCAAGGTCAGCTAACGGGAAGCTTCCCGATTCGCGAAGCGGGAACGAAGAAAAAAAAATATTTAAAAAAAAATTATTCATAAACATATAAAATATATTTTTGGATTTAAAGAAGAATACATTTTACAGCTACAGATATTAGCTGTTAAAAAACCAATGAAATTCACTGAAAAAACCATAGGTTATAGACCATATATAGTTAGGAATTAGCATTTACAAAACCTTGAAAAGTCACTGAAAAAACCATAGGTTATAGACCATATATAGTTAGGAATTAGCATTTACAAAACCTTATTTTACTCACACAAAACCATTGAAATTCCATATATAGTTAGTTGCACTAACTATATATCGCGCACCCGCAATCCACTGCTGATGATGTCACATATTACATCATTCATGACATGGTCAGTGACATCACTGATGACATCACTGATGACATCTCAAATGACATCACTGATGACATCACTGATGACATCTCATTTGACATCAATGACCACATCACTGATGATATCATTCATGTGACAATACAATGCATCTCCTCACATTTTAATATAACCTCTGTTTCACCCAGTGTTAAATACAGAGTATAATTTTTGAAACCATTGACACACCAATACTAGTTACTACATACGCACTCACTGATTCCTATGTCTACACACACATTCACTCATTCACCCATACAATCATTCATACATACAATCACTCATCTTTACAACACTATCATATGCACTCATACACCTATACAGACACTCACAGTCTGCCACTCATCCATGGAGTTACTCACACACCTAGTCAGTCCTGTAAAGAATCAATGACACTTCCATTTTCTTGTCTATACAGTTAAACATAGAGCACCTTACATTTTCAAACATATACTAACACATACTTACCTTCTTATACAATCATTGATACAAGTACACATTGATCTGCACAGAGTCACACACCTCCCAGCCAGCCACACACACACTCAGTCTCCCATACAAATATTCGGACAATCAATCAGTAACCCATATAGTTAATCATATAGCTACTGATCAACACATGCAGCAGTTTACAGAACAACAGACATAATGATGCACAAATTAAGACAGTTTAGTCACTAACCCATGCACTCAGTGAGACACATTTAATCACTCACTCATACATTCAGTCATGCACCTACTAAATCCTTTGTCCAGACACTTATACTTCCACTCATTCTTCAATATGTAAGACACATTTTAACTTTACAGAAACATACAGTCACTGGATGTTGTCATCAGTGATGTCATCAGTGATGTCATCAGTGATGTCATTTGAGATGTCATCAGTGATGTCACTGACCATGTCATGAATGATGTAATATGTGACATCATCAGCAGTGGATTGCGGGTGCGCGATATATAGTTAGTGCAACTAACTATATATGGAATTTCAATGGTTTTGTGTGAGTAAAATAAGGTTTTGTAAATGCTAATTCCTAACTATATATGGTCTATAACCTATGGTTTTTTCAGTGACTTTTCAAGGTTTTGTAAATGCTAATTCCTAACTATATATGGTCTATAACCTATGGTTTTTTCAGTGAATATATATATATATATATATATTACCTACTGGCGATAGCCAGTAGGTATATATAGTTAGGATTTTTTTCCTATGGGATTTTTGAAAATTCTATGTCGAATAACTTTGGCGTTTGAGGACAGAATTGGCTGAAATTTTCAGGAAAATGGAACATTTTGTTTCTGAGCAGCCCCTGAAATTTTGGGGGGGTTTCGTCAAGGGGGGGCCGAGACAAAAGGGGGGTCCCAAAACGTGTTTTTCCCATGCAATTTTCCATAGGGCGGTTGGCCTCACTTTTAGCCTGAACGGCTGAATGGATTTACACCAAACTTGGCAAAATTGTAGGGACTGGTAGCCCGATGTGCCTTTGCTATGTCTCAAGATATAGGCTCCAGTGGTTTTTACGATAATTAACTTTAAAAAATATATATTGGGCTACATTGGGCTATATATATGTTGGAGCCCAAATGTAGCCCAATGTAGCCCAATGTAGCCCAATGTAGCCCAAAGATGGCCACCAGAGACAAAAAAAACAAATGTAGCCCAAATATCAGCCAGATGTAGCCCAACTATAGCCCAATGACAGAATGTCCCAGAGTGTTCTAAAGAACAACTAGAGTGATAACAGTCCTACTTATTACAAAGGTATGGCACACCTGAAGCCATCTTGATTGGAATAAAGTGGTAACTCTTAAAACATTTAATTTAAAAAGGAACAAAATGAGGGGGTTCATTTTGTCATAGAAAGTATGATTAGCGAATATATGACGAAATCCCGCATACCATCAGTCCGCAAAAAAAATCCTGCATGTACTATTAGGCCGCAAATTAAAATAACGAAAACTTTTAGAACGAATATGCCTTTAGCATACACTAAACAACTAAACTACCCTAAACCCTAAAACACTACCCCCAGCATGACCCTACACTACACAAACAGTACAACACTACCCTAAACCCTAAAACACTACCCCCAGCATGACCCTACACTACACAAACACTACAACACTACCCTAAACCCTAAAACACTACCCCCAGCATGACCCTACACTACGCAAACACTACAACACTACCCAAAACCCTAAAACACTACACCCCAGCATGACCCTACACTACGCAAACACTACAACACTACCCTAAACCCTAAAACACTACCCCCAGCATGACCCTACACTACACAAACACTACAACACAACCCTAAACCCTAAAACACTACCCCCAGCATGACCCTACACTACGCAAACATTACAACACTACCCTAAACCCTAAAACACTGCCCCCAGCATGACCCTACACTATGCAAACACTACAACACTACCCAAAACCCTAAAACACTACACCCCAGCATGACCCTACACTACGCAAACACTACAACACTACCCTAAACCCTAAAACACTACCCCCAGCATGACCCTACACTACGCAAACACTACAACACTACCCAAAACCCTAAAACACTACACCCCAGCATGACCCTACACTACACAAACACTACAACACTACCCTAAACCCTAAAACACTACCCCCAGCATGACCCTACACTACGCAAACACTACAACACTACCCTAAACCCTAAAACACTACCCCCAGCATGACCCTACACTACGCAAACACTACAACACTACCCTAAACCCTAAAACACTACCCCCAGCATGACCCTACACTACGCAAACACTACAACACTACCCTAAACCCTAAAACACTACCCCCAGCATGACCCTACACTACGCAAACACTACAACACTACCCTAAACCCTAAAACACTACCCCCAGCATGACCCTACACTACGCAAACACTACAACACTACCCAAAACCCTAAAACACTACCCCCAGCATGACCCTACACTACGCAAACACTACAACACTACCCAAAACCCTAAAACACTACCCCCCAGCATGACCCTACACTACGCAAACACTACAACACTACCCAAAACCCTAAAACACTACACCCCAGCATGACCCTACACTACGCAAACACTACAACACTACCCAAAACCCTAAAACACTACCCCCAGCATGACCCTACACTACGCAAACACTACAACACTACCCAAAACCCTAAAACACTACCCCCAGCATGACCCTACACTACGCAAACACTACAACACTACCCTAAACCCTAAAATACTACACCCCAGCATGACCCTACACTACGCAAACACTACAACACTACCCAAAACCCTAAAACACTACCCCCAGTATGACCCTACACTACGCAAACACTACAACACTATCCTAAACCCTAAAACACTACGCCCAGCATGACCCTACACTACGCAAACACTACAACACTACCCTAAACCCTAAAACACTAGCCCCAGCATGACCCTACACTACGCAAACACTACAACACAACCCTAAACCCTAAAACACTACCCCCAGCATGACCCTACACTACGCAAACACTACAACACTACCCTAAACCCTAAAACACTACCCCCAGCATGACCCTACACTACGCAAACACTACAACACAACCCTAAACCCTAAAACACTACCCCCAGCATGACCCTACACTAAACAACCACCACAACTCTACACTACACTAACACAACACTACACTACACAACACTACACTACACTACACAATCACTAACCCACGAAAAAATTAACACAAACCCACTTACCTCTCTCGTCATCGTGGTTTTCACAACGCAAATGCATTTACCATACATGCCTTTAAAACGTAATTCTTTGTAAAGGCATGCGCGATAAATGCACATGCGTTTTGAAAAAATGCGGGATAATGGTATGCGAGGTCAATGACCTTGCGGGATAATGGTATGCGGACTGAAAGTCTGCGGGATAAAAAATGCGGGGAAAATGGCTGCAAACCATGATTAGCAGCAGACTTCCCTGGTGAGCACTAGCTTTACTACAGTGATCTAATGAGCAACTAGAGTGCTAACATTCAGAATTTATGGCAAATGTGTGACACATCTGAATGCCTTCTTGATAGAACCAAAGTAAACAAGCATTGAAAATGCAATAGATCTCGCCCTCGTTTAAGTTAAAGCCATTCTGTTTGTAATGAGGTGGCTTTTTAGCTTTGCTTTTATTAGTGTTTTTAAAACTTTCATGTAAATAACATGCATATGTATGCATATATGTATATGTATGCATGCATTTATATTTATATAGATATGCAGATTATATATGTTTATATATGTATATTACCTACTGGCGATAGCCAGTGGGTATATACAGTTAGGATTTTTTCTCTATGGGATTTCTGAAAATTCTATGTCTAATAACGTTGGCGTTTGTGGACGGAATTGGCTGAAATATTCAGGAAAATGGCACATTTTGTTTCTGAGCAGCCCCTGAAAATGTGGGGGGGTTTCGTCAAGGGGGGGCCGAGAAAAAAGGGGGTCCCAAAACGCGTTTTTCCCATTCATTTTTCCATAGGGCGGTTGGACTCACTTTTAGCTCGAACGGCTGAATAGATTTACATGAAACTTGGCAAAATTGTAGATATGGTTTGCCCGACGTGCCTTTGCTATGTCTCAATATATGTGCTCCAGTGGATTTTGAGAAATTAACGTTTAAAAAAATATATATATCTGTGACAGCGCTCCGGTTAGCGCCCCGGTTCGCGTACCTGACGCGTAACGGAACTTCGCGAAGCGAAGCTGATTGGCTCTCCGGTGTCTGTCAACATTCTAAACAGTCCGGAGCGGCCGCCATCTTGTCTCTCGGTACGATCGAGAGACAAGATGTGGTGAAAAACGAAGGGGGAAATGAAGGAAAGGGGGCAAGGTAGACCACTCCTGACCCCCTAGGATTGATGAGGGGGATATTAAAGTGCCCCGCGGGGCAAAAAAAATAAAATAATTTTTTTGCGATTTTACGTTGTAGAGGCACATCCCGGTACGCGAACCGGGCAGCTCACCGGGCAGCTCACCGGGCAGCTAACCGGGCAGCTAACCGGCAGCGTAGCTGTCAACATTGTAAACAGTCCGGAGCGGCCGCCATCTTGTCTCTCGGTAGGTGCGAGAGACAAGATGTGGTGAAAAAAGAAGGGGGAAATGAAGGAAAGGGGGCAAGGTAAACCCCTCCTGACCCCCTAGGATTGATGAGGGGGATATTAAAGTCCCCCCGATTTTTCGCGGTAGAGGCGCGTCCCGGTACGCGAACCGGGCAGCTCACCGGGCAGCTCACCGGGCAGCTAACCGGGCAGCTAACCGGCAGCGTAGCTGTCAACATTGTAAACAGTCCGGAGCGGCCGCCATCTTGTCTCTCGGTAGGTTCGAGAGACAAGATGTGGTGAAAAAAGAAGGGGGAAATGAAGGAAAGGGGGCAAGGTAAACCCCTCCTGACCCCCTAGGATTGATGAGGGGGATATTAAAGTCCCCCCGATTTTTCGCGGTAGAGGTGCTTCCCGGTACGCGAACCGGGCAGCTAACCGGCAGCGTAACGGGAGTCCGCCATCTTGTGTTTTTGGAGCGTCCGGTTCGCGTACCGGGTAGCGTCCCGGTAAGCGTAACAAGGGGAAAACCAAGAGAAACAGTAAAAAAAAATTAAGGGAATAGATTTCCAGCAAACTTGGCAAAATTGTAGGGACTGTTTGTTTGATGTGCCTTTGCAAGGCCTCAAGATATGTGCACGTGTGGATTTTGTCTAATTAAGGTTAAAAAATATATATATATCTGTAAGCGTGCTCCGGCACGCTTACGTTACGGGTTTTGTTTGCGCTGCAGAGCCGATACGTCACGGTTATGCGACGCATCATAAGGCGTCTTACGTGGCTACGTGATACGTCACGTAATAAAGAATATATTTTACAGCTATAGATATTAGCTTTTAAAAAAACAATGAAATTCACTGAAAAAACCATAGGTTATAGACCATATATAGTTAGGAATTTGCATTTACAAAACCTTGAAAATTCACTGAAAAAACCATAGGTTAGAGACCATATATAGTTAGCTGAACATTTTATTGACATAAAACCAATGAAATTCCATATATAGTTAGTTGCACTAACTATATATCGCGCACCCGCAATCCACTGCTGATGATGTCACATATTACATAATTCATGACATGGTCAGTGACATCACTGATGACATCACTGATGACATCTCAAATGACATCACTGATGACATCACTGATGACATCTCAAATGACATCACTGATGACATCATGACACACCAATACCAGTTACTACATACGCATTCACTGATTCCTACGTCTACACACACATTCACTCATTCACCCATACAATCACTCATACATACAGTCACTCATTATTACAACACTATCATATGCACTCATACACCTATGCAGACACTCACACACTGCCACTCATCCATGGAGTTACTCACACACCTAGTCAGTCCTGTAAAGAATCAATCACACTTCCATTTCCTCATCTATACAGTTAAACACAGAACACCATACTTCAGTGACATCACTGATGACATCACTGATGACATCTCAGATGACATCACTGATGACATCTCAAATGACATCACTGATGACATCATGACACACCAATACCAGTTACTACATACGCACTCACTGATTCCTACGTCTACACACACATTCACTCATTCACCCATACAATCACTCATACATACAGTCACTCATTATTACAAAACTATCATATGCACTCATACACCTAGTCAGTCCTGTGAAGAATCAATCACACTTCGATTTCCTCATCTATACAGTTAAACACAGAACACCATACTTTTCACACATATACTAACACATACTTACTCTCTTATACAATCACTGATACAAGTACACATTGATATGCACAGAGTCACACACCTCCCAGCCAGCCACACACACACTCAGTCTTCCATACATCCACTCATTCTTCAATATGTAAAACATATTTAAACTTTACAAAAACAGAGACACTAGATGATGTCATCAGTGATGTCATTTGATATGTCATCAGTGATGTCATCAGTGATGTCATTTGAGATGTCATCAGTGATGTCATCAGTGATGTCACTGACCATGTCATGAATGATGTAATATGTGACATCATCAGCAGTGGATTGCGGGTGCGCGATATATAGTTAGTGCAACTAACTATATATGGAATTTCATTGGTTTTATGTCAATAAAATGTCCAGCTAACTATATATGGTCTCTAACCTATGGTTTTTTCAGTGAATTTTCAAGGTTTTGTAAATGCAAATTCCTAACTGTATATGGTCTATAACCTATGGTTTTTTCAGTGAATATATATATATATATATATTCACTGAAAAAACCATAGGTTATACACCATATATAGTTAGGAATTAGCATTTAAAAAACCTTATTTTACTCACACAAAACCATTGAAATTCCATATATAGTTAGTTGTACTAACTATATATCGCGCACCCGCAATCCACTGCTGATCATGTCACATATTACATCATTCATGACATGGTCAGTGACATCACTGATGACATCACTGATGACATCTCAAATGACATCACTCATGGCATCACTGATGACATCTCAAATGACATCACTGATGACATCACTGATGACATCACTGATGACATCTCAAATAACATCACTGATGACATCTCAAATGACATCACTGATGACATCACTGATGACATCTCATTTGACATTACTGATCACATCACTGATGACATCATTCATGTGATAATACGATGAACCTCTTCAGACTCTAATATAACCTTATATACACTCAGTGAAAACAGACACTCACAGACTGTCACTCATCCATGGAGTTACTCACACACCTAGTCAGTCATGCAAAGAATCAATCACACCTCCATTTCCTCAACTATACAGTTATACACACCTTACTTATTGAAACATATACTAACACATATTTACTCACTTATACAATCCTGGATACAAGTTCACAATGATCCATACACATTCACTGGCTCTTATGCACAGTTATTTATATATGTCAACTCTCACATGTACTGTGTTTTACATATGTACTTACTTTGACATGTAGCACTGAGATATCCATTCACTCACCAATACACTCATGCACACAGTCAACCGCCCATACAGATGTTTCCACATGCACTTTTGAACCCATACACCTAGTGAATCAACTGCTCAGACATCTATGCAGAGAGTCATACACCTCCCAGCCACCCATAAACACTCTCAGTCTCCCATACAATTACTTGGGCAACTAATTAATGACCCATATAGTTAATCATATAGCTACTGATCAACACATGCAGCAGTTTACAGAACAACAGACATAATGATGCACAAATTAAGACAGTTTAGTCACTAACCCATGCACTCAGTGAGACACATTTAATCACTCACTCATACAGTCAGTCATGCACCTACTAAATCCTTTGTTCAGACACTTATACATCCACTCATTCTTCAATATGTAAGACATATTTTAACTTTACAGAAACATACAGTCACTGGATGTTGTCATCAGTGATGTCATCAGTGATGTCATTTGAGATGTCATCAGTGATGCCATGAGTGATGTCATTTGAGATGTCATCAGTGATGTCATCAGTGATGTCACTGACCATGTCATGAATGATGTAATATGTGACATGATCAGCAGTGGATTGCGGGTGCGCGATATATAGTTAGTACAACTAACTATATATGGAATTTCAATGGTTTTGTGTGAGTAAAATAAGGTTTTTTAAATGCTAATTCCTAACTATATATGGTGTATAACCTATGGTTTTTTCAGTGAATTTTCAAGGTTTTGTAAATGCTAATTCCTAACTATATATGGTTTATAACCTATGGTTTTTTCAGTGAATTTCAATGGTTTTTTAATAGCAAATATCTATAGCTGTAAAATGTATTCTTATTTAAATCCAAAAATATATTTTATATGTTTATTAATAATTTTTTTAAAATATTTTTTTTGTTTCGCTCCCGGTCCGCGAACCGGGAAGCTTCCCGTTAGCTCAATTTAAAGCCGCGACCCGGTCCGCGAACCGGTAAAAAATCAACATAGTGACGGTATCGCGTTGCCGCGTAATGCGTCTTATGAAGTACTGCGTTAGCGCACCCGGAAGTGCCCCGGGGCGCGGACCGAGGCGCGAAACGCAGCTCCCCGGAAGCGATCCGCGGCGCGTCGCGAAAACGCGACGTATCGCGTTGCCGCGTAATGCGTCTTGTGACGTACCGCGTTAGCGCACCCGGAAGTGTCCCGGGGCGCGGACCGAGGCGCGAAGCTTAGCGACCCGGAAGCTAACCGGGGCGCGTTCCGCAGCGCGTAACATGAGCGTGAGAGGTCATGTGACTTGTTAATAAAACTTTTCATTGGTTCATTTCACTTTTGGTTTCATAATGATGTAAGGCTAGGTCAGGTGACCTAAAAATAACACTTTTCATTGGTTGAGAAGTATTGTTTTTCCCAAATGATGAAAACCCCTCCTTCTTTCCTCACTCTGACTTTCATCATTGTGAGAGGAAGACCTATTTTGCTTGTTGGAAAATGGCTTCATTGGTAGCTTCAGCTGGTGGACCCCCACCACCACCTCCACCTCCTCATGGGAAGAGAGGACCACCTCCCCAGGTCATTACCAACACTGAGGAGGAAGATGAAGAAATGGATGAGGAGGGAGAAGAACCACAGTTCTTAGAAGAGGTGCCCCGGGTTTCCAGAAAGAAAGCCAGTTTCATCTGGCAGTTTTATTCGATCCCTCGTGGCCAAAAAAAAGTCAATGCGAGGTATGTCACCTGCCGCATATGCAAAGAACAATTATCAAGAGGGACGGACAAGAAATATAGCTACGGAAATCACACAATGCACAGGCACATGACAAGGAAGCATCCACTAAATTACAGCCGGGCGGAAATAAGGGATATGCAGGACAATCCAAGACCAACTCCTGTGGCCAGACCAACATTACCAATTGCATTAACACCAGAAGAGGCACGGGAAACTGTGCCAAATATTCAAGAAAATTTTGGGCACATGATTCACTCTTGTATGCACTGTCGTGCATTGTTAGCTTGTGGCAACATGAGCATAAATGCTATAAACCTAGCATATGAACACCATGATTGCCCTAACCGCCCCCAGTAATTTTTTTTTTGCTCCTGTTGAGCCCTTTTCAACGCCTGTTTTTTGTTGTTTCCCCCCCAAAAAAAAACCCCAAAAAAATATAAAATCGTTCAAAAAATACAAAAAAAACAAAAAATGTTCAAAAAATAAAAAAAAATATAAAACAACAAAAATATTTTAAAAAAAGTTATTTTCAGAACTACCTTCCCTTTCAAAAAAAATTGCTAGAATGTTTAGCACTCTGGCAAGCTCTATTTCTTTTGGTTCGCTCCCGGGTTAGCTTCCCGGTACGCGGACCGGGAGCTAACCCAAAAATTAAAAAAAAAAAAAAAAGAGTAAGTATAAGGAAAGTAAACAGAGAGTGATGTTAAAAGAAAGACAGCTATAGGGAGTAAAGAAGAGATACTGTTTAATAGATCTATTTACCGAAGAAAAGACGGAAGAGGGTATAATTGTGAAAAACAAAATAGATAACGAAGTGAAAGAAAAAAAAAGAGAGTATAACATTAACAAAGAAGAGTTTCTTGGAGAATGTGAGTGAATGTTCAAAATAAGATTAAAACATGAGGAATAACAGAGAGAAAAAATAGAAAACAGAAAACAAAAAATAACAGAAAAAGATTAATTGAAACAGCAAAGAAATGTAAGTAACATAGAGCCATATCATCAACATAGGCAATAAAAGTTTTGCAGCTTTTATTGGCAGAAATGTGTCGCTAAAGCTGCTTTTGCGGCAGAAAACTGCCGCTAAAACCACTTTTTAACCAGTTTTCTGCCAATAAAAAGAGCAATAATTTTATTGGCTGTGTTCATAATATTCCCCTTAGTGTGCTTCAACTACACAGAGAAAGCATTATGAACAAGTAGTGATAGAGTGATCAGTCAAAGACACTAAGAGTAATAGAGACGGAGTGAGTGAACAAGAGTGAGGAACTATGAGAAGAGAGGGACTGAGAAAAAGAGTGAAAGGAGTTGAGTAAGTAGGTAATAGAGAAAGGAATGAGGGAAGTAGCAAAGGCAGGAAACTGAGGGTTAAAGAAATGAAGCAGTGGAACTAATAGTAGGTGAATGTGATAGAAATGTAACGAAAAGAGTACAAAGCATTTACCTTATAATTGTCGTTAAATTACTCACTTTTTGTTTTTATACTTTCAATCTGTGAAAGAGAGAACAAACATTTCAAAAATATTAAAACATGTATTTAAAAATTACAAAAGACAAGGGAAAAGATTGAAGGACAAACAGTTTTTCAACAACTTTGACACTTACAGAAGCTTCTGCTTCTCCAGGCCCCCTACACAGTCCTAAAGATATACATTTTAAACTAACAGTATCTTGATGCAGATGAAGTGAGGCCTATCTTAAAACATGGTGAATCTTTTGCATTGCTGTTGTCTCAGAAAAGTGTCTTAAGACACTAAAATTTTAAATAATTGCTTCAGGATGCCAATAAGATGTGTCCTATCCAGAGGTTTGTTTGAGGTGAGGCCTACTCAGGGTTGCAGATGAAATTTCGAGTTGTTGAAGAGAATAGAGGACATAATACATGTAAAGGTCTACCAATGAAGTGAGTCATGTCCACTGCACTCTTGAACAAAGTCCAAACCTCCTATGTTTCCCTGGACAGACCTAAACTTGATCTGCACAATGTGATTCGTAATGATAGGAAACACAGGTGATGTAATTGAAATACGTGCAATTTATTTTGCTCATTTCACAATCACATCACTTGTGTTTCCTTTGCTTAGGTATCTCATTGTGCAGATGTAGTCTAGCATATGAAAGAATACGCAGAAGTGCAGCACTGCATGCAACAACTTTGACACTTACAGAAGCCTCACCTTCTCCATGCCTCCTACACAGTTCTACATATACATCATAAATGCAAACAGTACAGAATTAATTATACATGTTAAATGGTTTATTTTTGCTGTTCTCAGAATGTATCAAAATTCACTAAAAACAGTGACTTGAAGGTATTCATCATATAACAGCGGGGAAAAAAAAAACACAATCAAAATGATTGTGTTTAAAAAACCCATACAACATAAGAAATCAGAATTCAGAACTCCTTAAAGTTAACTTACTTTCCATGACGTCAAAGGATGTCCTATGAACAGCTTACACTCTTTTGTGCTGTTATTACTTTCAGCCCGCCACTTTCTGAAAGAAAATCTCCATCGTTTTTAAAAACATGTTACATGCAATAAATGACTTCTTGCTCTCTACCACAAGTTTCCACAAGGCCAAATCTTGTCAGACCCATTTATAACTCTTGGATTTCTTGTAAGCCAATCCCGTCATTTGGCATTTCCGCAACTTTCAGAATTAAAATGTTGAAGATCATTTTCACAATCCTGGAATAGTAATATCTTCCCCTTCTTGCTCAGTCATGTTCTACATTTCCTATGACACTGATACTGCTTACTATGAAGCAGACTTACACTAACTCTATGACTACTACAATTATTTAATTCTCTACATCACTTTCAATCACAAAGCAATGTAAAACAGTAGACAGCGTTGCAGACTTGCATTCCCTCTACTCTATGTTTTGATTGGCTGCTTCAATTAGCTTATAAAAAGAAATAGTTTTTCTGAACTCATTCAAAGTGCACTTATTTCTCCATGACGTCCAGTCTTATGGTTAGAAGTTATGTCTCTGAACTACACTTATCCTCAAGGCCAAATTGTGTAGAAGCCATTAGAACTTCTTGAAATTCCACAGAGCACATCCCAAGATTATTTCCCTAAAATTTTGGTTTTAAAAACACCAGGTAAGAGTTTTTAAGGTCATACGGCAATTTTTTTTGGAAAATTAAAACAGAATCGTTGCAGAATGACCAGCCATTTCTAGACTTTAAATAAGCTGTGTAATGTCCTGATGTTATTGAAGGGCTGTCATGATATATAATTGCTGCAGTTACAAAAGTCCTTCCTGATATTGACAACTGCGAAGCTACAAAATTTTTAATTAAAGTTGTCAATTTTGTTCCATCAGGCCTACATCGTTGGAACATTAAAATGACATACTGGCCATATGATCGTATAAATAATGTGGACATCATTTCAGATTTACATTGGCTACACTCCATGTTGTGATCAGCTGCTTTTACTAGCTTATTAAAGGAGACTGATTTACTGTCTGGCAAAGTTAAATATATACATCTTTCTGAGTCTACACTAGTAGTACTTGATACCATACAGTTCTCGCAGTCATGCTGCCATTGATAAGAAAGCCCAAACAGCTGATCTACATCTACACCTTCAGCATGCAATACATCAAGCATATACATTAAAAACTCCTGACAATCTTGCTGAATATTTTGAGAGAATTGTGTTTGGCCTGAACATCTGTCTAACAGATTTCGAATTTCAGACACACTTTCTATGTTTCTTCTATCAGTGCTACATTTCTCTAACACAGAATTTAACAAACTGCAAAATCTTTGATCAGAATTGACCACAATCTCTTCTTTTACATTTTCTAGAGAAAACAAAACATTAACCACTACATTAGCATAGCAGTTGACACCAGAACTGTTTTCAAATTGAAAACCAACAACATCTTCAACAGAATCCTTTTTGTTTCTGCTTGTAATTTTAGGTTCATCGACTTTTCGTCTTTTTGCTACAACCTCCCCAGTATTGGTCACATTTCTTCGTTTCCAGCCTACCACACGTTTCTCAAACAAAGGATACTGAGGCAAATGTGACGCATACTCTCTTCTTAACCTATTGTATTCCTTAACACAATCTAGATCCGCACAAATGTTTGTGACATCACACTCAATCAAGTACAATCCCGATAAAGTTCTAACTCGTGACAATGCCACGTATGCCATACCCTCCTTGAACACAGAACTGCCAATATTCACCAATGCACAGTCTACACTTAGCCTTGCGATTTATGGATTGTCACTGCATATGCCAAGCAAACAGGAAACTGCTTACGGCGAACATATAAGTCTTTTACAAGCAAAAATCTAGCAGAGCAACGACCAATTAGCTGTACTTCCTCAATGCCATCAAATTTAATTTTTAAAAATTCAATTCCATCTCTATTTCTGTATTTTACAAAATCAACAACATTACCCATTGATCCATTTACCAGACCTCTTTCAACATGTAAATTCCTTCTTAAAATTATACGGCAGTTCAAGCACACATTCAGAGTCTTTTCAAAACCTGCAGTTTTAGATATACTCTTCTCTAATGAATCCAATTTTGTTTTCAGATTCTCAGACAAAATAATTGTTGATCCCATATGCTCTACTCTGTCAATAGCTTCCAGTTTCACAATCTCTTGCTTTTCTAAATGCAACATTTTGTTGTTGAATTTGGCACATTCTGCAAGAGTTGGCATCAAACATATTCCAGATTTCTTATCAGTAATTTTCTGAAAAATATTCTCAGGCACAACATCTTGTTCTGGATATAAATTTGACAGTAATCGTGCATGTAAAGCTTCTTTCCCATGCTCGGTCACTTTTCCAATTCTAACATCTTGTAGAATAGTCTTGTAAACTTCATCCTTCGCCTGACGTATATTTTCATGCAGTTCAGCATAATTGAAGTTTAACCATATATTGACGTTGCCAATGCTGCCTAGGCACTTCCTGGTATCTTCATGCGTGAGCATTTTGAACACAGGTTGCCCTTTCACTGGTGTCAGCTGCAGAAGATCTCCGAAAACAATGATGTGTTTGCCACCAAATAACACATCATACTCTGTTTTGAGAACTTCTCGCATTCTCAAATGCACAAAGGCAAGCATGACATTGGAAACCATGCTTACTTCGTCAATGATAAGAAGTTTCATTTTCCTCAAGATTCTTGAAACTTCAAAACAAGCATCTCCAGATAGCTTGTGATATTGTAATTTGTTGTCATGCTCCACTGGCAGCATCAGTAAACGATGTAAAGTAATCCCTTTAATGTTATGTGCTGCCAGTCCAGTTGGAGCGGTGACAACACAAGACAGCGATGACTCTGTCCTTTCCTGCAAATAGCATGAAATTGCTTTAATGAGGAAACTTTTTCCAGTTCCCGCTTCTCCACTCACGTACAGTCGGACAGGCTTCAACGACGTACATGAGCACTCTTTCTTGTCATGACTTAATCCATGATCAATTTGCATGGTAACTTCGTCATATATTTTCCTCTGCTCAACGTTGAGTTGTCTTTCCAACTCTTCTAAGTTAACCGCATCCTCCTGAGCATGTGCCATGGCTCTTTCCACTTCATTCATAGCAGTGGCAGCTTCATTTTCGATAACAGGTCCTCCTAGTGGATCCTGACTCAATGAAGCAGAACTCTGACTGTCCTGAGAACTGTCTCTGGCAATCTCGGCTGCAATCATTGCTTCCTGCTCAATTTCCGCATTCAACATTTCTACATATTTGGGAAAAGCAGGACATTCTATGGTCTCCTTGGCGGCATTGAAAGAGTCTTCGTAACAGAGGAAATCTCCAAGCAGTTCCTCTTCTGCACGCCAAGGCTTGAAAAGTTGCAAAAGTGCTAAATAGAAAAACTCCTTTTTTTCAGGAGATTCGCCACTCAATTTTCGATGGTTTACCAAGTGGCATTTTCTTTGCTTGACCAGACATCCCTCACTTCCTATTACAGCATACACTCCTTTCTCAGTATCTTCTTTGATGTTCCTCTTGAATATGTAATTTTGAAGAACCTCATACAGACAAACATTGTCGAGGTGACTGCTTCTATTTGGATAATATGTATCCAACATGTTGGTCTTCAAAATGTCGGTACTGTTTGGCTCCTTTTCCGCCAAATACTCAATTTCCCGCACAGGTTTCAGAACTCGATTACGCGTTGCAGCAAGACCAAGACTCGCCCAAACGATACTCCTGGACTTGGCATAGAGACTTGCTGAAGACAACCGGTCAGAGCATTCGTAAGCTCCAATTTCTCGATGCGACAACATCTTCAGACTGAAACTGTACAACTTCTTGCTGAGGCTCTTTTCATGGGAAATGTCCTCCCACATATCCTTCAATTCTGTCTTCTCTTTTTTGGTGATGTAAGACGTCACATACCGAGCCACAGCCATACAGTTATCACCCACAAACTGTATATCCATGTTAGCATTCCACATGGACAAAATCACCGGGTTGTAGTCGTTGATGTACTTGGACTCTTCGTTCCTCTTCAAATTGTATGTGTTTTTAGGTGATTTCTTCATGACATTATGTCGCAGCGAAGACATCAAACTGTTTACTCTTCCTTTAGAAATCACCGGTCGTGGAAAACCGAAACGACATTTGGTGTAGAACTTGTCCTTGTTTCGGAATTTACGACGGCAGTACTTTCCACATCGATGGCTTTGGAAACGCAGAACTTTTTCTCTTAGGCTTTTCTTCTCCTTTGCGTTTGGAACAGCACACGTAGAATACTGTTGGATGAAACTCATCACTGAGTCTTCTGGATCCGTTCCAAATTTAGGTGCATCCTTGATCCACAGCAACATATGTATATGAGGAGCACCTCTTGCTTGGTACTCCTTTCTCCAGAAGAAATCCAACACCTCTCCAAGAGGTGGATTCTTCTTATTCATGATGAAAGACATCATAGCTTCAAATCTATGATTGAAGTACCTACATACATTGACTGGATCCAAAGAGCACAGTTCTCCGGGTGTCTTGAATTCGATGTTATCTACGTTAGCATTTGCCTCTCGTAGAAATTCAAGTAAGTCTTCCCAGCCATACTCGGCACAGCTCAGAGTGAGGAACCATGTGGGAGTACCTAAGTTCCTCAGCATACATTTTAAATCATCATGACGACGGTACCAGTACTCATTAGTATCACGCTGACACGCCATGAGATTAATCAGGTGAGAATCCAAAATACTGTCTTGGACATTGACTTTATCCATAAAGTCACTTGCCGAGATGTTTTGCATGTGTATACCACTTTTCAAGATGTGGTTCACTGCATATGACAGTCCAGACAGATCGCTTTCAAACAGGAGATGAAACAAATAGGGAATGCATTGTCGAAACCTAGCATCTCCTGCATACAATCGCAAAGTCCGGTATTCAGAAGCAGGAATTTGATGAGGTCGCTCATCATATCTTCCTCCCTGACCTGTTGGAAAAAGCTGTGGGAAACACCGAGCTTCCAAACTTTCCTCCCAAACACTAATGGGACTCCCTTTGGCTTGTTTCATTTGAAACAACTCAATAGCATTCCCCATGACTTCCTTGGAATGCAAAGGATGAACACTATAATGTTCATATATTTCTTCACTAGTAGAGGGTTCTACTTTCTCAATTTGACCAGCACACAAATCGCTATCCTCTTCCTCACTTACTTCCTCTTCTGCAACATATACATTCTTATAGTATTTATTATTTTTTTTCAAATACAATGTTGCCTTTTTAACTTTCCTAACATCTACTAAATCTTGCCATATTTTCTTATTCTTTGTCGGAACCCCATTAACTAAGATAACCAGAGGTTCCTCTTCCACTTTTTCTACTCCAATTGTGTTAATGTTTTTCTTCAAATCTAGAGGCAAATAAACAACTCTTCCCTTTAATCCTCTCTGTAAATCTGATGGAGGCAATTTCCCTGTCTTTGGCTCCATTCTTACAATAGCCTGAAAGGGATGGATACTTTGAATCAAAATAGATTCATAAGTATTTAAATCCTTCAATTCAGAAGGAATCTCAACCAATTCCAGATTATTATGAACTGCTCTAGCAGGCATCTGGTTTTGATTTAATTTGCAACAACAATAAGTACACACACGTTGATCAAATCCCAAATCAAAACAATTTTCTACCATCAAGTATGTTGCAAAATCCTTCCATTCACTATTATTTTCCCTTTCACTTTTTGCATATAAATCCACTAACTTAGTCTGATTCTTATAATAAGTGCGTCGACAACACACACAAGTGAAATTAGGCCTCTCACTTGATTTCACCTGAAACGTCGCAATTTCCCTCTGGAAATTATCTGTACTGGAAACCTGTACACTATCTTCCACATTACCCTCTTCTTCTGGGTCAATTTCAACATTCTCCTCTTTACTTCCAAAGTAACAAAACTCAATTTCTTCACATATGTTCTTCACATCTATTTCAGAACCATGCAAAAGAGCAGCGCATAATTGTTTAAGCATAATTGCTGGACTCTTAGCATAATACAACATTCTAACTAATTTCCTCACTTTATTATGATGCACTGCTAGCATCCTGAAATGATGAAAAACACTCTGGCATACTCTCCTGGAAAGACAAGCCAGTGAATGACCATGCAAACCTGTCACTTCTCTCACTCTGCAAGGATCTAATTCTTGCAACAACTTCATTTTCTGCTTCAAACTTTTCTTATTAAATGACCGTACAAAATCACAAAGCAAATTGATGGAATCCTGTCGCACACTGCAAATACTACTACACTTCCAGGTGTACACAGGACCCTTAGCACGTCTTCCTAAAACCTCATTACCTAACACCTCTTCTGCCTCTGTTGTCACAAGTTTTTCTTTTTCAACTGGACAACCATCTTTCACTTCATAAGCACGACCACTGGTGTCAACTGCATGCACCAAATCATTATCCTGGAAATAACTCTCCTCATTAAAAAATGCCTCACAGCTTGAACTATGCATCCATTCTCCAGAAAAAACTTCACAAAAATTACTACGATTAACTATTCTCTTCCATCTACTATTTCTTTTGAAATCATAAATTGCCTTGTTTAGCTTCCTAATTCTATTGATTATCAAAATAAATAACTTACGTTTAATTTCAAATGCCTGATCAATAACTTTCTCAAACTTTTTTTTTCTCTTATAAAAAAACAGTTTCTGTTGACCTTTCTTAATATTTTTTAACAAATTGCCAATTATCCTGTTGCGGAACATTCGTTTACGAATGTCCCTAAACTGTTGTTTCCTTCTACTATCATGCACAGAGTTATCTCTTGCTCTAGCAGTAACATTTTTGATTGGCCTTTCCTTTCCATTTGATTTGCTTATCTTTTTATGGACTGAAACATTTTCTGTAGTAATATTTTTTTTACTACACATATTTCTTATGAAATATTTTGTGCTCTTACCCGGTGCTTTCTTCGTGACTTGACAAATCTTTTTGTTAGAGGACTGCTGCTTATTTTGTTTCACCTGCTGTCTTTGACGTTTTGCAGCCTTTCTCTGTCTTTCTATTGTTGGCATGGTGAAATCTTGAAATGATCTGCAGTTGAATCTGTGGTAAAATATAATAAAAAATGTTATTAACCATTATTACCAAACAGTAAATCAATAACAATGATCAAAAACTTAACACACTACTTGACATTTTAAATAGAAGATTTTTTAGTCCTTGGCAAATTTACAATACAGAAATAGCAGAAAAGAAATGACATTTATATTTATGTTACCTGTGCTATTTTATATGTGAATCTGATCTAATTTTATGAGCATATTTTAATATTTTATTGAAGACACTACACATAACCTGTTTTTGAAGGTGTCTTTATTTTTAAATTAAACGGTTTACATTTTTACTTTTTATTAATTATACATTTTAAAAATAAATGTTTATATTTCCATAGGCTCAAGCAGGTCAGCTTCCCACCCTATGTCATATAATTCGGATAAATCTGCATCCTCATCACGCTCTTCTTCATCCTCAGGATTTAAATCATCCAATGGATCAACATCCACTGATGTTTCAATTACAAGTTCAATGATGAGGTCAAAATCAACTGATTGCAGATTGTCACTCATGTTGATGTTGTCTTTATCTTTAAAGAAAGATAACAACAATGAGATGTTGCAGAGTAAGAGACAAATCTCAGAGATTATAATAGTAAAATTGTTTAACAAGAGTAATATTTTGCAGCTAATATTTAGCCATGTCCAGCAATGCTGATCAGGTGAAGACTATGTCTAATTTTTCAGTGAACAGGACTCATCTCTTCTAAACCTTGGATAAGCCTCACCGACTCTGTGTGTCCTGCACATACTTAAATGTAAAGGGGCAGATTTATGTTAAATGGCACATCCCCAGGCATGCACCAGTTAACGTGCACCGCTGCTCTGCCACCCATGGTGTGCCGTATTTACAATCAGATAGGAGAAAACTGCGTCAAAACCCTGCGCCTGCTTTAAGCAGGCATAGGTCTTGACGCAACATTGTGGAGATGGGGCACCCCTGAGCCTTGCTTGAGCTGCATCGCACTTGCGATACAACTCCAGCAATCACTACCTTTACATCACAGATACATCACGCATCTGTGCCATTTTTGCCCCATGATGCCCCGCATTGTAAATGCAGCACACCATGGGTGGCGGAACAGCGGCACAGGATGACTGACACATCCCTGGTGATGCACCAGTCATCATAAATCTATCCCTAATCTTCTTATCTTGTTACAGATGAACCGCCATATGTACCATCAAACTATTTTGCATTTCCTAAATAGCGAATTTTAAGGAATAAATAGCAATTCTTTTCCATTCCTAATTTGCAATGAGCAAATTGCTAATTGCAAGTTACCCATTCATTTCCATGGGCTAGGAGCCTCATAGGAATGAAGGTTTAATTTGCGATTAGCAATTTGCTCATCACAAATTAGGAATTTTTCCAAGGGTGCAGGGGTGTCTCAAGAACACCCTGCTGCACCCCTGAAAAAGAAATCTGGGGGCATATGGCACACATACATGCCCTAAGGGCATGTGTTGGCGTCATATGGGACCTTTAGTTTTTTTGAAAAAAAGCTTTTTGAAAAGAATTCACAAATTACCACCAATTTACCACAATAGTTTCCAAATCCTTAATGTCATTTTTTTACATATTTTTTGTTTGATACATTGCATTTAAGTAATCGCAAAATTTGCAAATCCTTCAGTGCAATCGCAAAATAAGGAATAGCAAATGTTGCTATTCCTTATTTTGCATCAAACTTGTTTGATACATACCATTTGTCTAATTAGCATTCGCAAAGGCCGAAATTCGCAGAATTTTGATCTTTGCGAATGCTAATTAGCTTGATACATATGGCCCCAAGTGAGGCCTGTCTTGCAACATGGTGCATCTTTTGCATCACTGCTGCATCGGTTTCATGTGGTACGTTTTTTTTACACCTTGACATATCTGCCTAAAAGCATCAATTTGTAATTTTGTCGCCTCATAGCAAATCTTTTGCACCGCCGCTGCATCATAAAAGTGATGCACAGTGGCGCAAAAGAGGCATACACCTATCATAAATCTGTCCCTAGCATTTTAAATGATTAATCCAGGATGACGATAAGGTGTGGCCTATCCAGAGGTTTGTTTAAGGTGAGGCCTACTCAGGATTGCAGATTAAAGTTACGCTTGATGAAGAATACAGAGGACATAATACATGTAAAGCTCTACCAATGAAGTAAGTGATGTCCACTTCATTGTGCCAGTCATCATAAATCTATCCCTAAGCTTCTTATCTTGTTAGACATCAACCGCCATATGTATCATATAACTATTTTGCATTTCCAAAATAGCGAATTTTAAGGAATAAATAGCGATTCTTTACCATTCCAAATTTGCGATGAGCAAATTGCTAATTGCAAATTACCCATTCATTTCCATGCGCCAGGATGCCCATATGAAAGAAGGTGCAATTTGCAATTAGCAATTAGCTCATCGCAAATTAGGAATTTTTCCAAAGGTGTAGGGGTGTCTCAATAACACCCTGCTGCACCCCTGAAAAAGAAATTTGGGGGCATATGGCGCACATAAATTTTAACAACATTCCTTTACCTCAAAAACGATTTTCAATTCATAATTTGAAAACACTGCCCAAAGGGAAATTACTTAAAATGTCCTTAAGACACATGAAAGTGTTTTTTTATTGCCTTTCCAGCATGGTTGGGTCACTTTTAACATGGCTATGTAACACAAACATTTAAAATCTAAATTTAACATGCACAGGTGGGAGCATATTTACAAGCAATTTGCGCCACAGAGAAAGGTCTTACATTAAAATGGGAAAAATAACATCAGGGACAGTCAATTGCCTTATAAAGAAGCATACACCATTATGTCCTTGTCATAAATTTAAAAACAATTCCTTTTCCCCAAAAACGATTTTCAAATCATAATTTCAAAACACTGCACATGGGAAAATTACTTAAAATGTCCTTAAGACACATAAAAGCGTTTTTTAATTGCCTTTGCAGCATGTTTGTATCACTTTTAACATGGCTATGTAACACAAACATTAAAAATCTAAATTTTCCTTGCACAGGTGGGAGCATATTTACAAGCAATTTGCGCCACATAATTCATAATTTTCTCCTTAAAGCACACTATTCTCTATCTAAATTAAATAAATATTTTCTCACCTTAGCAAATACTTTGAGTTTCAAAACAGTCTCAGAAACACACCAATTTGTCTTCAGCAGAGCAAAAGGTATGCACTCCAGAGTCTGCAGCTATCAAAAGCACAGAAATGCTGTAATTCTTCACACATATCTCTCATGTCACCCAATCAAAACTCTTCCCTCACTTTTTTTCAAATGAAAACCCTTCCCCCCTCTGCCCTTTCTGCCTTTTCTGCATGGCAACCACCTCTTGGAAGACTTCTGTTGTTTGCAAGTTCACACAACAATGTTGCAATTGAACTCTGAACTCTCAGTGCACCTGCATATCCAGTGCATTCTTTCATTTAATGATTTTTTATTGACCATTCAAAATACATCTTTCAAATAACTCATCCGTGCACCCTAACTTTCTGTTTTCAGCAATCAAAATCCACCAATCACTGTTACTGCTTCATGAACACAGAAACTCCACAGTTTTTTTCATTTTAAACTCTCATTTTTTCAACTGCCATTTCATTGCCACACTTCATCTGACTGCAGGAGAACCTTCTCTCACCATGTTTTCTGTCTGGATTGTTGGACATAGTTATATTCACTGGGCTCAAAGGTACACTGAAAACAGGAATTTACCTAACCTCAATTTACAAGATGTGGAAATTAAGTGGTTTGGCCACAGAGGATTAAAATGTCACCAATTGATACCATTGGTGAAAACCTTTATGCATTTGCCCAAACCTGACCTGTTATTTGTGCACTGTGGAGGTAATGACTTGGGCACTTTGACTGGTGTAGGTCTGGAAATGCTTTTAAAGGACACCTTTGAGCAATTAATGGCACTTTTTCCTCAGACTGCCTTGGTATATTCAAATATATGCCAAAGACAGAAATGGAGGTGGTCAAACCAATTTTGTCCACAAATTGAGAAGTTGAGGAAGCATGTAAACAAATCTGTTTCAGCTTACATGAGAGACCATGGAATGGGCTCCCTGTACAACAATAACTTGCGTTACTACATGCAAGATATCTACAGAGGAGATGGAGTTCACTTCTCAGATGAGGGCAACAGAATTTTCACTCTGAATTTAAGAATGTGCATTGGTACCTACTTATAAGTACCTAAATGTACCATAAACCCAAAAGCTCTTCTCAGAGCTACCCTACATCTGATCACTCACAATTATTATTTTACTCTAACATTTTTCACTAATTTTCAACAAAGTACGCTCCCTGGGGCGCTACCCGGTACGCGAACCGGGAGCTAACCTCGCGAAATTTTTTAAAAAAATGTTTTTTTTTCGCACATATGGGCCTCCTCAGCCACCCTCACAAAACCTAGGGGGTCAAGATAAGTCTACCGTGCCCCCTTCTACCCATTCTGAACATTATTTGCCCTTCATCTTGTATCTTAATTCGACCGAAACACAAAATGGTGGACTCCCTTTACGCTTAAGGTTCGCGAACCGGGGCGCTCAACGGTTCGCGTACCGGGTCGCTCCCTGGGAAGCGCACCATCAAAAAAGGTGGGAAAGTAGTTCACAGAAAAGCCACTGGAGACAATTTCACCAAATATAGACTAGCTCATACTACATACCAATCCCTACCATTTTCACAAATTTGATTGGAATTCCATTTAGCCATTTGGCCTGTAGACCTCTCTAAATACCGTGAGGTAAATTACTTCACAAAACACATCTGAAGTGTTGGAATTGACAACCAATTAAAATGTTACTTTCATTTTCTACTTTTTTTACCTCACATTTGATTGGTTATATACCTGAATATATATAAAGGAAGAGAAGAAAACACAGCCATTTTGACTACTACTTCTTGGTGTACATTTCAATAGGATTTTCACTAATTCCTTCAACTTCTATCTAAAGGTAAGTTTTTATTTTTAAAACAGAAGTATATTGTGCACTATAAGTTAATATGGTAAACTTTTTCTGATAGTTATATACTATCCCTCTGTAGTAGTTATAGATTTAGATAGACTTCTCTGTTATAGTTATGGATGGAGTTAGGCTTCTCTTGTATAATTATGAATTTACTTACGTTAAATCACATACACTTTTTTATATTCCTACTTCCACTCTGATACTATACACTGCCCAAAATTAATCCCAACAGTGCCCTATCTCTACTAATATATATTTTTTTAATCTAAATTTCAGGCAAAATGGAAGGCGAACAGAAAGTTGAATTTCAAATTGTCCTGCAAGAGAGCAGCCAAGAAATCAATGATGAAAATGATATTGAATTTTTCGATGAAACTTTAGACAAAGAACTACTGCAATGTGTACAAGCAGTAGATAACCTCCTTGAAAATGAGGACATTTTACACCCTCAGAGACTACAATGTATATTCAATGATAATTATGAAATTTCTGACAATGAAATGTTAGAAAGTTTAATAAATTATGAAACACAATCACAATAAGAAAAATGCTTAAAAAATAAAGAAAATAAAAAATAATCAACAAAACCAACAATCAATTAACATACAGCATTTGAAAAGTCTATCATTCATTTTTCATTGCAGTACGCTGCCCAGAAAGCTTCCCGGTTCGCGGACCGGGCGCTCCCCACGCAAAAAAAAAAAATAATTTTTTTTTGTTTTTTTTGCCCCGCGGGGCCCTTTTAAAACCTCCACATTAAACCTAGGGGGTCAGGGAGGATCTAGTATGCCCCCTTATGGTTATTTCCCCCTTTGTTTTGGCCTCCTCTTGTCTCTCAATCCTACCGAGAGACAAGATGGCGGCCGCTCCGGACTGTTTAGAATGTTGACAGACACCGGAGAGCCAATCAGCTTAGCTACGCGAAGTTCCGGTACGCTTAAGGTCCGCGGACCGGAGCGCTGCCCAGAGCGCGCTTACAGATATATATATTTTTTTAAACGTTAATTTCTCAAAATCCACTGGAGCACATATATTGAGACCTAGAAAAGGCACATCGGGCTACCAGTCCCCACAATTTTGCCAAGTTTCATGCAAATCCATTCAGCCGTTCGGGCTAAAAGTGAGGCCAACCGCCCTATGGAAAACTCAATGTTAAAAACACGTTTTGGGACCCCCCTTTTTTCTCGGCCCCCCCTTGACGAACCCCCCCCAAATTTACAAGGGCTGCTCAGAAACAAAATGTTCCATTTTCCAGAAAATTTCAGCCAATTCCGTCCACAAACGCCAAAGTTATTAGACATAGAATTTTCAAAAATCCCATAGGGAAAAAATCCTAACTATATATACCTACTGGCGACCGCCAGTAGGTAATATATATATATATATATATATATATATATATATATATATATATATATATATATATATATATATATATATATATATATATATATATTACCTACTGGCGGTCGCCAGTAGGTAGTTATAGTTAGGATTGATTTCCATAGGGAAATCGCAACATTCTATTGGGAATAACTTTAGCGCCGGTTGAGGAATCTGCCTGAATTTGTCAGCAACTTTGCCTCGCGGCTCTCCGCTCCTTCCCTAAAAGTTTGGGGGGGATTCGTCAAGCGGGGGCCGAGATAAAAGGGAGGTCCCAAAACGTGTTTTCCCCATGTTAATTTCCATAGGGCGGTCTGTCGCACTTTTAGCTCGAACGGCTGAATGGATTTTCACCAAACTTGGCAAAATTGTAGGGACTGGTAGCCCGATGTGCCTTTGCTATGTCTCAAGATATGTGCTCCAGAGGATTTTGAGTAATTTAGGTTAAAAAAAATGTATATATCTGTAAGCGCGCCCCGGTGCGCGTACCGGGGAGCTCTCTGGGCGCGCCACGCCACTTGCGCACGGGAAGCTGATCGGCTCTCGGGTGTCTGTAAACATTCGAAACAGTCCGCAGCGGCCGCCATCTTGTGTCTCGGCGGGATCGAGACACAAGAGGTGGCAAAAAACAAAGGGTGAAATGACCAAAAGGGGGCAGGGTGCACCCCCCCTGGCCCCCTAGGTTTGATGTGGGGGCCATAAAAGGGTCCCTCGGGTAAAAAAAAAAAATAATTTTTTTTCGATTTTCGCGGGGGGAGCGCCCGGTACGCGCACCAGGGAGCATACGGGGGAGCGTACTTTGGTGAAAAATAGTGAAAATAATAGTGTAAAATAATCATTTTGAGTGATTACAGTTGAAAAGAGCTTTTGGGTTCTGTGGCTGTTTTAGGTACCTACAAGTACGTCCCACACACACGCACACAACCCCAAACCCCCACACCCACACACTCCCCACACACACCTCACACACGCACACCTCCACCCACACCCAAACACCCCACACCACCACACCGACACCTTACACATCCACACCCACAACCACACATTCCACACACCCAAACACACACACACACCTCACCCCCCAACACACACACACCCACACACAGATACCTCACAGACACACCTCACACATCCCACACACACACCTCCCCCCACACACACCCCACACACACCTCACACACCCACACATCCACCTACATCCAAACACCCCACACACCCACACCCACAAACACACCTTACACACCCACATCCCCACCCACACCCACATACCCCACACACCTATACACCTCATCCCCCCAGCCACACACACACACATAGACACCTCACAGACACACCCCGCACATCCCCCACACACATCTCCCCCACCCCCACACATGGGGAAAATTCAGTGAAACACTAAAATAATAATTTAAAGTTCTTAGAGGTAGGGTATCTCTGAATAGAGTTGTTGTGTTGTGTGGGTGATTTAAGAACCAACATGTAGGTACCAATGCAGAGTCTTAAATTCAATGTACACCGTTTCCTCTGTAGATAATTTGCATGTTGTTATAGAAGTTATTGTGGTATATGGAATCCATACCATAGTCTGTCAGGAAAGCATAAAGAACATGGAGGCAGGAAAGAGATGTCAAATACACATTGGAGGTAATATAGTGGGAGAAAGGAAGTATCTATGAGCAAAATTACTATGTAAAACAAAAAAGTTGCACAGTATACTATAAGTCTGACTTTACATTATAATCAATTTGGTAGTAGTTTAAGAATTACATATAAAAATGAACAATGTCTCAAACAATTTTCGAATTATTAAATATAAATTTATTTTTGAGATTCATTTTCAAAATTTGATAGAACGTCTAACATTTGACTGTCCGAAATGTCCTCTTTTTGAGTGAACATAACTTCCAACATTTGACTGTCAGAAACGTCCTCATATTGAATTAAAAAATCCACAGATTCTACACATTGTAGAAGTTCATGGTCCCGTGATTCATCCATGAATTCCATGTCATTGGGTTCAATGATTTCTTCATTGTTCATCTCTAGGACAATTTCAAAGGAAACGTTCTGTTCTCCTTCCATTTTTGTGCTGAAATTTGCATAAAAAAAAGCCGTAGAAATATGGCACTGTTGGGTTTAAGTTCAGACAGGAAGTTTTGATTTTTTAACAGTGAAGTTAACTTTGGGCAATGTATGGTAACAGGCAGGAAGTAGAAATATAAAAAAGTGCCTGTAAAGAAACGTAAGTAAATTCATAATTATAGCAGAGAAGCCTAAGTCAATCCATAAATATAACAGAGGAGCCTATCTCTATCTATACCTATAGCAGAGGGACAGTAAATAACTATCAGAAAAAGTTTTTACAAATTAACTTAAAGTGCCCCTTACAAATTATCAACTTACTTTACAGAGAGGTGAAGAAGACAAAATGCGAAAATCCTTTCAAGATGTACTTCAAGTAGTTGTAGTCAAAATGGCCGTGTTTCCCTCTCATTTTTCATTTATATTCATGTACATAACCAATCAAATGTCAGGAAAAAAAAATTGAAAATGAAAGTAACATTTTAATTGGTTGTAAATTCTAACACTTCAGATGTGTTTTTGTGAAGTAATTTACCTCAGGGTATTTAGAGAGGTCTACAGGCTAAATGGCTCAATGGAATTCCATCGAATTTGGGAAAATTGTAGGGATTGTTATGTAGTATGAGCTATTCTATATTTGGTGAAAGTGTCTCCAGTGGTTTTTGTGTAAATTAACTTTTAAAAATTTTTTGAGAGCGCTTCCCGGTGCCCGCCCCGGTACGCGTACCGGCAGCGCTACGGGAGTCCTCCATTTTGTTTTTGGTAGATTTTAGACAGAAAATGGAGGACAAACAACATTGGGAATGGGTATAAGGGGGCATCGTAGGCACTCCTTGACCCTCTATGTTTTGTGAGGGGGTCTTAGGAGGCCCAAATAGGCAAAAAAAACAACATTTTTTTTATTTTTCGCAGGGGGAGCGCCCGGTACGCGCACCGGGAAGCATACCGGGGAGCGTACTATGGTGAAAAATAGTGAAAAAAGTTAGAAAAAGATAATCATTTGGAGTGATCAGAGATAGGGTAGCCCTGAAAAGGGCTTTTGGGTTCTGTGGCTGATTTAGGTACCTACAAGTAGGTACCACTGCACGTCTTAAAGTCAGGAGGAATATTCTATTCCCCTCATCTGAAAAGTGCACACCATCTTCCCTGTAGATATCTTGCATGTTGTAACGCAAGTTATTATTGTATATTGAACCCATTCCATAGTCTCTCATGTAAGCAGAAACAGATTTATTCACATGTTTCCGTGCTTTCTCAAATTGTGGACAAAATTGATTGGACCAGTTCCATTTCTGTCTTTGGCAAATATTGGAAAATACCAAGGCAGTTTGAGGAAAAAGTGCCATCAATTGTTCAAAGGTGTCCTTTAAAAGCATTTCCAGACCTACCCCAGTCAAAGTGCCCAATTCATTTCCTCCACGGTGCACAATTAAAGGGTCAGGGTGTGGCAAATGCAAAAAGGTTTTCACCAATGGTATCAATTGGTGACATTTCAATCCTCTCTGGCCAATCCATTTAATCTTCACATTTGGTAAGTCAAGGTTGTGAAAATTTCTGGTAGATGCATACCTTTGAGCCCAGTGGATATAGCTATGTCCAATAATCCAGACAGAATACATGGTGAGAGGAGATTCTGATGCAGTCAGATGTAGTATGGAAAAGAAATGGCAGTTGGAACAATAGGAGTTTGCAAAAAAAAACTGTGGAGTTTCAGTGCTCTTGAATCAATGCAACAAGCAATGATTGGTAGAATGAGATAGTTGAAAACTGAAAGTTAGGGTGCATGGTTGTGTTCTGTGTAAGAAGTAATTTGAATGGTTAAAAAAAAGTCATTTAAAGAAACCTTGTACCAGAAAAGCTGGTGTATTCGCAGGTCAAACATCCTTGATGAGGTGATTTGCAACATTGTAGAATAAACTTTTAACCCTGGGAGCTCAGTGAGGAGGGAGTTGCTATGGTAACAGGTAGAAAGGGCCGAGGGGGGAAGGGTGTTGGTTTGAAAATACAGAGGGAAGAGATTTGATTGGTAACCATGAGCAATATGTGTGTAGAATTAGAGGTTTTCTGTGCCTTTATGGTTTGCAGTGCCTGGAGAACATACCTTTTACTCTGCTAAAGAAATATTGGAGTGTGTATCTGACACTGTTCTGAATCTCCTAAAATATTTGTAAAGTTGAGTTATGATTCATTTAATATACATAGAGACTTGTATACTCTATGGAGAAGATTTGGAAGCAAATTGTGGTTTTTTAATGTTGCTTTGTGTCATGCTTTTTGATAATGCTTGGTAAAAAGTTTTTACTGCATAGAGTAATTGTATTTTGTAAAATTGTGAAGTTTTAGTCGTGACATGGAATGCTTCTACATAGGACCTGTGCTGTGTTTTGTAAATGTGATGTCAAAAACAATTTTGGGAAAAATGAATGGCTTTTACTTTTTTTAAAAGGAATAAAGAATGTGTGCATGTTTAAAGAAATACATTTGACTCTTTACAATGATGTTACCTGTGTTAACTCAGTGTAGGAAGCATATTGAGTTTGTTTGCATAAAGGAATTGTATTTTGTAAAATTGTGAAGCTCCATGTGAAAGCTTTTGCCTCAGTCTTATACCTGTTGTGAGGCAGATGTTTGTACATAGGATCTGTGCTATTTTGGGGAAAAGGAATGGTTTTTACATTTTTGAGTATAATGTGGCGCAGAGGTTTAAAAAGTGACGCATCTAACTACATGCGTCACTTTTTAAATATGGTGCAAAAAAGTACATGTTTGGGCTTTCCTGGGGAGCGCAGGATGTGAGGCTTGTATCTAAGAGTGCAGTGGACTAGGCTCCATGAAGCCTATCCCCGTCTGCATTCTTAGACACAGGTGTCAATTTGACTCTTTACAATGATGTTACCTGTGTTAACTCAGTGTAGGAAGCATATTGAGTTTGTTTGCATAGAGGAATTGTATTTTGTAAAATTGTGAAGCTCCATGTGAAAGCGTTTGCCTCAGTCTTATCCCTGCTGTGAGGCAGATGCGTGTACATAGGATCTGTGCTATTTTGGGGAAAATGAATGGTTTTTAAATTTTTGAGTATAATGTGGCGCAGAGGTTTAAAAAGTGACGCATCTAACTACATGCGTCACTTTTTAAATATGGTGCAAAAAAGTACATGTTTGGGCTTTCCTGGGGAGCGCAGGTGGTGAGGCTTGTGTCTAAGAGTGCAGTGGACTAGGCTCCATGAAGCCTATCCCCGACTGCACTCTTAGACACAGGTGTCAATTTGACTCTTTACAATGATGTCTCCTGTGTTAACTCAGTGTAGGAAGCATATTGAGTTTGTTTGCATAGAGGAATTGTATTTTGTAAAATTGTGAAGCTCCATGTGAAAGCGTTTGCCTCAGTCTTATCCCTGCTGTGAGGCAGATAGTTGTACATAGGATCTGTGCTATTTTGGGGAAAATAAATGGTTTTTACATCTTTGAGTATATTGTGGCGCAGAGGTTTAAAAAGTGACACATCTACCTACATGCGTCACTTTTTAAATATGGTGCAAAAAGGTACATGTTTGGGCTTTCCTGGGGAGCGTAGGATGTGAGGCTTGTATCTAAGAGTGCAGTGGACTAGGCTCCATGAAGCCTATCCCCGTCTGCATTCTTAGACACAGGTGTCAATTTGACTCTTTACAATGATGTTACCTGTGTTAACTCAGTGTAGGAAGCATATTGAGTTTGTTTGCATAGAGGAATTGTATTTTGTAAAATTGTGAAGCTCCATGTGAAAGCGTTTGCCTCAGTCTTAACTCTGCTGTGAGGCAGATGCTTGTACATAGGACCTGTGCTGTGTTTACTAAATGTGATGTCATAAACTATATTGGGGAAAATAAAAAAAAATAGATGCGTCTGTTTTTAAACCTCTGCGCCACATTATACTCAAACATTTAAAAGCCATTTATTTTCCCCAAAATCGTTTTTGACATCACATTTAGGAAACACAGCACAGGTCCTATGTACAAGCATAGGCTTCATGAAGCCTAGTCCACTGCACTCTTAGACACAGGCCTCACCACCTACGCTTCCCAGGAATGCCCAAACATGTACCTTTTTGCGCCATATTTAAAAAGTGGCGCATGTAGGTAGATGCGTCTCTTTCTAAACCTCTGCGCCACATTATACTCAAAAATGTAAAAGCCATTCATTTTACCCAAAATCGTTTTTGACATCACATTTAGGAAAGACAGCACAGGTCTTATGTACAAGCATTCCATGTCATTACTGAAACCTCACTATTTTACAAAATACAATTCCTCTATGCAAACAAACTGAATATGGTTCCTACACTGAGTTAACACAGGTAACATCATTGTAAAGAGTCAAATTGACGCCTGTGTCTAAGAGTGCAGTCAGGGATAGGCTTCATGAAGCCTAGTCCACTGCACTCTTAGACACAAGCTTCATCACCTACACTCCCCAGGAAAGTCAAACATGTACCTTTTTGCGCTATTTTTAAAATGTGACGCATGTAGGTAGATGCATCACTTTTTAAACCTCTGCGCCACATTATACTCAAAAATATAAAAGTCAATTATTTTCCTCAAAATCGTGTTTGACATCACATTTAGGAAGCACAGCACAGGTCCTATGTACAAGCATTCCATGTCATTACTGAAACCTCACTATTTTACAAAATACAATTCCTCTATGCAAACAAACTCAATATGCTTCCTACACTGAGTTAACACAGGTAACATCATTGTAAAGTACATAACACTTGACAGAGGTATAATGTGGCGCAGAGGTTTAAAAAGTGACACATCTACCTACATGTGTCACTTTTTAAATAGGGTGCAACAAGGCACATGTTTTATACCGCCAATGCGTCACAAAAAGTGACGCATCAGTAGCGCAAAACTGACGCATGGCTTTATAAATGAGGCTCATCTTTTTCTTGCACACTACTCCAGTTTAGTCCACTGCACTCTTGGACACAAGCCTCACGTTTTGTGCTCCCCTGGGGAGTCTTCATCTCATCTGCACTCCTGCTAAGGTGTGAGAATCGTATCACATGGGGAAAGCCCCATGTGAAAGCGTTTGCCTCAGTCTTATCCCTACTGTGAGGCAGGTGCAAGATTTTGACATAACAGTTTCCTAAAAGTGACGCAGTGAAGTTTTATAGATTTCACTGTGTCATTATTACAAGGCTTTTTGCAGAGAATGACCCCTCTCTGTACATTACACTTGACAGATGTATAATGTGGTACAAAAGGATTTAAAAATGACGCATCTACCTACATGCGTCACTTTTTAAATATGGTGCAACAAGGCACATGTTTTATGATGCCAATGCGTCACAAAAAGTGACGCTTCAGTAGCGCAAAACTGACGCATGGCTTTATAAATGAGGATCAATTATGTCATCTGGTGTTACCTGAGAATAGGAAGTAGATTGTGCAGATGAGGTGAGACATGTCCAGAGGGACAGAGGAGGTGAGGTTTATGATCAAGACTGTAGTGGGAGAGAGGGCTTTCCCGGGAAGCATAGGTGGTGAAGCCTGTGTATAAGAGTGCAGTGGACTTAGACACAGGTCTCATCTTCTTTGTACCTGTGGACAGAGCTGTCTTCCACTATACTCTTCAATACAGGCCTCACCTTTTGTGTACCCCTGGAGAATCCTCACCTGATCTGTAACCCTGAATAGATCGTTTGCTTTTTGTCATTGCTTTGTTGTTTGGTAATAGTGGTCTATAATGTGCTATTTTTTTCTTTAACACAGATTGAAATCAAGATTTCAAGAGTTAGCAAACATGCCCACAAGGGAAAGGACAAGAAAACAACGTAACCGAGAAAAATCAAAAACAGCAACGGAATTACAGTACTCTTCCACAACAAATACTTCAAAAAACAGGAACCAAGCTCCTGGTAAGACAACTAAGTCTTTTATTCAGAACATATGTACTTAAAAAAAAATTAATGGACAGCATGTAGAAAAAGAAAATGAGAGAGTAAATTTGAAAAGGAAGGAGAGAACCTCAAAGAATCCTACAACTGGAGCAGGAGAGAATAATATGTATAGGAATAGAAGGCAGAATCAGTTTAGAGATATTCGTAGACGAATGTTTCGCAATAGGGTGGTTTTAAATTTGTTAAAAAACATTAGGAAAGGTAAACAGAGAGCTGCTTTTTATAAGAAAAAGAAAAGTGTAGAGAAGATTGTTGATCAGGCTTTTGAAGTTAAGAAAAAATTATTTATTTTAATAATCAATAGAATTAGGACACTTAACAAGACAATTGATGTTTTCAAATCAAATCGTAGATGGAAAAGAGTAATTATTCGGACTAATTTTTGTAAATTGTTTCAGGAGAATGGATGCACAGTTCAAGTTGTGAGCCATTTTTTAATGAGGAGAGTTACTTCCAGGATAATGATTTAGTGCATGCAGTCGACACCTGTGGTCGAGCGTATGAAGTGAAAGACGGTTGTCCGATTGAAAAAGAGAAACTTGTGCCTAGAGAACCAGAAGAGGTGTTAACTGATGACGTTTTAGGGAGACGTACTAAGGGTCCAGTGTACACTTGGAAGTGGAGTAGTATTTGTAGTGTGCGACAGGAATCAATTGATTTGTTTTGTAATTTCTTACGTACATATAGTAAGAAAAGTCTAAAGCAGAAAGTGAAGTTGTTGCAAGACTTAGATCCTTGTAGAGTGAGAGAAAACACAGGTTTGCAAGGGCATTCACTGGCTTGTCTTTCTAGAAAAGTCTGTCAGAGTGTTTTTCATCATTTTAGGATGTTAGCAGTGTATCATACCAAAATGAGGAAATTAGTGAGAATGTTGTATTATGCAAAAAGTCCAGCACTTAAGCTTAAACAATTAAACAGTGCTCTTTTGCATAGAACTGAATTAGATGTGAAGAAGATTTGTGAAGAAATTGAGATTTGTTATTTTGGTGAAAAAGAGGACAGTGTAGAAATTGAGACAGCAATTCAAGGTAATGTGGAAGACAATGTACAGATTTCAAAGACAGAAAAGTTTGAGCAGGAAATTGCCAGGTTTAAGGTGAAATCAAGTGAAAGGCCGAATTTTACTTGTGTGTGTTGTCGACGAAGTCATTATAAGCATCAAACGAGATTAGTTGATTTATATGTAAAAAGCAAAAAGATGAATAATTACGAGTGGAAAGATTTAGCAACTTATTTGTGGGTGGAGAATTGTTTTGATTTGAGTTCTGAACAGCGTATTTGTAAATATTGTTATGATAAATTAAATCAAAACAGAATGACTGCTAGAGCTGTTCATAATAATCTGGAGTTGGTAGACATTCCCCCTGAATTGATGGATTTAAATACATATGAGTCTATTTTGATTCAATGTGTCCACCCTTTGCAGGCAATTGTTCGCATGGAGCCTAAGATAGGGAAATTGCCTCCTACAGATTTGCAGAGAGGATTAAAGGGAAGAGTTGTTTATTTGCCTCTAGATTTAAAAAAAGATATTGATACAATTGGTATAGAAAAAGTAGAAGAGGAACCTTTAGTTATTCTAGTTAATGGGGTTCCGACAAAGAGTAAAAAAATCTGGCAAGATTTAGTGGATGTTAGGAAACTCAAAAAGGCAACGTTGTATTTAGTCAAAAACAATGAGTATTATAAACATGTATGTGTTGCAGCAGAGGAAACAGCTGCAGATGAAGACAGTGATTGTTCAGTCGGCCAAATTGAAAAAGTTGATGTCTCTAGAAGTGAAGAAATATATGAACATTATACTGTTCATCCTTTGCATTCCAAAGAAGTAATGGGGAATGCAATTGAATTGTTTCAAATGAAAGCAGCAAAAGGAAGTCCCGTTAGTGTATGGGAAGAAAGTTTGGAAGCTCGTTGTTTTCCACAGCTATTTCCAACAGGTCGAGGTGGACGATATGACGATCGACCACTTTAAATTCCTGCATCTGAATATCGAACTGTAAGATTATATGCTGAAGATCCAAGGTTTCGCCAATGCATTCCCTATTTGTTTCATCTACTGTATGAAAGTGACTTGTCTGGGCTTTCTTATGCAGTAAACCATATACTGAAAAGTGGAGCACATCTGCAAAATGTTTCGGCGAGGAACTTTATGGGGAAAGTGAATCTGCAAGATAATATTCTGGAATCTCATCTAATCAATCTCATGGCATGTCAGCGTGGTACAAACGAGTATTGGTACCGTCGTCATGGGGAATTAAAATGTATGCTAAGAAACTTAGGAACTCCTACATGGTTCCTCACTCTTAGCTGTGCCGAGTATGCATGGGATGACTTACTTCAATTTCTACGAGAGGCAAATGCAAATATACAAAATATAGAATTCAAAACACCTGGAGAACTGTGTTCTTTGGATCCAGTAAATGTATGCAGATATTTCAATCATAGATTTGAAGCTCTGATGTATTTTATTACCAACAAAAAAATCCTCCCCTTGGAGAGGTTTTGGATTTCTTTTGGAGAAAGGAGTATCAAGCGAGAGGTGCTCCTCACATACATATGTTGTTGTGGATTAAAGATGCACCCAAATTTGGAACAGATTTGGATGAGACAGTGATGAGCTTTATTGAAGAGTATTCAACATGTGCTGTTCCGAAAACTACTGAAGAAAACAGTTTAAGGCAACAAGTTTTACGCTTTCAATCCCATCGTTGTGGAAAGTACTGTCGTCGAAAATTCAGAAACAAGGACAAGTTCTACACAAAATGGCGTTTCGCCTTTCCACGACCAGTGATTTCTAAAGAAAGAGTAAATAATTTGATGTCTTCTCTGCGACATACTGTGACGAGGAAATCACCAAAAAATACATTCAATTTAAAAAGAAACGAAGAATCCAAGTACATCAACGACTACAACCCAGTGATTTTGTCCATGTGGAATGCTAACATGGATATTCAATTCGTTGCTGACAACTCTATTGCTGTGGCTCGATATGTGACGTCTTACATCACAAAAAAAGAAAAGACAGAACTGAAGGAAATGTGGGAGGACATTTCACATGAAAAGAGTCTAAGCAAGAAATTATACAGTTACAGTCTGAAGATGTTGTCGCATCGAGAAATTGGAGCATATGAATGTTCTGATCGATTGTCATCAGCAAGTCTATATGCCAAATCTAGAACCATCATTTGGGTGAGTCTAGGTCTTGCTGCAACACGAAATCGAGTTTTGAAATCTGTACAAGAAATAGAGTATTTGGCGAAGAAAGAACCAGAAGGTACAGATATTTTGAAGACAAACATGTTGGATACATACTATCCAAATAGAAGTCCTCACCTTGAGAACGTTTGTCTCTATGAAGTTCTGCAAAGATATATTTATAAGAGGAACATCAGAGAAGATATCAATAATGGAATATATGGAATCATTGGATGTGAAGGATGTGTAGTGAAACAGAAAAAAGGTCATTTGATTAATCATCGAAAATTGAGTTGTGAAAATCCAGACAAAAGAGAATTTTACTATTTGGCTCTTTTGCAACTCTTTAAACCATGGCGAGAAGAAGAGGAACTACTTGGAGATTTTCTCTGTTATGAAGACTCTTTTAATGCTACGAAGGATACCATAGAATGTCCCATTTTTCCAAATTATCTGCAAATGTTGAATGAAGAAATAGAGCAAGAAACAACAATTGCTGCAGAGATTGCGAGATATAGTTCTCAAGGCAGTCAGAGTTCTGCTTCATTGAGTCAGGATCCACTAGGAGGACCAATTATCCAAAATGAAGCTGCCACTGCCATGGATGAAGTGGAAAGAGCTATGGAGCAAGCTGAAGAGGATGTAATTAATTTAGAAGATTTGGTGAAACAATTAAACCTTGAGCAGAAACTGATATATGACGAAGTCACAGAACAGGTTGAACATGGATTGAGTCATGAGAAGAAAGAGTGCTCATGTACATCATTTAAGCCTGTCCGACTGTATGTGAGTGGAGAAGCGGGAACTGGAAAAAGTTTTCTGATTAAAGCAATTGCATCTTATCTGCAGAAAAGGACTGAATCACCGCTGTCTTGTGTTGTTACCGCTCCAACTGGGCTGGCAGCACATAATATTAAAGGGATTACTTTACATCGTTTACTGATGCTGCCAGTGGAGCATGATAACAAATTGCAATATCACAAGCTATCTGGAGATGCGTGTTCTGAAGTGTCGAGAGTACTGAAGAAAATGAAACTTCTTATAATTGATGAAGTAAGCATGGTGTCAAATATAATGCTTGCTTTTGTGCATTTGAGAATGCAAGAAATTCTTAGAACAGACTATGATGTTTTATTTGGAGGAAAACATATTATTGTTTTTGGAGATCTTCTGCAGTTGACTCCAGTGAAAGGACAACCTGTGTTCAAAATGCTCACGCATGAAGATACCAGGAAGTGCCTAGGAAGCATTGGAAACGTTAATATATGGTTAAACTTCAAATATGCAGAACTGCTTCAAAATATGCGACAAGCAAAGGATGAAGATTATAAAAATATTTTACAAGATGTAAGAATCGGAAAAGTAAGTGAGCATGGGAAAGAAGCATTACATGCACAATTAATTTCAAATTTGTATCCAAATGAAAACATTCTTCCAGTGAATGTTTTTAAGAAAATTACTGAGAACAAATCTGGGATATGCTTGATGCCAACTCTGCAAGAATGTTCCATCTTCAACCACAAAATGTTAAAGTTAGAAAATGAAGAGATTGTGAAACTGGAAGCTATAGATAAAATAGAGCATATGGGAGCAACAATTATTTTGTCTGAAAAGTTGAAATCAAAATTGGATTCATTAGAGAAGAGTATATCTAAAACTGCTGGTTTTGAAAAGACTCTGAATGTGTGTTTAAATTGTCGTATCATTTTGAGAAGGAATTTAAATGTTGAAAGAGGTCTGGTAAATGGAGCAATGGGTCATGTTGTTGGTTTTGTGAATTACAAAAATAGAGATGGAATTGAAATTTTAAAAATTAAATTTGATGGCATTGACGAAATAGAACAAATTTGTCATTGTTCAGCTAGATTTTTGCTTGTGAAAGACTTATATGTTCGCCGAAAACAGTTTCCTGTTTGTTTGGCATATGCAGTGACAATTCATAAATCTCAAGGTTTAAGTGTAGATAGTGCTTTGGTGAACATTGGAAGTTCTGTGTTTAAAGAGGGTATGGCATATGTGGCATTATCACGAGTGAGAACTTTATCAGGATTGTACTTGATTGAGTGTGATGAAACAAAGATTTGTGCTGATCTAGATCGTGTTAAAGAATACAATAGGTTAAGAAGAGAATATGCTCCACATTTGCCTCAATATCCTCTGAATGAAAAACGTGTGGTAGGCCGAAAAAGAAGAAATGAGAGTAATTGCAGTAAGGTAGTAGCAAAAAGACAAAAAATAGATGAAACTGTAATTGTAAGCAGAAAGAAAAATGATTCTGTTAAAGATGTTGTTGGATTTCAGTTTGAAAACAGTTCTGGTGTCAACTGCTATGCTAATGTAGTAGTTAATGTTGTTTTTTTTCTTCAAAATTTACAAAAACAGATTGTCGAAAATCGAGAACAAACATTGTGCTGTTTATTGAATTCTGTGTTAGAGAAAAGTAGTGATAGAGGAAAAATAGAAAGTGTTTCAGAAATTAGGAATCTTGTAGACATATGTTCAGGTCAAAATCAATTTTCACAGATAATTCAGCAGGATTGTCAGGAATTTTTAATGTATATGTTTGATGTATTGGAAGATGAAGGAGTAGATATAAAACATCTTTTTAATCTTTCTTATCAATGGCAACATGACTGCGATAACTGTGCTTCATCAAGTACTACTAGAATAGACACTGAAAGATTTATATATTTGACTTTACCAGACTGCAAATCAGTGCCTTTTAATAATCTAGTTAAAGCAGCTGATCACAATATGGTGTGTACCCAATGTAAGTCTACAATGCTGTCCACATTATTTCTACAAAATTATGGTCACTATGTCATTTTAATGTTCCAAAGATGTAGACCTGATGGAACTAAATTGACAACTTCTATTAAAAATTTCGTGGCTTCACAGTTATCGATATCAGGAAGAACCTTTGCAACTGTAGCTATTATTTTTCATGATGGTCCTTCTACAACATCAGGGCATTACACATGCTATTTAAAAACTTCTAAAGGTTGGACCCAATGTAACGACACTCATTTGACTTTCAAACAACGTTTGCCTTTTGGCTTTATAAATTCATACCTAGTGTTTTTACAGCCAAAATTTAGGTAAAAGTAATTGGCATATGAAGACGGGAGTAGTTCATAAAGGTTTTTTTGCTGTTTAAAAATATATTCTGAGTAAAAGTGTTCCAGGCAATATAAAAAAAATGACTTGTCATATAGGTACTGTAATTGGATCTCATAATAAGTGAAGTTAGTATTATACAAAATGATGAACATGAGTGAGTCAGAGATGGTTATACAAATATTTAAATATTGTGAAAATGTTGTAGAGCCTTTCTTTCAGAACGTCGGGAAAAAGATCATTTCAGAGTGCCTTAGAATTAATTTGAACATATACTCATACATCTGACACTATTTGGACAAATGGAAAGGTGCAGGAATGAGTAAAGAGTCATGACTGAAAAAAGGAGTATATGAAAATATTGAAAATATTTCAAATGTTCTTGGAGCTTTTCTTCTAGAAAGTCGATTAAATGGATTTTTAAGTGAACAGCAAAGTACTTTCCAACGGGAAAAGGACCACCATGATACAGTATTTGGCCTCAAGGAAAAGTAAGTCAATCTAACTTTAGTGTACATTTGTCATTTGTCAGTATCTGAGTTTTTTTTTAAAACACAAACTTTTAGATTGTGTTTTTTTTTCCCGCTGTCATATGATGAGTAATTTGAACTCACCCTTTCAAGTGAAATTCAATATATTCTGAGAACATCAAAAATAAACTTTGTAACATGTTGTACAAGTTATTTTATACTTTGGATTGTGTAAATTAAATTGCTTACTCACCCAGCATTCCCATTCTCTGACATTTACTTTCCTTTTTCCATCCTCTTTCAGCTCTTTTTACTCACTTATAATGTCTTTCTCTCACTCTCTGTAACCCCCGTTCCCTTACTCCACTTCTTTGACAACCCCTCATTTTCATTTCAACTGTGTGTATCCCGTCTCTCCCTTGCATAACTTTTCAGCTTTCAGTCTTTCTGCTTTACTTCTCTTTTCCGTATTTTCCTCTTTTGCTCTTTTAGTAATTCCTGTTTACTCACCCAGCAGTATTATTGCACTCTATCACTATAAATCACCCACTCTCCTTAGCTTATCTTTGTTTGCTCCTTACTTTTGACCTCTTTTCTCTGTTTTTCTTTCACTACTTCTATGTCCTCAGTGCCTCACTCTACTTGTGTTATGTTCACTTGTGTTTATCTACCTTCTATCACTTCTTTTACAACAACTTCACTGCTCCTTTCTCATCGTTCTTCATCCCATTTCTTTTACTCTGGTTCCATTACTATCCCTCATTTCATTTCTTTCAATGTCCTTCTCTTTACTTTCATCACCAAATTATTTTTTCTCAGTACCACTGTTTTAGTCGTCTTCTCCTTTCTTTCCTTCTTTTTGCTCACTTACTCATTTCCTTTTCTCACTCATTATACTCCACCTCACTCACTTTTTCTCTTAGTGTGTCTACCTTATAACTTTCTCAGTCCATTTTCCTCAATCGTTGTATATTATCCTGTCTCGCTTCATCCTTTCACTCTATGACTGTTCTTCATTTACTCTCAGTTATCTTGTATTCCTCATTCTTCTAAATGCATCCTTAATTAGACTATTTTCTGTCTCAGTCATTATCTTTTTACTTACTACTGTTTCCTGATTTAGTTTTGGTAACTCACATTGTTTTAGTATCTTTCTTACCTTCATTTCATTTCTCTGTTCTTCTCTCTCTTTTTCTCAGTGAATCTATATGCCTTACTCTTTGTAATTTGCTCTCCTTCTATTTCTTTTCCCCTCTTGTTGTCCTTCTACCTTAGTTTATTTCCCTTTCTGTGTTCTTCACTCTAACTTTATTTCTAAATAGAGCGTTATGATTTTTAACCTCTTCATTTGGATCTTTTAATTTAAAATACATATTTTACTAATTATAACTTATTTTTTCTTCTCTCTTTCACAGATACAAAGTGTAGTTAAAAAATGTATTTATTATATGGTAAGTATGACTAAAAAATGTAGTTTGTGATCACCCTTTGCTTTAAGCTCACTAACATTTTCTTAATCTACCACACTCCTGTGTCTTTACTCTGCTTCACTCACTTATTCTTATTCTACATGTTTACTCCCCTTTTCCGATTTCCCATCTCATATTCAACTTCTTTCAATCCCTTTTCTTTACTTTACTTACCCTCTAATCCCTTCCTTTGCTTATTCACTCATTCTCTTTTTCTTAATTATTTACCTTACTCCTACACATACACCTCATCCCCATTCCAACACATACACACACCTGTAACATACACCCCACACACACCACACACACACCTCATACACACAAAAAATCCCCCCACACACACTCCTGAAACACACACACACATTCCATACACACACATACATCGAACACATATACACCCCACACTCATACACTCCTCACACATATTTCACACACCCTCACCTCCACCCACACCGAAACACTCCACACAGCCACACCCACAGACACACCTTACACACCCACACTGCGACCTACACCCACTGACTCCCTATAAGTCACACACACTGCATTACTCATCTTTTTTTGCTGTTTTACTCAAGCCCATTCAGGTACTGTTTCCTTTACTCTCTTTGTCCTTTCTCTTTGTCACTCCACATGTGTTTTCGTAATTCAAATTTTCTCCCTCTTTCACCCCTCTTTACTTATACTACCTGGTCTTTTCTCACTTTTCCTCATTGTTCTTTATTTATCGTGATTCAGCCACTACCCTTCATTCTCCATTTTTTACTGTCCTTTCTTTTTCTTTTAACAGCCAATCACAGTCTCACACTATCTCTACTTTAGTGTTCTTCCTCTCTCTTACTTTCTTTTGCTCCTTTAGTCATTTTACTTTTTTCACTTTCATCCAATTACACCTTCTCTAATTTTTTACTATGTAATAAACAATCCCTCTGTGGTCATCTTGTAGCTCTTTTTCTCTTAACATAACTATGTTTGTGTCCTTTCCTCATGCTAACTGTTTCATAAATTTTTTATTTTTTTTTGGAGGGGGGGCGCCCCGGTACGCGTACCCTAGGGAGAAAAAATTGACAGAGATCCTTTAAAAATATAGGTTTAATTTTATAAATGTGAGGTAGTTCTGATAAGAACTTTTTTTAAATTCTTTTTGTTGTTTTATATATTTTATATATATATATTTTTTTCTGAACATTTTTTGTTTTTTTTTGTTTTTATGAACTATTTTATATTTTTTTAGGGAAGAAACAAAAAACTGGGAATTAACAGTGGCTCGACAGGAGCAAAAAATTAAAAAAAAAGCTACTGCTTTCTTTTCTTGCTGCAGTGGTGGTTGTCTACAGCATCATTAATGAGGGAAATACTTAGTTGCCCGTAGGAGAGGGTCTTTCCACAAAAAATGCAGACTATCTTTAATACACCAAATTTTTTTTGTATGTTTGGCATCGTTTGGCGCCCTTCTGGTGCTGCAACCGAAAATTCACCTGTGGAGGTGCTGGCCTGATGATCTCTGTTCTTCTGAAGCATGTCCCGTACCTCAGCCTGTGCCAAATTGTTAGGATGCCACCTCTCCATGTGGCGGATCATTATATAATTCCCAAAGGAATACTTTTTATTTGGGTTGCCCCTGGAGAGGACTTGGTCGCAAATCAAACAGGTGACATGTGGGGCATTCACTTTTTTTTGCCCAGCAGGGATGGAGAAGTACTGTCATATATAATGCACTTTCACATGCCTTTCCCTAGGTTCTTCCCACAAGAATCTCCTATGCTGTTCCTCCTCATCATCTTCTTCCTCCTCTTCTTCAACTCCTGGAAGGATGTGGGGTGGTGGACCTTCCTTTCTGGGTGGTGGTGGTGGTGGTGGGGGTGCACCAGCTGCAGCTACTACTGAAGCCATTTCTCTGCTCACAAATAGCTCTTGCTTTCTCAAAGAAGAAAGTAAGAATGAGGAAAAAAGGAGGGGGCTTTCATCATTTGGAGAAAAAAAAAGTTGAGAACCAATGAAAAGTGTTATTTTCAGGTCACATGTCCCGACGCGCTTACGCTACGCGCCCCGGCGCGCTTACGTTTTGCGCTCCAGGTCGTGCCACGGAGCACTTCCGGGTGCGTTTACGCAGCGCGCCGAAAGAACGCATCACGCGGTTACGCGATACGTCACGCTTACGCGGCGCGTCACGATGTTGTTTTCGTTCACGGCAATTGCGCTGACGGGGCTCTCACCGTTACGCGCACAGGGGCGCTGAATAGAGTTGCGCTTACCGGTGCACTGCCCGGTGCGCGTAACGGGAGCGCACCAGGGCAAAAATTAAAATAGATAAATAAATAAATAAACAAAATAAATTGTATTAAAAAAATATAAAATACATTATTCATTTTAATGAAGTATCTATTTTACAGCTATTGATATTTGCTATTAAAAAACCATTGAAATTCACAGAAAAAAACATAGGTTTGAGACCATATATAGTTAGGTGAATATTTTAATCATACAAAACCAATGAAATTTCCATATATAGTTAGTTGCACTAACTATATATTTCGCGCACCCGCAATCCACTGCTGATGATGGCACATATTACTTCATTCATGACATGGTCAGAGACATTACTGATGACATCTCTGATGACATATCAAATGACATCACTGATGACATCACTGATGACATCTTAAATGACATCCCTGATGACATCACTGATGACATCTCATTTGACATCATTGATCACATCACTGATGACATCATTCTTGTGCTAATACGATGAACCTCTTCAGACTCTAATATAACCTTAGATACACTCTGTGTATACAGACACTCACAAACTGTCACTCATCCATGGAGTTACTCACACACCTAGTCAGTCATGCAAAGAATCAATCTCACCTCCATTTCCACAACTATACAGTTATACACTCCTTACTTATTCAAACATATACTAACACATATTTACTCTCTTATACAATCCCTAATACAAGTTCACAATGATCCATACAGCCACTCACACATTCACTGGCTCTCATGCACAGTTATTTATATATGCCAACTCTCACATGTACTGTGTTTTACATATGTACTTACTATGACATGTAGCATTCAGATATCCATTCACTCTTCAATACACTCATGCACACAGTCAACCGCCCATGTAGCTGTTTCCACATGCACTCTTGAACTCATACACCTAGTGAATCAACTGCTCACAAATCTATGCACAGAGTCACACACCTCCCAGCCACCCCCACACACACTCAATCTCCCATACATATAGTTAGGAATTAGCATTTAAAAACCCTAAGAAATTCACTGAAAAAACCATAGGTTTCACACCAGTTATAGTTAGGAATTAGCATTTAAAAAACTGATGAAATTCACTGAAAAAACCATAGGTTTCACACCAGTTATAGTTAGGAATTAGCATTTAAAAAACCTATTAAATTCACTGAAAAAACCATAGGTTTCACACCAGTTATAGTTAGCTGGAAATTTTACTCGCATAAAACCATTGAAATTCCCACGTTATAGTTAGTTGGACTCACTATAACTTGCGCGTGCAATGCACTGCTGATGACGTCACATATTACATCACTCATGACATGGTCAGTGACATCACTTTAAACTTTATAGAAACAAAAAATCACTGGATGTTGTTATCAGTGATGTCATCAGTGATGTCATTTGAGATGTCATCAGTGATGTCATCAGTGATGTCACTGACCATGTCATGAATGATGTAATATGTGACATCATCAGCAGTGGATTGCGGGTGCGCGATATATAGTTAGTGCAACTAACTATATATGGAATTTCATTGGTTTTATGTCAATAAAATGTCCAGCTAACTATATATGGTCTCTAACCTATGGTTTTTGCAGTGAATTTTCAAGGTTTTGTAAATGCTAATTCCTAACTATATATGGTCTATAACCTATGGTTTTTTCAGTGAATTTTCAAGGTTTTGTAAATGCTAATTCCTAACTATATATGGTCTATAACCTATGGTTTTTTCAGTGAATTTCAATGGTTTTTTAATAGCAAATATCATAAGCTGTCGAATGTCAAGTACGTGGTAAGTAAAAACATTTTCGTGTTTATGCACACTGATCTGCTTTGAATGCTGCCCCCCACCCCTCATTTCTATTAGGAGTACTCTCTCTTTGCAGATAGTGAAGGGTAGTTAACGCAGCCCTTTGCCCCCTTTGTAATCCGTCGTGCCTGCTTCTCTCTCCATTTGATTGATTGTTCTCTTTGGTTCATTCTCTATTTACAAACAAGCACAGAGTCGCAATACTCTGTTTAGTCTTTGCAGATAGCGAAAAATCGTGTAAAAAAACAAAAGGAATCGAACAAAATCAGTAGGCCACTAATGGGATCTCTTTTTGACCTCGCTAAAATAGAAACATTAGGAACAACCTGTTGAAAATAGCAATGCGTATGTACATAAGCGGCGTTCATTTGTGTTCACAGTACCCCTTGTTGATTGTTTCAATCGAGCATTGAATTGTTCGAAGTTGGTTCTCTTAAGGATCTTCTCTGCCTGCAAACGAGGAAGAATAGGAATATTCTCTCTCCCTTTGCAGATAGTGAAGGGTAGGTAACGCAAGCCTTTAACACGTCGTACCTATTTCATTCCTCATTGATTGATTGATTGTCCGAACATTGACTGTTTGGGAATTAGTTCTTTTTGGAGGTATTCCCTGTTTGCAAATAAACGTGGGAAAATCTTTGCAAGTAGTGAAAGGGTACGTAATGCGGACCTTTCTCCCCCGTTGTAATCTGTCATGCCTATCTACTCCCCACTGATTGATGCACCTGTTTCACCCGGACCATTTACTAGAGATACGTCATCTGGCCCGACCAGAGAGCACCCCTAGTGAAAAGGACATATGCAATAATAACGAAGTGATCACTGTATCCTGTTAACAGAAACTTTAGCATGAAACAACCTGGAAAGAAAAGAATAGGAAAACGAAAATCAGTAGGCCACTGATGAACATGAACTTTTATTAAACAACGAACAAAGAAACGATAACATAACGTAATGATAAAACCTATTAATGTCCTAGAAACAAGAAAACGTTAAAATATGCCAGTGGTGAGAGACCAGAAAAACAGTAAGAGAAGCCAAATCACCCCTCGCTGTCCCACCGTCTGCCACACCAAAAAAATCGATAGACTAGGGAAAATGCAAGTCAGTAGAACATCCGCCCCCACTCTGGAAACTTCCAAGGTGGGGCTGGGTTGCGGCTACGCCCAGCCGGGAGCAGCCCATATAAGGCAGGTCCTGCTGCCACGCCTCGGCCAGGAGATCCTAACGTAGGGTGTAGCCGGAGGAGAGGCCGAGGCCAGCGGGACCCGGCCAGGGGATTGCCTTTACAACGCTGAACAGTTGCAGGGGGGGGGAATGTCTCCTCGACCCTCCCCTCTCTCTCCCAGTCCGGCCGCGGTGGCCCTTGAGAGTTGCAGGTACTCCCGCCACATGCTCTTCCGGTCCGGCCACCAACGGTCGGGGGGCCGAGGACGACGGGATCCGGCTGCAGCCGATAAACCAAGAAACCCGTTCATGGGGCCAGAGCCAGGGGCGTCCGGCCGACATCTACCGGAAGCCCGGCCCGAAGACGGACGGGACACTTCTTCTTTCATGAATAATGGCTGCGACAACACTGGGGGGGGATGTCTTGCACATGCCTCCGACCCCCCCCCTCGTCCTCATCGCCTGGTCCGGCCATAACAAATCTCAAGCGAGACGCCGTGGGGTGCACTGGGAGGGAGAGACGGTGCGAACAGGCCTCTCCCGCCTCCCCAGGTGGAGGCTTCCCAGCTGCACCCTCAGCGCTCCAGGCGCCCGGAAAAGGGTTCTTCCACTGTGGCCATGCTGCAACGTCTCGCCCGGCAGGGTGGAGCCCGTCCGCTCATTTGACCCCGCGATTGCCAGTAGCTACCGAACTCTCAAAATGGCGGTCGACCTGGCAAGAGCGGGCCCAGCATAAAGAAATGGCCCGGTCACTGCTTGACTCCACCACCGTAGTCCTCCACGACCTTGAAGATTCTACAGGAGCCGCGGGAGTCTCCGACCCCCGATGGGGAATGACTGCCATGATCGCCCGTGGAGTGACGAAACTGTATCCGCGGGACGTCGGCGCTCCCATGCTGGCGCCAGCCTCACTTTGAATTACTAGAATCCTGCAGACCTCAGTTCCGGTGAAAGCACAGTGTGACCCGGTAGGAAAAATTGTTGCACCCCCTCCCCTTTTTCACTGATAGTTCAAACCACCGATCCTTTCCTTTGCCCTTTTAACGGAACTTTGGACTGCCTCCCCCTCTTTTACATTTTCTAGAGAAAACAAAACATTAACCACTACATTAGCATAGCAGTTGACACCAGAACTGTTTTCAAATTTAAAACCAACAACATCTTCAACAAAATCCTTTTTGTTTCTGCTGTGACCCTGCTACAGCACAGGCATTGTCCCCAGCAGTAATTCTGCGATGCCGGTAAGAATAGCTGTGGTGCCTACTGGACTCACTCACCCCCGCGGCGCCCCACGCCGTTATTTGCTGGGCGGCAACTTACTAGACATCACTTTCGTTCCATCTAGATTTCAGCGCGTTCTGCTGCCTTGGAACTATTCGCACAACAGACCGCTACTGACAAGAATATTTCATTATTGGTGCTGTCAATTTCAATAAATCTATTGGATATTTCAAAAGAAATTGCCACGGTCTCTTCGTTGTTTAAATGTTTTTACTGTTTTTGTTTTGTTGTATATATTTATATGTTATTAAAGTTTTATATTCCTACTACTTTGTTGGAGTGCTACATATTTTTAATGTGACACATAATTGTAAAAACTTTGATGTACCAAGAGTCATTCCTGGAATCTTCCGCTTCAGGCTCGGTCCCCTCCCCAATCACAATACAGGATGGTTTTCAGATAGTAGGAACACGTGTGGTGTGACGGATCTCATCGGGTGTGGGCCTTGATCTACTATACCTCCTTTGAAGAGGGGTGATTCTTTACAGCTGGGGCCATAAACTACATCTGCAGGGCTAGCTGATAGCCTGGACAATCGGACACAGAGGAAGAGGAGTGTCAGAGGGTGCGGTAGTGAATAGGGCGAAAGGGAGGTGTCGGGCGGGCACAGAGTGTGATTCTCAGGGAAGAGCAGCGCAGCGCAGATGGGGGGAGGTTTATTGCCCATGCATAAGACAGAGAGCGGGGGTGACCAGTGCCTGGGGAAGATGCTTGCGAGGGTGAGGAGCCATGCTACGAATCGACAGCGTGCAGAGAGTGGGTCTGGTCAAGACATCTAAAATGGCTGCCGTGCACCACAAAAGTGTGGCATTTCAAAAAAGGCAAGATGGCGCAAACAATGTTTTTCAACACTTCCTCATTTCCTTCGAATCGAACGTTAACAGACGTTGGGGCATATTACCAAAGTTAAGCGATATTTATCGCTAAGGATGCTTACCAACGAATTTTTTACCGCTAAGCATCGTCAGAAATTATCGAAGATAAACCTTGCTATTATCAAGGTTTATCGCAAATGCGATAATAAACGGCCGCAATGCATGAATATCGCTAAAAACTCAGCGATATTCATGCATTACCGAGCTAATGCTCTTAGCCATGTTATCCACCTCCCATTGGATAACATGGCTAAGAACTGCTCAGGGCAGGTGTTACTTTTTGGAGATATTCGCGCTTAGCGCGAATATCTCCAAAAGGAGATAGATATCTTGCATGTTGTAATGCAAGTTATTGTGGTATATGGAACTCATACCATAATCTCTCAGGAAAGCAGAAACTGATCCTTTTGGGACCGCCTAAAAAGGCCTAGGGGGTGAGGAGTACTCTACTTTGCCCCCTTTTCACGTTCCGAACTATTTTATTTTACTCTCTTCTGTAATTACACAAAATAGCAGCGATAAGATGCATCGGAGACACACAGGGGCATATTACCAACAACTAGCGAAAATTTTTGTCTCTAACTTGTTTAGAGACAAAAATTATCGCCGCACATCGGCGATTTTTATCGCAGATAAACCTTGCTATTAGCAAGGTTTATCGCAAATGCGATAAAAAACGGCCGCAATGCATGAATATCGCTGAAAAGTCCGCGATATTCATGCATTATCGAGCAAATGCTCTTAGCCATGTTATCCACCTCCCATTGGATAACATGGTGAAGAACTGCTCAGGGCAGGTGTTAGCTTTTGGAGATATTCGCGCTTAGCGCGAATATCTCCAAAAGTTGGTAATAGGAGATAGCGATGTTAGCGACTGTTTCCAGTCGCTAACATCTTGGCACGCCCACTTTGCATGTCATTAGTGATAAATATCACTGACATGCAAAGCGGGGCCCAAGATGGTCGCTATCTCCTATTAGCTGTCACTAACTGGTGTTAGCGACAGCTTGGTAATAGGGAGATAATTTTATCTCCGCTTTCTTGGCTTTTAAAGCCAAAAAAGCGGAGATAAACCCCCTTGATAATATGCCCCACAGTGAGAGAAAGGAGGCCGGAGATGAAGAAGAGATGTCAAATACACATTGGAGATAATATAGTGGCAGAAGGGAAGTAAATATGAGTAAACTTACCATGTAACATAAAAATGTTGCACTCTATACTATAAGTCTCATTTTATACTACAATCACTTCGCTACAACCTCATAAATTAAAAATAAAAATTAATAATGTCTCAAACAATTTTTGATTTCTAAATATAAATTTATTCTTCAGAATTTTCTAAATTTGAAAGAACTAGTAACATGTCCTCATCAGCAATGTCCTCATGAAAAGTCTGCAATGATGATTCTTGTAACTCTATGGTCTCCAAACATTCGATAAATTCGCCATCAAGAGATTGATCAAAAAAATCATTCAAGTCATCTCCTCCTTGTGACAATATTTCATTATTGGTGCTGTCAATTTCAATCAATGTAGTGGAATCATTCAAGTCATCTCCTCGTGACAATATTTCATTATTGGTGCTCTCAATTTCAATCAATGTAGTGGAATCATTCAAGTCATCTCCTCCTTGTGACAATATTTCATTATTGGTGCTGTCCATTTCAATCAATCTAATGGAATCATACAAGTCATCTCCTCCTTGTGACAATATTTCATTATTGGTGCTCTCAATTTCAATCAATGTAGTGGAATCATTCAAGTCATCTCCTTGTGCCAATATTTCATTATTGGTGCTGTCCATTTCAATCAATCTAATGGAATCATACAAGTCATCTCCTCCTTGTGACAATATTTCATTATTGGTGCTCTCAATTTCAATCAATGTAGTGGACAATTCAAAAGAAATTGCCACGGTCTCTTCATTGTGAGCCATTTTATTTTGAAATTGCTTGCTGTAAATTGCAGAAAAAAATAATCACTTTCATTTATCGTTTTTAGTAATACATAATATAAAACTAACTTTATCAAGTATTTAGTATAACAGAAGGACTGCAAATAAATAACAGAAAACATTTTTCAAATTATCTTCAAGTGTACAACATAGTTCCCCTTACAAATTAACAACTCACCTTTTTAAAAGTAGGAGAAGTGTTAGTACTGTGTAAATCAAACACCAGAAATTCACCACCAAAAATTCCTCACAAATGTACCTCAGACAGTAGTATCACAAAATGGCTGTGGTTTCCTCTCATTTGAAATATATACATAACCAATTAACTTTCATCACACACAAATACAAAACCAAACTAACATTTTAATTGGTTCTAAATTTCAACACTTTCAAATGTGTTTTCCCCATGCAATTTTCCATAGGACATTTACATACGTCTACAGCCTGAATGGCTGAACGGAATTACACCAAACTTGGCAAAATGGTACATCAAACCTAAGAGGTCAGGAAGGACCTACTATGCCCCCTTATGGTCATTTCCCCCTTCGCTTTGGCCTCCTCTTGTCTCTCAATCCTACCGAGAGACAAGATGGCGGCCGCTACGGACTGTTTGGAATGTTGACAGACGCCGGAGAACCAATCAGCTTCGCAAAGCTCCGTAACGCGAAAAGTACGCGAAGCGGAGCGCTGTTACAGATATATATCTTTTTTTGAACGTTAATTTCTCAAAATCCACTGGAGCACATATATTGAGACCTAGCAAAGGCACATCGGGCTACCAGTCCCTAATATTTTGCCAAGTTTCGTGCAAATCCATTCAGCCGTTCGATTATTATAATTTATTTTTTTTTTGCCCCGCGGGGCCCTTTTAAAACCTCCACATCAAACGTAGGGGGTCAGCGAGGATCTACTATTCCCCCTTATGGTCATTTGCCCCTTCGCTTTGGCCTCCTCTTGTCTCTCGATCCTACCGAGAGACAAGATGGCGGCCGCTACGGACTGTTTGGAATGTTGACAGACGCCGGAGAACCAATCAGCTTCGCTTCACAAAGCTCCGTTGCGCGAAAAGTACGCGTCCTGGAGCGCTGCCCGGTCCGCTGTTACAGATATATATCTTTTTTTAAACGTTAATTTCTCAAAATCCACTGTAGCACATATATTGAGACCTACAAAAGGCACATCGGGCTACCAGTCCCTACAATTTTGCCAAGTTTCGTGCAAATCCATTCAGCCGTTCGGGCTAAAAGTGAGGCCAACCGCCCTATGGAAAACTCAATGTTAAAAACACGTTTTGGGACCCCCCTTTTTTTCTCAGCCCCCCCTTGACGAACCCCCCCCAAATTTTCAAGGGCTGCTCAGAAACAAAATGTGCCATTTTCCTGAAAATTTCAGCCAATTCCGTCCACAAACGCCAAAGTTATTAGACATAGAATTTTCAAAAATCCCATAGAGAAAAAATCCTAACTATAGGTCGCCAGTAGGTAATATATAAATATATATATATTTATTACCTACTGGCGGTCGCCAGTAGGTATATATAGTTAGGATTTTTTCTCTATGGGATTTTTGAAAATTCTATGTCTAATAACTTTGGCGTTTGTGGACGGAATTGGCTGAAATTTTCAGGAAAATGGCACATTTTGTTTCTGAGCAGCCCTTGAAAATGTGGGGGGGGTTCGTCATGGGGGGGCCGAGAAAAAAGGGGGGTCCCAAAACGTGTTTTTAACATTGAGTTTTCCATAGGGCGGTTGGCCTCACTTTTAGCCCGAACGGCTGAATGGATTTGCATGAAACTTGGCAAAATTGTAGGGACTGGTAGCCCGATGTGCCTTTTGTAGGTCTCAATATATGTGCTACAGTGGATTTTGAGAAATTAACGTTTAAAAAAAGATATATATCTGTAACAGCAGACCGGGCAGCGCTCCAGGACGCGTACTTTTCGCGCAACGGAGCTTTGTGAAGCGAAGCTGATTGGTTCTCCGGCGTCTGTCAACATTCCAAACAGTCCGTAGCGGCCGCCATCTTGTCTCTCGGTAGGATCGAGAGACAAGAGGAGGCGAAAGCGAAGGGGCAAATGACCATAAGGGGGAATAGTAGATCCTCGCTGACCCCCTAGGTTTGATGTGGAGGTTTTAAAAGGGCCCCGCGGGGCAAAAAAAAATAAAATAAATAATAATCGAACGGCTGAATGGATTTGCACGAAACTTGGTAAAATATTAGGGACTGGTAGCCCGATGTGCCTTTGCTAGGTCTCAATATATGTGCTCCAGTGGATTTTGAGAAATTAACGTTCAAAAAAAGATATATATCTGTAACAGCGCTCCGCTTCGCGTAACGGAGGTTTGCGACGCTGATTGGTCATTCTGTCACTGGGCTATAGTTGGGCTACATCTGGCTGATATTTGGGCTACATTTGTTTTTTTTCGTCTCTGGCGGCCATCTTTGGGCTACATTGGGCTACATTGGGCTTCATTGGGCTTCATTGGGCTACATTGGGCTACATTTGGGTTCCAACATATATATAGGCCAATGTAGCCCAATATATATTTTTCAAAGTTAATTTTCGTAAAAACCACTGGAGCATATATCTTGAGACATAGCAAAGGCACATCGGGCTACCAGTCCCTACAATTTTGCCAAGTTTCGTGCAAATCCATTCAGCCGTTCGAGCTAAAAGTGAGTCCAACCGTCCTATGGAAATGAAGGAAATGAATGGGTAATTTGTAATTAGCAAATAGCTCATTGCAAACTAGGAATGGTAAAGAATCGCTATTTATTCCTTAAAGTTCGCTATTTAGGAAATGCAAAAAACTTTGATGATACATATGGCGGTTCATCTCTAACAAGATAAGAAGCATAGGGATAGATTTATGATGACTGGCGCATCACCAGGGATGTGTTAGTCATTCTGTGCCGCTGTTCCGTCACCTATGGTGTGCTGCATTTACAATGCGGTGCATCATGGGGCAAAAACAGCACAGATGCGTGATGTATCTGTGCCGTAAAGGTGGCGCATTGCTGGAGTTGTATCGCAAGTGTGATGAAGCTCCAGCAAGGGTCGGGGGTGCCCCTGTCGCAGGGTTTCTGTTCTCACACAGAACTGTGGACAGAGGATTGGAACCTCGGCGAATTAGGGTGTACCAAAACTCACATTAGTAATCAAAAACCCCTTAGCAAGCTAGGTACAGTGTCACATTGGATATAACAAACTCTCAATGTTTAGACAATCCAGAATATGAACTTATAGTACCTCAGGATACGTGGAACTCATGAACAGTCGGTCGTTATATATTTCTTAGAAACCAGAAAATGGAGTTAAGAAGAACACATGTGTATTTGAAATGTTTATTTACTAATGCCGTCTTCTCAGGCGTAGTATCTTAGATAATACAAGTACACATATTATCAGTAGCAAAATTACCAGCATAGTTACTAGTACATAAAAAGCGAATGGTGACAGTATGTTAACATGCTGTAAATGAATAAGAGTTAGCAACACTTATAAGCAGCCGCGGGCCGTGGAGGGAGTTACGGTGGGGCAGGGAGGCGGGGAGGGGGAGGGGCAGGGTGGAGAGGGCTCCACCCTGCTTCTCCCCCTCCCCGCCTCCCTGCCTCACCGTAACTCCCTCCACGGCCCGCGGCTGCTTATATCTCACCCTCCCTAATACACATATTATATTATTTGCTAAGAAGGTCTCTTTGTGTTGGTTTAGGGCGTGCCCATACTTTAGTGTCTTAGATTTGAAGGAATCACATCAGCATACACCAGCTCTCTCTTCATGTGAACCGCATCAAGTGTTGTGTATGTGTGTTCGGCAAAGCAATATAAAACCCGCCTCATGCCCAGAATTGGCAGAAGTTGCACTTATGTTATGAGTATGAAGTCGTGGAGATCAGACCTCATAACAATTCTGTATCGTGTTGTTCTTGAAACTTTAGCACTCGCTGTACAGATATAGTTTAACAAGCAAAGCAGATAGTAGAGCAATAACATATTATTCTCATGTAAACCACGATGAACTACTAGGTTGAAAGCTAAAGCAACAACTAAGTGTCGTGTGCAGAAGTTGCAAAAAAGGAAAAATGGCGTTTAAACCGGTAATGAGCCCATGCTAACTTAACACGGTGTAAAGATATCCAGGACGTAGATGACACCTCCCCATGATCCGGAAACGAACTGAATAAGATAATAGAAGTGCCATCTCATGAGAGCAGATTGCAAGTTTATATGTGGACGGTCCGCAAGGTAAAGCATTAAAAACTAGGAAAATTTAATGCTAAAGAAAAATAAAACAGCCAAGTACTTTATCGAGTCTTAAGCCAATAGGCAAGGTAAATAATAAAAACTTGACAAATAAGTCAATGAATTGTCAATGAAATGCTAGTACTCAGCATATCAAACATGAAAAAGGTCTATGACATAACTGTGTATGCAAAATAAGCTGCAACAGCCTCCAATAGGAAGTCACCGTCTTCATCCGAAAACAGTTCAGCCATCCAATTTAAAAGCGGAAAAGAACATACGTGCTCTCCCAGCACCGGATCCTCTATCACCATCAGAGGACAGCTCGGTGGGTTTTCAAGAAAGCTCTGTTCCAAGAAAGACTGTGTTGCCGCCAGTAAATTCCAGGGACCAATTAGTCCATGCATCAATGCCACAGCCATAATCCTTTCGCCAGGACAAACCAACTCGTGAGTAATGATAGGAGTCATCAGCTGATTAAAGTCGACGTCAGGAGAAACCGGTCCGCAGAGACACAAATCAATGGCCCAATCGAAATCACAGGTCAGGCAGTGAAATACAGGCTGGACACAGGTGAAGTAGGAGAATCGAAAAGATAATCCATATGCCGTGCTTAATATCGCCAACGGCATTGTGCCATAATATTCTAGCATGCGATTGCGGAACAGTGTCAGCAGCTGCAGGGCGGGAGGTTGCATAGGAGGGACATCCATATTTAAAAATGTAAAAAAGCACAAGAGCGTCCGCTGGTAATGCAAGTAAAAATGGCAATCCACGAAGCAGAGTGGAAAAAATACAATGAAAGAAAGTAGGGATGACTCGAAAGATTTTCTCAAATGAAGTCACGAGACCACTGGTAACAACTTTAAAAAAGTGCGCCAGGGCCTTTGTGGAGGATGCGTTAGAGATAGTCCGAACCATCTTGCTGAAATGGAAAGGCAAATCTGAATTGAAAAGGGTCTGCACCTCTGTACGGGTGTTCGCTATGTGAAGCACGAACGTTTCACGGGCCGAACTCAAGGCCACCTCTCTCTGAGACAAAAGAGCTCTTATTCTTGCCATGCCGTTGAAATCTGCTCCCAAGGTTGGTATTTGTGGCGAGATTGAAAACTCCCTATGTTCATGTGTGGGAGGAAATAGAACATTTCTGCAGCAAATAACCCGTTCACTTACTGTTACGATAAAAGGAATACTTTTAATTAACCCAGATCAATCTTCATTATTGAGCATCAAATAACTACCATTTTCCAACAACTTGAACGTGGGGATGATAGCAGGAACTGGCGTGCCTTGCAACACGCAAGCCATATTTGGTCGGTGTTTGTTGCATGAACCGTGTAACTGTATGTGCCTACACATTAGTGAATGATCTGGCGTCTCAGTGCATTCCTCTCCATTCAGATAAACTTCTTGATCATCTTTGAAACATCTGTATGTGTATGGAAGCGACCAGACCTCATGAAGAAAAGCACTACCTAAAGGTTCATAACGACCTATTGGTATATATTTCATACAATTTGAAAACTTATATAAAGCAAAAGGCAGCGTTATTAAACCGTGGATAAGGCACGTTGCCAAAAAACCCGCAATCCTCTGCTGATGATGTCACTGAGCATGTCATGAATGATGTAATATGTGACATCATCAGCAGTGGATTACGGGTAATAGTATCTCTAGTTTACTCCCCTATAGCTGTCTTTCTTTTAACATAAGTGTCTGTTTCCTTCCCTTATACTTACTGTTTTTGGTTCGCTTCCGGTTCGCGTACCGGCGAGCGAACTGGGAAGCGAACTAAGAGAAATAGAGGTTGGCACAGTTCCAAATATTGTACCAATTTTTTAATAACGGGGAGGTAGTTCTGAAAAGAACTTTTTTTTTTATTGTTTTTGTTGTTTTAAATTTTTTTTATTATTTTTCGGAACATTTTTTTACTTTTTTTGAATTTTTCTGAACAGTTTTATATTTTTGGGGGTTTTTCTTGGAGGGGGCAATGAAAACGATTCATTGTAAAGGGCTCAACAGGAGCAACAAAACAAAAAAAAAGTATTTATTATTTTGGGCGTTTCGTACAAACTTGCATATGATAGTCAATAGCTCTGTTGATCAGAGTGATGCTTCTTTCTCCGTAGCAAATGAATCCATCGCAAAATACGCAGGTGTGTTTTACTTCACCAAATCTCATTTGTATATTTGGCACCATCTCCCTGCCCTCTGGTCCCGTTACTTCCGGTACAACAGATCTTCTGGCCATAATAGGGAGATTATCTAGGTCGTTCCGAAACTGTGCAGCACTGTAGTTGTTAGGATGCCACCTAGTCATATGGCGATGCATTGTGTAGTTTCCGAAACTGTATTTTTTCTCGGTTCCTCTGGACAGTCTATCTTGACATATAAGGCAAGTTACGTATCTTGCATTTACTTTTTTCTCACCTTTGGGAATTTTAAAAAATTGCCAAATGAAGTTTTCTTTCCGGTGAGACGTCCTGGGCTCCTCAGGCAAAAACTGCCTCTCTTCGTGCTCGTCGTCCTGTTCCTCTTCTTCCTCTTCTTGTTGAATTATAACTTGAGCAGGTGGTCCACTCTTCCTTGGATGTGGTGGAGGTGGTGGGGAAGCACCAGCTGAAGCTACTAAAGAAGCCATTGCTCAGTGATCACAAAGGGTCTTTCTCTCACAATGATGAAAGTCAGAGTGAGGAAAGAAGGGGGGATTTTCATCATTTGGGAAAAACAAGAGTTCTCAACCAATGAAAAGTGTTCATTTTAGATTATATGACCTAGTCTTACATCATTAGGAAACCAAAAGTGAAATGAACCAATGAAAAGTGTTATTACCAAGTCACATGACCTGCTGTGTTTACGTTAAGCGCTTTGCAGGGCCTCCCGGTTTGCTTCCAGAAACCTGCGCTTTGCGACTCGGTTCGCGTACCAGTTCGCTAACGTAGCACGTCATATGACGTATCACGCGACAACGTGAAACGTCATGCGGACGGGAGGCGTCACGATGTTGTTTTGTAACGCGGCAGTTGCGGTAAAGAAACGTTTACCGGCTCGCGGTCTATTTCGCGGCATCAAGGTCAGCTAACGGGAAGCTTCCCGATTCGCGAAGCGGGAACGAAGAAAAAAAAATATTTTAAAAAAAAATTATTCATAAACATATAAAATATATTTTTGGATTTAAAGAAGAATACATTTTACAGCTACAGATATTAGCTGTTAAAAAACCAATGAAATTCACTGAAAAACCATAGGTTATAGACCATATATAGTTAGGAATTAGCATTTACAAAACCTTGAAAATTCACTGAAAAAACCATAGGTTATAGACTATATATAGTTAGGAATTAGCATTTACAAAACCTTATTTTACTCACACAAAACCATTGAAATTCCATATATAGTTAGTTGCACTAACTATATATCGCGCACCCGCAATCCACTGCTGATGATGTCACATATTACATCATTCATGACATGGTCAGTGACATCACTGATGACATCACTGATGACAACATCCAGTGATTATGTGTTTCTGTAAAGTTTAAATATGTTTTACATATTGAAGAATGAGTGGATGTATAAGTGTCTGAATGAAGGTTTTAGTAGGTGCGTGATTGACTGTATGAGTGAGTGATTAAATGCGTCTTACTGAATGCACGGGTTAGTGACTAAACTGTCTGAAAGTGTGCATCAGTATGTCTGTTGTTGTGCAAGCTGCTGCATGTGTTGATCAGTAGCTATATAAGTAGCTATATGGGTTATTGATTGGTTGCACAAGTATTTGTATGGGAGACTGAGTGTGTGTATGGCTGGCTGGGAGGTGTGTGACTCTGTGCAGATCAATGTGTACTTGTATCAGTGATTCTATAAGAGAGTAAGTATGTGTTAGTATATGTTTCAAAAATGTAAGGTGTTCTGTGTTTAACTGTATAGATGAGAAAATGGAAGTGTGATTGATTCTTTTCAGGACTGACTAGGTGTGTGAGTAACTCCATGGATGAGTGGCAGAGTGTGAGTGTCTGTATAGGTGTATGAGTGCATATGATAGTGTTGTAAAGATGAGTGATTGTATGTATGAATGATTGTATGAGTGAATGTGTGTGTAGACATAGGAATCAGTGAGTGCGTATGTAGTAACTAGTATTGGTGTGTCAATGGTTTCAAAAATTATACTCTCTATTTAACACTGGGTGTAATAGAGGTTATATTAGAGTGTGAGGAGATGCATTGTATTATCACATGAATGATATCATCAGTGATGTGATCATTGATGTCAAGTGAGATGTCATCAGTGATGTCATTTGAGATGTCATCAGTGATGTCATCAGTGATGTCACTGACCATGTCATGAATGATGTAATATGTGACATCATCAGCAGTGGATTGCGGGTGCGCGATATATAGTTAGTGCAACTAACTATATATGGAATTTCAATGGTTTTGTGTGAGTAAAATAAGGTTTTGTAAATGCTAATTCCTAACTATATATGGTCTATAACCTATGGTTTTTTCAGTGAATATATATATATATATATATATATATATAAATATATATATATATATATATTCACTGAAAAAATCATAGGTTTCACACCAGTTATAGTTAGGAATTAGCATTTAAAAAACCTATTAAATTCACTGAAAAAACCATAGGTTTCACACCAGTTATAGTTATGTGGAAATTTTGCTCGCATAAAACCATTGAAATTCCCACGTTATAGTTAGTTGGACTCTTGCGCGTGCAATGCACTGCTGATGACGTCACATATTACATCACTCATGACATGGTCAGTGACATCACTCATGATATCACTGATGACATCTCAAATGACATCACTGATGACATCATCCAGTGAATGTGTATCTTTCTGAAAAATAAATATTTTTTATATATGTATATCTAAAGGTTGATGGAAGAATAAATGGGTAAATAAATGTCTAAATGGATGTTTGATTTGTGTAAAATTGATTGGTTAACTGACTTATTAAATGTATCTTAGTGAATACATATATTAACGAGTAATGTTTAAATATTTAAATATCTGTATCTGTGTCTCACTTTGTGTATAAGTGGCTGCATGGGTTGGTGAGTAGCTACATGAGTGTGTATATGGGTTATTAGTTGTTTTTTTGAGTATCAGTATCAGTGTCTGTATGGTTCGGTGGGGGATATTACTTAGAGCACAGATGCATGAATGAGTGACTCACTATTTGTATGTATTTTGAAGACATCATGTGTGCAAGACTGTATGGGTGGATGATTGTGTGTATGGGTGGGTTAGTGAGTATGTGTTTTTATAATTGATTGTTTAAGAGAGTAAATATGTTTCCATTTCTGTAGAAGTATGTGTAGTGGTATGTATATAGCAGTATAATCAAGTAAATGTTTTTTTGATAGTTTATTTGCATGTGTGAATTTGTGTGTGAGTAACTATAAGGATGAGTATTAGTGTGTAACAGGATGTATAGGTGTATTAGTACATATGATGAGTAAGTACATGCATGAGTGACTATATAGAACTGTTGGTGAATGAGTGGATGTGTATGAAGATGTTGGAATTACCTAATAAGTTGTTGTAATTGTTATTGGTTTCTCCTTTTTTAAGAACATGTTAGTTTCTATTTTTGAATGTGTGTGTCAAAGGTTATTTTATGCTGATAGGAGGTCTGCCACTTTGTCACAAGGATGTTGTCATCAGTGATGTCATTTGAGATGTCATCAGTGATGTCATGAGTGATGTCACTGACCATGTCATGAGTGATGTAATATGTGACGTCATCAGCAGTGCATTGCCTGCGCAAGTTATAGTGAGTCCAACTAACTATAACGTGGGAATTTCAATGGTTTTATGCGAGTAAAATTTCCACCTAACTTTAACTGGTGTGAAACCTATGGTTTTTTCAGTGAATATTATATATATAAATATTTTTTTTTTAACTGTAAAAGTCAGGTCACCGCTGAGTTTTTGGTCTGCTTATGTGTGACAATATTATGTTTTCAGTGTGGATAGGTGTGACATTTCATTGACTTATGTGTGACACTTTGAGTGACACTTTCTCACTATTAGGACTTGCTAAACATAGATAGACAGATGCAAATCTCAGCATGCACAAACCAGCAAAGTTGGCAATATACAACAAAGCGGTAGTAGTGTCTGACAGATCGCACCTCAGAAAACAACATATATAATCAGACTGGCCAGTCAAAGTAGTATTCTTAATTTTCCTAATCACAAATGGCAAAAAAACTATTAATTGTAGTGCCACCCGGGGTAGCAAATGCACCCTACTACCTTGGGTGCATAAACACACAGATCCTGTATGACAGTAACTGTGTAATACAATATGCAGTGCAAGTCCCCAGCACTCGAAAGTGATATCCCTTTTTCTTTGTGTCTAGCCTTTTTAAGCAAACTACATTCCATTTTCTCAATATACCATCTCATAACAAGCAGAGATGGATTCGTACAAAAAATGTGCTTTTTAATTTAAGCAAGGCATTACATTTAGGCAAAACATTAAAGCATCACAATTTTCAAACAAGACCATAAAGACCCCTTATTCTTCAAAAGGCATAACAATTCAAGACTAATTGTAAGAGATGTTTGAGTCTCTATAGTCTTGATCCAAAAAGCGCAACAGCCAACACATGTTTCGTCACATCCAGTGACTTCCTCAAGGCTACAAAGACAATGACATGGTCTCATGTTTTGTTCATATTCAAATAGGACATTACCCCATTGATAGGGGATCATTTTCATCACAGGGTTTACTAAAAAGTCTTTACACTTAAAAATTTGCAAAGTAAGAACAAGAAGGATGTGCTGACAAAATAAAAATGAAGTGAAATTTCCATAGAGTGATAAATGGACCAAAATTATGCTAAGCATGTCTGAAGAGGGAAGTAAAAAAAAGGAGAAGAAGAAGTAAAAAAGGACAAAAGATCCACTACCAAATGATGTACAACAGATCCAAAGTGTTCCTTACAAGACAAACATTGTCTTCCGAGTCCCTAGTGTTTGCAGTACCGAATCACTAGCCTTTCAAAATAGAATATTTATATTATTGGAGCTGTGCATGTATCACGAGGAGGACACTCATGTCGCATGCAGAGACTTACTTGCACAGTTTTGTCCTGGGGCATTTAAAATATCACCTTCTCCAATTGCCGTCTGTGGTGTCAACACTGATTGCGGCATCATTAACTTTTATAATCCTTGAACACGAGAAGAAGGGGTCAGAGGTCATTTGCTGGCGGATTCATGATCAGCGCCAATGAACTTGTGGTAGAGGTTATAACGCAATGACTATTGAGGGGAAATATATCAGCACAAATATTTTAAGGAACGTAACTTTTTTTTTTTTAATATGCAGGCAATATGTAAAGGGAGTTTGGTGACGCACAGCTTATGTGTTTTATTTCCCATCTAGGCGGATGATGTGTACATCTTATAACCACATATGCACACAATGAAATCAACAATATATTTTGACAGTGGATGCATTTGCACCATGCAATTTAGATATTAATTGCTTTTACCTCCTGCATCGTTGGTACTTTTGTATAGACATCTTGTGTATTCATCACAGTGTTTCGCATTGGTTAAATGCTGGCTAGTGTGTCCTTCACAAGATTGATTAAGGCTTCTTTGAAGCCGAAACATGTCTCTTTTCTCAAGGTTTATGGTCCCCAACTGTAAATCTTGTGGATTTCTTTTTTAAATGTTTTCAAATTTGAACTAAGATTACTCCATTGTTGACATAATCTCATATGAAGAAATATGATGGATCGTTACAAATAATCATTTGGAGTGAAAATATGAACCAATGATCCTATGAATAAAAGATAATTCTTATCTACACCATTTTGGAGTATACTAATTAATTTACCTCAAAGCGCTTTAGCGCATTAGGGAATGCTCAGTGATTGACCTTGCTCACAGTAAGGCTTTCGCTTTTTTGATATTCCCAGCACCTCACAGACCAGGAGGTGATCTCCCTGAGCACCTATAAACTACAATTGATTACCTGACTGATTGACTGTGTAATCACAAAGTGAGTACATCGGCTCCAACTCATTCTCTAAGTTGTAGGGAACCCATTTAGCCTATAAACAGTTTTTCTAAAGAGGAAGCCAGTTTATGTTAAGAAAGCCCCACGTAATGCAGTAAAAGATAAAAGTAACCTCCTGTGGATGAGAAATTAGGCTTATCTCATCATCAATCTACCGATATTCAAACTTCCACCAGAGTATAGGAATGTCGGTAAAGTCATAAAAAAGCCAAAGCACTACTAGAAATTTCTCCGTGCAACTCACTGTGTCAAAATGCTGAAATCCTGTGGCGTGGGCTTTGGAATTCGCATTTGTTAGGCGGCGATGTGTAAGTCGTTCACCTCTATTTATGTGATGCACTCTGTTAGATAGCCGGAAGTAAGCTCAGCCTTACACAAACGGAGATTATTAGTCCCCTTTTCCCTTTCGCTTCCCCCGTCTTCCATGGGAACCTAGACTATCTATGGCAGACATATTTTAAGGAGGCAATTCTACCTCCAAGTATATTTGAAACGATGATTTGTCGAATAATAACCACTACATGTCTAACTGTCTCTACAGTCTAGTTATGTATTTTACCAGTTTTAGTTGGGAGATGATCTAGTTATGTATTTTACCAATATTAGTTGTGAGATGATAACGCAAAATGCATTATTTCCTATCTAACTCGTGAGCGACAGTTAATGCAGTAAACATATGTATGTACGTCCGTATACCACTGGGACCAGTGTAAGAAATGTGACATCAAAGACCCCGAGTCAGCCCCAATGATATGCATTTCAAGAAACAGAATGTGCCCAAAGATAAGTTCCACCACCAATTCTTATTTCAGAAAAATGAAAAATTAAAGCAGAAAGAGAGATCATATAACAGAATACGATCAGTCTATTTAATTCTCATCCTAGATAATATTCTCAGATGAATTATATATAGCTTTTCCATTTGATAATTCCTTTTCCCTTGACTAAGGCACCGAAAAGATAAAGCATTTGACATTTGACATTATTTCATTGTGATACTGTTAAATGCCATTAGTCAGAAGTCAACAAGTGACATTATTTACTGATACAAATGTTACATAAACATTACAGCAACGTAATAGCAGACCTATCACAATACTCTTTATACTTGAGCATACTCCTACTAATCAACAAGTTAGAAAATCGTGACTCTCATTCGGTTAGAAATACATGCAGTTCTTTATCAAAATTGAGCCCCATCTCTACAACCCACAATTTAATAACCCACTGTGTCTCTGTTCTTCTCAATGTCAGTGTTCTGTCTCCCCCTGGGGGGCCACTCTGTGTATGTGCAATCCCATGAAACCGCATGTTTCTAATGTCTTCCAAAGTATGACTTTAATTAAAGTGCACCACGAAGGGGTAACTGCAGTTATTGTTGCGTACTGCCCTTACATGTTCCTGTATCCTCTCTTTTAAGGGGCGGATGAGGATGGTCCTCCCCACATAAATGAGTCCGCAGCAACAGCTAATGCAATAAACCACATAGTTAGTATTGCAGTTAATAAATTGTTTGATAGAGTATCTAATGGCCGTATTATATTGAAAGTCTTGTTTGCTGCGAACTGACAGATACTACAATTAGTACAATTGTAGAAACCCAATGGCTTGGATGGTAACTAAGTGGCCCCTTGTTTCTTGGGGGGGGAGATAGCTGGGACACAGGAGTTCTCCCAACGTTGTGCCCCTCCTATGCGACACAGTTGGTTTGTGGCAATGTATTTCTCTACTGACTTGTCTAATTTTAGGATATACCAATGTTTCTGAAGGACGTTATACATTTTTTGACTGTGGAATGGAATGGAATGGAATGGGGATTTGTAAAGCGCGATGGCTACCGAGGGGCGTCCCAGCGCTGTAGAAAAAGAATGAGTCGTGCCGGAGGGTTTGGGGGAAGTGAAGATATAAATTGAAGTTTTACTGAAAAGCCAGGTTTTTAATAGTTTGCGGAAGGCGAGATGGTTATTGTGCTTATTGAAGTCCGTCACCAAAGCAATCTTACGTTCCTTGTTTCTTTACCTACCTTTATTTCCTGATTTTAGTAAGCAAGATCTTGTTTTCTTCTGTATCTTATTTCTGGCACAATCCAATATCAATTGTGAGTATCCTCTAATACTGAATCTCGCCTCCAACCTTCCAGGTTGCAAAACGAAAACTGAGTCTTCGCTCCAAATCCTTTTGAGACTCGCCATCTCCCCAAAGGAATTGCATTAATTGGGACTTAGGGTGAGAGCTGCTTGCATGTAACACAGAGTTGCAAGCCGTAGGTTTCCCAAATAGTCTAGAGACAATCTTGTTTTCTTTTATGTACAAGACTACATCAAAAAATTCTATTTCCGATTTGCTGATCTTGTGAGTAAATGTTAAGTTATATGTACTGTTGTTTAGATGTTCCAGTAAGTCTTGGAAACATCGTTCGCTGCCTGACCAGATGATAACAAATATCATCAATGTAGCGGCCCCAATACATTATATATTCCATCAGTTTAGTATTTGTCGATTTCCACAAGTGTTGCTGTTCAAAGACACCCATGTATAAATTAGCATAGGACAGTGAGAATTTGGATCCCATAGCAACTCCTATATCTTGTCTGTACCAAGTATCTTGATGTAAAAATACGTTATTTTCCAAAGTCATACGTGTTAGATCTAATAGCATCTGAGTGTGTTCATAAAAGGTAGCATCTCTGTGTGCAAGGCATTCTGCTAAGGCTTGTATACCCTTCTCCAATGGTATACAGGTGTATAATGAGCAGACATCCATCGTAACAAATGAAAGATCACTGGCCCATTCTACATCCTCTAATTTGCTCAGAAGATCCCTTATGTAAGAGGGAAGATTGTGAACTAGGGGTTGTAAAAAAACGTCAATGTACTCGGGGAAGTGCTCCGTAGGGGAGCCAATACGGGAAACTATTGGCTGACCCTGTGGAAAAGAGCTTGGTTTGTGTATCTTAGGTAAGATATACAAACAGGGCGATCTGGGTGTTGGATTATAAAGATATCGGAATTCAATCTCTGTAATTTGACCCTGTTTACGCCACCCTGTAAGTCTAGTATGTATCAATGACGCAATTTCCTTTAGGGGGTTACCTTTTAGTCTGATGTAAGACTGTTTCCCAGTTAGTTGTCTTTCAATTTCTTTGATATAGTCAGCATTTCGCATGATAACTATATTTCCTCCCTTGTCCCCCTTTTTTAAAATCATGTCTGGTTGGGCTGCTAGATTCTTCAAAGCTTTGTTTTCCTCCTTAGTTAGATTGTAATTTATATGGCCATGGTTTGTATTATATCTATCCTCTAGTTTGTATAGATGCGATGTCACCGCCTTAGAATAAGTGTCCACCAAATTGTCAGATTGCAATGTTGGAGTGAACACAGATTTGCGCTTAAGGCTACTGTCCACATTAAGGTCTGGCATAATGTCTAGATCTAAAAGAACATCAGTCATGGAAGGAGGTTATATCGGAGCAATCATCTAGAGATAACAACAAATGTATATCCTATATTTATTTTATTGTCTTATTGCAAGATATAGAGATGGGATTTCTAGAATACAAAGGTACAGGCTGATTTTCAAAGAACTTTTTCAATTTTAGTTGCCAAACAAATTGTGGCGGGCCGCGATATTTGGACATAACATCGGCTTTTTGTTCCGATTGCAACTTATCATGGTTGCACATAAAGCCTCTACTCTAATCGTGCTTTGATGACCGCTTACCCACTTATTATGTTCTGCTACCTACCGAACATGTTTTGCCACTAAGGACCCACTTAAACAACCCGCCTTACACTAATTCTAGATAATTGGGGCCCTCTCGGTCACATCTTTGAATATTAATAGATGCTGTAGTTCTTCTCCATTTTCCAAACGATTATCGCGTTGGGATGCACTTTACCTAGGAATTACGCTGCCCTCAGTACATGGTGTTCCATCTTTGGATGTTAGCAGTGTGCTTTGAAACATCCATAAAAACAACACGAAATTCCTACACTATCTATGCCTTGATAAAGTCTCAGTGTGAGACGAAACACGTGTTGGCGAATAACGTGCTGGGAGAACCTTTTATGAAATTTGAATAAAGAAATGATTGAAGATCACAGACTTGGACTCCAAATTGAATTTGGCTTGATTACTGTTGATCCCTTACTATAATTGTATGTGATTCATCTTTGAGGTTGTTTGTTTAGCATTCAACAATTGTTTGAATTACTTTTTGGTATTGAGGGCTACATACCAGAGCCTATTACTGATACATACTTATTTGGAGTGCTGTAATTAGAATTTCCCTCTATAGACTTATTTTGGCATGCACCTCCTGTGTCTGCCTGTAGCACCTCTGGATAGTAGGTGCCTTGAATTTCTTTAGCACCCAAGAAATATTTACTGTTTCTAATGCTCTCCCTTTCACTTCTCGTGTACCACTTGAACACACATATTTGTAGCCTATAGAATAGTGCGGACATTTCCTTCGGGAACACTACTATCCATTCAGTTTGTATAATTTAAAGATCCACATGTATGCCCGTGAAATCTGGTAACTTGTGGGACAAAAACTTAACCTCTTACTAAGTACAATGGTGTCATTTTCAGAAAGATCAGACAAATTCACAATAGAAACATTTTCCAAAACAGCAGTGGTGCGTAATATTTGCCCTGGCTCATGAGATGGACTCAGTTCTTCAGATTCCGTGAAATTGATCAAGTGGCGGCCCCTGCCCTTACGTTTGTCTTTAGACGCCCACCTCGTGGTTTTCTTGTATATTGTTGGCCTTAGTTGGTGCGATTGCCCTTTCGAATTTTCTTGCCATTTCCTCTAAAAAAGAGGAAGAGTTGGCTTTAGATGATGGGTCTGCAACTGGTGATTCCGTATCATCCTCGTTAGTAACTTCACTATGTATGTTGGAAATATCCGACTCACTGGTGGATGGCATGACTGGAGGCATGCTGTTATTCTTGGTGGACACTGTCTGTTTTGGCAGTGTATCATCAAATATTTTTGCAAAAGTGAAAATTCTTCCACTTTGGTAGTCATTTTCATCTCTTTTAAGTTTCCTCATTTGTTTCTCCTTGATGTAGAGCTGATGTGCACTCAATACATCTTTGAAAATCTTGTCGTTCTTTGATGTTGCTTCTTCTAGGTTTAAACTTTTCATTTCTGACTCTAACTTCTCTATATCTCGTAAAAGGATTTCCCTTTTCCTATCTGCATGTATTATTAATATATTCATCATATTGTAAGAGGATGAGAATATTAGAGCTTCCCATTCTTTTAATAAATCTGTGTCCATATCTTCAAATGTGGGAAAAATTATAATCCGCAGGCCACGTGGGACCTGCTTGATGTCTATGTACCTCTTCAGAATGGTTAAATCCCACCAACGGGACACCTTCTGTTTCTGAGCTCGTTCTAGTTTGATGAATTTTTGTTTAAGACCTTCTTGTTCTACAGTTTGAATTTTTTTGGGAACCCTCCCTGCAGAACCAGTGAAAAGTTCTTGGATTAAAGCATTTCTTTTATCGTCAAAAGTATCCATTGCCTATAACGGTAATAGGTGATATTTGAAAAGACGTGTTAACCATTCCGTTTATTTACCTCAATCTGAAGAACCGAGTGCCGACCTCCACATAAATTGGCAAGATACAAAGGATTGGTAGTAGTGTCTGACAGATCGAACAACAGAAAACAATTTATAATCAGACTGGCCAGTCAAAGTAGTATTTTTAATTTTCCTAATCACAAATTGCAAAAAAACAATTAATTGTGGTGCCAATTGGGGTAGCAAATGCACCCTACTACCTTCATTTTTACTTTGGCAGCACTTCCTTCTTGTTCTTACTTTGCACATTTTTAAGTGTAAAGACTTTTTAGTAAACCCTATGATAAAAATGATCCCCTATAAATGGGGTAATGTCATATTTGAATATGAACAAAACATGAGACCATGTCATAGTCTTTGCAGCCTTGAGGAAGTCACTGGAAGTGACGAAACACGTGTCGGCTGTTGCGCTTTTTGGATCAAGACTATAGAACCTAAAACATCTCTTACAATTAGTCTTCCAATAGTTAAGCCTTTTGAAGAATAAGGGTTCTTTATGGAATTGTTTGAAAATTGTGATGCTTTAATGTTTTGCTTAAATGTAATGCCTTGCTTAAATTAAAAAGCACATTTTTTGTACAAATCCATCTCTGCTTGTTATCAGTGGTATATTGAGAAAACAGAATGTAGTTTGCTTAGAAAGGCTAGACATAAAGGAAAAGGGATATCACTTTTGAGTGCAGGGGTACTTGCACTGTATCAACCAGCAAAGTTATTAAACTTTCAGTCCAAGCAGGAGTCGGCAGGAATTCTTTGAGGGTGTAACAACTGCTGACATCTTTGAAGAATAACCGTGCCACATCTGAGTGGAATTATTACCGACTTTTCTTACCTTACTATATACTAATATTTGATTATTCTTTTTTTCTGAAGGTACTAATAAATGTTTTGAGTCCATACACCTTATGTAATATTTAGCAATTAAATGGGTTTAAAGCACAGGACAAAGCAGTATGAGCAATGTGTTACCCTAAATATGTGTTTACATGATTAAACAGATCATTACAAAAAATCTGTTTGAGCTCCATGGCACATTTATTTGCCACCCAATTGGAGTCATGCTAACAGCCCCCCCACCCTTAGTTCAAGTTATGGACTTAAACATGAAACTTAACCCAATTCTTTTAGTTTAATGTTCACATCACTAACACAGCCACAGAACTCCAGAAAGGCGAAAAGGAAGGTGTGTCAACATTTAAGACTTCCATATTTTGCTATCACATAGTAATGCTTCTAACCTTACAATTTTACGCATGATGTGCCAGACATCATGATGCCCCGACACTCTGTGGCCTGCCAGGCACTTAAAGTAACAGTGTTGGCAGAGCAAGGAAACTCAGTCACAGCTACAGGTACAGTTGTAGTTCATTATGATTAGCTTTATCAAGGTCCGTTTGAAAGGTCTATGGAACTGGTCATATGGCTGGTCCTAACCTGCATTTCATCCTTGCCCATATTTCTTAAGGAATTAATCCAGCTCCCCCCTGAAACTCCTGTGCAGCGTATGTAGCTACTTATTTTACAGAACAGAGTTTTAGGGAATTAAGTTAATATCCTCATACTTTTTTTCCCAGGGAAAGAGGGCAGTTGCCATCCATGTAGATGATATGGACAATGTGCAACTACCGCATCTTTCTGCAAAGCAAGGCCCTCCTAGACCCAGCTACCATTCTCCCACCACCCCAGTTTACAACAAGCTTTATGCAGGTTGTGATCAACTGGTCCCACTGTTTGCAGCTGTAGTGGGGAATGGTTTCTGTTCATGACCTTTGGCCCAAACATCTCAGTGGTGTTTTCACAAGCCAGAACATTTCCTGCCTTCAGGGCACCACCGCACTTTTAATAAGTAGTTAACCAGACTAAACATAATACGTTGTCATGCCCTTTATTTAGGATAATGGACAGGAATCTGTGTTATGCTGGGAATCTTCCTGTCTCCATGTTAAGTGTGTTAGTTACAGCCTGTGGCTCCCCTTGCCTGGAAGGTCTATGAATGGAAAGTGTCTTTGATCAGGAACCCTCCATCATGATAGTCTCACAAGCACTACATTTAGAGCTACATTCTCCTAAGCATCTACAGATGATTTACTTGGCTTCAATTGTCAGCTATTGTGAAAAGATGGACAAAAAGAGCAAGTGGCATTTTTTGCAGTGTTACTATGTACCTAGCTAGAGCATATCTCAACATGTTGTACTGTATTTCAAGGGAGTTGGAGGAGATGATACATTATAGTGAAACTGTTTAACTCTATTCCTCACAAATGAAAGTTACCCCTTGTTCCAGAGTCACTGTCAGTACCTACTCTTTGCAATCTGAAGCTGGCTGTGAGCTTGCATGATAATTCTAAAATTAAGTCAAATACGAAGTTTGAACTGCTTGTCAATTGTTGTTGCACTACCCTGTTGATTACTTGTCACGAGATAGCAACCTAGTGGAAGTGAGAAATGCAGAGCAGACATAATTTACGCAGGCTGCAATGAAAATAGCTCCCACAGCCCACTCCTGAACACCTATTGCATAGTGTTTGTGTTTTGTGTTTCCTATTCATTTCTGCTCTTGTTCTGGTATGTTTAAAGTGCTACTTAAGTGGGTGGCACAATCAGTGCTGCCAGCCCACTAGAAGCATTCAATACACAGGCCCTGGGCACATGTAGTACCATTTTACTAGAGACATATAGAGACATATGAGTAAATTAAATATGCCAATTGGGTGTAGGCGGTTTCTACCGTGTTTTTAGGAGAGAGCACTATCACTTTAGCACTGGTTAGCAGTGATAAAGTGCACAGAGTCCTAAAAGGTAACAGAAATAGGTTCAGCAGCAGGGTGAAGGCAAAAGAGTTTGGGAATGATCGTGCAGAAAGGACCAATTCCAACAGGGATGTGTAGCAGAAGCAACTGCTTATAAACATGTTGAACTTGTGTGTATGAATGTATTCCAATACAGCTTACTGCAAGCCTCATGAACTCTGCTGTTTGCTCTGACTACACATGATGATGAGGGATTTTGTTAGAGGGAGGACACTTGACCTTTGGGTGGTCAACTGCACAAAGGCTTTGGCTAAAAGTAATGAGACTTGGTGCCTGGTTTTGTTTCTCTGCCATGCCACATGTTTGGCGCTGCAAGGAAATAAGAAAATCTCTGACTGGAAGTGGCAGGGAGGCACTAGGTCTCTGTTTTGTATACTCTGTAAGAAGACACCAAATCAATTTCTTAGGCTAAGTGATAAATGCCTTTTTCCATGCCTATTTACTGAAATTAGAAGTAGTAAACATTACTATGCATGATTTTTACCCATACATACCATGAAAGGGGATCCCAAAGATATGTGCCTTTCCAGCAATTAAGTATTCCAAGTGTCTTCTTATAAAAAATTGAAAATATTTAGACCGTATGTAGGAAACTGCCTTTTTTGTATGGTCATCGCCGCACTTTGTTCTCCAATGCTGATGGTTATGACTCTGAATGTGCGCTGGAGCCTGCTAACCAGGTCCCAGTGCCAGTGCTCTCTTCCTAAAATATGATGTATATGAATTGTTAACACCAATTGGCAAGGATATTAACCCCCTTATAAGACCCTGGTAAAAGGTACCAGTGGTATCCAGGGCATGGGATTTAAAGGGGTCGCTATGGCCTGAAGCACTGATTGTGCCATCCTGAGTGACCCAAGTAAATGAATGACAGTGGTCCTCCCATTGCAGACTGCATGAGCAGTACAGACTGCTTATACTCGACTTTGCCCTCACCATGAGTGTCAAGGTCACAGAACTATTTTTAATACATGCTTGTCCCTCCTGAGCCAAGGAGGCAGGGTGCATTTTATTAAAGGTGTGGACTTAAAAGTGCAAGTTTATATTTTGCTATCGTAGCTGCTTTCCATTAATGGCTACTCTAAGTGTTCAGGGAGCCTTAGGACATTCCATTGTTGCCAACTCCATTATGGTCTCATTGTAATATGTCATGTTTGGTATCAAACAACTTGTCTTATCAAACCTGACCATTCTATAAAGTCGTATTTAATGTGATATGCACCCAGGTGGCTACTTTCGAGGTTATCCACTTGGTTGCTGCAGCCTACAGTTGCTTCCACCAAGAAGGAAATCTGACCCTCTGGCAGGAGATATGAACTCTCTCAGGTAGCAGAAACAAAGGCATGCCTGGGCGAGAGGTGTCATCTCCCTCCCTGACAGGATGGCTTGTGAAGGGGCACATCAAGGCAGTGAGCTTTCAAGCACCCATCACTGCTGATATGCAAGAAGGCTACCGCCTAGAGGAGGAAAAAGCAAACTGTCTACCCCAGGCACATTTGTAATGCTGAATGGGAGGGAATTTAGATATTTAGGAGGCGTACACACCCAATAGCCGAACCACCGCCCCAGGGTGGGCTACCTGGTCTTTACAGCCAAAGAAGAGTTACACTATTTTTAAATGTGGCAATAAAGAGGCTTCTTGTAGAAAAAGTGCCACCCTCCACAGGAAGTGGTCACCTCAGGAGCAGAATAGCCTCTGGGGCTAGTAGAACAGTGATTACTAGCACCTACACTTCTAACACCCCATAATTTAGGATTTAAGTTGCTCCCCTGGCACCAGAATCTCAGATCTGAACAACTTGCAACAAAGTACAAAAAGAGACCTTATTCTGCAACTTGAGCACCTGCACAAAGCAAGGCGCAATAGCCTGCATCTGTGGCAACCACCCTGCAATTGCACACTTCTCTAAGAGCCAAATGCAATACCAGAACTACCTTATACTAGAGGTACTGGTCCCCTGATGCTCATATGTAAATCTTTCTGACAGAACCAAAGAATCACTAGCCATGAGACCTCCTGAGGGATTGTCCAAAAGTAAATGGCCTAGATCATTGTGGAATTTTTACCCAGACTCTAGGCTGTCGAAGTAACCCAAGACTGAGCTTGCCACTGCCAAGGCTTGTTGGCCGGTCTGGCTACCACTAGCTTTGTTCAGTACAGTGCCTCAAGTGAACCCAGCAACACCTTCAATCTGAAGCCTCAGTTGCCCCATTGTCGAGCTTTTGCACTAGTTTCCTCACCAGCACCGTCAAAGAAGTAAAACCAGCAAATTTGCTTCAGCAACAGGGACATCGAGGGCAACTCTGCACCTGAGCCCCACGAGCCATCCTAAAATTCAACAGACTGTCCTATCCTGGTCCTGGGACCTTTATTACCCTACCTCCCAGTGGCTTCCATTGAGTTCAACCTACAAGTGACCTCATTGACTGCAATGTCATTGTTTGCAAGAGTGAATACACTGATTTATGTTTTCTTTAAAACTGCAGACCTCTAGTTATACTCATCTGATTGTCTTCATTTTGGTGTCTAAATTTGTAAACAAATCTGCTCTGTTTTCATAAATTGGTGTCAGATTTCGTTCAAGTCGTATCAATTATTTATCGTTCTTCTAGTAAAGGCTGACTTTCTGTGCCACACTACCAGGACTGAGCTAGGGATTTATCACTGTGAATCCAAAAGACCTCTTTGAGGTAACGTAAAGGTCTTGCATAGTGAAGCATAACCAGCCTCAATAATACGTTTATTCAGAGGCAATTAGCCATTCATAAAAGCAATCTATAATACAGTTTAGATATAAAAAGCATAAAAAATACATTCAATAGGACCAGCTCAAAATGTATGCCTAATAATACAAAAAACACAGAAGTAAAAGGGAAGTTTAAAATCCGATTGCAATACCACAATATGTCAATATTAAAAGGACAGGTGTGCAACAGTTAATAGTTAAAAATAGGATACAAATACAATCATATCTTGGAGAATTATTTTGCAGTATTCGTGCAAACCTTCTGTAACATAATTGGCTGAGATACAGTGGGACTAGAGCGGAGAAGGAGAAGAATAACCTCATGTTCTGTCCACCATGTGCTCCCCTCCTACCCTAGCAAACATGCTTATGTATTTCTAATTATAGGAGCATGAGAATACAATAAATGATTTGTACTTAAAACGTATCTTACCACCCAGTATAGCACCATAAAAAAAATTCACACTATGTCTCATTACTCTAGAAGAGCTAAGGAAATTTTCATCTGGCATACAAAACAGCCCTGAAGAAAGATGGCATAATGTAGCAAATCTCCAAGGAAAGCAGAGATTGTAGGTATAAATAAGCAGGTCAACATTGCGTAAAGCGCCTATGTTTTAAAATTGGTAGTATGTAGCGCTTCCACTGATAATTATAAAGTTTACATAAAAGCACCACAGGCATGGTGTTTTGTGCCATTGCATCATTACAAGGACAGTTAGTTAAAGTTGTAGACCAGTCATTCATATTTAGAAAACTGTCCAATTGATGAAAGGTACCCAGTCTTAAATGATTCAAGACAAACCTATGTACTACATTTAAAACTACTTTAGGATAGGGTTGCATATCAAAAGTGGTTAAAATCATTTGATTTTTCAAAACACTAGGTTTACAAATTTCAGATGTAAGTCTAAGATTCTCCAGATGTGTCATGTCATAATTGTTTTAAGAATCTCTACTGGTGAGGTCTAGTGTTTCAGGGTTCTGAAAATAAATCATTACAGAAGTGTTGAACATAAACAAGCCACGGTATACATTGGTATAAGCTTGAATTAAGACCATCCCTAATTATACCACGATTTAACTCAGTATGTTCAAAAGTCCATACTTTAGGAACAGATCTGTGATGAATGGGTCTCCAAGCTCAGCATGGCATATGTGTATTGGAGCGGTTTTAGGGGTGGCAAGAAGATACCTGAAAAACTCATTCTCAACCAGTTATCTGTCACTACATTTCTAGTGTCCCCACAACCCCGCCCCTTAGAGTGCAACACTAAGACATTAAACTTTATAAATTAACATCATCAGCTCTGGAATAGAACCTAGTTGTCTGGCAAACACTCTGAGTGGGATGTATGACGTTACAACGCATACTATTACAACGCATGGTTTTACAACGCAAATACTGTTACAACGCATGTTTTTACAACGAATACTATTACAACGCGAGATAGTGTTATTAATAGTAATAAGCTATTACAACGAAATCATTTACAACGCATACCTTTACAACGCGAAATAACATACTTTTTTTTTTTTTTGTAAAATAAAACCTGGCACGGGATGCAGGGAAACTAGGGGTTTTGGGTGGGGAAGTGTCTTAAAATGCAGAGAAAAACTGAACGTTATTTTAAATAAATCCAACGATTTTATTAAAATTATTACTCGAGTATTAAAATTAATACCCGAGTATTAAAAATTAATACTCATGTAATCGTAACTGTTCAAAAATTTACAAAATCTACGAAAATATCAATAATATAAAGTAAACATATATTAGTATGATTTAAAATAATTATTCGTAAACAGAAACATTATACATACACATAGTCGCCATTTTAAACTGTGTAGTTCCTAAATATGTCCTACAACTCTTTCCATGAAATAATACCACAACACTACTTCCAAAATGGATGCCAAAACGAAATGAATAAGCGAAACAACAACTCTTTATACGAAGTTTTAAATTATAACTTTCCACAGAAGTAAATCGTACTTAAAAAAAGAATGCCAACGCTGTGTTTCTTCAAAAAAACAATGACACTGTGAGAAACGTATAAATACGAGCCAGACACTATTTTTAAAACAGTTGATTCTCAACTCCCAGAGTGACCAGACGCCAAAAGCTGACCCTCTGACCTGTTTGTTAAGATAATACCCGATTATATATCAGTAGCATTATTTCTCGTAAAACAAGTGAGTTACTAAAACTAATGTCTGCAATGTTTTCTAGAAACAATTAAAAGCCTGCCCCTATTAAATTTGTTTTTCTTATTTAAAGATTATAATATAGCACCAAGATATTACTATAATTATGGATACATATATCCATAAATAAAATACCATACATATATAAAGCATACTAAATTCTAAATAAAAGTGTGTATTATTTAAAAAAAATTCTATGAAATAAACATATATTATTTTCCATACATCACAAAATATTACCTTTTTTGTATTAGTCGAACTACTATAAACTGCTACGAAAAAGGCCAGTTTACAAAAATTGGATTTTGCTACAGAAGCAACACTCCTCTTTAAAATTAATTTGAAGGTACTTTTCGATTTGTTTAAAATTCATAATTCTAAACAAATGAAACGGAAATATATTTTTGAATCCATATATATTTAATTTGATTTTCACAGAGAAATTTTATTTCGATAAAATAAACAGCTACTCTCTACTTGGAAAATTGAAACGTTAACTTTTAAAGAAGGTAACTATTTTATTATTTACATTACTGATTTTTTAAAATTAGTCGTTAATAAAGAAGTGACTCATAAATAATAAAAAGTGTAGACATAACAATAATTTAGAGATGTCAATAAAAGTGCAACACAAAGGAAAGTGTGAAATAGTGTAGGGGTAAGAATAATTATTATTACTCCAGGAAGGTGTAGCAGTAGAAATAGTGTGGAATAGTGTCAAAGTAACAAATACTATTCTTACTTAAAAAAGGTGTAGTAGTCAACAAAGTATGGGATGTTGTAGGAGTAAAAATTACTAATCTAATTTCTGGAAGATGCTGCAGTAGGTAAAGTGTGGGATGTTATAGGGGTTATATTTACTATTATAACTCCCGGAAGGTGCAGCATAATGAAAAGGGTAAGATGGTGTAGGGGTATCAAATACTATTCTAACTCTAGGTTGGTGCAGCAGTGGTTAAAGTGTAGGATGATGTAGGGGTATCAATTTCTATTCTAACTCTAGGTAGTTGCAACAGTAGGGAAAGTGTGGGATGGTGTAGGAGAATAAAATACTATTCCAACATCTGAAAAATGCTATAACAGGAAAAGGTTAGTATGGTATAAAACGCACAGTAAAGACAAATGTAAATTATACACAATATTGTTGTCATTTTTAACTGCAGCAGAAACAATTTACATTTAAATAACATTTCCTTTTTCATATTTTTTTTTTTAGAAAATCACATTAATCTTCTTATCAGCAAACATCAATCAGAATACCAAAGGGGCAACAACTCAAAAGCCAACCAAGAAAACAAAAAGCAGAGAATAAACAAGAGCACAAAGAAAGAAACCAAACTAAAAGGTAAGTGTTCTATAGTATATGATATCAATTACTATTCTAACTCCAGGTAGGTGCAGCAGTAGGGAAAGTGTGGGATAGTGTAGAGGTAAGAATTACTATTCTAACTCCAGGTAAGTGCAACAGTAGGGAAAGTGTAGGATAGTGTAGGGGTAAGAATTACTATTCTAACTCCAGGTAAGTGCAGCAGTAGGGAAAGTGTGGGATGGTGTAGAGGCAGGATTTTAGAAACATTAAGCTTTTGAACAGAAAGGTAGACATTTTCCATTTTTCATCAAACATTTAAACCAAAAAATACATAGTCATATTTTTTTCTGTTTGCAGATTATCAAACAACTCTTTAAAGACCAAAAGAAAATCAAATTCAAGGAAATCTGAGAACCAAACAAAGAAAACACACCAGACTCTGAAGGTAAATCAAATAAAGAAGTACAAGCATAGTGGTAAGATTTACTATTCTAACTCCAGGAAGGTGCAGCAGGAGAGAAAATATGGGAGAGAGTAGGGGTAAAAGTTACTATTCTAACTCAAGGAAGGTGAAGCAGTAGGTTAAGTGTGGGATAGTGTAAGGGTAACAGTTACTATTTTCACTCCAGGAAGGTGCAGCAATAGGGAAAGTGTGGGATAGAGTAGGGGTAAAAATTACTATTGTCACTCCAGCAAAGTGCAGCAGTAGGGAAAGTGAAGGATAGTGTAGGGGTAAGAATGACTATTCTAACTCCAGGAAGGTGCAGCAGTAGGGAAACTGTGGGATGGTGTAGGGGTATCAGTTACTATTCTAACTCCAGGTAGGTACAGTAGTAGGGAAAGTGTGGGATAGTCTAGAGGTAAGAATTACTATTCTAACTCCAGGTAAGTGCAACAGTAGGGAAAGTGTAGGATAGTGTAGGGGTGAAAATTACTTTTCTAACTCCAGGTAAGTGCAGCAGTAGGGAAAGTGTGGGATGGTGTAGAGGCAGGATTTTAGAAACATTAAGCTTTTGAACAGAAATGTAGACATTTTCCATTTTTCATCAAACATTTAAACCAAAAAATACATAATCATATTTTTTTCTGTTTGCAGATTATCAAACAACTCTTTAAAGACCAAAAGAAAATCAAATCCAGGGGAATCTGAGAACCAAACAAAGAAAACACACCAGACTCTGAAGGTAAATCAAATAAAGAAGTACAAGCATAGTGGTAAAATTTACTAATCTAACTCCAGGAAGGTGCAGCAGGAGAGAAAATATGGGAGAGAGTAGGGGTAAGAATTACTATTCTAACTCAAGGAAGGTGCAGCAGTAGGGAAAGTGTGGGATAGAGTAGGGGTAAAAACTTACTATTCTCACTCCAGGAAGGTGCAGCAGTAGGGAAAGTGAAGGATAGTGTAGGGGTAAGAATTACTATTCTAACTCCAGGTAGGTGCAACAGTAGGGAAACTGTGGGATGGTGTAGGGGTATCAATTACCATTCTAACTCCAGGTAGGTGCAGCAGTAGGGAAAGTGTGGGATAGTGTAGAGGTAAGAATTACTATTCTAACTCCAGGTAAGTGCAACAGTAGGGAAAGTGTTGGATAGTGTAGGGGTAAGAATTACTATTCTAACTCCAGGTAAGTGCAGCAGTAGGGAAAGTGTGGGATGGTGTAGAGGCAGGATTTTAGAAACATTAAGCTTTTGAACAAAAATGTAGACATTTTCCATTTTTCATCAAACATTTAAACCAAAATATACATAGTCATATTTTTTTCTGTTTGCAGATTATCAAACAACTCTTTAAAGACCAAAAGAAAATCAAATTCAAGGAAATCTGAGAACCAAACAAAGAAAACACACCAGACTCTGAAGGTAAATCAAATAAAGAAGTACAAGCATAGTGGTAAGATTTACTATTCTAACTCCAGGAAGGTGTAGCAGGAGAGAAAATATGGGAGAGAGTAGGGGTAAGAATTACTATTCTTACTCAAGGAAGGTGCAGCAGTAAGGAAAGTGTGGGATAGTGTAGGGGTAACAATTACTATTTTCACTCCAGGAAGGTGCAGCAATAGGGAAAATGTGGGATAGAGTAGGGGTAAAAATTACTATTCTCACTTCAGGAAGGTGCAGCAGTAGGGAAAGTGAAGGATAGTGTAGGGGTAAGAATTACTATTCTAACTTCAGGAAGGTGCAGCAGTAGGGAAAGTATGGGATAGAGTAGGGGTAAGAATTACTATTCTAACTCCAGGAAGGTGCAGCAGTAGGGAAAGTATGGGAGAGTGTAGGGGTAAAAATTACTAATCTAACTCCAGGAAGGTGCTGGAGTAGAGAAAGTGTGGTAAAGTGTAGGGGCAGAATTTACTAATGTAACTCCAAGAAGATGCTGCAGTAAGAAAAATGAGAGATAGTGTAGATTTTTATTTATTAAGTGAAAAAAACATATTAAAATGTATCTATTTTTCCCCCACAGAAAATGTCAACTCAGGCAACAGCATCATATATGAAATCTAGGAAAGGAAACCGTCTATTAACACATTCAGGATATATATATTGTAAAGAAAGGATAAGTTTTTCACGGAATCATTGGAGGTGTGTGCAATACTATTCATCCCGTTGCAGCGGCAGAGCAGTTACCCTTGATGATATCATAATAAAAACAACTGATCATAACCACTCTGCCTCTGAAATGGAGATTGAAGTAAGGGAAACCTTAAACGAAATGAAAGAAATTGCATCCACCTCCAATGATTCTACAGGAACAATTTTAAGAGAGGTTGCACAGCATGTTCCCAGTCATGTTGCTAGTAATATGCCTATTATTCCTAATTTGATAAGAATTATACAAAGACAAAGGCAGGCAAGTAATATAAATACTACAACTCCTCAAACCTTTTCTGATATTGTAATTCCTGAGGAGCTGACTATTTCTTTTGCTAATGAACCATTCCTTTTGCATGATAACAAAAACCCTCAAAAACGTATTATTATTTTTAGTACACCCCGTAACCTTGTGAAGTTAGAAAATTGTGAAATTTGGATGATGGATGGGACGTTTAAAAGTACACCCCATCCATTCACCCAAATTTATACAATTCATGGAAAAATTAACAATAATGTGATCCCCTTAGTATATAGTTTGCTACCAGATAAGCAATCTGCAACCTATACTGAATTATTATCAGTTATTAAAAACATTACCAAAAAAAGTCCTAGGAAAATTATTGTTGATTATGAATTGACTATGATCAATGTGATCACTAAAACGTACACGGATACCCAAATTCAGGGATGTTTTTTCCATTTTTCCCAGGCATTTTGGCGTAAACTACAAAAAACATCCCTGGTTACCGATTACTCATCTGATAGCAAACTACAGTTTAAATTAAAAAAATTAACTGCTCTTTGTTTTGTTCATCCCGAAAGTGTAGACGAGTACTACACTGCTATTACTGAATCAGAATATTTTAATCAAAATGAAGACAAATTGGCACCCATTCTAAATTATTTTGAAGACACATGGATTGGACACCTAAGCAGATCAGGTCGCAGGAGGAAGCCACGTTACCAGTTTTTCAAAACTGAATGCCCTCCAAAAATTTTTGAATGTTCTATTTTTTTTTTAATTTGTCTAATTCCTTCATAATTTTTATAATTATTTCTGGAAAATCAATTTCAATTTTTTAATTTTCTTATGAAACAAACAGTCCATTAAATCTAAATTATCCAAACTCCTTCTGGATATTGAAAATTATCCATGGAAAAGCACTTTTCAAAAGCAATATTATTTGCTGTTAAAAATCTTTCACCTTACCTCCTAGCAAAACATATTCTTACTATATATCCCTTGCTAGTTTCTAACACGTTTAAAAGTATGCCTAATACAAAACTTCTACTTTCTACCGAACAATTTTCTCACTATTTCACCTTTATTATATACCTAAAACCATTTATTCAAATTATATACTATTACAGAAATAATTGTACAATTTCTACCTCCTAGCAAAACATATTCTCACTATATGTCCCTTGCTAGTTTGTAACACGTTTAAAATTATGCATAATACAAAACTTCTACCTCCTACCGAATAATTTTCTCACTATTTGGCCTTTATTTTATTCAAAAAGTTCCAAAACGATAAAAATCAATATTTAATTAAATAAAACTCAACCAAAATCAACTTGTAAATCAAAGAAGCTTTTTTAATAACTCATTATATTCTATTTCTACCTTTCTATGCTATTAAAAGTCAAAAAGATATTTCTAAACAATGCATTTTCAAATATACAGTTGCGTTTCAAAAACATTTTTATTTCATCATTATCTATATTTAACATTAAATACAACAAATAACATTTCCCTATTATTTCTCATAAATAACATTCTTTTTTGAAACTGCAACCTCTCCTTATCCTTTCTTTACAATATATATGTATTTATTTTCATTCTAATATGTTTAAATAAAGTAAAAAAGTGTTTCCTACCTGAGCGCAGATCAGCTTCCTGCTGCTTCCTCTATCGATGCTCTTCAAAATGGCCGCTTACGTGAACGTGAACGCGTCGGCGTCATCTGAGCCTGCAAACATTGAAAAAGGACTATTATTTAATATCATATTTTAATACATCTTTTTTTTTTAAATGATATATATTATTTATTTAAAGTAGCAAAAATATGTATAAATTTACTTGTTAATTTTACTTCTTATAAATATATTTGTAATAAAAATCAAAAAATTACAAACATGTATCTTTTTTTACAAATCTTTTAATTTAAACACAATCCTAAAAATTAATGTTTAAACATGTAAAATACTCTTTCATTCTTCTTACCTCTTTACTTATTCCATTTCTTTTCTTAACTTCTCAATTCATCCTTTTTCTTTACTTCAAAAGTCGTTCCGCGGGACCCATTGCTTCAATTCTAAAAATAAAAGAAGGACAAATGTTCCCATTACTTTCAATGGTAAAGCGTGGGAAAATCTTTTTAGTAATATAAAAGTACATACATTTTCAACATATTTAATTATGTAAAAAATTCTTAAAGGTTCCAAAAAATGTTTTTTGTTTTTCAAAATTGTAATTTTATACAAATTAAATAAAAAATCTAAAATAGTTTTTAATAACAATAGTTTATGTACCCTGATTAAATTTTTTTATTACATTTATTTATTAATTATAATTAAATACATTAAATATTTAATTAATAATGATTTCATAATTAAATAAATTATACATTAAAACATGAGTATTTTTTTATAATATAATCCCTAAAATGTATAAGGTAAAAAAAATACTTGAGTATTAATTTAATTTCAATATATTCCCAATTAATATATACATTCATACCTGAGTATTAATTTAATTACAATATATTCCCAATTAATATATACATTTATACCTGAGTATTATTTTTGGATATAATCCCTAAATTTAATTATTTTTATTTACACCTGAGTATTAATTTAAAAAAAACATACTCCATTTACATTCATTTTAATCCTTTTCTAAAATATTGTAATAATGTAATATTTCTATTTTAATTTTTTAATAACAAAAATTAAAACAATATCACTTAATACTTACTTTCTAAAGGCATTTGCGTTGTAAAGGCACTTGCGTTGTAAAGGCACTTGCGTTGTAAATGCATTCGTTGTAAAAACATGCGTTGTAAAAGTACTTGCGTTATAAAAGTTGCGTTGTAAAGGTAGTGCGTTGTAAAAGTTGTGTTGTAAAGGATGTTTCCCCTCTGAGTGCCATTCAAGCTTTACTGAATTGTTGTTTCCTATTGGAAATGGCTTTATTCCATACGCACTCTTTATCAAATAAAATCCCAAATAGGAAAAAGTATTGGTAAAGCCTATAGTTGTTCCATGTTTTTTTAGATCTCGACATTTAGCGGTGTTCCTCCCACATTATATAATGAAGGTTTTTGATTGATTCACTAGAAGACCAAGGTCCTGCATAGATTCAGCAAAGTTTTTAAGCAGGGTCCAAAGAGCAAGTGGAGTATGTGCCTAAAGGAGGGCATCGAAGCATAGAGGACGGTCGGTACAGGGCAAGTTCCTACTTGTGGAAAATCTTTAGAAGATGCAGTATGTACCTCACACAATGATATTTATATATAGTGAGAACAACAGGAAGGGGGTGAGGACACAGCCCTGTCTCACCCTTCTCCACCCTAAAGGCATCATTACATTCCCCTCTAATACCATATATAACCCTTGTTTTACAACTTAAGTATAGATCCATCAGAAAACTGATAATCAATGTCTCTGCCCCTATCTCTTTCATAGTTGTCCACAGTTTAATATGTATAATGCAGTCAAACGCTGAAGAGAGGTCAACAAAGGTTAGATACATGTTCCCCTCTTTAATTTTGACATACTTCTCAAGTAGCATTCTTAAGTTGAGACACCGCTCTATTGATCCAAGCTCAGGACGAAATCCATACTGAAGCTCTGAGAGGATAATATGTGTGTACACATTAATCTTGCAATCTGTTCAAAATAATAAGACCTACAATCTTCACCAAGGAATCAAGTAGACAAATTGGCCTATAACAAGCTGGGTTTGATTGATCTCCCTTTTTCTAAATAGGAACAACAATTGATTTGTCCCATGTTGGTAGAAACCCAGCTATGCAGTGTGCCCTGAGTACTAAAGTCAAAGGGGGCCCCACATAGCAATTTTAGCTTCATACAGATCTACAAGGATTGCATCTGGACCTGAGGCTTTACCACCTTTGCTAGCCAATATTGCATCGTTAACTTCCTCCGAGCCAAAGGGGACCAAGGTGGCAGTCTGTGAGGAATATGCTACTGACATATGACTATGTCCTTTCTCTAATGGAGGTGCCACATTAGGTACAGAATACATGCTAGTAAAATGCTTTATCCAGGTTTCTTCCATAATGTCTATCCTGAGAACATCATCAGCTGTCAATGGTGCAGAGTTAACGACTCTCCAGAAAGCTCTATTGTCCTTACTAGCACACTCTTCACATAAGGATTCCCAAGCCATCTACCTTAATAGTAACCTCCTTAGTTTCACTGCCTTCTTATAGTCAATTCTGCAAGTCTAAATCTCAAGGTCACTTCTGGAGCGTTTATGAAAAGCCTCCTTTAACCGTTTATGGGCCCTAGTGCATGTTGTATCGAACTAACCCTTTTGCTCCTGTCTTGCTTTTCTGTTAACAACCAAGGGATTCTCCTTCACCCCTTTGCGATTGACAAAAAAACCTTAATGGTATCGTTAGGGGCTATAGGGTCATCTAAACCGGTTTTAAAGGTCTCTCTGTGATAAGCTATTAGTTACTTGAGAAACCCCTCCAATGCATCTGTGTCCATCGCTGGGTATGCCCATTGAGACTTGCTAACTCGATTTCCTCTGCTTGTGAAATAATATTGTTTTGCCGCTGCTTAAAGAATAGTAGTAATACTTTATTCGATATATTACATATCATAAAAGTACAAACATTTATATACCTAAAACCAATGTACAAAAGTATTACATCCGCCATCATTTAAAAAAGGCTAAAAACTATGTACAATAAAAAATAGTGGTTACAGACAAGGTGCATTCAATCTAAAATTCATCTATATAGGTACGAGGATCTGATTATTAATGTTACTTATCTGCCTGGTCCGTGTGAGCCAGGCACTAACCAAAAACTTTGCAATCCCGCAAACAATAAACAGCGATGTAGTGTCCGATAGAATAAAACGCAAAGCAATCCTGAAATCTCTGACTCCCATCTCCCTGCACACAGGTTTTAACCATCTTGCTCTAGGGAGTTTATAAGCTTTACAAGCAAACACAAAGTGAGTCAGAGTTTCCCTCTTGCATGGGCACCCTGGGCAAGTAAGATCGTGGTCCCTCACTCCTTTCCACCCCTCTGTGAACTTTTTGAGGGGGAGTATTCCATACCTCATCTTCAGGAAGAGGGATCTATCTCTCCGGATTTGGATATAATCCAAAAAAGGCTCCAACTTCCTCAATGGCTTATGTTCAAGGAATTGATTAGTTAGTTGGCCCCACTTTGTACTTTTTGATTCCTCAGACTCAACCCACTCCCAATAAATTTTCTTAACAATTTGTTTGTTAGTTGGTGTCTGAGAATTCCAAAATGCTACCATTCCTAACTTCACAACTAACTGTTTCAAAGATTTTAGCCATTTTATCTTATTTGTCACATTCAATTTAATCAGCTCATCCAACACCCTGGCATAGCTTGCTAAATCTGGGGTCCTCCTCAGGCGCACCCAAAATAGCAGTGGGCGAAGGCGTACTATATCTGCGATTGAGCGTTTACCCAAATCGTTATACAGGGTTTTCAGAGGGGTTGAGAGTGGGAGTGACACTAAGTCTCTCTCAAACTTATTCTCAGCGGTAACCAGATCTCTCGTGTTTTCATCCCCCCACAATTCAGAGCCATAAACCGCCGAGGACAGTGCCTTCCCCTCATAGACCACAAGGGCCGATGCTATTGGCCTACTAGTGGTCGCTCGCTGGTCTCTCAGGATAACTCCTGAGACCCTTTTCAGGTTTAAGAGCATCTTCGCTAAGTGGGAGTCCCATTTCATGTTGTTACATAGCCTGACCCCCAGATAGTCAAACTCTTCCACCACCTCTAGCACGGACCCATCTAAGGTAAGATGAACCTTCCTGGCTTTTTTTTTGGTAGATAAGACCATCAGCTTGGTTTTTGTTGTGTTCACTGTTAACCCTTGCTCTTCACAAAACAGACTAAAGCGGTCAAGCAGCTTCTGTAAACCAGATGGGGTTTTAGACATCAGGAGGGTGTCGTCTGCAAAGAGTAGGGTTGGTGTTTTTTCCCCGGGCAGGACTGGGGCATCGGCAGTGTCCTCCCTCAAATAGTCTACCACCCCATTTATAAAGAGGGAGAACAATGTCGGGGCCATAACACACCCCTGGCGGACCCCTCTGCTAACTGGCACCCTCTCTGTTAATTGGCCTTGGCTCCCCCACCGGACTCTGGCATAATTTCCCTCGTGGAGCCTAACAACCAACTGCAGTAAGTAACTCGGCAACCCCATGTCCAGCAAGACTGTCCACAACTTTTCGCGGGGGATTACATCGAATGCGGTTTTGAGGTCAATGAAGGCTAAGCATTAACTACCCCTCTCGATGGACACAGTTTTCCAGTACACCGCGCAAAACCTGAAAACCTGGTCCATCGTGCCAACATTCCGCCTGAATCCCGCCTGATAGTGTGTCAAGATGTTATTATCATCTAACCAAGTCCCTATTCTAGTAACGACAACCCTGCCAACTACCTTCTGAATTGTATCAATCAGACTAATAGGTCTGTAGTTGGCAGGGTCCTCCCTATCTCCCTTCTTGTAAATAGTTACAACCTCCGCCCCCTTCCAAGATTCAGGGACGGGGTGTCCAAGTAGAATTAAATTCATTATAAGGACTATGAAATCGGACCACAACTATGGGTCATGCAGGAGGAAATCGCCTGGCAGCCCGTCTGGCCCTGCAGCCTTACCCGGAGTTATGCTTACGATTGCGTCCTGCACTTCCCGAGCTGTGAAGAATTCCAGCTGATTGGGAGTCTCCATATTAAGTTCATTGTCTATCCCTATAGTGGGTCCCGGATCCGCTTCTCCACTGTATAATTTTAAGAAATGTGAGTGCCACTGTGATTCAGTGATATGGTTGGATATTGGCTCTGACCCTTTTCTATCTAATTTCTTAACCAGGTTCCAGAATAAGGTTGAATCTTTTGCATTGGCTGCAACCTTTAGTTGCTGCCAATGGTCCTCCTCCCAATCCCTCTTTGCTACTTTAATAATTCGGGAGTAATCTTTTCTGGCTAGTCTTACTGCTGCGATATCATTGTTTTTTATGGCTGCTGTTATTGCTTTTCTTTTAACCCTGCATTCAGCAGTGTACCAAGGGCTACCATTCAAGGGGTTTTGTTTAGCTTTAATCGATCCCCTACTAACCCCTGTAATAACTATCATGCCAATTTTGTCAATTAAAGTCTTATAAGAGTCTGATAAATTAAAATCTGCACCTTTAGGTTTCAATAGCCAATAAAATGTAAGGTCGGCCATTTCTGCATGGACAAGCTCTTTAACACTGGCTAGTTTTCCCTCATCGCATCTTACCCTGCTCCATTTCAGCTTCCGATTACAATTTGAGGGGACTACTTCCTTCGTGATCAACATGGGGACAGCCCTTCTTTCAATCTCAGACCCCCAGTTTATCTTCATGCCAAGTGGATTGTGGTCACTATCCTGGGATTGTATGACGTCCATGTCCACTAGATTGTTCCATGATTGTGTATCTAATAAGGGATGTATGACGTTACAACTCATACTTTTACAACGCATGCCATTACAACAAATTTTTTACAACGCAAAAACTTTTACAACGCATGTATTTACAACGCATGTTTTTACAACGCAGGTACCTTTACAACGCATACCATTACAACGTAAGTATTGGTAAGTATATATTATTTTTTTTTAATTTAAAATAATTGAAAATAATATAATTTAATTTAATTTAATTTAATTTAATTTAATTTACTTTAATTTAATTTAATTTAATTTAATTTAATTTAATTTAATTTAATTTTGTTTAATTGATTTAATTTAAATTTAATTTTATTTTATTTTTACCTTATACCCCTGTACCCCAAAAACCCCAAACTGACCCTGAACCCTAAAAATACCCCTGTACCCAAAAACCCAAAACTGACCCTGAACCATAAAAATACCCCTGTACCCCAAAAACCCCAAACTGACCCTGAACCCTAAAAATACCCCTTTACCCAAAAACCCCAAACTGACCCTGAACCCTAAAAATACCCCTTTACCCAAAAACTGAAAACTGACCCTGAACCCTAAAAATACCTCTTTACCCAAAAACTGAAAACTGACCCTGAACCCTAAAAATACCCCTTTACCCAAAAACTGAAAACTGACCCTGAACCCTAAAAATACCCCTTTACCCAAAAACTAAAAACTGACCCTGAACCCTAAAAATGCCCCTTTACCCAAAAACTGAAAACTGACCCTGAACCCTAAAAATACCCCTTTACCCAAAAACAGAAAACTGACCCTGAACCCTAAACATACCCCTTTACCCAAAAACTGAAAACTGACCCTGAACCCTAAAAATACCCCTTTACCCAAAAACTAAAAACTGACCCTGAACCCTAAAAATATCCCTTTATCCAAAAACTGAAAACTGAACCTGAACCCTAAAAATACCCCTTTACCCAAAAACTGAAAACTGACCCTGAACCCTAAAAATACCCCTTTACCCAAAAACTGAAAACTGACCCTGAACCCTAAAAATACCCCTTTACCTAAAAACTGAAAACTGACCCTGAACCCTAAAAATACCCCTTTACCCAAAACTAAATACCCCTTAAAAAACCCAAACATATAAAATGTTAAATATAATTATATACTTACCAATACTTACGTTGTAATGGTATGCGTTGTAAAGGTACCTGCGTTGTAAAAACATGCGTTGTAAATACATGCGTTGTAATGGTTTTTGCGTTGTAAAAGTTTCGTTGTAATGGTAGTGCGTTGTAAAAGTTGCGTTGTAATGGTTGTTTCCCTCTAATAAGATATAATCGATACAAGATTGACTACCTATTCTATTATATGTCATGGCCCCATTGGGATCCGAAGGAGTCCTCCCATTAAGAGCCCGTAAATTGTGTTCCACTGTTAGAGCGTTCATTTGAATTACTCTAGCCGACCATTTCTTAATGGGTTCCAAAGATAAGGGTGGAATGGCCTGCCTCCAATCGTCTTCCGTAAAGCCAAATGACTCTTCACCAGGTAGGTGCTCAAATGTACAGTTAAAATCACCCCCCACAATTATTTTAGACTGTGGGGGGATATTAGCTAGCGTAGCATCCAGTAATGATATTATCGGTGAGGATTTACCGCCTGTGGTGCCCCTGGCATATACGCAAAACAATTCCAGGGTCTTGTCACCACTCGGACCCTTAAGGGATAGATATAGTATATAATTTGATGGTAAATTATGGAAGGTGACAGTCCAGTTCAGTGATACACTTATCCATACATGAAGACCGCCAGAAGTCTTCATGTATGGAGTTGACAACATTCAATACTCAGAGGGTAATGATCACCTAATAAAATGTAGTGGGTAAGAAAGTTAAATGTCTGAGCAGCAAACCTATTCGCTAATAAAATATGGTTAATAATGCTATTTGCATTTCTCCCATTAAAAGTGCACTTGCGTCGGGCATAAGGGGAGGAGATCTCATTTACAAAAGCAAGTTCAAATTTAAATATTAGTTCATTAATTCTATCCGCAGAAACCTTATTGTTAAAATGGTTTGGTCATCTTCTTCTGCGTTTGTCATACCACATATCTTTCCTGACTGTACATTACACAAGTGTAAATTAAAAACTCCTCCCCATAAAATAATAGTATGCTTACTATTATTCATTTCAATATAGTCCAAGTCATCATTCAATTTCTGCAGAGTATCTATATTGGCTCTCATGGAGGTGTTATTATAAAAATTGATTATAACTAGCCTGGCTGGACCAGATGAGTCACATAGTATTAAGTATTAGTTGATAGTGAGGATTATGTGTTACCAAAAAGATGTTGTTAAATTATAAACTATTAAATATGTCTGTGCACAATCCACCTTTTGATCTAGCATGAATGGGTGGAATGGCAGGAGTTAAATATGTTCTATACCCTTTCATGCGGAAGGGCTCCGTGAGCCAGGTCTCTTGCATACATATAAATCGAAAGCCAGCTACAAACTCTAGCCTCTCCAGATTTTGTCCCTTACTCCACAAACCTGACACGTTCAGGAATTCAAAGCCTAGATGTTCATAGGTAGCAAATGTAGCGTTGGAATTATTAATATTGTTCAAAGCAGTTAGCATGTTACTACTAGGAGATTGAACGGTGTTGTCATGTCTTAACGTGGATCGCTCTCTAACTAGATTAGAGGTAGTCGTTGAATCTTAATCTGAGTCTATAGAAACCTTGCTATGAAGTCAATCCTGCCCATCCAGATTTGTCAAACTTTGGAAGTGATTATCAGTTGATACCATAACGTTAAAATTCTGTATGCACCCTGGGATAGTAGTGAACCACAGTCTGTCTCTTTCAAGCAGCTTTTCTAGCTGATAAAAATAACCTAATGGGAGATAGGAAATAGAAGTTGGGGAAATATTAGGGACTTAGTCATGGACAAAACAGTATCCACCAGCCTGGGGGTTTTAAAAGACAAGACTATGCAATCCCCATGCTGAGTTTATTTATCTCTCCCCACCCATGTAACCCTTCTCGCTATTTTGATGTCATTAAATAGCTAGTCAGTTAAACCCATTCTTACAGCCAGCCAATTCAGAAACTTATTTCTTAGAGCAGACCACTTCTCGATCCTATTTGTAGGTAAAGGGGGATCATTTGCCAAAACGATCACATACGGGTTGGCAGCACGTAGAAGATCAAGGCAATCAGCTGCCTGTTCTGTAGGCTCTCAAAAATTATCATCTATGGTTGAGGCTACTGCATTGGAGCCCTGGGATCTGCCACCATCTTCCCCTGGCCGAGCACTTCCTTAGTTAAAGTCCCCTCATCACGCATTCTACCTTTATGGGTGTTTAAATTGGTACTTATGCGGATTGGAGAGTACATGTTAGAGCTACCAGAGGTAATTTTATGAGTTGCATGCTTAGTTGGAGCCTCATTAGAGGGTCAATCATAGTGTGTTTTACAATTAACATTTCTCCATTTATACGTGAAGTAAGCAAGTCCAGACAAGAATTCATTTTAGTTTCTAGAATCAACCGCAATGGATCGCACACCGCTAGCCCCTCCTCCGGATCGCCCCAAAGGATTCTGGTACGTATAGTTCATGAGTGGTTCACCTTAGTAGGTGCAAGTGAGTACTTGTTGTTAAGAAGATCTCTAGACCCGAGACATGGCCCGGGTTTCGGGATATCTTCCCTCATCAGTAGAGAACGTATTTGGGGTAGAAAAGAAGGCCACCAAGCAACTGTCACAGGCCTCGATGCCTAACCGGCACGCAGGTGCGTCATCCAGAAGCTCGTCAGCTTAAAGGCTCAAGGGAGCCCATTTGTAGAATCAACCGCAATGGATCGCACACCGCTAGCCCCTCCTCCGGATCGCCCCTAAGGATTCTGGTACGTATAGTTCATGAGTGGTTCACCTCAGTAGGTGCAAGTGAGTACTTGTTGTTGTGAAGATCTCTAGACCCGAGACATGGCCCGGGTTTCGGGATATCTTCCCTCATCAGTAGAGAACGTATTTGGGGTGGAAAAGAAGGCCGCCAAGCAACTGTCACAGGCCTCGATGCCTAACCGGCACGCAGGTGCGTCATCCAGAAGCTCGTCAGCTTAAAGGCTCAAGGGAGCCCATTTGTAGAATCAACCGCAATGGATCGCACACCGCTAGCCCCTCTTCCGGTTCACCCCTAAGGATTCTGGTACGTATAGTTCATGAGTGGTTCACCTCATTAGGTGCAAGTGAGTACTTGTTGTTGTGAAGATCTCTAGACCCGATGTTCCCAAGAATATGTAGATTCAGTATCAGATAAAACAATAGTCCACAATGGGAGCTATATTGACCACTGTCCAGCCGGACAGGGTAGTTTATTTTTTACAGTGGAACAAATATTGGGATGTGGAAGGGCACAGTCCTGTACCGTTTTTAGGAACAAACAGGGAGGGTTTTTAGGCAAGAAGGAGCATAATTGGCCACTTGTAATTCAGTAGTAATTGAAAGTAGTGCCAATACAAGTGCTAGACACAGCGTAAATCAGACATAATAGTAAGGCTGTGAAAACACTTAAAACAAGTCGACGTTTCGATCCCTTATGCTCAATATTGTGGGATCATCATCAGGACTAACAATACATACATTTGCTTGCCTGGTATATACATTTAAACACACAACCGCCTATAGGGAGAAAAAGTAGGGAGGAAGGTTGGGAAACAGAAGAAATAGGCATGAACCCACTTAATTATACTCTGAAAAAACTGACAATGCACTGTATTCGGAACCGACTTATCGTGTTTGCTAAATCCATGCAAGTGGTATCATTAGCCTTGGATCACGTGAATGTTGCAGTCTGTGTCTGTAGCCTTGAGTCACACGAGTGGTGAGGTAAGTGATATGTGTGTGTGAAAGATAACACCATACTTTAATTACTGAGAGCAGTAAAATTACTTAAATATACATCAATATACATCGGGCATTACATAGCCATTTCCACGTGGAGTCCTCATTTATTCAACATTTGTGGGCATTCGTGTCCGCTTTTGTATCATGCACATTCGTGCTCATGCATTCATTGCCTCTTAGTGTGACCGCTTACCCATAAGGGTCGGGGGGTTATTCAGGGAAATTTAGTTGTTGAAATAGGTCCTCGTTTTGTTAATCTCCTGAATAATGGGGGATGAAAAAAGCATAAGCTACGGGTTCATTTGTGCTGATTTTATTGAAGAATCTCATGCAACTATAGAGGCTGTTACCTGTTTAATACAGGTAGTCACGTTATGTCCACCTCATTTCCATTTGGACGAAATTTTCTATGGGGTAAAACAAGGGCGGCTTTCAGTGAAGGATTTGTCAACTTGGACTAGAGTTTTAGGGGCAGAAGTCGGGCTTACCTTGCGGCGGAAAAAAGGCCTATCAGGTCCAATAGTATTCCAAAACGAGTCTGTAACAGAAACTCCGTTTCAATATAAAATTACTCAAAAACGGGGGGCCAGCATAGCGCTAATCGCTCGTTTTGCTTACCTTTGGGAGGCGATGCCTCCGTGGTGTCTGGTATCCCTGGGTGCTCTGCCGAGTCGCAGTCACTGGGGACAGTTGGTGAGAACGCTAGATAAGCGTGCACCATGGAAATGAAGGTAGGACAAGGCGCACATGGGCGCCATCTTGGAGTGGGGTAATGATCGTGACAGTGGAGTCTACTGGAGTGAGGGTTGCGGTTGTGAAATTACAGCGACGCAGTGCAAAAGTGACAATATATATCGGCGCAGTGATAGTGTGATCAAAGTTATCATTAAAAGCATACACACAAGATATTTACATTATGTACAATTCATTAATTTCCCTTTTAAATACTCATATGTAAAGAATTAGTGGCCAGTGTGGCAGACTCATTCTCTCATTATTAAATGCACAGTTTCCAGTCCATCGATATTTCGAGTGTTCAAAATATTTCTAATTGCACCTTTCATAATAATGTTGTCCAGTCCTCAGCGCGATTTAGACCATCGCGGATAGTGTTGAATTGAATCATAATTCTCAGCTCCTCTCTGTTGAGCATCTGTGTCAGGTTTCCGCCTCTTGGTGGCGGCTTGACGACTTTCAAAACAGTCCATTTGATGTCATTCTCATTGTGCCCTGCTTCATTGTAGTGATCCACAAGCGGTGCATTGATGGTGCGACACCTGATTCTGCTCCGATGTTGGCAGATGCGGGTCTTCACTTTCTGTGTGGTCTGCCCTACATACATTTTTGGACATGGACATTCAATGGCGTAAATCACGTTCTGCGTGTTACAGTTTGACAGTGAACGCCTCTCATACGTGATACTATTGTGGGTGAAATCTTTACCCTCCACCGTGAAGTCGCAGACGTTACAACCACCACATTTAACATGTCCTGTAATAGGGGGCAGGCCCCACAATAGGTCAATAGTGGAATTCTGAGCTGGGGATGGTAATGCTGCTCTTACAAGGTGGTCCCTTAAATTTTTACTCTTCTTGAAAGCAAAAAGCGGTTTTTCAATATTAAGGGTACCTACGTTTAGCGTTGGCCAATGTTTTAGGACTGACTTCCTGATTTTGTTGGAGATTGGTGAGAAAGTTGTTACACACACAATAATCTCTTTTTGGGTTTTATCCTTAGGTGATAGTAACACTTCCCTTGGGCAATACCATGCACATTTTAAGGATTGTTTTATGATCCGACTGAGAGAAACACCCTCTTAAGTTATAAAAGTAACCACCCAAGAGCAATGAGGGATGCGTTACCCTACTCGCAATTTCTTAGGATTAGAAGAAACTGCTCATGTAGAGAGGACTATTTCAGGGAATCCTCAACCCTCTCAAACAAATTGAAAGACAGGGGCTACCCGAAAAGGATCATAAAACAATCCTTAAAACGTGCATGGTATTGCCCAAGGGAAGTGTTACTATCACCTAAGGATAAAACCCAGAAAGAGATTATTGCGTGTGTAACAACTTTCTCACCAATCTCCAACAAAATCAGGAAGTCAGTCCTAAAACATTGGCCAACGCTAAACGTAGGTACCCTTAATATTGAAAAAACGCTTTTTGCTTTCAAGAAGAGTAAAAATTTAAGGGACCACCTTGTAAGAGCAGCATTACCATCCCCAGCTCAGAATTCCACTATTGACCTATTGTGGGGCCTGCCCCCTATTACAGGACATGTTAAATGTGGTGGTTGTAACGTCTGCGACTACACGGTGGAGGGTAAAGATTTCACCCACAATAGTATCACGTATGAGAGGCGTTCACTGTCAAACTGTAAATATCTCGTGTGTATGCTTTTAATGATAACTTTGATTACACTATCACTGCGCCGATATATATTGTCACTTTTGCACTGCGTCGCTGTAATTTCACAACCGCAACCCTCACTCCAGTAGACTCCACTGTCACGATCATTACCCCACTCCAAGATGGCGCCCATGTGCGCCTTGTCCTACCTTCATTTCCATGGTGCACGCTTATCTAGCGTTCTCACCAACTGTCCCCAGTGACTGCGACTCGGCAGAGCACCCAGGGATACCAGACACCACGGAGGCATCGCCTCCCAAAGGTAAGCAAAACGAGCGATTGGCGCTATGCTGGCCCCCCGTTTTTGAGTAATTTTATATTGAAACGGATAGGCCTTTTTTCCGCCGCAAGGTAAGCCCGACTTCTGCCCCTAAAACTCTAGTCCAAGTTGACAAATCCTTCACTGAAAGCCGCCCTTGTTTTACCCCATAGAAAATTTCGTCCAAATGGAAATGAGGTGGACATAACGTGACTACCTGTATTAAACAGGTAACAGCCTCTATAGTTGCATGAGATTCTTCAATAAAATCAGCACAAATGAACCCGTAGCTTATGCTTTTTTCATCCCCCATTATTCAGGAGATTAACAAAACGAGGACCTATTTCAACAACTAAATTTCCCTGAATAACCCCCCGACCCTTATGGGTAAGCGGTCACACTAAGAGGCAATGAATGCATGAGCACGAATGTGCATGATACAAAAGCGGACACGAATGCCCACAAATGTTGAATAAATGAGGACTCCGCGTGGAAATGGCTATGTAATGCCCGATGTATATTGATGTATATTTAAGTAATTTTACTGCTCTCAGTAATTAAAGTATGGTGTTATCTTTCACACACACATATCACTTACCTCACCACTCGTGTGACTCAAGGCTACAGACACAGACTGCAACATTCACGTGATCCAAGGCTAATGATACCACTTGCATGGATTTAGCAAACACGATAAGTCGGTTCCGAATACAGTGCATTGTCAGTTTTTTCAGAGTATAATTAAGTGGGTTCATGCCTATTTCTTCTGTTTCCCAACCTTCCTCCCTACTTTTTCTCCCTATAGGCGGTTGTGTGTTTAAATGTATATACCAGGCAAGCAAATGTATGTATTGTTAGTCCTGATGATGATGCCACAATATTGAGCATAAGGGATCGAAACGTCGACTTGTTTTAAGTGTTTTCACAGCCTTACTATTATGTCTGATTTACGCTGTGTCTAGCACTTGTATTGGCACTACTTTCAATTACTACTGAATTACAAGTGGCCAATGATGCTCCTTCTTGCCTAAAAACCCTCCCTGTTTGTTCCTAAAAACGGTACAGGACTGTGCCCTTCCACATCCCAATATTTGTTCCACTGTAAAAAATAAACTACCCTGTCCGGCTGGACAGTGGTCAATATAGCTCCCATTGTGGACTATTGTTTTATCTGATTCTGAATCTACATATTCTTGGGGACCATTGTTGTTTCTAGACTAAAGCTACCCACGGTCCCCGGATAACCGAATGGGTTCCCTTGTTGTTTTAAACAGACTTTAGCGCAATCGCATGATTGCAAGGGTTCAAAGTGAACACTTCTAGCCCCCGGCCGAGGGCTGGCTCACCTAGTACCTTGTTCACCAACTTAACACGAACAAACCTCTAACTCTTATTTTTCTCCACCCCACTTTTCATTGCTCTGTTATGTCTGCACACGCACCCCTTTACACCGATGATTATATTAAAGAATTATGCCAAGGCCCCTCTCTCCTCTCAAACACCACTGAAACACCTAGTACAACCCCCAGCCCACTTCCAGAGCAATTAGAAAAACTCAGGAAGAAACAGACCCGACTAAAGTTGATGGTTCTGATGCTTACTGATTATCTCAAAGCTGACGTAATTCCGCTTGGCCTCCAAGTCAGAAACGTACCAGGTACTTTTTACCGACAATCCTAAATATATCACAAATGTCAGCTATATTGGTACCACCTGCTCCAGGCACTGGTTAGTGTTGGGTATAGATATAGCGATAGAAACCTTGAAATCACTGGATATAGAGATTAAAGATATAGAGAAGCAAATAGGGGAATCTGATCTCACAAGTGAATGCAAAAAACTATTGGAACAACTTGAAAAAAGTTTTGCAGACTTCCACGGAATTGAGGAAAACAAAAAGGCGAATAAGGTAAAAAAGGACATCAAACAATGTAGTGTAGAAAACACCTACCCCTATCTCCAAAAAGATTTCTACTCTAACAGAGCCTATTCGCACCCCCAATCAAATAGACCCTGGGGCCGATTTAATCGCCGCCAAAACCTCGTTGGCTTTTCAGACACCTCGGCTGATTCATCAGAAAGCTCAGACCCAGGCGAAGGACCAAGTGTCCCGAATAAAAGAGGTGGTGGGCAGCCCAATTTTTTAGGCAGAGGCCAGCCCAACACTCCCCAACGTGGCAAAGTAAAGCGTACGCAAAGATGGCAAAATCCACCAGGCGAGAGGAGAACAAGGAACAATTATTACCAATGGTAACAAATACCACTTCAGAGGTAATTCCTATCTTCAACCTCTCAAAACACACATTAATGGACGCAGAGCTTGAGCTACTTAAAAAAGGCCTATCATTCGTGCCTACTATTGTTCCTAACTTTATGGAACTCCATACCGAGCTACTCAGATTTTTTAGAACGATCCGACTGAAGGCTTTTTTCCAACTACACCCCAGTAATGCTCCTATGGCCAATACTCCATTTCGCCCCCCATCCACATTCTCTCCTTCAGCAGGAATGATCCCCCCTGAAGTTACAACTTTTGAGAAACTTGTACTAGCAGATCTTGATACCCTTGAAAAAACTAAGGTTTTCATTCCATATAATATATCCATGGATGAGAAGAAGGCCATTTCAACACTAAAAATTAATAAAAAATCTTGTCATAAAGAGCGCAGACAAGGGTGGTGGAATTGTCCTCCAAGAGATAGACAATTATAAACTTGAAATCCTGCGTCAACTCAATAATACTGATCATTATCAGAAACTCCCAGGTAACCCCACCAAACAAATTCAAGACATTATCAGTAAAATTACATCAAAAGCATTGTCTGATGGCTTCCTCAATAAGAAAGAATTCCACTTCCTCAACACCAAGTCACCACGTATTCCGGTAATATACACCTTACCGAAGATACACAAGAACTCACAAAATCCACCAGGTCGACCTATTGTGTCAGCATGTGGTTCAGTTCTAGAGCCTCTAGGATCATATGTGGATTTTTTCATTAAAGAATTCGTGCAATCCACCAAGTGCTATGTGCGAGATAGCATGCAAATGATCAATTTAGTAGAAAATTTTGATTTCGATCCCCATCTTGAGACCTTGTGTACAATGGATGTGGAATCGCTGTATACAAATATCCCGCAAGTCACAGCATTACTTACCATTCAGAAGGTTCTTGACACACGACCTCCTCCTCACAGAGTCCCCACCCTGTTCATCTTACAGCTACTCGAACTCTGCCTCACTAGGAATTTTTTCCTCTTTGATGATACTTATTATCAACAGATCAAGGGGACCAGCATGGGGGCTATTTTTGCTCCGAACCTGGCCATACTGTTCATGGACCAACTTGAGACTGGTTCCATTCTGTCAGATTCCAACCCCTTCTACTCCGGGATCCAGTTGTGGAGGCGTTATATAGACGATATTTTCCTGATCTGGAGCCTACCAGTTGAAACACTTACCCAGTTCCTCCACTGGCTAAATAATAATTGCTGTGGCCTAACGTTTACATTAATGTGGGACAAAGAATCTATACCCTTCCTTGATCTCACCATATACCATTCTGAAGGCAAGCTCTTCACGAAACTGTTCAGAAAACCGACTGAGAGAAACACCCTCTTAAGTTATAAAAGTAACCACCCAAGAGCACTGAGGGATGCGTTACCCTACTCGCAATTTCTTAGGATTAGAAGAAACTGCTCATGTAGAGAGGACTATTTCAGGGAATCCTCAACCCTCTCAAACAAATTGAAAGCCAGGGGCTACCCGAAAAGGATCATAAAACAATCCTTAAAACGTGCATGGTATTGCCCAAGGGAAGTGTTACTATCACCTAAGGATAAAACCCAAAAAGAGATTATTGCGTGTGTAACAACTTTCTCACCAATCTCCAACAAAATCAGGAAGTCAGTCCTAAAACATTGGCCAACGCTAAACGTAGGTACCCTTAATATTGAAAAACCGCTTTTTGCTTTCAAGAAGAGTAAAAATTTAAGGGACCACCTTGTAAGAGCAGCATTACCATCCCCAGCTCAGAATTCCACTATTGACCTATTGTGGGGCCTGCCCCCTATTACAGGACATGTTAAATGTGGTGGTTGTAACGTCTGCGACTTCACGGTGGAGGGTAAAGATTTCACCCACAATAGTATCACGTATGAGAGGCGTTCACTGTCAAACTGTAACACGCAGAACGTGATTTACGCCATTGAATGTCCATGTCCAAAAATGTATGTAGGGCAGACCACACAGAAAGTGAAGACCCGCATCTGCCAACATCGGAGCAGAATCAGGTGTCGCACCATCAATGCACCGCTTGTGGATCACTACAATGAAGCAGGGCACAATGAGAATGACATCAAATGGACTGTTTTGAAAGTCGTCAAGCCGCCACCAAGAGGCGGAAACCTGACACAGATGCTCAACAGAGAGGAGCTGAGAATTATGATTCAATTCAACACTATCCGCGATGGTCTAAATCGCGCTGAGGACTGGACAACATTATTATGAAAGGTGCAATTAGAAATATTTTGAACACTCGAAATATCGATGGACTGGAAACTGTGCATTTAATAATGAGAGAATGAGTCTGCCACACTGGCCACTAATTCTTTACATATGAGTATTTAAAAGGGAAATTAATGAATTGTACATAATGTAAATATCTCGTGTGTATGCTTTTAATGATAACTTTGATCACACTATCACTGCGCCGATATATATTGTCACTTTTGCACTGCGTCGCTGTAATTTCACAACCGCAACCCTCACTCCAGTAGACTCCACTGTCACGATCATTACCCCACTCCAAGATGGCGCCCATGTGCACCTTGTCCTACCTTCATTTCCATGGTGCACGCTTATCTAGCGTTCTCACCAACTGTCCCCAGTGACTGCGACTCGGCAGAGCACCCAGGGATACCAGACACCACGGAGGCATCGCCTCCCAAAGGTAAGCAAAACGAGCGATTAGCGCTATGCTGCCCCCCCGTTTTTGAGTAATTTTATATTGAAACGGAGTTTCTGTTACAGACTCGTTTTGGAATACTATTGGACCTGATAGGCCTTTTTTCCGCCGCAAGGTAAGCCCGACTTCTGCCCCTAAAACTCTAGTCCAAGTTGACAAATCCTTCACTGAAAGCCGCCCTTGTTTTACCCCATAGAAAATTTCGTCCAAATGGAAATGAGGTGGACATAACGTGACTACCTGTATTAAACAGGTAACAGCCTCTATAGTTGCATGAGATTCTTCAATAAAATCAGCACAAATGAACCCGTAGCTTATGCTTTTTTATCCCCCATTATTCAGGAGATTAACAAAACGAGGACCTATTTCAACAACTAAATTTCCCTGAATAACCCCCCGACCCTTATGGGTAAGCGGTCACACTAAGAGGCAATGAATGCATGAGCACGAATGTGCATGATACAAAAGCGGACACGAATGCCCACAAATGTTGAATAAATGAGGACTCCGCGTGGAAATGGCTATGTAATGCCCGATGTATATTGATGTATATTTAAGTAATTTTACTGCTCTCAGTAATTAAAGTATGGTGTTATCTTTCACACACACATATCACTTACCTCACCACTCGTGTGACTCAAGGCTACAGACACAGACTGCAACATTCACGTGATCCAAGGCTAATGATACCACTTGCATGGATTTAGCAAACACGATAAGTCGGTTCCGAATACAGTGCATTGTCAGTTTTTTCAGAGTATAATTAAGTGGGTTCATGCCTATTTCTTCTGTTTCCCAACCTTCCTCCCTACTTTTTCTCCCTATAGGCGGTTGTGTGTTTAAATGTATATACCAGGCAAGCAAATGTATGTATTGTTAGTCCTGATGATGATCCCACAATATTGAGCATAAGGGATCGAAACGTCGACTTGTTTTAAGTGTTTTCACAGCCTTACTATTATGTCTGATTTACGCTGTGTCTAGCACTTGTATTGGCACTACTTTCAATTACTACTGAATTACAAGTAGCCAATTATGCTCCTTCTTGCCTAAAAACCCTCCCTGTTTGTTCCTAAAAACGGTACAGGACTGTGCCCTTCCACATCCCAATATTTGTTCCACTGTAAAAAATAAACTACCCTGTCCGGCTGGACAGTGGTCAATATAGCTCCCATTGTGGACTATTGTTGTATCTGATTCTGAATCTACATATTCTTGGGGACCATTGTTGTTTCTAGACTAAAGCTACCCACGGTCCCCGGATAACCGAATGGGTTCCCTTGTTGTTTTAAACAGACGATCTCTAGACCCGAGACATGGCCCGGGTTTTGGGATATCTTCCCTCATCAGTAGAGAACGTATTTGGGGTGGAAAAGAAGGCCGCCAAGCAACAGTCACAGGCCTCGATGCCTAACCGGCACGCAGGTGCATCATCCAGAAGCTCTTTAGCTTAAAGGCTCAAGGGAGCCCATTTGTAAAATCAACCGCAATGGATCGCACACCGCTAGCCCCTCCTCCGGATCGCCCCTAAGGATTCTGGTACGTATAGTTCATGAGTGGTTCACCTCAGTAGGTGCAAGTGAGTACTTGTTGTTGTGAAGATCTCTAGACCCGAGACATGGCCCTGGTTTTGGGATATCTTCCCTCATCAGTATAGAACGTATTTGGGGTGGAAAAGAAGGCCGCCAAGCAACCGTCACAGGCCTCGATGCCTAACCGGCACGCAGGTGCGTCATCCAGAAGCTCGTCAGCTTAAAGGCTCAAGGGAGCCCATTTGTAGAATCAACCGCAATGGATCGCACACCGCTAGCCCCTCCTCCGGATTGCCCCTAAGGATTCTGGTACGTATAGTTCATGAGTGGTTCACCTCAGTAGGTGCAAGTGAGTACTTGTTGTTGTGAAGATCTCTAGACCCGAGACATGGCCCGGGTTTCGGGATATCTTCCCTCATCAGTAGAGAACGTATTTGGGGTGGAAAAGAAGGCCGCCAAACAACTGTCACAGGCCTGGATGCCTAACCGGCACGCAGGTGCGTCATCCAGAAGCTCGTCAGCTTAAAGGCTCAAGGGAGCCCATTTGTAGAATCAACCGCAATGGACCGCACACCGCTAGCCCCTCCTCCGGATCGCCCCTAAGGATTCTGGTACGTATAGTTCATGAGTGGTTCACCTCAGTAGGTGCAAGTGAGTACTTGTTGTTGTGAAGATCTCTAGACCCTAGACATGGCCCGGGTTTCGGGATATCCTCCCTTATCAGTAGAGAACGTATTTGGGTTGGAAAAGGAGGCCGCCAAGCAACCATCACAGGCCTCGATGCCTAACCAGCACGCAGGTGCGTCATCCAGAAGCTCGCAGCTTAAAGGCTCAAGGGCGCGCCGGAGAGGCATCGAGGCCTGTGATGGTTACTTGGCGGCCTTCTCATACACCCCAAATACTTTCTCTACTGATGAGGGAAACTATCCCGAAACCCGGGCCATGTCTCGGGTCTAGAAATCTTGGGAACAACAAGTACTTACTTGCACCAACTTTGGTGAACCACTTACGAACTTTGTTTCAATTCTTCAAAACAAATGCACTTCACATACCAGAGTGCTTAGGGGCAATCCGGAGAAGAGGCTAGCGGTGTGCGATCCATCATAGATTTCTGTTATAGGGCTCCCATGAGCCCCCAAGATGACGAGCTTTTGGAGACGCACCTGCGCGCCGGAGAGGCATCGAGGCCTGTGACCGTTACTTGGCGGCCTTCTCGTCCACCCCAAATACTTTCTCTACTTATGAGGGAAACTATCCCGAAATCCGGGCCATGTCTCGGGTCTAGAGATCTTGGGAACAACAAGTACTTACTTGTACCAACTTTGGTGAACCACTTACGAACTTTGTTTCAACTCTTCAAACTACACACACTTCACATACCAGAGTGCTTAGGGGTGATCCGGAGGAGAGGCTAGCGGTGTGCGATCCATCGTAGATTTCTGTTATAGGGCTCCCATGAGCCCCCAAGCTGACGAGCTTTTGGAGACGCACCTCTGCGCTGGAGAGGCATCGAGGCCTGTGACGGTTACTTGGCGGCCTTCTCATCCACCCCAAATACTTTCTCTACTGATGAGGGAAACTATCCCGAAACCCGGGCCATGTCTCGGGTCTAGAAATCTTGGGAACAAGAAGTACTTACTTGCACCAACTTTGGTGAACCACTTACGAACTTTGTTTCAATTCTTCAAAACAAATGCACTTCACATACCAGAGTGCTTAGGGGCAATCCGGAGAAGAGGCTAGCGGTGTGCGATCCATCATAGATTTCTGTTATAGGGCTCCCATGAGCCCCCAAGATGATGAGCTTTTGGAGACGCACCTGCGCGCCGGAGAGGCATCGAGGCCTGTGACCGTTACTTGGCGGCCTTCTCGTCCACCCCAAATACTTTCTCTACTTATGAAGGAAACTATCCCGAAATCCGGGCCATGTCTCGGGTCTAGAGATCTTGGGAACAACAAGTACTTACTTGTACCAACTTTGGTGAACCACTTACGAACTTTGTTTCAACTCTTCAAACTACACACACTTCACATACCAGAGTGCTTAGGGGCGATCCGGAGGAGAGGCTAGCGGTGTGCGATCCATCGTAGATTTCTGTTATAGGGCTCCCATGAGCCCCCAAGCTGACGAGCTTTTGGAGACGCGCCGGAGAGGCATCAAGGCCTGTGACGGTTACTTGGCGGCCTTCTCGTCCACCTCAAATACTTTCTCTACTGATGAGGGAAACTATCCCGAAACCCGGGCCATGTCTCGGGTCTAGAGATCTTGGGAACAACAAGTACTTTCTTGCACCAACTTTGGTGAACCACTTACGAACTTTGTTTCAACTCTTCAAACTACACGCACTTCACATACCAGAGTGCTTAGGGGCGATCCGGAGGAGATGCTAGCGGTGTGCGATCCATCGTAGATTTCTGTTATAGGGCTCCCATGAGCCCCCAAGCTGACGAGCTTTTGGAGACGCACCTGTGCGCTGGAGAGGCATCGAGGCCTGTGACGGTTACTTGGCGGCCTTCTCATCCACCCCAAATACTTTCTCTACTGATGAGGGAAACTATCCCGAAACCCGGGCCATGTCTCGGGTCTAGAAATCTTGGGAACAACAAGTACTTACTTGCACCAACTTTGGTGAACCACTTACGAACTTTGTTTCAATTCTTCAAAACAAACACACTTCACATACCAGAGTGCTTAGGGGCAATCCGGAGGAGAGGCTAGCGGTGTGCGATCCATCGTAGATTACTGTTATAGGGCTCCCATGAGCCCCCAAGATGACGAGCTTTTGGAGACGCACCTGCGCGCCGGAGAGGCATCGAGGCCTGTGACCGTTACTTGGCGGCCTTCTCGTCCACCCCAAATACTTTCTCTACTGATGAGGGAAACTATCCCGAAATCCGGGCCATGTCTCGGGTCTAGAGATCTTGGGAACAACAAGTACTTACTTGTACCAACTTTGGTGAACCACTTACGAACTTTGTTTCAACTTTTCAAACTACATGCACTTCACATACCAGAGTGCTTAGGGGCGATCCGGAGGAGAGGCTAGCGGTGTGCGATCCATCGTAGATTTCTGTTATAGGGCTCCCATGAGCCCCCAAGCTGACGAGCTTTTGGAGACGCGCCGGAGAGGCATCGAGGCCTGAGACGGTTACTTGGCGGCCTTCTCATCCACCCCAAATACTTTCTCTACTGATGAGGGAAACTATCCCAAAACCCGGGCCATGTCTCGGGTCTAGAAATATTGGGAACAACAAGTACTTACTTGCACCAACTTTGGTGAATCACTTACGAACTTTGTTTCAACTCTTCAAACCACATGCACTTCACATACCAGAATGCTTAGGGGCGATCCGGAGGAGAGGCTAGCGGTGTGCGATCCATCGTAGATTTCTGTTATAGGGCTCCCATGAGCCCCCAAGCTGACGAGCTTTTGGAGACGCACCTGCGCGCCGGAGAGGCATCGAGGCCTGTAAATGTTACTTGGTGGCCTTCTCATCCACCCCAAATACTTTCTCTACTGATGAGGGAAACTATCCCGAAACCCGGGCCATGTCTCGGGTCTAGAGATCTTGGGAACAACAAGTACTTACTTGCACCATCTTTGGTGAACCACTTACGAACTTTGTTTCAACTCTTCAAACTACATGCACTTCACATACCAGAGTGCTTAAGGGCGATCCGGAGGAGAGGCTAGCGGTGTGCGATCCATTGTAGATTTCTGTTATAGGGCTCCCATGAGCCCCCAAGCTGACGAGCTTTTGGAGACGCACCTTCGCGCCGGAGAGGCATCGAGGCCTGTGACGGTTACTTGGCGGCCTTCTCATCCACCCCAAATACTTTCTCTACTGATGAGGGAAACTATCCCGAAACCCGGGCCATGTCTCGGGTCTAGAGATCTTGGGAATAACAAGTACTTACTTGTACCAACTTTGGTGAACCACTTACGAACTTTGTTTCAACTCTTCAAACCACTCGCACTTCACATACCAGAGTGCTTAGGGGCGATCCGGAGGAGAGGCTAGCAGTGTGTGATCCATCGTAGATTTCTGTTATAGGGCTCCCATGAGTCCCCAAGCTGACGAGCTTTTGGAGACACACCTTCGCGCCAGAGAGGCATCGAGGCCTGTGACGGTTACTTGGCGGCCTTCTCATCCACCCCAAATACTTTCTCTACTGATGAGGGAAACTATCCCGAAACCCGGGCCATGTCTCGGGTCTAGAGATCTTGGGAACAACAAGTACTTACTTGCACCAACTTTGGTGAACCACTTACAAACTTTGTTTCAACTCTTCAAACCACACGCACTTCACATACCAGATTGCTTAGGGGCGATCCGGAGGAGAGGCTAGCGGTGTGCGATCCATCGTAGATTTCTGTTATAGGGCTCCCATGAGCCCCCAAGCTGACGAGCTTTTGGAGATGCACCTGCGTGCTGGAGAGGCATCGAGGCCTGTGACTGTTACGTGGCGGCCTTCTCATCCACCCCAAATACTTTCTCTACTGATGAGGGAAACTATCCCGAAACCCGGGCCATGTCTCGAGTCTAGAGATCTTGGGAACAACAAGTACTTACTTGCACCAACTTTGGTGAACCACTTACGAACTTTGTTTCATCTCTTCAAACCACACGCACTTCACATACCAGAGTGATTAGGGGTGACCGGAGGAGAGGCTAGCGGTGCGCGATCCATCGTAGATTTTAGTTTTAGTTTCTACTTCCATAAAACTAGTATATATAGCATCCAATGTCTCAGTAAAAGTTTTCTCCAAAAGTTTAAGTGCTTCACCTAGAGCAACCTGTTTGTTACTTATTATATTATTAGAAGATATATTGATATTTTTAGGTGGAGCTTTTTCTATTTGCTGAGTGCCCCTTCTTTGGGTAGTAGTTTGTTTGTTTTGTGGAGGCTTCTTTATAACACAAGTGCTTACTGGAGGATTTGGAGGTTTTCTTACTCGTTTAGGGGGTGGTGGTGAATTGGAGTTTGATGGGGAGATTGAATCAGAAACAAGTTGGATACATCCATTATCCCCTATACCCCCTCAAACCTCATCCCCCTTCCTTCATTATTGATCATAAGACTTTCTGAGGAGTCTTTGGGACATTAGGAGTCGCATGGATAAAAATGGCTGAGGTTGCTGAAGTTGTTAAAGATTTCCCAAAGGTTGAAAGTGATTCTCCTACCAAGAATATTTGCCTGGCTATGGCCCCTATAGCTCCTGTAATATATTTTAATAACGACAATTGTTTTTTGCCTGAAGTCTGGTGAGTCTTACTCACTGTAAAATTATGCTTTCTCTTTCCCATGTTCAATAAATACTTTGGGGGAAAGGGTGACATAAAACAATATCAGGAGATCAAAACAAAGAGCTAGAAAGGGAATACAGGATAGTTACAGAAATAATTATCAGAGTGTTAATGCACCTCCGTCCGCCTCCAGAGTCACAATTGAATAGCACGCCCCCCTGGGGATCAGTAATCAAATATCCAGCAAGGCACAATAATCAAGTGTAAGTTCCCTCTTCTGCAGAACCAGAGATTTTTGCTCTAACGAGATCAAGAGCAACTCCCAGTTATACGACCCTAAAGTGCATGTGCATGTGGCGTGGGTTTTGGAATTCGCATTTGTTAGGCGGCGATGTGTAAGTCGTTCACCTCTATTTATGTGATGCACTCTGTTAGAAAGCCGGAAGTAAGCTCAGCCTTACACAAACGGAGATTATTAGTCCCCTTTTCCCTTTCGCTTCCCCCGTCTTCCATGGGAACCTAGACTATCTATTGCAGACATATTTTAAGGAGGCAATTCTACCTACAACTATACACTACATGTCTAACTGTCTCTACAGTCTAGTTATGTATTTTACCAGTTTTAGTTGGGAGATGATCTAGTTATGTATTTTACCAATATTAGTTGTGAGATGATAACGCAAAATGCATTATTTCCTATCTAACTCGTGAGTGACAGTTAATGCAGTAAACATACGTATGTACGTCCGTATACCACTGGCACCAGTGTAAGAAATGTGACATCAAAGAACCCGGGTCACCCCCAATGATATGCATTTCAAGAAACAGATTGTGCCCAAAGATAAGTTCCACCACCAATTCTTATTTCAGAAAAATGAAAAATTAAAGCAAAAAGAGAGATCATATAACAGAATACGATCAGTCTATTTAATTCTCATCCTAGATAATATTCTCAGATGAATTATATATAGCTTTTCCATTTGATATTTCCTTTTCCCTCGACTAAGGCACCGAAAAGATAAAGCATTTGACATTTACATTATTTCATTGTGATACTGTTAAATGCCATTAGTCAGAAGTCAACAAGTGACATTATTTACTGATACAAATGTTACATAAACATTACAGCAATGTAATAGCAGACCTATCACAATACTCTTTATACTTGAGAATACTCCTACTAATCAACAAGTTAGAAAATCGTGACTCTCATTCGGTTAGAAATACATGCAGTTCTTTATCAACATTGAGCCCCATCTCTACAACCCGCAATTTAATAACCCACTGTGTCTCTGTTCTTCTCAATGTCAGTGTTCTGTCTCCCCCTGGGGGGCCTCTCTGTGTATGTGCAATCCCATGAAACCGCATTTTTCTAATGTCTTCCAAAGTATGACTTTAATTAAAGTGCACCACGAAGAGGTAACTGCAGTTATTGTTGCGTACTGCCCTTACATGTTCCTGTATCCTCTCTTGTAAGGGGCGGATGGGGATGGTCCTCCCCACATAAATGAGTCCGCAGCAACAGCTAATGCAATAAATCACATAGTTAGTATTGCAGTTAATAAATTGTTTGATAGAGTATCTAATGGCCGTATTATATTGAAAGTCTTGTTTGCTGCGAACTGACAGATACTACAATTAGTGCACTTGTAGAAACCCAATGGCTTGGATGGTAACTAAGTGGCCCCTTGTTTCTTGGGGGGGGAGATAGCTGGGACACAGGAGTTCTCCCAACGTTGTGCCCCTCCTATGCGACACAGTTGGTTTGTGGCAATGTATTTCTCTACTGACTTGTCTAATTTTAGGATATGCCAATGTTTCTGAAGGATGTTATACATTTTTTGACTGCTTATTGAAGTCCGTCACCAAAGCAATCTTACGTTCCTTGTTTCTTTACCTACCTTTATTTCCTGATTTTAGTAAGCAAGATCTTGTTTTCTTCTGTATCTTATTTCTGGCACAATCCAATGTCAATTGTGAGTATCCTCTAATACTGAATCTCGCCTCCAACCTTCCAGGTTGCAAAAAGAAAACTGAGTCTTTGCTCCAATTCCTTTTGAGACTCGCCATCTCCCCAAAGGAATTGCATTAATTGGGGCTTAGGTTGAGCGCTGCTTGCATGTAACACAGAGTTGCAAGCCGTAGGTTTCCCGCATAGTCTAGAGACAATCTTGTTTTTTTTATGTACAAGACTACATCAAAAAATTCTATTTCCGATTTGCTGATCTTGTGAGTAAATGTTAAGTTATATGTACTGTTGTTTAGATGTTCCGGTAAGTCTTGGAAACATCGTTCGCTGCCTGACCAGATGATAACAAATATCATCAATGTAGCGGCCCCAATACATTATATATTCCATCAGTTTAGTATTTGTCGATTTCCACAAATGTTGCTGTTCAAAGACACCCATGTATAAATTAGCATAGGGCAGTGAGAATTTGGATCCCATAGCAACTCCTATATCTTGTCTGTACCAAGTATCTTGATGTAAAAATACGTTATTTTCCTAAGTCATATGTGTTAGATCTAATAGCATCTGAGTGTGTTCATAAAAGGTAGCATCTCTGTGTGCAAGGCATTCTGCCAAGGCTTGTATACCCTTCTCCAATAGTATACAGATGTATAATGAGCAGACATCCATCGTAACAAATGAAAGATCACTCGTCCATTCTACATCCTCTAATTTGCTCAGAAGATCCCTTATGTAATAGGGAAGATTGTGAACTAGGGGTTGTAAAAAAACGTCAATGTACTCGGGGCAGTGCTCCGTAGGGGAGCCAATACGGGAAACTATTGGCTGACCCTGTGGAAAAGAGCTTGGTTTGTGTATCTTAGGTAAGATATACAAACAGGGCGATCTGGGTGTTGGATTATAAAGATATCGGAATTCAATCTCTGTAATTTGACCCTGTTCACGCCACCCTGTAAGTCTAGTATGTATCAATGACGCAGTTTCCTTTAGGGGGTTACCTTTTAGTCTGATGTAAGACTGTTTCCCAGTTAGTTGTCTTTCAATTTCTTTGATATAGTCAGCATTTCGCATGATAACTATATTTCCCCCCTTGTCCGCCTTTTTTAAAATCACGTCTGATTGGGCTGCTAGATTCTTCAAAGCTTTGTTTTCCTCCTTAGTTAGATTGTAATTTATGTGGCCATGGTTTGTATTATATCTATCCTCTAGTTTGCATAGATGCGATGTCACCGCCTTAGAATAAGTGTCCACCAAATTGTCAGATTGCAATGTTGGAGTGAACACAGATTTGCGCTTAAGGCTACTGTCCACATTAAGGTCTGGCATAATGTCTAGATCTAAAAGAACATCAGTCATGGAAGGAGGTTATATCGGAGCAATCTTCTAGAGATAACAACAAATGTATATCCTATATTTATTTTATTGTCTTATTGCAAGATATAGAGATGGGATTTCTAGAATACAAAGGTTCAGGCTGATTTTCAAAGAACTTTTTCATTTTTAGTCGCCAAACAAATTTAAACAGATCCACATGTATGCCCGTGAAATCTGGTAACTTTGTGGGACAAAAACTTAACCTCTTACTAAGTACAATGGTGTCATTTTCAGAAAGAGCAAGATCAGACAAATTCACAATAGAAACATTTTCCATAACAGCAGTGGTGCGTAATATTTGCCCTGGCTCATGAGATGGACTCAGTTCTTCAGATTCCGTGAAATTGATCAAGTGGCGGCCCCTGCCCTTACGTTTGTGTTTAGACGCCCACCTCGTGGTTTTCTTGTATATTGTTGGCCTTAGTTGGTGCGATTGCCCTTTCAAATTTTCTTGCCATTTCCTCTAAAAAAGAGGAAGAGTTGGCTTTAGATGATGGGCCTGCAACTGGTGATTCCGTATCATCCTCGTTAATAACTTCACTATGTATGCTGGAAATATCCGACTCACTGGTGGATGGCATGACTGGAGGCATGCTGTTATTCTTGGTGGACACTGTCTGTTTTGGCAGTGTATCATCAAATTTTTTTGCAAAAGTGAAAATTCTTCCACTTTTGTAGTCATTATCATCTTTTTTAAGTTTCCTCATTTGTTTCTCCTTGATGTAGAGCTGATGTGCACTCAATACATCTTTGAAAATCTTGTAGTTCTTTGATGTTGCTTCTTCTAGGTTTAAACTTTTAATTTCTGACTCGAACTTCTCTATATCTCGTAAAAGTATTTCCCTTTTCCTATCTGCATGTATTATTAATATATTCATCATATTGTAAGAGGATGAGAATATTAGAGCTTCCCATTCTTTTAATAAATCTGTGTCCATATCTTCAAATGTGGGAAAAATTATAATCCGCAGGCCACGTGGGACCTGCTTGATGTCTATGTACCTCTTCAGAATGGTTGAATCCCACCAACGGGACACCTTCTGTTTCTGAGCTCGTTCTAGTTTGATGAATTTTTGTTTAAGACCTTCTTGTTCTACAGTTTGAATCTTTTTGGGAACCCTCCCTGCAGAACCAGTAAAAAGTTCTTGGAGTAAAGCATTTCTTTCATCGTCAAAAGTATCCATTGCCTATAACGGTAATAGGTGATATTTGAAAAGACGTGTTAACCATTCCGTTTATTTACCTCAATCTGAAGAACCGAGTACCCACCTCCACATAAATTGGCAAGATACAAAGGATTGGTAGTAGTGTCTGACAGATCGAACATCAGAAAACAATATATAATCAGACTGGCCAGTCAAAGTAGTATTCTTAATTTTCCTAATCACAAATTGCAAAAAAACAATTAATTGTGGTGCCAATTGGGGTAGCAAATGCACCCTACTACCTTCATTTTTACTTTGGCAGCACTTCCTTCTTGTTCTTACTTTGCAAATTTTTAAGTGTAAAGACTTTTTAGTAAACCCTATGATGAAAATGAACCCCTATAAATGGGGTAATGTCATATTTGAATATGAACAAAACATGAGACCATGTCATAGTCTTTGCAGCCTTGAGGAAGTCACTGGAAGTGACGAAACACGTGTCGGCTGTTGCGCTTTTTGGATAAAGACTATAGAACCTAAAACATCTCTCACAATTAGTCTTCCAATAGGTATGCCTTTTTGAAGAATAAGGGTTCTTTATGGAATTGTTTGAAAATTGTGATGCTTTAATGTTTTGCTTAAATTTAATGCCTTGCTTAAATTAAAAAGCACATTTTTTGTACAAATCCATCTCTGCTTGTTATCAGTGGTATATTGAGAAAACAGAATGTAGTTTGCTTAGAAAGGCTAGACATAAAGGAAAAGGGATATCACTTTTGAGTGCCGGGGTACTTGCACTGTATCAACCAGCAAAGTTATTAAACTTCCAGTCCAAGCAGGAGTCGGCAGGAATTCTTTGAGGGTGTAACAACTGCTGACATCTTTGACGAATAACCGTGCCACATCTGAGTGGAATTATTACCGACTTTACTTACCTTACTATATACTAATATTTGATTTTTCTTTTTTTCTGAAGGTACTAATAAATGTTTTGAGTCCATACACCTTATGTAATATTTAGCAATTAAATGGGTTTAAAGCACAGGACAAAGCAGTATGAGCAATGTGTTACCCTAAATATGTGTTTACATGATTAAAACAGATCATTACAAAAAATCAGTTTGAGCTCCATGGCACATTTATTTGCCACCAAATTGGAGTCATGCTACCAGCCCCCCCACCCTTAGTTCAAGTTATGGACTTAAACATGAAACTAAACCCAATCCTTTTGGTTTAATGTTCACATCACTAACACAGCCACAGAACACCAGAAAGGCAAAAAGAAAAGGAAGGTGAGTCAACATTTAAGACTTCCATATTTTGCTATCACACAGTAATGCTTCTAACCTTACAATTTTACTCATGATGTGCCAGACATCATGATGCCCCGACACTCTGTGGCCTGCCAGGCACTTAAAGTAACAGTGTTGGCAGAGCAAGGAAACTCAGTCACAGCTACAGGTACAGTTGTAGTTCATTATGATTAGCTTTATCAAGGTCCGTTTGAAAGGTCTATGGAACTGGTCATTTGGCTGGTCCTAACCTGCATCTCATCCTTGCCCATATTTCTTAAGGAATTAATCCAGCTCCCCCCTGAAACTCCTGTGCAGCGTATGTAGCTACTTTTTTTACAGATTAGAGTTTTAGGGAATTAAGTTAATATCCTCATACTTTTTTTCCCAGGGAAAGAGGGCAGTTGCCATCCATGTAGATGATATGGACAATGTGCAACTACCGTATCTTTCTGCAAAGCAAGGCCCTCCTAGACCCAGCTACCATTCTCCCACCACCCCAGTTTACAACAAGCTTTATGCAGGTTGTGATCAACTGGTCCCACTGTTTGCAGCTGTAGTGGGGAATGGTTTCTGTTCATGACCTTTGGCCCAAACATCTCAGTGGTGTTTTCACAAGCCAGAACATTTCCTGCCTTCAGGGCACCACCGCACTTTTAATAAGTAGTTACCCAGACTAAACATAATACGTTGTCATGCCCTTTATTTAGTATAATGGACAGGAATCTGTGTTATGCTGGGAATCTTCCTGTCTCCATGTTAAGTGTGTTAGTTACAGCCTGTGGCTCCCCTTGCCTGGAAGGTCTATGAATGGAAAGTGTCTTTGATCAGGTACCCTCCATCATGATAGTCTCACAAGCACTACATTTAGAGCTACATTCTCCTAAGCATTTGCAGATGATTTACTTGGCTTCAATTGTCAGCTATTGTGAAAAGATGGACAAAAAGAGCAAGTGGCATTTTTTGCAGTGTTACGATGTACCTAGCTAGAGCATATCTCAATATTTTGTACTGTATTTCAAGGGAGTTGGGGGGAGATGATACATTATAGTGAAACTGTTTAACTCTATTCCTCACAAATGAAAGTTACCCCTTGCACCAGAGTCACTGTCAGTACCTACTCTTTGCAATCTGAAGCTGGCTGTGAGCTTGCATGACAATTCTAATATTAAGTCAAATACGAAGTTTGAACTGCTTGTCAATTGTTGTTGCACTACCCTGTTGATTACTTGTCACGAGATAGCAACCTAGTGGAAGTGAGAAATGCAGAGCAGACATAATTTACGCAGGCTGCAATGAAAATAGCTCCCACAGCCCACTCCTGAACACCTATTGCATAGTGTTTGTGTTTTGTGTTTCCTATTCATTACTGCTCTTGTTCTTTGTGCAAGGCCTGAGGTATGTTTAAAGTGCTACTTAAGTGGGCGGCACAATCAGTGCTGCCAGCCCACTAGAAGCATTCAATACACAGGCCCTGGGCACATGTAGTACCATTTTACTAGAGACATATAGAGACATATGAGTAAATTAAATATGCCAATTGGGTGTAGGCGGTTTCTACCATGTTTTTAGGAGAGAGCACTATCACTTTAGCACTGGTTAGCAGTGGTAAAGTGCACAGAGTCCTAAAAGGCAACAGAAATAGGTTCAGCAAAAGAGTTTGGGAATGATCGTGCAGAAAGGACCAATTCCAACAGGGATGTGTAGCAGAAGCAACTGCTTATAAACATGTTGAACTTGTGTGTATGAATGTATTCCAATACAGCTTACTGCAAGCCTCATGAACTCTGCTGTTTGCTCTGACTACACATGATGATGAGGAATTTTGTTAGCGGGAGGACACTTGACCTTTGGGTGGTCAACAGCACAAAGGCTTTGGCTAAAAGTAATGAGACCTGGTGCCTGGTTTTGTTTCTCTGCCATGCCACATGTTTGGCGCTGCAAGGAAACAAGAAAATCTCTGACTGGAAGTGGCAGTGAGGCACTAGGTCTCTGTTTTGTATACTCTGTAAGAAGACACAAAATCAATTTCTTAGGCTAAGTGATAAATGCCTTTTTCCATTCCTATTTACTGAAATTAGCAGTAGTAAACATTACTATGCATGATTTTTATCCATACATACCATGAAAGCGGATCCCAAAGATATGTGCCTTTCCAGCAATTAAGTATTCCAAGTGTCTTCTTAAATAAAATTGAAAATATTTAGACCGTATGTAGGAAACTGCCCTTTTTGTATGGTCATCGCCACACTTTGTTCGCCAATGCTGATGGTTATGACTCTGAAAGTGCGCTGGAGCCTGCTAATCAGGCCCCAGTGCCAGTGCTCTCTTCCTAAAATATGATGTATGTGATTTGGTAACACCAATTGGCAAGGATATTAACCCCCTTATAAGACCCTGGTAAAAGGTACCAGTGGTATCCAGGGCTTGGGATTTAAAGGGGTCACTATGGCCTGAAGCACTGATTGTGCCACCCCGAGTGACCCAAGTAAATGAATGACAGTGATCCTCCCATTGCAGACTGCATGAGCAGTACAGACTGCTTATACTCGACTTTGCCCTCACCATGAGTGGCAAGGTCACAGAACTATTTTTAATACATGCTTGTCACTCCTCAGCCAAGGAGGCAGGGTGCATTTTATTAAAGGTGTGGACTTAAAAGTGCAAGTTTATATTTTGCTATCGTAGCTGCTTTCCATTAATGGCTACTCTAAGTGTTCAGGGAGCCTTAGGACATTCCATTGTTGCCAACTCCATTATGGTCTCATTGCAATATGGCATGTTTGGTATCAAACAACTTGTCTTATCAAACCTGACCATTCTATAAAGTCGTATTTAATGTAATATGCACCAGGTGGCTACTTTCGAGGTTATCCACTTGGTTGCTGCAGCCTACAGTTGATTCCACCAAGAAGGAAATCTGACCCTCTGGCAGGTGATATGAACTCTATTAGGTAGCAGAAACAAAGGCAAGCCTGGGCGAGAGGTGTCATCTCCCTCCCTGACAGGATGGCTTGTGAAGTGGCACATCAAGGCAGTGAGCTTTCAAGCACCCACCACTGCTGATATGCAAGAAGGCTACCTCCTAGAGGAGGAAAAAGCAAACTGTCTACCCCAGGCACATTTGTAATGCTGAATGGGAGGGAATTTAGATATTTAGGAGGCGTACACACCCAATACCTGAACCACCGCCCTAGGGTGGGCTACCTGGTCTTTACAGCCAAAGAAGAGTTACACTATTTTTAAATGTGGCAATAAAGAGGCTTCTTGTAGAAAAAATGCCACCCTCCACAGGAAGTGGTCACCTCAGGAGCAGAATAGCCTCTGGGGCTAGTAGATCAGTGATTACTAGCACCTACACTTCTAACACCCCTAAATTTAGGATTTAAGTTGCTCCCCTGGCACCAGAATCTCAGATCTGAACAACTTGCAACAAAGTACAAAAGAGAGACCTTATTCTGCAACTTGAGCGCCTGCACAAAGCAAGGCGCAATAACCTGCATCTGTGGCAATCACTCTGCAATTGCACAACTTCACTAGCCATCAGACCTCCTGAGGGATTGTCCAAAAGTAAATGGCCTAGATCATTGTGGAAATTGTAGTCGTGACCTCCAGCAAGTTTCATTGAACATCCATTTTCACCCAGACTCTAGGCTGTCGAAGTAACCCAAGACTGAGCTTGCCACTGCCAAGGCTTGTTGGCCGGTCTGGCTACCACTAGATTTGTTCAGTACAGTGCCTCAAGTAAGCCCAGCAACACCTTCAATCTGAAGCCTCAGTTGCCCCATTGTCGAGCTTTTGCACTAGTTTCCTCACCTGCACCCTCAAAGAAGTAAAACCAGCAAATGTGCTTCAGCAACAGGGACAGCGAGGGCAACTGTGCACCTGAGCCCCACGAGCCATCTTAAAATACAACAGACTGTCCGACCCTGGTCCTGGGACCTTTATTACCCCACCACCCAGTGGCTTCCATTGAGTACAACCTACACGTGACCGATTATTACTAGTGTTATTCCTCATTGACTGCAACGTCATTGTTGGCAAGAGTGAATACACTGATTTATTTTTTCTTTAAAACTCTAGACCTCTAGTTATACTCATCTGATTGGCTTCATTTTGGTGTCTAAATTTGTAAACAAATCTGCTCTGTCTTCATAAATTGGTGTCAGATTTCGTTCAAGTCGTATCTATTATTGATCGTTCTTCTAGTAAAGGCTGACTTTCTGTGCCACACTACCAGGACTGAGCTAGGGATTTATCACTCTGCATCCAAAAGACCTCTTTGAGGTAGCGTAAAGGTCTTGCATAGTGAAGCCTAACCAGCCTCAATAATAACTTTATTCAGAGGCAATTAGCCATCCATAAAAGCAATATATAATACAGTTTAGATATAAAAAGCATAAAAAATACATTCACTAGGACCAGCTCAAAATGTATGCCTAATAATACAAAAAACACAGAAGTAAAAGGGAAGTTTAAAATCCGACTGCAATACCACAATATGTCAATATTAAAAGGACAGGTGTGCAACAGTTAATAGTTAAAAATAGGATACAAATACAATCATATCTTGGAGAATTATTTTGCAGCATTCGTGCAAACCTTCTGTAACATAATTGGCTGAGATACAGTGGGACTAGAGCGGAGAAGGAGAAGAATAACCTCATGTTCTGTCCACCATGTGCTCCCCTCCTACCCTAGCAAACATGCTTATGTCTTTCAAATTATAGGAGCATGAGAATAGAATAAATGATTTGTACTTAAAACGTATCTTACCACCCAGTATAGCACCATAAAAAAAATTCACACTATGTCTCATTACTCTAGAAGAGCTAAGGAAATTTTCATCTGGCATACAAAACCGCCCTGAAGAAAGATGGCATGATGTAGCAAATCTCTAAGGAAAGCAGAGATTGTAGTTATAAATAAGCAGGTCAAAATTGCGTAAAGCGCCCACGTTTTAAAAATGGTCGAATGTAGTGCTTCCACTGATAATTATAAAGTGTACATAAAAGCACCACAGGCATGGTGTTTTGTGCCATTGCATCATTACAAGGACAGTTAGTTAAAGTTGTAGACCAGTCATTCATATTTAGAAAACTGTCCAATCGATGAAAGGTGCCCAGTCTTAAATGATTCAAGACCAACCAATGTACTGCATTTAAAACTACTTTAGGATAGGGTTGCCTATCAAAAGTCGTTAAAATCATTTGATTTTTCTAAACACTAGCTTTACAAATTTCACATGTAAGTCTAAGATTCTCCAGATGTGTCATCATAATTTTTTTAAGAATCTCTACTGGTGAGGTCTAGTGTTTCAAGGTTCTGAAAATAAATCATTACAGAAGTGTTGAACGTAAACAAGCCACGGTATACATTGGTATAAGCTTGAATTAAGACAATCCCTAATTATACCACGATTTAACTCAGTATGTTCAGAAGTCCATACTTTAGGAACAGATCTGTGATGAATGGGGCTCCAAGCTCAGCGTGGCATACGTGTATTGGAGCGGTTTTAGGGATGGCAAGAAGATACCTGAAAAACTCATTCTCAACCAGTTATCTGTCACTACATTTCTAGTGTCCCCACACCCCCGCCCCTAAGAGTGCAACACTAAGACATTTAACTTTATAAATTAACATCATCAGCTCTGGAATATAACCTAGTTGTCTGGCAAACACTCTGAGTGCCATACAAGCTTTACTAAATTGTAGTTTCCTATTGGAAATGGCTTTATTCCATACGCACTCTTTATCAAATAAAATCCCAAATAGGAAAAAGTATTGGTAAAGCCTATAGTTGTTCCATGTATTTTTAGATCTCGACATTTGGCGGTGTTCCTCCCACATTATATAATGAAGGTTTTTGATTGATTCACTAGAAGACCAAGGTCCTGCATAGATTCAGCAAAGTTTTTAAGCAGGGTCCAAAGAGCAAGTGGAGTACGTGCCATAAGGAGGGCTTCGAAGCATAGAGGACGGCCGGTACGGGGCAAGTTCCTACTTGTGGAAAATCTTTAGAAGATGCAGTAAGTACCTCACACAATGATACTCATATATAGTGAGAAGAGGAAGGGGGTGAGGACACAGCCCTGTCTCACCCTTCTCCACCCTAAAGGCATCATTACATTTCCCTCTAATACCATATCTAACCCTTGTTTTACAACTTAAGTATAGATCCATCAGAAAACTCATAATCGATGTCTCTGCCCCCAGGTCTTTCATAGTTGTCCACAGTTTAATATGTATAATGCAGTCAAACGCTGAAGAGAGGTCAACAAAGGTTAGATACATGTTCCCCTCTTTAGTTTTGACATACTTCCCAAGTAGCATTCTTAAGTTGAGACACTGCTCTATTGATCCAACCTCAGGACGAAATCCATACTGAAGCTCTGAGAGGATATTATGTGTGCACACATTAATCTTGCAATCTGTTCAAAATAATAAGACCTACAATCTTCACCAAGGAATCAAGTAGACAAATTGGTCTATAACAAGCTGGGTTTGATTGATCTCCCTTTTTCTAAATAGGGACAGCAATTGATTTGTCCCATGTTGGTAGAAACCCAGCTATGCAGCGTGCCCTGAGTACTAAAGTCAAAGGGGGCCCCACATAGCAATGTTAGCTTCATACAGATCTACAAGGATTGCAGCTGGGCCTGAGGCTTTACCACCTTTGCTAGCCAATATTGCATCGTTAACTTCCTCCATGCCAAAGGGGACCAAGGTGGCAGTCTGTGAGGAATATGCTACTGACATATGACTATGTCCTTTCTCTAATGGAGGTGCCACATTAGGTACAGAATGAATGCTAGTAAAATGCTTTATCCAGGTTTCTTCCATAATGTCTATCCTGAGAACATCATCAGCTGTCAATGGTGCAGAGTTAACGACTCTCCAGAAAGCTCTATTGTCCTTACTAGCAAACACTTCACATAAGGATTCCCAAGCCATCTCCCTTAATAGTAACCTCCTTAGTTTCACTGCCTTCTTATAGTCAATTCTCCAAGTCTAAATCTCAAGGTCACTTCTGGGGCGTTTATGAAGAGCCTCCTTTAACCGTTTATGGGCCCTAGTGCATGTTGTATCGAACCAACCCCTTTTCTCTTGTCTTGCTTTTCTGTTAACAACCGAGGGATTCTCCTTCACCCCTTTGCGATTGACAAAAAAACCTTAATGGTATCGTTAGGCGCTATAGGGTCATCTAAACCGGTTTTAAAGGTCTCTCTGTGATAAGCTATCAGTTACTTGAGAAACCCCTCCAAAGCATCTGTGTCCATCGCTGGGTATGCCCATTGAGACTTGCTAACTCGATTTCCTCTGCTTGTGAAATAATATTGTTTTGCCACTAATTAACGAATAGAGTTGACAACATTCAATACTCAGAGGGTAATGATCACTTAATAAAATCCAGTGGGTAAGAAAGTTAAATGTCTGAGCAGCAAACCTATTCACTAATAAAATATGGTTAATAATGCTATTTGCATTTCTCGTATTAAAAGTGCACTTGCGTCGGGCATAAGGGGAGGAGATCTCATTTACAAAAGCAAGTTCAAATTTAAATAGTAGTTCATTAATTTTATCCCCAGAAACCTTATGGTTAAAATGGTTTGGTCATCTTCTTCTGCGTTTGTCATACCACATATCTTTCCTGACTGTACATTACACAAGTATAAATTAAAAACTCCTACTCATAAAATAATAGTATGCTTACTATTATTCATTTCAATATAGTCCAAGTCATCATTCAATTTCTGCAGAGTATCTATATTGGCTCTCATGGAGGTATTATTATAACAATTGATTATAACTAGCCTGGCTGGACCAGATGAGTCACATAGTATTAAGTATTAGTTGATAGTGAGGATTATGTGTTACCAAAGAGATGTTGTTAAATTATAAACTATTAAATAAGTCTGTGCACAATCCGCCTTTTGATCTACCATGTATGGGTGGAATGGCAGGAGTTAAATATGTTCTACACCCTTTCATGCGGAAGGGCTCCGTGACCCAGGTCTCTTGCATGCATATAAATCGAAAGCCAGCTACAAACTCTAGCCTCTCCAGATTTTGTCCCTTACTCCACAAACCTGACACGTTCAGGAATACAAAGCCTAGATGTTCATAGGTAGCAAACGTAGGGTTGGAATTATTAATATTGTTCAAAGCAGTTAGCATGTTACTACTAGGCGATTGAACGGTGTTGTCATGTCTTAACGTGGATCGCTCTCTAACTAGATTAGGGGTAGTCGTTGAATCTTAATCTGAGTCTATAGAAACCTCGCCATGAAGTCAATCCTGCCCATCCAGATTTGTCAAACTTTGGAAGTGATTATCAGTTGATACCATAACGTTAAAATTCTGTATGCACCCTGGGATAGTAGTGAACCACAGTCTGTCTCTTTCAAGCAGCTTTTCTGGCTGATAAAAATAACCTAATGGGAGATAGGAAATAGAAGTTGGGGAAATATTAGGGACTTAGTCATGGATAAAACAGTAGCCACCAGCCTTGGGGTTTTAAAAGACAAGACTATGCAATCCCCATGCTGAGTTTATTTATCTCTCCCACAAATTTAACCCTCCTCGCTATTTTGATGTCATTAAATAGCTGGTCAGTTAAACCCATTCTTACAGCCAGCCAATTCAGGGACTTATTTCTTAGAGCAGACCACTTCTCGATCCTATTTGTAGGTAAAGGGGGATCATTTGCCAAAACGATCACATACGGGTTGGCAGCACGTAGAAGATCAAGGCAATCAGCTGCCTGTTCTGTAGGCTCTCAAAAATTATCATCTATGGTTGAGGTTACTGCATTGGAGCCCTGGGATCTGCCACCATCTTCCCCTGGACGAGCACTTCCTTAGTTAAAGTCCCCTCATCACGCATTCTACCTTTATGGGTGCTTAAATTGGTACTTATGCGGTTCGGAGAGTACAAGTTAGAGCTACCAGAGGTAATTTTATAAGTTGCATGCTTAGTTGGAGCCTCATTAGTGGGTCAATCATAGTGTGTTTTACAATTGCCATTTCTACATTTATACGTGAAGTTAGCAAGTCCAGACAAGAATTAGTTTTAGTTTCTACTTCCGTAAAACAAGTATATATAGCATCCAATGCCTTAGTAACATTTTTCTCTAAAAGTTTAAGTGCTTCGCCTAGAGAAACCTGTTTGTTACTTATTAAATTATTAGAACATATATTGATATTTCCAGGTGGAGCCTTTTCTATTTGCTGAGTGCCCCTTCTTTGGGTAGTAGTTTGTTTGTTTTGTGGAGGCTTCTTTATAACACAAGTGCTTACAGGAGGATTTGGAGGTTTTCTTACTCGTTTAGGGGTGGTGGTGAATTGGAGTTTGATGGGGAGATTGAATCAGAAACAAGTTGGATACATCCATTATCCCCTATACCCCCTCCAACCTCATCCCCCTTCCTTCATTATTGATTATAAGACTTTCTAAGGAGTCTTTGGGACACTAGGAGTCACATGGATAAAAATGGCTGAGGTTGCTGAAGTTGTTAAAGATTTCCCAAAGGTTGAAAGTGATTCTCCTACCAAGAATATTTGCCTGGCTATGGCCCCTATAGCTCCTGTAATATATTTTAATAACGACAATTGTGTTTTGCCTGAAGACTGGGTCTGAGTCTTACTCACTGTAAAATGATGCTTTCTCTTTCCCATGTTCAATAAATACTTTGGGGGAAAGGGTGACGTAAAATAATATCAGGAGATCAAAACAAAGAGTTAGAAAGGGAATACAGGATAGTTACAGAAATAATTATCAGAGTGTAAATGCACCTCCGTCCGCCTCCAGAGTCACGATTGAATAGCACGCCCCCCTGGGGATCAGTAATCAAATATCCAGCAAGGCACAATAATCAAGTGTAAGTTCCCTCTTCTGCAGAACCAGAGATTTTTGCTCTAACGAGATCAAGAGCAACTCCCAGTTATACGACCCTAAAGTGCATGTGCAAAGAGTCTTCAGAGTCTTCAGCAGATGCAAAAAGTATTTTTATTAAAGTCACAAACAAAAGGGTAGGGAATTAGGCATGCAGGAAGCAAGAGCATAGGAAGTACCTTTCATTTGCTGTCCGCATAGATTGATAGTGCTTCCATACTAATTAGACTTGACTTGACTTCGCTCTGGGGCAAAGCAAAACAAATGCGGACCTGGACTAATATATCTGTCCTACGATGAAATACCAGCTATAACGTAAGAGTTTGCCTCCTTCCACTCAAATCTGCTGATCAAATGTCCAGTTGAGGGCAGGTCAGACATAGTAAAATAACCTCCAGGTAAGATTTCACAATCTAGGGGAGACGCCCTGCCCCTCTGCCTCCTGCCGCTGACGGGCGTGGGATGGGCCCGCCCTTGGCCCGGTCGCCACCCACGCCTGTTCCATACCGCGGGACCTGCAAAGTGAATTTAAGCGCCTCCGGGCGCAAGGACAGAGCAAGTATGGAGAGTGTAGTTCTCCTCCCCGGTGCAGGCTCACCAATACGGGCTTCCCCAGCCTCACTACATAATGCCTCACTTTCCTACACTGTACAATTATTTTTGCCTCAGCAGGTTTTGAATCTTGATTGGATCTGTGGGCAAGGAGGGTAGAGTTGCATGTGCTGATTCTATGCTCAAAATGTCCAGCCCTGCTGACCATGTGTAACAAAGCACATCCAATATTCACTGAGCTATTTTACATTGACTTCCATGAGCAATGCGAGTGTGGGTCAGAGCCCCTACACGACATGCCATCAACTTTATCAAAACTTCAAATTTCAGAGTCAGTCTTATTCTGATAAAATTATAGGCTTTGGGCATCCAGGTTTAAGAAACAAAGGGCATAGCTCAATATTAAGATACAGTGACAAAATGATCACACAAATTCACACACTATGAAAATTGCACTCTAGATGTGAATGTGTGAAAGTTTGGTCCCTCTTTTATACAAAAGAGAGTAGTTTAATATTAGCAGGTGTAGGAAAGCAGATCCGAGGAGCAACATGCAAAGCCTGAAAGGCAGCATAACAGACAGTACAGAACAGCACTGATCCCCATCACAGAGGATATCTACATGATCCTTGACAGCGGAGATATGACAGCCCTCATTCTACTAGACCTCTCTGCACCATTGGACACTGTCTCACACCCCATCCTCATCAGGCGTTTGCACAAGATTAGCATCTGAGGCCCGGCTCTCCACTGGATGTGCTCTTTTTTTAGCAGATAGAACCAAAGCTGTCAGCCCAGCACCTTACTCTGCAGAAGCCTGCAGAACCCCCTGCAGAGGGCCTCAAGGGTCTTCGCTCAGCCCCATCCTCTGCAATGCGTACATGATCCCTTTGGCCAACGTCATCTGTGCACATATACTCTCCTATGTAGACTACATGCAACTCATGGTTTGTCCTGTTTATTGAACATTCGTCCAGTATAACGGTCTTCACCTAAGGTACTGACTTTTAAATATCGTTCTCTAATAATATTGTGTTCAGAATATCAAGTTATCTAATATTATGAAAGCATATATGTATAAGCGCAAGTTTGCTATTTCTAACTTGACATCTATATGTCATGATGCATCAAGGTATGTAGATTTAAGAATCTTAAACCTATGCTTATTTGCACATACTTACTTTCACAATAGTGGTAGTCGATAGTCTTGAGTTGATTTTTCGGAAGCACAATATTTTTGTTGCCAATATTCTGGTATAAAACCTACTGGCGAACAGGAACAGGCGGTTTTCAGTTCACCCTCATAACTGAATGTACAATTATGGATTCATTAGAACCTGAGGAAAAATTCTGAGCTTTAGTATCAAAGAGGTGGTTAAGCACACTCATGTTAAAAAAAAATACTTTCCATGGTTCTGTGATGGAAGAAGTTTAAAAAACGTATGTCTTGGGATCCAAGGGTCAGCAAAAACGTGTTACATTCTTACTCATAATGCGCGGTTTCATTCTAGTACTGCAGTTAACATTAAAAGTGTGATGAACGCAAATGTTGTTCATAATGCAGAAGCTATTACCCGGTTGGAACACTCCTGAATTCATAAATGCAGGCGATCACAATGGCGTTTCGACTGCATTGATTTCCTAAGTATCACCTCTTATCACTGGAAAAAACAGCATTGTTGAAAACATTTTGAATTCATCTACAGCAAAAGATTTACCAGTGGGGTTTCTGGCGCCATGGGAGTCAATGCTTAAAGTCAAGATTCTATTGAAAGTCGCGCTCTCACATTGTGCAACATGAATCGCTTAGTAACTGCAATCTTGAGAGCGCCAAAACAACATTTCTTAGTTTGGCAAAACTTCGTTTACTGAGACGCTGTAGATTTTTAGCAATGGATTTGTGCTGCAAGTATATTCCGCACTGGAACTAAGGGAGCAACAGGTGCTGCTGTAACCCCTGCTAAACCCAGAGGTGCTCAGCATGACAAAGGCAGTAATGAGGCCTTCTCAGTATTTATCGCTTGCTACATTCTGTGTGTATTCAGACAGAAAAATACAATTAGACACATTGTAACACTTTATAACAATGTTGATAATTATTGTTACATATTTACATTAGTTGAGCTACCACGTTATGGTAATTTGTAACTTTATCATAATTACATCCTTGATGGAGGCTGGGGAGGATGAAAGGCAGGGGCAGGTGTAATGAATAACAACTCACAACGATTCACAAAAATGATTTGGCATCTTCCTTCTAATTTTTGCACACATTTCAAAATGTTTAAATAGAATTGGATATGCAGAGGAGACATACATCCCCTTATACCTGATGTGTGATGGGAACAAGGGGTTTTAATATGCTTAACAAAACTTGCATTACTTTTCATTTCTGTGATGTAAGCAGGACTAACATTCACTCTTTAATTGATGTTGAAACTGAAAGCATTGCAGACTCCTTGTTGATTCGGCTTTGTTACATCATATGCTGGTCTACTGTGTTATCGGCACACAGTGTGAATTAACCCACTGAGATTGAATTCCAGATTTGCTGGCTGGCTGCCAATTCATGTATAGGACACAGCACAAAAAAGGTCCCTTGACAAAGTTCATGCAGTTTAGACTTGACATTAGTACCTTGTCAAGATCAGAGTGCTTATAAAATTCAATGCACTCCGAGAAGCTACATAAAACACAACGATAAGCGTAAAATAAAAGACTATTCTGCAAGCACTCTCTAAAACAAAAGTGGGTCGTACAACATTTATATTTACAATTCTAAAGCTATTTTATAAATTACAAGCTCAAAAAAAGGGACCTCATAGAAAGTTACGGTAAGCAATTTATACACATTTATTACAGTTCCCCTAGATATGATTTGTAGTGGGAATGAATGCTCTTTGGGAAAGGAGGAGATGGGATGTTCAGCAATTTTCCCTTATTCGACGCTGTTCTGCTGATCTATAGAATGACAGTGTCATTTAACACGAGCAGCCCTCGCTAGGGAGCAGGCCTCTAATTGCTTTGCTTGGTGTGGCAACCATTCAAGGACTTGGAACATCAAAGGCTTTGCCCATATTTAGGAGCGTGTGGACAGGGGCACTGACAGAGGCTTCCCAGGGCATTAGTGTGAGGCAGGGAGCACCCCCCCTTTCAGAAAGAGGGGAGAGGCAGATAGACAGAGCCCAGCAAGGCCCTAGGGACTGGCGGCGGCACGGTGTCCGAAGTAGGAACCACCATCTCCTGAGTAGGTAACTGTTGGCTCATTCTTCCTCCATGGATCAGTACAGCATCCTGGGACACACCGGTTAGGGAGCTCATGGAATCGTCTTCAGGGCCAAGCACATTGAGGTGTTTGCTGAACTCTGTCGGTGGTGCTGAGCACCTTATTCTGCCGAAATAGTGCTGAGGCAACTCTAGTACTCAAGCGCCGAAGAAAGGCTTTAGAAAGCGGTGGGCTGCCCACACACTTATGCTACAAAGCGCTGTTGCTTATCCCACAGCGCGAGTGAGTCCTGCACCCCTTAGCAACAGGAGGAGCTGAGGTCGGGTCATCCCCCTTAATTCTGCTGTTTAAAGGTATTGAACGTGATGCACCACTACCAGCTTACTGAGCTACTGACTGAGTTACTGCACTCTGATTTGCTTATCAAGCTCTTCGATTACTACTTTCTATAGTATTAATCGAGAAATGGAGATCTGCTCCTACGAAACCATGCCAGGTACCACTCTAGATGGCTTTCTGGAACATGCTTTGGGGGTCATCAGTAGGGAAATTGACTTGGCAGAACAGCTTATGTCTTTGACGGTAAACAACCTTTACAACAAAACTTTTACAACGCACTACCATTACAATGCGGTCATTACAGTGCAAACTATTACAACGCATTGCGCTGGGGGGCGCTCTAGGATAGGGAATAGGTTAATTTACTATCCAATAACCTTCCCTAGTGTCCACGGGAACTGGAGTTGGAATAGTAAATTAAACTATTCACTATCCAACACCCAAAAGCACTATGCGTTGTAATGGATTGCGATGTAAAAACTGTGTTGTAAAGGCAAGCGATGTAATAGCCTGCGTTGTAACATCATACATCCCTTTGACGGTAAACAACCTTTACAATGAAACTTTTACAACGCACTACCATTACAACGCGGTCATTACAACGCAAACTATTACAATGCATTGCGCTAGGGGGCGCTCTAGTATAGGGAATAGGTTAATTTACTATCCAATAACCTTCCCTAGTGTCCACGGGGACTGGAGTTGGAATAGTAAATTAAACTATTTACTATCCAACACCCAAAAGCAATATGCGTTGTAAGGGATTGCGAGGTAAAAACCGCGTTGTAAAGGCAGGCGGTGTAATAGCTTGCGTTGTAACGTCATACATCCGTCTTTGACATCTCTGCCTGAGCCTATTTGTGAGCCACCATAAGCTTTCCCAGAGCCCCATATGTCTGTCAGGATGTTTTTCCAGGCATAGATCCTCCCGTGCACGCATTGGAGAATGATCAACATCCGTTTCCACCACTACCAAAACCTTGGACTCCACTATCACTTTGGAGTGTGATGATAATACTGGGTGAGGTCAATCACCTGTGTGCCTGACCAATTTGATTAATTCTGAGGTGAACAACAGCAGAGGAGGTAGGAGAAAGAGACTGGAGAGGGTGTTAAATCGAAAATATTATGTCCTCCAGAACTACCTACTATGTCACCTACCCCAGCTCCTGCTCTAAATTGTAAAATCAGCCCACGATTAATGAGCTGTATTTAGGATTCTTTGTCAGGTTTAGCAGAGGAAATGTGTAAAAGTGTAATATCCTCTCTTACTGCATCTCTGGGTTCCATTATAGACAGATATGGTAAGGTTGAGTTGCGCTGGCCAAGTTGAGGGATACTCTGCTGGTGCATCATTCTGCAAGATCTTTCCCACCTGGCCAGATAGGCTGCACTAATAACACTGCACATTCATCGCACCTTGCAGCCTCTGGTGCTGTGTCTGACTCCTTACAAGCCACTAAGGGTACTGCCTGTGGCCCCAGCCCAGCCAGGCATACTCATGCATCACGTGCATGTCTGCAAAACCCTTCTAGAAGCACTAGTGAGGATCGGGTTCAGCACGCTGGATCTTGTGCCCTTGGAAGCATGAGCCTTGGCCTTACTCAGTGTATTGAACTTTCTAAGACCCACACACTACATCTGCCTCCTCAGGCTACCTCTTTTGTTGTGATTCTAAGAAATGTACCCCCTCTAAGTAGCAGTTTATATTAAGAACATGACTAACTGGACAATAAGGTAATCCGCTGGACTAACATCCGATTAGGTGGCCCCACGTTATGTCACAGCCAGATTATTCTTGTGAGCAGAGTTCTTTGGGTGGGCAATACTTCAAAACCAGATAACACTGACTGCATTATTATTAACTTCAGAGACAGAAGAGTGGCTGACGATATCTTGACCAAGTTAAGCTTTGCCCGCCTTCGCCAACTGCTTTCGAGGACCTCCTGCTTGGCTATTTTTATAAACCTCAGGTTTGTTTGCCTGCTCCTTAGACATCTGGGCTTTTTTCCCAATCTCCAACAGGTTCACACCTTTTTTACAACTGCATCAACAGGACTGACTTGGCTTAGTTACTCCCCTGGGTCTGAGCGATCTACCGGTAGAGTATGTAGAGGCAGGGATCGATATTGATTCTACGCCCTCTGTAGCCTCAAGCTGTAGGTCTATTTCTATCCAGGATACTTCAAGCCGAATAAAGCAATCATTAGAGATAGCCTCATGGAACATTGCCGGTTTAGATAGCAAACAGGATAGGCATGACAGGCTCAGGTTTATTGAACACCCTGTTGTTATCTGTCTCCAAGAGACTTGGCTTACAGACCCTATTTTGTGGATGGGTATGCTATTTATCATACCCCAATAATGACTGGCACCATAGAAAGGGCCAAGGGTAGTCCTACCAAGCTCATCTCACTTACATTTCCAGTGTAGATGGCATGGTCAAACTGTGACTCAAAATACAACCAGATGATTTTGCTTCAGTGTTTTGCAACAAGATTGCTGCTGATAAACTTATATAATAATGTATTTGATCATTCCAAGGTTGGGCTAGCATGCTCTCTGCTTAAGGATATTGAGAAATGTATGTATTTGATCATTCCAAGGTTGGGCTAGCATGCTCTCTGCTTATGGATATTGAGAAATGTATTAGTACCATCCTAGGGGACTCTGGGGTGGTATTATTGGGGGATTTTAACCTAAGATCCTGCCAGTTTTCCCGGGAAAATATCAGTGGGTTGGAGGATGATGCGGAGGTCATCTCACCCACTTTGTACATTCCCCTCTTGGGAATGAACTTAAGCTGCTGTTGGCTAAATGTAACCTTATATTTTCTTTTGATGCCCTAAACTCAAAACTAAACATTACCACCACATTTGTGGCGCGAGGTACCCTGAGCTACATTGATTTTTTTCTTTTTACTAAATAAATGGGGATTGAGGATTGAATTATAAACTTCCTGATTCCCCCCTCAGCAAGCATAGACTTTTGTCTCTCTCACTGCATGGCTCACAATTTGCTAGAATGGCTATAGTGGTCTATCCTTCTCGTTTATCATTTTCAATGAATTGTGGGGTGATCAAGGCATGGTCCCAGGTTGATGCGCCTTCCTTTGTAGAGCACTTAGTGACCTCCACATGCCCCGATTTCTTTGTCTGTTTAACAGATGATCATATTCAGAGTTGTGGTACTGTGCTTCTTAACAGCTTTGATAAGATTTGCAGAGCCGCATAAGACCTCCTTCTGGTTCCCATTAAAATGGGCTGTAGGTTACCTGCAAAATGGTTTGATGTTTACTGTACCTATGCACGTAACCAGCTACTCACTGCCCTGAAAAAGATTTGTAGCGATCAGGATTCTCTGCAGATATATAGAGCTTTGTATCGAGATGCCTTTAGAACCAGGAGGGAAAATATTAGAGAGGCAGCCTTTTTCTTACTTGTGCAGGCTAGTGAGTTAAGGGACTGCACGGCTTTTTGGGTGACAGTGAATTGCAGCTATTTTGAGGATAAATAAGATCCTGGCATTGATACCGTTATTCTACCTGATATCTGGCTCGCCCATTTTACCAAGCTCTATGCTGTCTCTAGCTCAGGGCACTCCGCTATCCCTGATCATACTTCTTCAGTTTGACTTCAGTCGCTGACTTGCCCTTCTACTCCTTCTTGGCCTCCTGCTAAATTCCCTGTTGGTCCAGCTATTACATTAGGAGAGGTTTTGCGAGCAGTGGCAAGTTGTCTGGTTGGGTTAGCCCCTGGTTAAGATGGGCTTCCCTCCAATATGTTCAAAGCTAAAATTTAATTGTGGGCTCCCTCCTGACAAACGTCCTCAATGCTGTTTTAGCTATTGCCCCCCCAAGATTTGGTCTCATGCGACCATTGTTCCTATTTTCAAAATAGGGTTAAAAAACTATCCCCACTCTTCTCGTCCCATTTCACTGATTAATTCTACTGCACAGATCATGAGACAAATATTGCTGGACCGCTTTCAGTTATTTTCCAAGGAGCATAATATACTTTCCAAGCTCCAAATTGGATTCAGCTCTGGCCTAGGCACAGTTGAGCAGTCCTTACATCTATATTTGCTAATTACCAAATATACTGTGGCCAAGCCTGGCAAGTTGTACCTGACATTCATGGATTTGAGTTATGCTTTCAACTCTATCAATTGAGCCAAACTGTGGGGTATTATGACCGATAAATGGGGTTGACATTTATGTTGTTCATTTTCTCAGAGAATTACACAATGATGTAATTGTCAGCTTAAAGTTTGGCTCTGGTGGGAACTACACCAGCCTTTTGCCTTGCTAGGGGCATACGCAAGGGCTGTGTCCTGGCCCCCTTCCTTTTTTCTATGTAAATAAACAACCTGGAGCACAAGTTAGTCAAAAGCAGGGTGGACTGTCCTTGTGTAGATGAACGTGGCATCCCTACACTAATCTATGCAGATGACACTGTCCAAATTAACAGGACTACGAATAGCCTGCAAAGCCTGCTGTACCATTTTTGTGTGTTTATTGCCATCATAGATCATATGGTCAATCAAAACAAGACTCATATAATGATCTTTGGGGTCAGGAAGAAGGATAGTATGTCCTTCTTTATTAACAGCAACAAAGTTGGGTGCTGTTCCCACTTTTTCTTCTTATTATTATTATTTGAGAATTTGTACAGTGCAACTTAGCCCAAGGGCATGAAGGCGCCCAGATTTAAAGAGGCCATCTCAAATTCACCGTATACACATCTAAGAATACGCCCGACAGAAAAACCAAGTTTTGAGTTCTTTGCGAAAACGCGCCAAAGAGGGTAATCCCACCAGCTCAGGGGGAAGAGAATTGAATGTAATCCTGGACTCGACAGGGAGCCAATGAAGAGATTTCCTGGCCAGAGATGCAGAAGAGAGCCTAGGAAGATTGAGCACTATCTTGGCTGCAGCATTCTGCACCATCTGTAGGCGATTGATAAGACTCTTATTCATGCCCACATACAGAGCATTACAGTAGTCCAGTCTCGAAGAGACTAGAGCCACTGCAGCCTGTTTTCGGGCGTCCAGGGAGAGGTAGGCCGCGATCTTTCTGAGGATCCTGATGATACCACAGCAGGTGGGGACCGTCCTGCTGACCTGACGGTCAAAGGAGAGAGAGGTATCAATCAGGACCCCCAGATTCTTGGCGGCATGTGAGGGAGTAGGACAAACACCCAAGGAGTCCGGCCACCAGTCATTAGACCCGATGTTTTGCTGGCCTCCAAAAATCAAGACCTCCGTCTTCTCCCCGTTGAGTTTAGAAAATTACGTATCATCCACTGGGAAACTGCCTCCATGCAGGTTCTGAAGTTGAGGGCAGATTCACTCACGGACTGTGTGAGGGATACCATGATTTGGGTGTTGTCGGCATACGACAACACCTCAAAACCATACGACCTCACTACCCTGGCAAGTGGGGCAACGTAAATATTAAAAAGGGTAGGACTTAAAGAATTAATGCATCACCTTTGAAACACACCTCTCAAGGGGAACTCTGAAGCCAGTAGAGCCATTGCCTTTTCTAAATCAGTGGAGGCTGTCCTCAATTTTGCCTGCAGACTTGGCCAGAAGCCCATAAAGGAACTTTCAACAGCTTACAGCGCCAAGTGTAGTGCCATTTATTCTTACAGGGCAGGGGTGTGGGGCATTGGAGATCATGGTGGCCTAGATACAATTGAGAAAGGCTTTATTAAGAGGCTCCCAGCTGTCCCTCTAAACACTAGCTCCTTTATATGCCACACAGAGGCACGGATTAGATACAATAATAATCTTATTACAATTCTACCCCTCCTTCTATGACTTAAAATTTGGACCACAAGCCACACCTCCTTCAGTAGGGCTTTGCTTGAAAACTGCCTGAGACTGGTCTATTGCCTGAGTATTCCTTAGATGAAGTATATTCAGAGCATCTATTGCAGCTTGGGGGGGGGGGGGCAGGAGGATTTGTTTACCTCTCCCAGTACTACGCCAGCCAGCTCTATTAATACCTTTAAGAACATGTTTGGAGGGCTGTAGATAGGCCGACAATGCAGACTTTTATGGGGATTTGCTCAAGTGTCAGTCCCATAACATAATTAATATAAGTGGGCAATAAACACCACACATTTTTGCTAGTCAGATTTAGGTTATGCACTGTGTACTTTTTGGCTGCTTTTCCGTCACAAGGTTAATATTTTTCTGACCTACCTCTCTGTCCCGGTGATTATCAATCACCAAAAGCTACTTTACATTTTATGTTTTTTCTACATTTAACTTGCTGTTGAGGAAACGTTATTTATTTCCCTTCTTAGGGAGGAAAACATTCATTACTGCTGAGCGGCTTTCACTTATCTGCAAACCTTGCCCACCATCATTAAGATCTGTATTCTTGCTGCTGTATATATTGAACATGCCATAAAGTAGAGGGCCATCATTCTTATGTGATGTTTTATGGACTTTTTAAAATATGTTTGCATTTTTTATTAATGATTATTTATTATTGGATCAATGTATGCTGATGTGTTTTCATATATGTCTTGTGATTGCTTTTATACTTTTATGGTCTAACTAGACTGAATAGAGTTTGAACCGAACTGAGGTGAGTGAGATACCATATGGCATGACATCCCACTGAGTCTGCTCCAACCTCACACTATCAAGAGATGTTAGCAGGCAACAACTTTTATTTCGACTTAGAGATTTTCATTTCAATGAAGTTTACTAAGTTTCAGACCTTAGAGCATCAAAATGGGTTCTAATCCTTAATTCAACATTGAGAGAAGAGCTTAATAGTACCCAAATTTGCACATAGGGAAGAGATAACAAGTTAGACATTTGTTTTTTTGCTTTATTGTCTTCCTTTTCATTAATAAAATGACAGTGATTGCTTTTATACAAAGACATTCTAATTAGCCATTTGGATATGTCATACAACAGTATTTCACAATGATTCTGTAGTTGACATGGCATCATGCTAATTCTGATACATGGGATAAAGAAAAATACATAAGTGCTGTTGGAATAGAACACACCAGAGTAAACGTGGCTCAAGTTAAAATAAAGTCATCTATCACGTATGGCAGTGAGGCTCTAAGAGGCACTGATGCGAAACTGCAGGACACAATCATTGCAAAGGCCTACAGACTTCTTTTTAACCTGCCAACCTACACCTCACAAGCCCAGATCCGGTTAGAATTTGGACTGACCTGCCAAACGCTTGCAAGAAGAGGGGCATATTTAAAGTGTTGGTATAAAATAAAGAATTCACCAGAAAATACATTGAACCATCAGCTCTGGCAAGACTTGAGCAGCTTTTCCAAATTGCCGGCGAAAGCATACTTAGAGGAGTCCCTAAGTGTCACAGGCCTGAAAGAATTATGGGAAACTTCACTACCGCACGCGCAATTCAAGCATGTAGTAAACAAGAGCATAAAAAGACACTCGCATGTGGAAGATAAAGCCATCTTTTCCCACAGGCGTCACGCCTGGATGACACTGTGTACATATAAATCACCAGGGTTACAAGCTTACTTTGGTCTGGGGGACGGCAGAAAAACTAAAGAAGCCTTTTTAAAACATAGGCTTGGAATCCTACCAGCCATACCACATCTACAACCATGGCTGGGAAGGAACTGTGGGTCAAAATGTAGGCTGTGCGGTGCAGGGAACGAAAACTTTGAACATCTGCTATGCACCTGCTCGGGGCTGAAAGAGGAAAGAGCAGCCCTGTTAAAAAATGCTTTTAATGAACAAAGAATTCGCACATGCAGACAAGCAGTTCACACTTGTTTTGATCCAGGTCTTCCACAACTAAATGGGAAGTTGGTGAAATTCCTGAAACTAGTGGAGCTGAAACTAATAAGCCATGAACTCGCTCCTGACCAGACCTAAGGAACTATCGACAAGATTAGATGCAATGAACAACGCTCACCTCCCATATCCCACAGATTTTTAGCACTACTACTTTTATAACTAAAGCTTTCTGATTATAACTTTTTCTTTTAACTTTTATCTGAGGATAGGTGCTTTCAATGTATTTTTGTAATGGTTTTACTTAACCTAAAACAAGAAAAGTTTACTTACTTACAGAGTAAACATTGTGTATTATTTTCACAAATGAACAATTGGTAGTAGCAATCCCTGAAGGGAAAAACCACACATCTAAAGAAAAAACGACAGTGTGGTAGGTAACAAGTATAAGCGTGAGTATTTTTGAACACTGTAAAATATCGGATGCTGAAATAACTGGAAGCACCTATTACCAAATGGTACTATCAGCAAGTTACAGGACATGCACATTACCATATCTAGAAACACAGTTGTAGCACACCCTTATTAGTCACAATAAATTCAACGACAACATAAATCCATGTATATATGTTCCAACAAAATGTATTTCAGTTTTTAAGTCCGTAGGCGAGTATACTCTATTTCAATCATATGTGTGTTTTCAAAGACCATTCACTAGTAATATCCATTGAAAAAACTCATGTATTCATGTACAACAAATTCCCACAGTTATTGAAGCCAACACTTGTTTTGTCTGTACATATCAGTGTGAGAAGTTGGCCTGGCATATGATGTCCACTATTCTAGTGGGCACCTTGCACCAGTCCAAACGATTCTTATTGATGGTAGGTTTAGACAAACTTTATAGAAAGCTATCCTAGTGGTATCTGTGGAGAGCAGTCTTCAGGCTAATTCTTGAAGGAATGTAAAGCAGCTTGTTTTACCAGTCTATAATCTCATGAATGATCAAATGAAAGGAGAACCTCACCAGGTATATATAAAAATATATGTATTTATTCTAAACACACCCCTCTAGTCTCTTTATGAGTCTAGAGGCAAACCTACAATACAATTACTTAATTAGCACACAGTAAACTAGCACAGTATACGTTTTGCCCTAGGAGCCTCACAAACCATATATTAAGAAAGTGGTATAGGTACCGCTGTGAACATAGAGACAAGGCCTAGGGCCTATAGAACCGCTGGGTAACCAGGAAACACCCACAGTAGGGACGCTGGAGACCCACGGAGTGCACGTGCAGTGTCTAAACACATCCGTGAATCACCATTGACTTCTATGGAGAAAGGTAACATTAGAATTTTAAAGAATAAGGACCCTTAGGAGTGGACTACGGTAAAACTCCTTCAGTACTGGACACTTCGAGAGTCAAGACCCACGGGAGCACCAAAGTACTCGTGTTACCTCACCCAGGGAAGCTGGGTGCATAGGTGTCTTTTTGTGTTGGGTTTCTTCGTCATTTCCTATGGAGAGCTGCAAAGAACTGCTGCAGGCGACCAGAGAGAGAGTGTCCAGATGGCTCCAAGGGTGGATCGGAGATCTGAAGAACCTGAGTGCAGAGGGGACAGAGTCTGACCAGGAAGGCAACAAGAAGATGCCAGCTGATGTCGAGTGATTTCAGGTGATTTATGTGATGCTTGACTCTTCAACCACGAGGTCCAGGAGGTGTCAACGATAACCAGGAGCTGGATTTAAGCTGGACTACATTGGATGTCGAGTGCTGCAGCATTGGTATCTGGATGGACCCAACAAGCCTTGGCAACAGCAACCCATGCAGAATGGAAAGATTGACTTCGGTGCAGACCAGCAAGGTTTGAGGGAGTCACCCTTTGGAGGAGAGTCAGGGCACATCGGGAGCAACCAGGAAAGCCCAAGAAACAAAGAAGATTTCTTTGTGGGACCCACCAGTTGATGGACCAGAGATCACGAAGGGGCCTCAGGCAGAAATGCAGGAAGCGGGCCCACGGAACACTCGTGGAGTGTAGGCCCACAAACTTCAGTGCAAAAAGTTCTCAGAATTTGGACTCCAAGTAGCCCAATGCACAACTTCGGGAAAGCTTGGAAAGTTGATGCACTAGCAAATGTGCTAGATGTCCAGGAGTTCCGGTCCCACGTCTCTCGTGATGGCTATAGATCTCAGCTTTTCTGGGGACTCGTGTCAGCCTCAGAGATGCCTGGAAGTCCATGTCCTGTGATACAGACTGTTCAGGATCTGGCGGGAGCCTCAAAAATGCAGACCAGCAAGATGCTTCTTTGGTGCCTGTTTAAACAGGGGGTAACTCATTGACCCCAAGGGAGATTTCTTCTGTCTTCCAGTCAAAATGGAATGTCCAAGGTCCAAGATATATGTTGCAGAGTTTCATCCAGGGTAATCTAAAGTCCTAGGGACTGGGGTCCTATATTTATACTAAGTTTAGTGGATGAACTAACTCTAAGGTTCCACATATGTGAGGACCTGGGGAGGGGGTGATTACACCCCATCCCTTGTCCAGTTTCACACCAGAGCTTGGGCTCAGTGCCCCAGCAACCGATTTGAACTGGGAAATGCACTGGGACATCTTGTGTGCCCCAGGCACTCTCTGGAAAGCATTCACTGAATGCACCCACCCTGCCACAATACACCAAAGCCTGTATGGCACCTCCCTGGACAGGAAACCTATGATACAAGCCTCCCCTGCCAGAGTTTCATCCAGCATCAGGAGGCCAGACTGTGGCAGCAGCATCCATTTTACGATGCTGAGGCTCTGTTTAACTTTTACTGGTTAGACCAGTGTGTACATGTCTTCTCCCTCTAGAAGGGTGGAATGCTACCCCCGCCGCCAGAACTGGCGAGGCGCAGTTTTCCAAAGTGTTTGACACCAAACACAACATGTTTTGATGCAGCCATTCCAAAGTTGGCATTAACCGCAAGGTTATAATGCACGTAAGAGTACATGGCATGGCTGTATCATAGAACAGCTATGAGGAAGGGATTGCGAAAGCTGCAGAGGGGCTCAGCTCATGCTTGGCCACCCTCTTACACAAAACCAAGCACTCAGCTTTCAGGATTGTCAAGGCCTGCCATAGGAGTGACGTATAGGTTTATATGTATCTATATATATATATATATATATATATATATATATTCACAGAAAAAACCATAGGTTATAGACCATATATAGTTAGGAATTAGCATTTACAAAACCTTGAAAATTCACTGAAAAAACCATAGGTTATAGACCATATATAGTTAGGAATTAGCATTTAGAAAACCTTATTTTACTCACACAAAACCATTGAAATTCCATATATAGTTAGTTGCACTAACTATATATCGCGCACCCGCAATCCACTGCTGATGATGTCACATATTACATCATTCATGACATGGTCAGTGACATCACTGATGACATCACTGATGACATCTCAAATGACATCACTGATGACATCACTGATGACATCTCATTTGACATCATTCTTGTGCTAATACGATAAACCTCTTCAGACTCTAATATAACCTTAGATACACTCAGTGTATACAGACACTCACACACTGTCACTCATCCATGGAGTTACTCACACACCTAGTCAGTCATGCAAAGAAACAATCTCACCTCCATTTCCTCAACTATACAGTTATACACACCTTACTTATTCAAACATATACTAACACATATTTACTCTCTTATACAATCCCTGATACAAGTTCACAATGATCCATACAGCCACTCACACATTCAGTGGCTCTCATGCACAGTTATTTATATATGCCAACTCTCACATGTACTGTGTTTTACATATGTACTTACTATGACATGTAGCATTGAGATATCCATTCACTCATCAATACACTCATGCACACAGTCAACCGCCCATGTAGCTTTTTCCACATGCACTCTTGAACTCATACACCTAGTGAATCAACTGCTCACACATCTATGCACAGAGTCACACACCTCCCAGCCACCCCCACACAAACTCAATCTCCCATAGAAATACTTGGGCAACCAATTAATAACACATATAGCCTCTCGTATAGCTAATGATCAACACATGCAGCAGTTTACATCACAACAGACATAATGATGCACAAATTAAGACAGTTTAGTCACTAACCCATGCATTCAGTGAGACACATTTAATCACTCACTCATACAGTCAGTCACGCACCTACTAAATCCTTCATCCAGACACTTATACATCCACTCATTCTTCAATATCTAAGACATATTTTAACTTTACAGAAACATACAGTCACTGGATGTTGTCATCAGTGATGTCATTTGAGATGTCATCAGTGATGTCATCAGTGATGTCACTGACCATGTCATGAATGATGTAATATGTGACATCATCAGCAGTGGATTGCGGGTGCGCGATATATAGTTAGTGCAACTAACTATATATGGAATTTCAATGGTTTTGTGTGAGTAAAATAAGGTTTTCTAAATGCTAATTCCTAACTATATATGGTCTATAACCTATGGTTTTTTCAGTGAATTTTCAAGGTTTTGTAAATGCTAATTCCTAACTATATATGGTCTATAACCTATGGTTTTTTCTGTGAATTTCATTGGTTTTTTAACAGCTAATATCTGTAGCTGTAAAATGTATTCTTCTTTAAATCCAAAAATATATTTTATATGTTTATGAATAATTTTTTTTTTAAATATTTTTTTTTCTTCGTTCCCGCTTCGCGAATCGGGAAGCTTCCCGTTAGCTGACCTTGATGCCGCGAAATAGACCGCGAGCCGGTAAACGTTTCTTTACCGCAAGTGCCGCGTTAGAAAACAACATCGTGACGCCTCCCGTCCGCATGACGTTCCACGTTGTCGCGTGATACGTCATATGACGTGCTACGTTAGCGAACTGGTACGCGAAGCGAGTGCCAAAGCGCAGGTTTCTGGAAGCAAACCGGGAGGCCCTGCAAAGCGCTTAACGTAAACACAGCAAGTCATGTGACTTGGTAATAACACTTTTCATTGGTTCATTTCACTTTTGGTTTCCTAATGATGTAAGACTAGGTCATATAATCTAAAATGAACACTTTTGATTGGTTGAGAACTCTTGTTTTTCCCAAATGATGAAAATCCCTCCTTCTTTCCTCACTCTGACTTTCATCATTGTGAGAGAAAGACCCTTTGTGATCACTGAGCAATGGCTTCTTTAGTAGCTTCAGCTGGTGCTTCCCCACCACCTCCACCACCTCCAAGGAAGAGAGGACCACCTGCTCAAGTTGTAATTCAACAAGAAGAAGAAGAAGAGGAACAGGAGGACGAGCACGAAGAGAGGCAGTTTTTGCCTGAGCAGCCCAAGACGTCTCACCGGAAAGAAAACTTCATTTGGCAATTTTTTAAAATTCCCAAAGGTCAGAAAAAAGTAAATGCAAGATACGTAACTTGCCTTATATGTCAAGATAGACTGTCCAGAGGGACCGACAAAAAATACAGTTTCGGAAACTACACAATGCATCGCCATATGACTAGGTGGCATCCTAACAACTACAGTGCTGCACAGTTTCGGAACGACCTAGATAATCTCCCTATTATGGCCAGAAGATCTGTTGTACCGGAAGTAACGGGACCAGAGGGCAGGGAGATGGTGCCAAATATACAAATGAGATTTGGTGAAGTAAAACACACCTGCGTATTTTGCGATGGATTCATTTCCTACGGAGAAAGAAGCATCACTCTGATCAACAGAGCTATTGACTATCATATGCAAGTTTGTCCGAAACGCCCAAAATAATAAATACTTCTTTTTTTTGTTTTGTTGCTCCTGTTGAGCCCTTTACAATGAATCGTTTTCATTGCCCCCTCCAAGAAAAACCCAAAAAAATATAAAACTGTTCCGAAAAATTCAAAAACATTAAAAAAATGTTCAGAAAAATAAAAAAAAAAGTTCTTTTCAGAACTACCTCCCCGTTATTAAAAAATTGGTACAATATTTGGAACTGTGCCAACCTCTATTTCTCTTAGTTCGCTTCCTAGTTCGCGAACTGGAAGCGAACCAAAAACAGTAAGTATAAGGGAAGGAAACACACACTTATGTTAAAAGAAAGACAGCTATAGGGGAGTAAACTAGAGATACTATTACCCATAATCCACTACTGATGATGTCACATATTACATCATTCATGACATGCTCAGTGACATCATCAGCAGAGGATTGCGGGTTTTTTGGCAACATGCCTTATCCACGGTTTAATAACGCTGCCTTTTGCTTTATATAAGTTTTCAAATTGTATGAAATATATACCAATAGGTCTTTATGAACCTTTAGGTAGTGCTTTTGTTCATGAGGTCTGGTCGCTTCCATACACATACAGATGTTTCAAAGATGATCAAGAAGTTTATCTGAATGGAGAGGAATGCACTGAGACGCCAGATCATTCACTAATGTGTAGGCACATACAGTTACACGATTCATGCAACAAACACCGACCAAATATGGCTTGCGTGTTGCAAGGCACGCCAGTTCCTGCTATCATCCCCACGTTCAAGTTGTTGGAAAATGGTAGTTATTTGATGCTCAATAATGAAGATTGTTCTGAGTTAATTAAAAGTATTCCTTTTATCGTAACAGTAAGTGAACGGGTTATTTGCTGCAGAAATGTTCTATTTCCTCCCACACATGAACATAGGGAGTTTTCAATCTGGCCACAAATACCAACCTTGGGACACGTTTCAACGGCATGACAAGAATAAGAGCTCTTTTGTCTCAGAGAGAGGTGGCCTTGAGTTCGGCCCGTGAAACTTTCGTACTTCACATAGCGAACACCCGTACACAGGTTTGCCTTTCAATTTCAGCAACATGTTTCCGACTATCTTTAACGCATCCTCCACAAAATCCCTGGCACACTTTTTTAAAGTTGTTACCAGTGGTCTCGTGACTTCATTTGAGAAAATCTTTGGAGTCATCCCTGCTCCCTTTCATTCCATTTTCTCCACTCTGGTTCGTGGATTGCATTTTTACTTGCATTACCAGCGGACGCTCTTGTGCTTTTTTACATTTTTAAATATGGATGTCCCTCCTATGCAACCTCCGACCCTGCAGCTGCTGACACTGTTCCGCAATCGCATGCTAGAATATTATGGCACAATGCCGTTGGCGATATTAAGCACGGCATATGGATTATCTTTTCGGTTCTCCTACTTCACCTGTGTCCAGCCTGTATTTCACTGCCTGACCTGTGATTTCGATTGGGCCATTGATTTGTGTCTCTGCGGACCGGTTTCTCCTGACGTCGACTTTAATCAGCTGATGACTCCTATCATTACTCACGAGTTGGTTTGTCCTGGCGAAAGGATTATGGCTGTGGCATTGATGCATGGACTACTTGGTCCCTGGAATTTACTGGCGGCAGCACAGTCTTTCTTGGAACACAGCTTTCTTGAAAACCCACCGAGCTGTCCTCTGATGGTGATAGAGGATCCGGTGCTGGGAGAGCACGTATGTTCTTTTCCGCTTTTAAATTGGATGGCTGAACTGTTTTCGGATGAAGACGGTGACTTCCTGTTGGAGGCTGTTGCAGCTTATTTTGCATACACACTTATGTCATAGACCTTTTTCATGTTTCATATGCTGAGTACTAGCATTTCATTGACAATTCATTGACTTAATTGTCAAGTTTTTATTATTTACCTTGCCTATTGGCTTAAGACTCGATAAAGTACTTGGCTGTTTTATTTTTCTTTAGCATTGAATTTTCCTAGTTTTTAATGCTTTACCTTGCGGACCGTCCACATATAAACTTGCAATCTGCTCTCATGAGATGGCACTTCTATTATCTTATTCAGTTCGTTTCCGGATCATGGGGAGGTGTCATCTAGGTCCTGGATATCTTTACACCGTGTTAAGTTAGCATGGGCTCATTACCGGTTTAAACGCCATTTTTCCTTTTTTGCAACTTCTGCACACGACATTTAGTTGTTGCTTTAGCTTTCCACCTAGTAGTTCATCGTGGTTTACATGAGAATAATATGTTATTGGTCTACTATCTGCTTTACTTGTTAAACTATATCTGTACAGCGAGTGCTAAAGTTTCAAGAACAACACGATACAGAATTGTTATGAGGTCTGATCTCCACGACTTCATACTCATAACATAAGTGCAACTTCTGCCAATTCTGGGCATGAGGCGGGTTTTATATTGCTTTGCCGAACACACATACACAACAGTTGATGCGGTTCACATGAAGAGAGAGCTGGTGTATGCTGATGTGATTCCTTCAAATCTAAGACACTAAAGTATGGGCACGCCCTAAACCAACACAAAGAGACCTTCTTAGCAAATAATATAATATGTGTATTAGGGAGGGTGAGATATAAGCAGCCGCGGGCCGTGGAGGGAGTTACGATGGGGCAGGGAGGCGGGGAGGGGGAGAAGCAGGGTGGAGCCCTCTCTACCTTGCCCCTCCCCCTCCCCGCCTCCCTGCCCCACCGTAACTCCCTCCACGGCCCGCGGCTGCTTATAAGTGTTGCTAACTCTTATTCATTTACAGCATGTTAACATACTGTCACCATTCGCTTTTTATGTACTAGTAACTATGCTGGTAATTTTGCTACTGATAATATGTGTACTTGTATTCTCCACCCTGCTTCTCCCCCTCCCCGCCTCCCTGCCTCACCGTAACTCCCTCCACGGCCCGCGGCTGCTTATAAGTGTTGCTAACTCTTATTCATTTACAGCATGTTAACATACTATCACCATTCACTTTTTATGTACTAGTAACTATGCTGGTAATTTTGCTACTGATAATATGTGTACTTTTATTATCTAAGGTACTACGCCTGAGAAGACGGCATTAGTAAATAAACATTTCAAATACACATGTGTTCTTCTTAACTCCATGTTCTGGTTTCTAAGAAATATATAACGACCGACTGTTCATGAGTTCCACGTATCCTGAGGTACTATAAGTTCATATTCTGGATTGTCTAAACATTGAGAGTTTGTTATATCCAATGTGACACTGTACCTAGCTTGCTAAATAGTTTTTGATTACTAACGTGAGTTTTGGGACACCCTAATTCGCCGAGGTTCCAATCCTCTGTCCACAGTTCTGTGTGAGAACAGAAACCCTGCGACAGGGGCACCCCCGACCCTTGCTGGAGCTTCATCACACTTGCGATACAACTCCAGCAATGCGCCACCTTTACGGCACAGATACATCACGCATCTGTGCTGTTTTTGCCCCGTGATGCGCCGCATTGTAAATGCAGCACACCATAGGTGACGGAACAGCGGCACAGAATGACTAACACATCCCTGGTGATGCGCCAGTCATCATAAATCTATCCCTATGCTTCTTATCTTGTTAGAGATGAACCGCCATATGTATCATCAAAGTTATTTGCATTTCCTAAATAGCGAACTTTAAGGAATAAATAGCGATTCTTTACCATTCCTAGTTTGCGATGAGCTATTTGCTAATTAGCCGAATGTAGCCCAATGAAGCCCAATGTAGCCCAATGTAGCCCAAAGATGGCCGCCAGACACACAAAAAAACAAATGTAGCCCAAATATCAGCCAGATGTAGCCCAACTATAGCCCAGTGACAGAATGACCAATCAGCTTCGCAAACCTCCGTTACGCGAAGCGGAGCGCTGTTACAGATATATATCTTTTTTTGAACGTTAATTTCTCAAAATCCACTGGAGCACATATATTGAGACCTAGCAAAGGCACATCGGGCTACCAGTCCCTAATATTTTGCCAAGTTTCGTGCAAATCCATTCAGCCGTTCGATTATTATTTTTATTATTTTTTTTTGCCCCGCGGGGCCCTTTTAAAACCTCCACATCAAACCTAGGGGGTCAGCGAGGATCTACTATGCCCCCTTATAGTTATTTCCCCCTTTGTTTTGACCTCCTCTTGTCTCTCGATCCTACCGAGAGACAAGATGGCGGCCGCTACGGACTGTTTGGAATGTTGACAGACGCCGGAGAACCAATCAGCTTCGCTTCACAAAGCTCCGTTGCGCGAAAAGTCCGCGAACCAGAGCGCTAACCGGTCCGCTGTTACAGATATATATCTTTTTTAAAACGTTAATTTCTCAAAATCCACTGGAGCACATATATTGAGACCTACAAAAGGCACATCGGGCTACCAGTCCCTACAATTTTGCCAAGTTTCGTGCAAATCCATTCAGCCGTTCGGGCTAAAAGTGAGGCCAACCGCCCTATGGAAAACTCAATGTTAAAAACACGTTTTGGGACCCCCCTTTTTTCTCGGCCCCCACTGGACGAACCCCCCCCAAATTTTCAAGGGCTGCTCAGAAACAAAATGTGCCATTTTCCTGAAAATTTCAGCCAATTCCGTCCACAAACGCCAAAGTTATTAGACATAGAATTTTCAAAAAACCCATAGAGAAAAAATCCTAACTATATATACCTACTGGCGACCGCCAGTAGGTAATATATATATATATATATATATATATATATATATATATATATATATATATATATATATATTTATGTAAATATAGGTATACTATATTTAAGTTAGGGGTACAAATTCCACCTTACCCAGGCTACAGTAGCAGACCTGTGGTTCCATTTTGGAAGGCTACCCAGGGGTGGCATAATATTGCTTCAGCCCCTTGTAGGCCTCTGAGATACCTATGCCCTTGATGCCTAAGGTACCTTATACTAGGGACTCACAAGGATAACCTAGTAACCAATTTGGAGTGTACCTAATGTACATGCAATCAGTTTAGAGAGGAAGCAGCTAGGCTGGGGTCCTGATTAGTAGGGCCCCAGCCAGACTAAAGTCGATAAATCAGTGAAACACAGCAAAAAGTGGGGGTAACTATATTAAGCAGATCGTACTCTCCTACACCCCCCCCCCCCAATTGCATAGACATTAAACTAACCTTGACCAGTTGAGTCTTCATGTTCTAAGTGGAACTATCTGGAGAGTCCATCTACATTGGCATGGTTACTCTCAGGTCTATGTCCCACTGTATTGTCCAACCTCTGTAGGGAATTGGACCACCTCAAAAGTTTGGGGTTTTCACCCTTCATCTGTTTTTTACCATTAGAGGGGCTTATAGTCTGTCTGAACCGTGAAGTGAATGCCAAACAAGTATGGCCTCAGCTTCTTCAGAGCCCAAACCACAGCAAAGGCCTCCCTCTCAATAGCGGACCAACGTATCTCTCAAGGGGCCAGACTTCTGCTAATAAAAGCTACTGGCTGTTCCTGGCCTTTTTCATTCAATTGTTACAGCACAGCCCCTTCCCCCAACTCAGATGCATCTGTTTGGAAAATGAATTCTTTGGAGTAGTTTGGACTTTGCAGAAGTGGTGCCTTTTGACAGCTGAATGTCCAATGAACTTTCTTAGGCATTCTTTTAGAAGTTAAGTCAAGTCAAGTCAAATTAGCTTTATTCGAGATGTACTCATAAAAGCATAAGTATAAAAATTCCACATTCTTTACAAATATATGTACAATGGCAATTTACTATTTATATACATATAAAGATTTACAATAAAAACAGAATCTAAGGGGCATATGTAGGTAATTTCCATTTTGCGATTCTTAAATAGCGATTTTTAAGGAATCGCTATTTGAGAATTGCAAAATGGAATGTAGGTAATAATTTGCAATTTTTTTGCGAATCTCTAACATTCCTTAAATGCGATTAGCAAATTGCAAATGGCAATTAAGGAATGAGTGTCCCATTCATTCCTATGGGCCAAGAGGCCCATAGGAATGAATGGGGATACATTCTCAAATTACGATTTTCTATGAGAAAATCGCAATTTGAGAATCGCAATTCCAAGGGTACCAGAGTGTCCAAAGGACACCTGTTGCACCCCTGGAATGTGCCTGTAAGTACATGTGGCGAACATACATGCCCAAAGGGCATGTCTGTGCGCCATATGGCACTTTGATTTTTTTTTTTAAATGCATTTTGACAGGAAATCGCAAAATACCATCTACTTGAAGTAGGTGGTATTTTGTGATTTCTCAAGCCAAAATCGCAATTTTAAAAGCACCCCTACATAGCATTTAAGGAATCGCAAAATTGCGATTCCTTAAATGCTTGAGCAAAATAAGGAATTACAATTTTTGCGATTCCTTATTTTGCTAAGTGGCACCTACATATCAAAACACCGTTTGCGATTCGCAAACGCCGAAATTCACCGAATTTCCGCATTTGCGAATCGCAAACGCCTACCTACATATGCCCCATAAAAAGTCCACATTTGTAAAGCGCACAATCACCCGTAAGGGTCTCTAGGCGCTGGGGGCCGTCGGGAAGATTAAGCGAGCTATTGCCCAGAGTCACATGGTGCTGGGCTGACCTGCCGCCGGAGCCGGGGATCGAACCGTGGTCCCCAGATTCCAGCGTCAGTCGCCCTGGCCGCGGCGCCAATAAACAGTAAAAGAAGTAAAATTCATCTAGAAAGCTATATACAATAAGACTATTAAAACGGGTTATGGTCAAGCTTATTACATGGTCATGCTAGGCAAATATCATTTTTCATAAAAACACAACAGGCACATAATCAATAATCACAACTTGGGATTTTGCCTTAACACCCACGCCCATCCCAAATATTTGGCAATTGATATTGAGATGAATGGTAAAGTGCTGGCGCATATAAGTCTTAGTTCGCCTTTCGCTAGCCGTGACTTTTGCTGTGTTTGCTGTGTGGGGTTGTTATTGGAATCCCCGTCCCATCTTCATTGCCGGGAGTTGACATTGGATTGACCCGCACTATCTTGAGAGGACACCCTGGGGAGCAGGCTACAGGAGTGAGCTTGCGGGTGTGGGACTGCGAGGCCCAGCACTCCAGGCGGCTTGCCACTCGCCGCAGCTGGAGCCTCTTCCCGCCCTGCCTCCCTGCAGCTTATTATGGCTCACGGCCCCCGCTCCGCGGGAGCCGTTCTCTAGCCGTGACTTTTGCTGTGTTGCTGTGTGGGGCTGTTATTGGAATCCCCGTCCCATCTTCATTGCCGGGAGCTGACATTGGATTTACCCGCACTATCTTGAGAGGACACCCTAGGGAGCAGGCTACAGGAGTGAGCTTACGGGTGTGGGACTGCGAGGCCCAGCATTCCAGGCGGCTTGCCACTCGCCATAGCTGAAGCCTCTTCCCGCCCGCCTCCCTGCAGCTTATTACGGCTCACGGCCCGCTCCGCGGGAGCCGTTCGCTAGCCGTGACTTTTGCTGACATTGGATCTACCCGCACTATCTTGAGAGGACACCCTGGGGAGCAGGCTACAGGAGTGAGCTTACGGGTGTGGGACTGCGAGGCCCAGCATTCCAGGCGGCTTGCCACTCGCCGCAGCTGGAGCCTCTTCCCGCCCCGCCTCCCTGCAACTTATTACGGCTCACGGCCCCCGCTCCACGGGAGCCGTTCGCTAGCTGTGACTTTGGCTGTGTTTGCTGTGTGGGGCTGTTATTGGAATCCCCGTCCCATCTTCATTGCCGGGAGCTGACATTGGATTTACCCGCACTATCTTGAGAGGACACCCTAGGGAGCAGGCTACAGGAGTGAGCTTACGGGTGTGGGACTGCGAGGCCCAGCATTCCAGGCGGCTTGCCACTCGCCGCAGCTGGAGCCTCTTCCCGCCCCGCCTCCCTGCAGCTTATTACGGCTCACGGCCCCCGCTCCACGGGAGCCGTTCGCTAGCTGTGACTTTGGCTGTGTTTGCTGTGTGGGGCTGTTATTGGAATCCCCGTCCCATCTTCATTGCCGGGAGGTGACATTGGATTTACCCGCACTATCTTGAGAGGACACCCTGGGGAGCAGGCTACAGGAGTGAGCTTACGGGTGTGGGACTGCGAGGCCCAGCATTCCAGGCAGCTTGCCACTCGCCGCAGCTGGAGCCTCTTCCCGCCCCGCCTCCTCTTATATAGCTCTAGCCATATCCACGTACGCAGAACGTGCGCGGACCGGCGCCGGGCGAAGCCCGGGCCAAGGGTGGGCCCGTTCTAGCCCGTTACAGCCCGTGTAATCCCGGACTGGGCCCCCCCTCTAACTCCTCCTGTTTGCGAACTGTATGTATGCTCCAGCCTTTCTACATCGCCTGTTTCTTAAATACTTTTTTATATACATTCATTCTTTAAAGAAAAGGTTCTTTTGTTATGATCTTTTATCATGTTAACGCTAATTAACATGACTACACGAGGAAGTAGGAGCAAAACAGCTGCAGGAGGGGCTCAGTTAATAGGTCCCCTAGATAATTTTATCATTAGGGCCAACTCATTTATAGATCAAAGCATTTCACTCATGGAACGCAGAGTGTCCCAAGATTTGGCTTTAGCGAAAAGATCTTCACAGGTGTGTGCTGATATACACACCTTACCAAATGTGGTGGATCTATCCACTTCACAACTCCTATCTGACACGCAGTTAAGTCTGGAGTTGGAAAAGACTCCAGATTTAGCCCTGATTACTACCCCAGAGGATACAAGGCAGTTGAGGGGGAGGAGGGAGGGCGCCGTGCAAAAAAAAAAGGGACAAACGAAAAAAAACAAAGGACACCCGTAAGACACTTAAAAACCTGGGGGATAAGTCAGATCAAACCACAGTGAGAGGGAAGAAAAATGGGCATACCGAGCATTTAAACATTGTGCCAAATGAGACCTTGGGACACGGAAGCTTAGAGACACTGGTTAATCCAGCGGGGGGAAGTAACGGAAACGAAACTGATAGCCAACTCCTGGTAAAAATGGGAGAGGTACTTAAACATTATCTTTCCCCGCTGGAAACTAGATTACTACACATTGAAAAACAGCTAGCTGAACTGACAACCCTTGTAAAAAATCCACTAGTTAGTGGGGCACTAACGAAGGGGGGAAACAAACTAACTAATAGCAACTCAGCAACCACACAAGTAAAAAAAATAGTGGCTGTAGAGATAAATGCTAAATCGAAAACCCCTAATATAACTAAAAAGAACACCGTAGAAAAGCCCAAAGAACCAACTGTGCAAATTAGCCAAGAGGATAACATTCCCAAGGTCCCTGTCCCAGATTCGAATAGAGATTGGAACAGGGAAGGTTCTGATGGCAGATCTGCTGTTAACTTGCCCCCTGAGGCTAGCCCTTTTAAGGTGGTGATGACAGGTGTCCCTGAGCTGGCTAACCCTAGAGAGGAACCCACTTGGTCATTAATGAACAAGGTTCATTATTGGCTTAATGCGAACCGACCATTACCACCCTATTGGTCGAGTAACATTCTAATGGTACGTAGAGCTCCCTGGGTGGGACATGGAAGAAAAACAATTCAGGGTGATTGTATCCTGATTAGTTTTGAGGATCCTCACATGGTGGATCATATTTGCTCTTGGGGGACCCGAGACAAAAATGGAGGTATAAAAAACAAACGTCTCTCTTTTTTTTACCCACCCAGAAATCGTTTTGGCACAGTCTACGCAGGGAACTGGAATGGACCGAGCCACCAAGATAGGGGATGTGATTGGGAGGAGTGGGGAGTTAATCCCAGTAGAAAACCTACCAGGGAAGCAGCTTATGAAGGGAACTGGAATGGAATGGCCCATCTAGTCAGGGGAGGAGACTGGGAGGAGCGGGGAGGCAATTTTAACAGATATCCTATCAGGGAGGTAGCTTATGGGGATAGTTTGAGAGGAATCCCGACTACAAACAGGTATAGCTGTTTGGAGATGGTCGATTGACCATCACCAACAAAGGGCTCCTTGACTGGCCACTGCGATCAAATTGTCCCCACCTCCCTAGCCGGCAGCCCCTCAGCCATTGACCCGCAACTCCTAAAAGTTATCTATTGGAATATTGCGGGCCTTCGCCCCAAGGTTGAAGATGGAAGTGCCCTGAATTTCCTGCAGAAGTATAATGTTATCTGTCTGCAGGAGACATGGTCTACAACCGAGCTTCACCTGATAGGATTTAAGACATACTTCACTCCAGCATTGGCAGGAACTATGGGTAGGCCTAAAGGAGGACTAACCATTTTCTTAGCCAATACGATACAAGGCCTGAAAATAACTGTAGTGCAGCTGGATGTAAACTATCAGCTTCTCTGTCTCTCTTTCAACAACAAAGAGACTTGCCTTCTGCTTAATTTTTACAACAACCTTTCGGAGGGACAGGTCTGGAAGGTCCTGCATAACCTGCAAGATAAACTCTCGCAGTTGATGCAGGATCATGAAGACGGAGTAAGCGTAAGTATAGTATGGGGGGGTTTTAACATGCACCCCTGCCCACGAAGTAATAGTAACATCTGTGGGCTGGTGGATGAATATGATAGCCCCATTGCCCACTTTAATCATTCTAGCTTGGGTTCGCTCTTGAATGAAGTACTTACAACATTAGGTCTCATGATAGCCAATAAAATGAATCCGGTTTTACATCAGCTTGAACCAACGTTCCTGGGGAGGGGCCACGAAACAACAGTTGACTACGTTTTACTATCAAATGTTCTGGCTAATAGAGTCAGGAGTTTTGATGTGTTAGCCAACACATTAAGTGATCATTCCGCCTTCAGTCTCGATTTGTACCTAATACATCCCCAGCCCTCCTCACAATTCATATTAAGTGCGCTAACTCAGAACACTCTGCATCTGGATAAGATAAATGGATATTCCCTAAGATGCTAAGATGGGAAAAGGTGGACCCTGGGGATATCACAGAAAAGGTGATAAGAGCAGCCTACCCATTTATTCTTAGATGCCTAGACTTAGCAGCCTCAGAGGAGGAAGTTTTAAGTAATTTTGCGGTAATTCCAGTTAAAATCAAGGAATTACTGATTGTAAAGACGCAAAGAGATGGACCCAGGAAAGTAGGGTGGTTCAATCATAGCTGTACGGCTGCTCATACAAAACAAAAAGTAGCCCTGAACAAAACAAACAGAGATCAACAGACTATAACCGAGCTAAGAAAAGAATATAACAGTGCACGTAAAAAGAGGAAAAGCGAATTAAAGCAAGCCTTATGGGATCAACTTCATAAGAGCTCTACAGAGAAAAATAGTGAGGCTTTTTGGAGAGTGGTAAAGTCCCCCTTTTTAGCAGATGAAAGCAATCTCCCAAGAATTGAAGTAGCGATCGAAGAATCAGCTTGGGTGGCCCATTTTTCCAAAATATTTCAGAAGGGCCCAACACAGATAGGAACTGATGTAGCTGCAACTAGTAGCTCCTCTGCAACTTCATATCCCATCACGTTAGAATTTGACATCTCTGAGGTGTTATTGGCATTAAATGCCAATAGAAACGGGAAAGCCCCAGGACCTGATGGGGGTCCCTGTAGATCTATTTAAATATAACACGGATCTTTGGGCCCCAATGTTGACCAGGGTGTTTAAGGCAGTCATGGAGAAGGGGCTGTTGGACTCCTGGACTAAATCCATCATGGTCCCCATCTTTAAAAAGGGGGACCGGCAGGAGGTATCCTGCTATCGCCCTATCTCACTGCTGGATTCGCTGGGCAAAGTAGTGGGTAGAGTGGTGCTCGAGCGTCTCCAGTGGTGGGCGGACGATGGCGGGATCCTCTCCGACCTTCAATTTGGGTTCAGGAAAGGCTTCGGTACCACAGAGCAAGCCTTGAACCTATCTATGTTGCTGGGTAAATACTTGCACGCAAATCAGGGCAGGCTATACCTGGTTTACATCGATTTATCTGCCGCTTTAGATTGCGTCTCCCACGCGAAGCTCTGGTCTGTCCTGTCACATATGGGAGTTGATGCTCCCCTTGTAGACTTTTTAAGGGAATTATATTCTAAAGCCTCCGCGAGTGTACGATTTGGCGTAAAAGGTGAATTGTCCGCGTCTTTTGGCGTAGAGCGTGGTGTTCGCCAAGGTTGTGTCCTGGCCCCCTTTCTGTTTTCACTATATACAAATGACCTGGAGGTGGCAGTGTTGAGGGGGGACAAAATTAGAGTTGGATTGATGCACAGCTAGTTTGACCAGTGGTTATACGGATTACAATGCTATGATAGTTTGAAGTAATTGTTAAGGTGCTCCGTCAGGTGGCGCCGAGGGCCCAACGGCGTCAACAGAAATGTAAATGACGTGGAATTAGAGGATCTCTAGTTCCATCCCTGCACAGGCACACTAGTTGTTGTCTTGATAATTAAATAAAGACTTCCAATCAGAAAGGTTTTTTGAACGTTTGTTTTATGTTTTAACTCATCTTAGTTTGATAGGTTCCCAAGTGGTGTGATACATTCAAGTTCATGATAAGACATTATACTTCAGGCAATGTCCTTCTAAACATATCCAATGCATTTCGGGCATTGATTGCATGCCCTTCGTCAGGGAAAAGACACTGTAAAAATAACATAAGGAACTGTTAGTGTGGGTCCAGAACTGACCTGGAACACATCGGACGTCTCAGTGAATTTCCTGGATGTCAAAATCACAGCAACCGAACAAGGTTTCATGACAGAACTCCATGTCAAACCAACTGACAGAAACAACATGCTTTTACACTCAAGCTTTCATGAACCCAATCTGATCAGGAATTTACCATTCTCCCAAATGGCTAGAGTCAAACGGATCACCTCAGACGCTGTAACCTTAAACGCAAGCCTTGATGATATGTCACACAAATTCTCAAATAGAGGTTATCCACAAACCCTTCTGGAAGAAACCAAAACAAGAGTTAAGAACATTGACAGACGGGAACTACTGACCTCCAAATCTAAACCAGAGCAAACCAGAATTGTGGCAGTTTCAAAATATTCCACAGCCAGCAACAAATTCAAACATGCCATTCTTAAACATTGGCCAGTATTAAACATGGAACCTGACTTCAAACAATCCTTCAGGCAACCACCATTATTCGCATTCACAAGAGCGAAGAATTTGGGCGAAATTTTACAGTACAAACCGCGGCCACCAACCACTTTTTCTGGAACCAAACCTTGCTTGAACTGTGGGCATTGCAATAGTGTCATTAAAGGGAACATTATTCATCATCCAAGGCAAGGCAACGCAATCAAACTAAGAGTGAATGCCACTTGCGATACCAGTAACCTGATCTACGGAATCAAATGCCCCTGTGGCAAGATGTATATAGGAAAGACCGAACGACGTATTAAAGTACGTCTTACAGAACACAAATCGAACATCAGACTCAAGAATGTGAAGTCAGCATTATCATGTCATTATGTTGAAGAGCAACACAATGTTTCCCAAATTAAATACATTGTTCTGGAAACTGCACAAAAACTGGAAGGCAGAGACAATAATAAATATCTCCTCAGACGAGAGAACTTCTGGATTCAAAAATTGTCCACGCAAAAACCGATGGGACTCAATGAAAGAATTGAACTATCTTGTTACCTTTAATAATTTGCTCCATTGACTGTAACGTGTGTATACTGTGTCCGTTCCGTAAACAGCTTGACACTTTTTCACCTTTGTTTATACCTTGTTCCTGCAACCCAGACATCAGTACACACTCCTAGCACACCACGTTAACACTGTTCCATTTTACCATTCCCCTACCCCAGATCGAATCCTCCCCACTACCCCTCTTTTTTTATGCGCGTCTCCAGTTTAATACCACTTTTAATACCCTTATCGTTTTTTGCATCTTCACATTATCTGATATTATCCCGTTAGCCTTAGACATCTCTCATGACCGTCACATACGCTTGCACCCGAACGTAACACACCCGATAGTCTTTTTACCATGTGAACTATGTCACGTGATATGCCCTTTTTTCAAATATGGAAATGCGGGCAGAATCAGCTGCACCGGCGTCCCGTCAAGACGAGCAGCCTGCTACCTAACCCGTTTCTCCAAATTGAAGGTTAGTTGTTGAACTTCTCATTCGAGCACCTCGACCGCTTGACGGCATAGATTTGAACAACACGCATTGATCGCGTTTTTTTTTTTTTTACTTTTCTTTAGAACCCGATCTACTTTCGTAAGACAGGCACGTAAGTGACACATCAGTCTACGTTTTACCCCCTTTCACACACACTCACCCTGAATCAGTGTAGGATCACATAGTGTGTTAAGAACCATTGTGTTATATATTGTTATATATGTACTAGCATTTCGAACCACATCTTGTTTGATTACAGCGTATTTTTTGTTGACCCAATGTATATTGTTTAAACGACTCTGTTAGTACCCACACTAACAGTTCCTTATGTTATTTTTACAGTGTCTTTTCCCTGACGAAGGGCATGCAATCAATGCCCGAAATGCATTGGATATGTTTAGAAGGACATTGCCTGAAGTATAATGTCTTATCATGAACTTGAATGTATCACACCACTTGGGAACCTATCAAACTAAGATGAGTTAAAACATAAAACAAACGTTCAAAAAACCTTTCTGATTGGAAGTCTTTATTTAATTATCAAGACAACAACTAGTGTGCCTGTGCAGGGATGGAACTAGAGATCCTCTAATTCCACGTCATTTACATTAGTGTTGAGGGGGGGTCAGGACCTACCGCAAGCAAACAAGCTTCCAATTCCAGCTCTGCTTTACGCGGATGATGCCGTGATACTGGCGCGTACTCCACGCGAATGACAGAAGGCTTTGGATTGGTATGCAGATTTTATGGGGAGTTTAGAACTACAGATAAACATAAAAAAGACCTATGTAATGATAGCGGGCACGGGGAAAAGAGGGGTTAAAGATATATTTCTTGGTAAAGAAAACTAGGAACTACAGCCCGGTATTTTAATTGACGATAAACTGAACTGGAAAACCGCAGTTGAGGCAAGAAAACACCTCCTCATGAGAACCATTGTAGCACTCATAAACTTCTCCCAGAAGCTAGGTAAAAGGCCCCCAGTAGAACTGCTAAAAATCTATAATGCAAAATGTCAGGCAATAGCCCTGTATGGGGCGGGTGTGTGGGGGCATGCTAACATCGGCACCTTGCAAGTGGCAGGGAACATATTCTTAAGATTTTTATTAGCGACCCCTAAAAGTGTCTCTACGTTTGCATGCCATACAGAGTTGGGGATTTCTTATTTGGTGGATCTGGCAAAAATCCAACCGCTTTTACTATGGCGACGAATTTGGCTAACGAAGCAAATTATGACAGACTGTATGTCACTAGATCACTCACATAAAAATAAATGGCTTCTGTATGTGAGAAACTTTTTGTTTGATTTAAGGCTAGGATCGTATTACATAAGACCTGAGACAATCGGTGAAATCTCGAAGAAAGACTTGAAAATTAGGGCATTAGGCCACTTAGAAGAACTACGGATTACAAGCGAAGCATTGAAGGATTCTGTTCAACATTTAATAGCGGTCCAGACTACCCTGTTAATCCAGCCATACTTAACATATGATTTTAAAGTATTTGAGCGGCTTCTCTTAACGAGATTCAGGCTAAATATTTTTCACCGATTAGTCGCTTTCCCAGTGGAAAATACCTGGGATCCTATTCTTTCGCCCTGCCCTTGTGATGGAATTTCAGAGCAGTCAACTATACATACTGTCCTGTTTTATAAGTTCTATCATGGCCACCATAAGATTTGGTTGATACCGTTGTTAAAATCGTGGGGTATAAGCCGTTGTCGCCCAGCCATGTTGAGATTGCAGTTTTTATAGTCTGAATGTGTTTCTAATCATATTGTAAACTTTTTGAAATGTATTTTTAAACACAGAAGAAATTTGTGATGAGCGTTTTTAATGCAGAAGAAATTGGTTAGAAGCTTTCTTAATTGTGATATTGATGATTTCCTTTTTTTATGTAGCAAATAGGATGATTACGGATCCCCGATGATTTTATGGACAATGGCGTGCAAAATGAATTGAAAATGTATCTGTATTTTAATGTTGCTTTTATGGTTTTCTATCTTGTAAAACCGAATAAAGAATAATAATAATAATAATATAAGTCTTAGCGCTTCGGAACTGCTGTTTGTACCCAATAATTTACACATTGGGGTTAGCCAAACACGCCTTGGGATTAAATATACGGGACAAACAAACAGAAAATGAGCAGTAGTTTCCTTTTCACTCCCACAGGCAGGGCAGATGTTACTACTTGCACTAGCCCACCTGCCAGTCAACGACTTGAGGGGCAAAGATCCAGCTCTAAGCTGGAAATAAAGCTTCCTGTCTCTAGGTTTCGTAATAATATCCAAGTATAATTCAAACCTGGGGATAAGATTTGCCTCAAGGAACCCCCCTGCCATAGTGGAAGAATCAGTGCCACTCCAGGTGCAATATGCAACCTGCTACCAATACGTCTGCTTTAGAGCACTTTTAGATGGAAAAGAAGCTACCTCAGGATTTTCCCACAGCATTTGCATGCCCATACCCACAAGAGTGTTTCTAAGTTCCCTTAGCCAACTAATCTTGTGGAAGTCATCAGATTTTATAACATCCATGAACCCTTCAGCATAATGAGAGAGCTCCGGAGTAGTCCAAAGCCTACGCCAATATAAAATAGGGCGAAGCTTTGCTACATCTGCGATGGCCTTCCTACCCAGATCATATCTGAGTGGCTTTAGAGGGTACTCTGGGGAAGACCGGTAATGCTGTGAAAAAAAGTATTTTCTGAAAGTGTTAATGGCATCAATTTCTCAAACACCCATAGCTCTGCGTCGTGAAGCGCAGAACTGAGAGCTTTGGCTTCATAAACTTGGCATACTGACTTTATCGGTTTTGTTAAACATTTTTTTATGCTCCAAGTTTAAACCCTCCACATATTGCTGAGGTTTAAGGGCAGCTATATCTATGTGTTGGTCCCATTTATTATCTTTTGCTACATGAATCCCTAAATAGGTAAAAACCTTGACCATTTCCAGTGGTTGACCATTCATAAAAAGCTTCCCTCTAAAACTATGATGCGGATTAAAAACCATGAGTTTAGTTTTTGCCACGTTAACTTCCAAACCATGGTCAGAGCAAAACTCCTAAAAATTTACTAAGGCATGCTGAAGGCCACTCGGAGTTTTGGTTAAAATAAGCGTATCATCCGCAAACATTAAAATCGGGATCTTTACGCCGGCTAAGGTGGGAGCATCTGTGTTTACTAGTGACATGAGGTCGAATACTCCGTTAATGTACAATGTGAAGAGCGTAGGGGCCATTGCGCTGCCTTGGCGCACACCACGCTCTACGGGGAAGTCGGGAGTGACCTTTCCCTGTCCACCCCACTGTATCTTGGTATAATTCGCCTTGTGTAGCCTCATCACCAAAGTTAAAATTTCTTCAGGTAGGCCTAACTTTTTTAAAACTGCCCATAGCTGTGACTGGGGACAAAGTCAAAGGCTGCACGTAGATCGACAAAGTTTGCCCAATGCCACAGTCTTCCAATGGAGTAGGGTGAAACGGAATACCTGGTCGATCGTACTTGTGAGTTCGCGAAATCCCGCTTGAAAAGGGGACAATATAATATTTTCCTCAACCCAATCAAGTAACTTATTCAAGGTCATCCTCCCAATCACCTTTTGAATGGTGTCTATCATGCTAATAGGCCTATAATTTCCCGGCTGCGTTTTGTCACCTTTTTTGTACACTGGGATTATCACCGCCCCTTTCCACGATACCGGGACCGGTGCACCCTGGGCCACAGCAATAGCCAATAACATAATGTACTTGCCCCAGCGTACTTTGTCATGGAGAAAGATGTCCGCTGGGACCCCATCCGGTCCCGGCGCTCTACAACCAGCCACTGTGTTGAGAGCCACCAGGACATTGTTACCATTAAAAGGTTTATCTCAATATATAAAACAGGTCTAAAATCATCCATCACATTATCTAGAGGGTTACGCTCATATTGTGGTCTAAAATGGTTCACCCAACCTTCCTGAGTGACATGGTTTTCGGGCGGATCAGCCTGGCCCCCCTCCCCCACTTGACAATATTCCAAAATAGCCTAATATCCTTACTTTCACTTGCCTCCATGAGGTCCTGCCATCAGAGTTCATCCCACAGTTTCCTGGCCTCATATATACACTTTTTATACTCCTGTCTGGCTAAGTGGACAGCATCCAATACCCCCCCCCCCCGATAGCAATGCCTAATGCAGTTCTAGCACGCCTGCAGGGCCCTAATACCCGCAAAAAGACTATCATGCAATTTAGTTACGCATCCCGGATCTTTACCAGATCTATTTGCATGATCTAGGTCCAATATGAATGAATGAATGAATGAACCGAATCTTGTTATGCGCATACTTAGCCCAATGGGCGTCAAGGCGCCTAAATCAAATATAACAGCAAAAAATCCCCCATTCTGCAACCTTCTCTCATTGATAAGCCCTCTTAAAAAGGCAAGTTTTAAGGGCTTTTTTGAATGTATCCAATGTAGGAAGGGTTTTGATTAGGATGGGGATAGAGTTCCAGAGCTTTGGAGCAGCAACAGAAAAAGCTCTGGCTCCCCATCTGACTGATTTGACACGAGGAACAACCAGTTGACATAGTCCAGAGGAACGAAGATCTCGTGTGGGGACATAGCGCGTGATCAAGGAGCGGATGGCGCTCGAAGGGCCTTCCATAAGGGCTCTGTAGACCAGACATAGAATCTTAAAAGAGATTCTTTGATGAACAGGAAGCCAATGAAGTTCTTTCCTGGCTGCGGTGGCAGAGGAGGATTTAGGAAGAGCCAGGACAAACCGAGCTGCAGCATTCTGCACCATCTGCAGTCGGTGAACCAAACTTTTATTGGCTTCGTTGTAGAGAGAGTTACAATAGTCTAGTCTTGATCCCACCAAGGCAACAGCAACTTGTTTCCGAGCTTGGGGGGACAGATACCCACGGATTTTATTGAGTATCCTAATCACACCCCAGCAAGTAGCCACGGTCCTGTTGACTTGAAGGTTCATAGAGAGAGAGGTGTCGAATATTACACCCAGATTTCTGGCAGATTGGACGGGAGTGGGGCAGATGCCAAGAGACGATGGCCACCACTCATCGGACCAGGCATCTTGGTCCTTCCCAAAAATAAACACCTCCGTCTTTTCGCCATTCAGTCTCAGGGAGTTTATAGTCATCCAGTCTGCCACATACTGCATGCATACCCTGAAACTGGCAGCAGATGAACTGACGGAGGAGTGAGCCAGTGACACCATTATCTGGGTGTCGTCTGCATAGGACACCACCTCCATCCCCTGAGACCTTACTAGTCTTGCAAGGGGGGCCACGTAGATATTAAACAGGGTCGGACTTAAGGCCGACCCCTGTGGCACCCCACACTGCAATGACTTGGCAGGGGAGAGGTGGTTCCCAAGCATCACTCTCTGCTCTCTTTCCAACAGGAAGGAATTGAGGAGACTCAGGGCCGACCCCGCGACACCAACTTCCCTGAGCCGAGATGTAAGAACGGCCGGGGATAGAGTGTCGAACGCGGCCGTGAGGTCCAACAAAACCAGTACCGTGGTGAGACCAGAGTCCACTTTGCGTCGGATATTATCGACTACATAGAGGAGAGCGGACTCGGTACTGTGATGTTTTCTAAAACCGTGTTGCGTGTTGTCGAGGTATCCAGATGTTTCCAGGAAAGAGGACAGATGCAAGTTTAGATGCGCCTCAAGCATCTTGGCAGGGGCGGGGAGGAGGGAGATGGGCCTGAAATTTTTCAAAAGGGCCGGGTCGAGGGATGGCTTCTTAAGGAGAGGCTTCACAGTAGCCTTCTTCCATACCGATATGGCTTTGTCAACCTCCTTACTAATATTATCCATGACCTTTTGGTTGGTCATGACATGCGACTATTTAAGCTGGCGCATGTCATTTGTTGGGACACTATCAGGGAGACAGTGCTCAGCCATATCTACCCCTGGTTGTTTTGACTTCCACCATTGATGCATTACACACAGGGGGTTGTGATCGCCTTCTATTCGCACCTTGACCATCATATCCACTATCGTGTGCCAGAGCTTCATACTACAGAGGACGTAATCAATCCTGCTTTTTTGACGCCCATCATCAAATGTGTTATCCCCTGCCCTGTCATTCAGAGTTCTGCCATTTAGTACCCTCAGACCCTTTTCATAACAAATAACATTGATCTGAATGACAGCTCCTGTCCACCCTATTACAGGTTTAAGATCCAATTTCGGTACCCCCCCCCCGTTGTGTGTCCTCCTCATCCCCGACGTACCAGTCATGTGCAGCCAGGGGTTCAAAAGTTAAATTTAAATCTCCTGCAATAACTACACTGTTCTCTACTGAATGGTGTTCCAAGAGGGAGTCCAAGGCCGCTATAACCTGAGATTTCCCCCCCCCTAGACCCCCTAACGTACACGTTATAAATGTCCAAACAACCCAAGAGGCCCAAGTCTAATCTGACGAGCTGGATATCATTACTCTTGGTGGATAACTCCTTAATAATGATAGATATTTTTTGGCCAACCCATATGGTTAAACTACCCATCGGGGGCCCTTTGGCCCCTTTCATTGCGGGAACAAAAAAATTCAAATAGCCCTGGGCAAAATGTGTTTCACATGACCAGGTCTCTTGAAAGACACATACATCAAAATCATTGATGAATGTGAGCCATTCCTGCGATTGTAATCTATAACCCAAACCTGCTAGATTCCATGAGATTAACATGCCCCCCCCAAACTACGGCCCTTAAGTTGTGGAATATTTCCATCACTTGACGGATTTATACTGGGCTGCCTCTTCAGCCCCGGATTAAGACATATGTTTGAGTGAGTTATAGGAGACGCCTCTCTCATGATATTACTAGGGGTACTCACACTGTCATGTTGATCCTTGCCACTATAGCTACTTCTGCATCTTTTGTCAGTTGTGATGGTGACAATTTCTCCCCTATTATGGTTGCCCACTGTGTCACTAAGGGATCTTACAGTCAAGTCCTGAGGGAGTCAATCAATGTTCTCCAACCCTGAACCGCCAGACCTACTCCACTTACTTTGCCTAGGGACCAAGGGGACCTGGAGAAAGGGACAGAGCTTCCTTAACTGGATATTTGAATGTGCTGGCGGACTAGTTCTAAATTCCAGGGCGAACACGTTTGCAGCCAGTAGCTCTGTACGTAATGTTAGCTCAATGGAGTCATATTGCTCAGAGGGAAAGCTTAGCCTTCTCGACTTAGTGATGTCCTCCCTGATTACCGAGCGACATCCTCTGACATGTCGCAGCCAGTGGATCGCTTTATTAGTTAAGGAATCTGCACTCTCGCTATTGCTATTTCGCCCCAGAGCTAACTTAGGGACATTGGTCATATACATTTTATTTGAACTGTGTGCTCCACTCATATACAAACCCCCCTTCTAGTATGTGGGTTAGTTTTTGTTGCCATCCTAACTGCCATCCTGTCTGTACCACTACCCCTGGTGTCAGCAGACAAATGTTCCTGATTCAATGTCGAATTCGGGTACATAGGCCTATTAATTCGTGATGTTGGGGGAGGCTTGTTTTGAATTTTCAGCGGTGCCAAGGACCTACTTTCCCTGTCTACTTCGGTGGGCAGAGAGATGGTTTTGCGCCCACTGACCCCTGCCTTTTCCGTGGCCATATGATTTTCTGAACGAGATTTCAAAGGAAAAGAATTACCATTAGTTGCACTAATGTTAAACAAAGTGCGTGACCCCCCATCCAATGCAGGTGCAACCATAGCAGTTAAATTTGTAATCGAAAGTTTCATAGACTCAATCTCATCTCTTAGAAGAGAGACTAAGTTCATCAAGTGACTGATATCTTGTGAGTCAGTTCTATCCTTATTGCTATGGGGATCTAAAACATGGCTTGATAGAGAATTTAGAACTGGGGCACGTCCTGATCTAGTGGCTTGTGATGTTTGTGGAACAGGGTCCTCCTTATGCATATTCGTCAGAACAGAAAACCTATTAGAACACGGTACTAGTAGATCAGACACAGATGAATGGCTACTATTTGCTAGAATGGACTTATCAGTGGACTTGTCAATGCCTTTATGATCAATGATCTTACTCAACGGGGAAACTGACCCCCTTCCATCCAAATTGCTTCCTTCTAGCACTTTTTGTTTTGTACGGAACATAGCAGGAATAGCAGGATATGGATTATCCTCAGATTCTACTCCCGAACCTCCCTTGTTCTGCTGGACAGTGGGCCCACCCAGATAGGCACTTTTTCCAGTAGTCAGAATCTCCTCAAATTCTTCAACAAGGGAATCAATACGATCGAGGATACAATTAGAAGCAGCATGTCTAGGCATCTTTTTGGCTTTCTTCCCCTTTCTCTGTTTGGAGGGGTTGGCAATCTCAGGCCCCCCCTCCCCCTTCCATTGACTTCATTTTCAAATACCCGCAAACTCCTCACTTACTGGCACTAAAGGGCTTCGTGCAATAACAATTGACACAATTGGTCCTCAAATAGTCAGTGGTGAGTGTCAGGGAAATTTTCAAGAGGGGGAAAAATAGCTTAGACAAGCAGACAGTGATAGAGCGCGCGAGGCCACCCGACCAACAGTTTTCGCCGTTTTCCGGCTTCAGGGCCCATATACTTTTCAAATCACCATATACATCGATCAGGTGACTTCACGAGCTCTATCAAGTTGGTGTGTGTGTGTTCCCTGCTACCAAATTTCGGTGCACCCGACTTACCATCCACCGATGCGGGTGCCTAATGACCACAATGAATCAGGGAGCTAGCTGTAAAGGAAAAGGCAGCAAAATACAAACCCAACCAATAACATTCAAATACTGTTTAAATGACCACGGACAACTGGAAGTTTTAAAATGTTTATCTAAATTCAATATTTTCTTGCATGAGGTACAGTAAAATAAGGCAATCAATAACCAAGATAACGTAAATCACATATGCATAAAGAAATAATGACAGAGTAATCATCAAGGTACTAAATAAAATGTAACGAGAAAAGATACTATGCAAGTCAGTATTATCTAAACAGGGATACCTAAGTGTGAGTGACTATAGGAGAGCTTATAATGAATAACACGCTTCACTTAAGGTGAAGGGGCCTTTGAACAACCTAGGCAACGAAGTTCTAGACCATATCAGGAAATGACACACTGCTATGCAAAATATAATTTCTAACCAATGAGAAGACATAGGAATAAACTTTATGGAAAAATATAAATGACTTTCAATAGTTGCGGAAAGGCATGGAAAATATAACATATGCAATGTTGAACTTTATTAAAGCAAAGTTAGAAATTCAGGAGGTGCAAGAATTTCAAGAGGTTCAGAGCAATATTTACCTAGAAAAGTGTGGAAACCAAACCCTGGCCACGGGTCAGTTAAGGACAGGAAACCCTCAAGGAAGGATACCCCTCAAAGGACAGCAGGTGCAGAATGGACACCCAGGATAGGACAGGATACCCTCGGAATAGGAATCAGGACAGGACCCTCAGGACAGGACAGCAAACCCTCAGGACAGGACCCTCTTCAGGACAGGACCGGAACCCACAGTTCGGAAGCAACGCCTGCGCTCCACCCGCTCTGCAGCTATCGATCAAGACCCCGATTGGGTCAGCGAACTCCCAGCTAAGTGCTTGCCAGCACTTTAAGGTTCAGTAAAACCTTAGTCTATGGTCAAATTCGGACAGAGTGCTTCGCAGCGCTCTGTATCTTCAGTCACCTATTGAGTGCGTTGGGTCAGTGACAGGTCAGCTAAACCAGACAAGTCGGACGGTTCACTAGGTGAACCCAGGGTAGATATACAGTTTGGGGACAGTGTACCACCCCCCAATGTTGCAAAGTGTCAGAATCCCTCAATTTCGATTGGTCCTAAGGTAGGGTTTGGGTAACACACCAATCACAATACACGATTTGAAGCCTTCATTTACATATTTGGGTACCGCCTAGCAGGTTTGGGGTTCCCATGAGAAGTTACACGGCAAACAGTAGCGCAATATTACAATGTATCATATAAGGAGCCACATTCGCTGTTCTCGCAGGGCAGAGGTGACTTTCTCAGGAGCATCTCGCCCATCACTGCCAACTGGCTATGTTCCATCAGCCAAGGTCCCTCGTGCTGCCGAATGTCGCACAGGCGCAGAAGGGACCTCCAATATGGCTCTCCTCTCACTCAGACCCCCATTGCCCGCGGTACATGAAAAGTAAGCGAAAACAAATTAATACACAATAATGTCATTATGAAAACACATCACAGGGTTTGTACTTTTAACTCATCATCAAGAAATAAACCTATTGCATCTAAATGTTAGCTACATTGATACGGACACAAGAGCAGTGGCACGAGCAGTACCACATGATAAGCACAGCTATGAATTACGCATGCGCATAACTTTCCCTCCACTTCTGCAGACGCGTCAGGACACGTGAGTGTGGCTGACGCATGCGCAGTAACTAAAATACAAGCGGCGGCCATTTTTAGGGACATGGATTAATTCATTAGAAATACACACAGGCAAGCTTCGGGAACTTTGCTTAAACAAAATAAATGTTAGTAAAACATACATTTTTGTTACCTTATTACACATAAACGAGGTTCTTGATTTCGGCAAGCCGCAAAATATGCGACGCTTTGCTTCATCAATCCCCTCTTTGATGATATCTACTATCATCACAAATTATAATGGAACCAGATGCCAACTTTCTTTCACACTTTATAAAGTTCTATTTCTTCCAGCAACCGTTCTAATTTTTCTCTTTCAGTTTTAGCAGGGTGAGAAGTCTTCACCTTTTTGTATATCTGATCATTCACTTCCTCTAATTCAATCTCATCCACACTTCGTTTCACCCCTCTTGCATTTACCTCGTGCTTTTTGGTGCGCTTGCGGTATTTACAGCATAAGAAAATGGAAAGTATAATAAGACCTATAATACCAATGGGCATCAGAATTTTGAATAATAAGCTTTTACCTATGCTAGCAAGCCAATGACCTACATTTGAGAGACCATCTACCAGTCTCTTCCAGGCACTATCAACCTCGAGTGGTTTGAGTTCCTTTGCCAAATTAGTAATGTTTTTCACATATCTTTTGATCTGTACACTTTTATCCGGAATATAAGTGCAACAATGTTGCGCCTTCAACATCCGGCAGACTCCGCCCTCTTTCGCTAATAAGGTATCAAGAGCAAGTCGATTTTGTAAAACCATTGATCTGATCGCAACCATTTCGGTATTGACCAGCAGAAATCCATGAGCTGTTTCAGTAGACAGCACATCTACTATAGTAGACAATTTGCAAATTCTGTGAGTGTTCAGAACCACTCCCACTCCAGGTATCAGTGCACTGAAAATACTACCCATAATTTCACCTATACTCTCTCTTTTACTACGCACTAAGCCATTAGTATCTTCATTGCTTCCAGCTTTTCCATTCACATGGTATATTTTCGGGAAAACAATGCCAAAGTAGCAGCTTCCATACCAGTGATCCGGCAATTTGAAATAAGCCTTGTCCCCACAAATATAATAAATTCCAGGAAACACAGGCTCTGACCCATTTTTGAAACCCCAACCTCCAATTACCTTGTAATTATGTTCGCATTCACTGGAACCAATGAAAACATTATTATAATAGCTAGTCTTCTCGCGGTGAAGACATAGCTTGCCTTTCTTTTCGAAATCCAGCAACAGAGCAGGACCCGCTCCACCAGATGATGTGCCTTCCATGTTTTCTGCCCACTTTGGCTTTTTCTGACTTTCGTCATTAGCCTTCTTCTGAATTTTAATTCTCCTTTTCTCTGCCATGTTCAGGAACATCTTTTCCTGCTCACGCAAAGAACAAGTCAAGTTATCTCTGTGTGCGTCTGCTATGTCAATGTTCCCTATAGTCAGAAAGTAGTCTCCCATATATCTTATGGTGTCAGTTTTGGTATGTACAGGATTCAAGTTCCCACGTATAGGAAGTTCAGAAAAGATCACGTCATTGTTAGAGTAATAATACTGTAACGGTCCCCTTTTGTAAAATAAACTAGCTAAAATGCTACAGGAAATTCCATATGTCAATGGCAGATGATGGTATGTCACGCCTTCAGCCACCGAAGTAGGTAGCTTCATGCAGACATAGCAATCTTCAATTTCCATAGTCTCTACATAGTGTATTAATAAGTTTGCGAAAACATTTAAATGTGTCCTGTTCTTCATTCCATGATAATGTAGTCCTCCCTCATCTGATGCTTCTAAGTCTCGTTTAGTTTGTCTCAATGCTCTCTCATGTCTTTCTACACTCTGTGTTGTTAGCTCCTCATTGTCAGTATTTACAACTTCAGTAGGGACAATGTTAGTATCTTTACTTACAGCAAAGGGAATGAAAATTGTTAATCCTATCCAGATAACTATCAGTACTACTACACTACATATACACACCTTGCAACACGTCTTAAAACGGCTGCAACTAGGTCTACCATTCACTGTTGAATCAGACATTTTAGCTCAGAAGGAGTGTTCTCACCCCTCTTTTTAGCTTTTTACACAACTAGCTTACTTTGTGCAAATTCACGGTGGTTCGTCTTCCTCTTCAGCTGAGTACTCTGGGACAGGTTCTCCGTCGCTCACGTCAGTTATATCAAGATCTTCAAGTTCTTCCAAAACCAGTGTCCATTCAGGAGACTTGTACTTTTTGTTTTGTCTTTTTATTCGCTCACTCCTTCTTTTGGAAGAGTCTTCTTCTTGCTCTGCTATTCGAGCACTTCTTCTTGCCTCTGCACGTTTTTCTTCCACTGTCTTTATCCTTAGTCTCAATCTTTTTACAAACCTAGGCTCAAGGTTGTTTCTTTTCTTTAGTCTCTTAGTCGGTACTTGGACTTCACTTTCTTTTCTTATTCTCTTGTTCTCCTTATCTTGTGGTAATTCTTCTCCACTTTCTTCTCCTACTTCCCTTATCTGACTAGTTCCAGGGCTAGCATCAAATTCTTCTGCCTGGTTGCTAATCTGGCCTTGTTCAGGAATATTTTGCTTTTGGCTTTCGATGGTCTTTATTTCTGTTTCTGTTTCCTGAACCCGTTCTTCTAACCCTCTCTGATCCTGTTCAAGCACTTCGATCTCTTGATTTTCTTCTGCTCGAACTATCACCCTATTTCTAATCTCTCCCTTATCTGCATCAGGTGTTCGCGGTGGTGTATCGAATACCTGCTCTGTCCCTGTCTGACCTTCTCCTTCCTCAGTTTTGATGTGAATCTCAAGCGGCTGAGGTTCTTCGCCTGTGCCTTGCTTTTCCTGACTAGTCCACTCTCTACCTTCACTAAGTCGTTCTCTTGTTCTGATAGGATCTTCGGTCAGATCAATCATCGGTATCCATTCTTCTGGCCATATGCTTGGCAGCTCGTCTTCAGCTACTCCTGGCTCAGTTTCCTGGACCTCTTCAGCAGGCTGGATTCTTGGCAGTTCGTAGTCAACTACTCCTGGGCCAACGTCTGCTGTTCCTGCAACCTGACTGGTGCTGGGCTGCTCGTTGTCAGTTGCTTCTGGTCTGGCTCCTTCAGGGTCCTCTGCTGGTTGCCCTTCTTCTTCAAATCCTCTGTCTGGCAATACCTTCTGGGTGTGTCCAGCGTGGATCCACTGAGGAACACCTGCGACTTTTACTGCAGTGGTTGTCACCAGGATTACTTGGCGTTTCTTTCCCCACCTTGGTGCCAGACAGCTTGATCGAGTGTGCTTCTTTATTTTGACCCAATCTCCTGGAACCAAGCTGTGGAGAGGAGTCGTTGGATTGAGGATGCCGTCGTCTCCAATCTGGCGAGAGATAGAACGCACTTGGTCACCCAATCTTCTGCAGTATTCAAGCACCAAATCATCAGTAATACTCAACAGTTTGCTTCCTGGCACCCATGCTTGTCTCATCACTCTTCCCATAATGATTTCATGGGGACTTAGGCCTGTCTTGCGGTCTGGAACACTTCTTAGTCCCATCAGGACCAGGGGCAGGGCCTTCACCCAGGTCATGCCAGTAGCATCTGTCAGCTTTGCTAGTCTGTTTTTGATAGTTCCATTTACTTGTTCCACTATTCCAGAAGCCTCTGGGTGGTATGCACAATGGAGTTTCTGCCTTATTCCAAAGGCCTTACAGAGTTCAGCCAGTATGTCATTCTGGAAATGTCCACCCTTATCTGATTCAATAATGCATGGTATTCCGAACCTAGGTATCAGTTCTTTTAGTAAACACTTCGCTACTGTCAGTGCGTCACTTTGAGGAGTAGGGTAAGCTTCTACCCATTTTGAAAATACGCAAACAATGACAAGGACGTATCGTTTCCCTTCACAACGGGGCATGGTGATGAAATCAACCTGTATCTTTATAAAGGGACCCCCTGATCTCCCAATCTTGCTCAGTTCAACCATTGTCCTCTTGCCTGGGTTCATTTGTTGACATGACAGGCACCTCTGGCAGAGGGACTCCGCTACCTTCCTGAACTTTTTACTGTACCAAGTCTGTTGAAATACCAGAATCATGGCATCCCTACCAATGTGTGATCCTTCATGTATTAATCTAGCCATTGTGCCAAGCAAGTGTCGGGGTAACACAGGCATACCAGTTGGGCCCAAAATCACACCATCCACACGTCTCGGTCTACACCCATCCTCCTTCCATTTCTCTCTTTCTTGCCAAGGAGCCGACTCCTGCCACTCTCTCACCTCATCCCATGTAGGCACTTCCTCAAACACCTGAAGCTGGCAGCTGGTTCCTGGCCCCCCTCGTTTTGGGTTTACAATATACCGATCTTTGGCACACCATTGAGCCACTCGATCAGCATAATCGTTCCCCAGTGATACTCTGTCCATGCTTCTTTGATGAGCAGTACATTTTACCACTGCCAGTTCTTTGGGCAACTGGATGGCCTCTAAAAGGTCATGAACAACCTTTGCATTCCGAATGGGAGTACCTGAGGAAGTCATGAATTCCCTCTGTAGCCATAATTGGCCAAAGTCATGCACAACGCCATAACAGTACTGACTGTCAGTATACACTGTTATGCGTAAATCCTTCCCAATTTTGCAAGCCATTATCATGGCTATCAATTCGGCTACTTGTGCAGACTTGATGTTATATAGGTAACCTGCTTGTTCAATTTTTGTGAAAGACACTACTGCATAAGCAGCACTCAAGCCTCCTAATTCATGTCTTAGACAGGAACCATCCACAAATAGTTCTTTATCATGCTCAGGCAATGGTACTTCTTTTATGTCTGGGCGTGGCTTGGTACTGAACTCTGTTAGGTCAATACAATCATGTTCATCATCATCCCCACCTTCCATTTCCAAGGGGTCGGGGAGTAAGGTGGCAGGGTTCAGAATACCGCACCTAACAATGCTTACATTTGCTGCACCCACAAGAATCCTCTCGTATTTAGTCAGCCGACTAGGGGTGAGATACTGTGTTTTAGTTCTGGTCAATAGAATTACCACTCCATGTGAAACATACACGGTCACAGGATGTCCCATGACAATGGACTCACTCTGTTCCAAACTTGCACAGGTAGCAGCTACTGCTTTCAGACAGCCTGGTAACCCAGCAGCTACTGGGTCCAGTGTGGCAGAGAAATAAGCCACAGGCCTTCTGGTCGTGCCATGTTCTTGAGTCAGGACAGACAATGCGCAATTATCGCGAGTGTCACAGAAAAGGGCAAACTCTTTGGAATAATCTGGCATTCCCAACGCAGGGGCGGTACACAGACAGTTCTTCAATCTTGTGAAAGCCATTAGACTTTCATCGTCCCACTGTACAACATCTGGCATTCCTCTCGTGGTCATTTTTATCAAGGGCCTGGCTAAGGCTGCAAATCCCAGAATCCACTGCCTGCAGTACCCTAATACACCCAGGAACATTCTGACTTCTTTTTGAGTACGGGGCAACTGCATTTTTTGAATTATTCTCACTCTTTCTGATGTGACTTTTCTGACACCCTTTTCTATTTGGTGTCCCAGATATTTTACAGATTTCGCACAGAACTGTAGTTTGTCAGGGGCTACTTTATGCCCTTTCTCACACAGATGATTTAGGAGGGCAATGGTGTCAACTACACAGTCCCTGTGACTTTTAGACGCCAGTAGAAGGTCGTCTATGTACTGTACTAACACAGAGTTCCCAGGTAAGATCAAAGTCTCTAGACATTTTTTCAAGATCTGATTAAAGATAGAGGGGCTCTCTGTATACCCTTGAGGGACCCGGTTCCAACAATACACGTGACCCTCGAAGGCAAATGAGAAAAGAAATTTGCTGTCGGGGTGCAGGGGTATCGAAAAGAATGCATGACATAAATCAATCACAGTGAACCATTCAGCATCCCAAGGAATCTGGTATAATATCACTGCAGGGTTTGGGACAATAGGGCAGCAAGGAACTACAATTTTGTTAACCTTTCTCAGGTCCTGCACTACCCTATACTTGCCACTAGGCTTTTTGATGCCCATAATCGGTGAGTTGCATGGGCTGCTCATCACTTCCTGTATGATGTTTCCTTCCAATAATTTTTGGATTTCCAGAGTGACACCTGCTTTCACTTCAGCATTCATTCGGTAGGGCCTAGTGTTAGGATATACTGCATTGTCCTTGATGGCTATCTGTATGGGGTCCACATCTTTCATCAAACCCACATCTTTTCCAGTGAAATCCCACACTTCTGCCTTTACTGCTTCCTGGAGTTCTTGGGGCAAGTCCTGCAGGGTCAATCTTTTAATTTCTGAGTCAGGTCTAAGCAACAATAATTTATAAATGCCGTCTTCATCTGGGGTCTGTATTTCAACACCCTTTGGTGTGCAAAAGATGGTACAGTTCATTTTGCACAGCAAATCACGACCCAGTAGATTCACTGGACTGGTGTCACAGACGACAAATCTATGCATCTGTTTAAAATTTCCAATTGAAATCTCCATTGGTTCGGTAACAGGAGTACTAATCAATTGATTAGATACACCTACTACTTGGATATTTTCTCCCGAGAGGGGTAGGTTTGGAACGTCCACTGTTCTTACAGTAGAACGGGTAGCGCCAGTGTCCAACAGAAAGGTGACATCATTTCCGTCAACCTTTCCTTCAATATATGGTCCAGACTGGTCTACCGGCAAGGAAGCGCCAAGTACGCACTCCTCGTCCTCCCCTCTCAGGCCCCGTCAGTCCTGATCATTACAAAGGAAGGTATCATTCAGCAGATACTGCGAAGTTGCTGTATTTCTGTTCTCCCCGCTTTCCCAAACCTCTATCTCTTCATTTTCTGCCTGTCTTCCCCTGTATACCTGCTTGGGTGCTCGAGGCACCTGAACTGTTTTTACCTGGGGTTGAGTCTTTCTTGGTCTTTCTTTCTGCGTCTGTGGAGTTAAATCAGGAGTTTTCTCATTAACATCGACTAATTGGGGACACTCGTTTCGCCAGTGTCCAATTTCGCCGCACTGATGGCAGGGAAATTTTTTCATAGCCTCTTCCCTGCTAAATTTGGGCCGGGGCTTTCCTCCACCCCCTCCCCCAGGACCTTTGTTCTCAGCATTTTTAACCATGTTACTCAATTGTTTTTCCTGTTGTTCTGCGAGCTTCACCTGAGCCCACATAACCTTCTCCTTAAGGGCCTTTTTCTTTTCTGCCATCTCGTCCTCGCAGTACTTAGCGTACCGCAGGACCTCATCCATTTTCTTAGTATGCCAACAGATTTTATTATCTTTTATCCACTGACAAATTTCAGGTCTTAAACCATTTACAAACCTGTAAATAAAGTGCGTCATATCCTTCAGGTCGATGTTATCAATACCGCTGTATGTTTTAAATACCTGCAATAACCTCTCATAGAAGGAGTGCACTGTCTCGTCCCTTTCCTGTGTTGTCCTATCTATTTTTGTCCAATCAGTTTCCTTTGCGGGCACCTTTTCTTTCAAATGCTGAATTACCTGCTCATATTTTCGCATGACATCCTTTGATGGCTCTCCAGTTTCCTTGTTTCTGGGGTACTCCTCACTCGGCCAGTCTATGTTTATTTTACACTGGGTCCATAAATCTACTGGAACCACAATGTCGAAAAACCCATCCAGGTCTTTCCACAGACATTTCTGTACCTTCACGAACCTTTCCACCTGCCTGTACCAGTCAACTGGTTTCTCTCGTAATTTTGGAAAATCGTTCGTGAAGGACACAATATCCTGCCTAGACCAGGGGACATGCACATATTTTCCCCCTGGAACTTCGCGCATGGGGCATAACTGCTCAGGTTTTTCTACCTCTCTTAAAGCAAACTCGGGAGTCACTTGTCGGGAGCGAACCTCTTCCCTCTTTTTCGCCCACCTGCTTCTCCATTTTTCCACATCTCCCCATTTCTGCAGTACCCCCATTAATTCTTTAATCTGCAACTTCTTCCCTGCCACATTCAGGTGTTCTATATCTTTGTCTGAGAAGTCTGCTCTGTACGGTTTCTGTAAGGGCTTGGATTTTGAGATATCTACCCCCATACTAACTGCTGTTTCGGTCAGTTTTTCATGGAGCACTCTGGTGTTCCTTGTAAAGCTTTTACATATGAACGACAATTCTTCTTCAGAGTAGGTATTCAATCGATCCAACCCCACATTTCCTGCCATTAATTCTTCTATTTCGACCCTCAGCTTGTAGAGGTCTAAAGGCTTTGTTTGCGGAGTCTGCTTCTCTAATTCACGACTCCAACTCTCAATTTCATCCGGAGTTACCAGAGAGACATTCCTAGTACCTGTTGCTGTCTCTAATTTAATTTCTTTTGCATTAAAAGGGTTATACCTCTGCTGTGTTCCCTTTCCAGTCTGTTTGTTTGGCAATTCCAAAAACGCAACTTCAGACTCGCACTCACTGGACTGATCATCTATAATGATCGGTTCCTGTCTCGGGGTTGCCATGACTGGGGTCATAACTGGAGTAATCGGATTTCCCTGACTATTTCCATATAACGGGACCACCGGTCCAATAGTTACTGGAATAGTCAATGCCTCAGGACTGGTATTTAACTGAGAAATTTTCTGAATTATTTCTGTTCTTTGTCTAGCTAGAGCCTCTTGCTCCTTTTCCACTAGTACCCTTCTTAGAGTTGTGTCATGTAATATCTGGGGGGTCAATGGAGGAGTAAAACTCGGGGCAGTAGGATGCGTTTCACTTGGTCCTCCCCCATAATTTGGTTTCGGGAATAAAGTTCCAGTATTAAAGGACCTGCGCTCTTCCCCATATGGAGGTTGAACAAAAGGCAGTCCTGAATTCGAGGGTTTCTCTTCGCTTTCATACAAGGGTCTGGGAAAAAAGGTTTTCGTACGTGAATATTTTTCTTCCTGACTTGCGGGCACTTTGGGATATATATCCCTTGTTTCCGTCAGTTCGGGTTTTTCAGAATAGGGCAATACTTGACCACCCCCTCCCAGTCCCAGGGACCTGTCTTCTTCTTTTTGGAAGTGGCGTCGGGGAACATCTCCTACACTGGAAGGTCGGGTTCCCTCATTGTAAGGTGGCGGACTTCTGGTACAGATGTCATCTATTAGTTCATCATCTGAATCCCCCAGGGCCCCCCAATGCTTACATTTTTCAGTACTTTTCTCACCCGCTCCAATGTTATGACATGCAGGCATCATGGGAAACAGACCCTCAACAATCATGCTCTGCCTCCACTGTTTCATCCTTTTATCCCTGGATTCCTGTTTCTGCCTGGGGTACCACTTGGTCAAACCCTTGTCCATTCGGGGTCTTTCTCTTTCAAAAGCCTCAATCTCCCATTCCTCTAATGCCTCATACTGCGTTAGTCTCGGTCTGGGATGCAGTTCATTCATTCGGGTTCTTAAATTAAATAAGATTCTACCATTGAAAGTACCATCTAACGGAAAAGCCAATACTCCGTCATCTTTTGTGTACTTCACCCAATTCTCCAGCCACACACAGGTATTGTACCCTCGGTCAAACATCATGAATGAGGCGGGAGTATTGGGTGCTGGGACAAGAACACCTTCTCTAGATTTAATCGGTTTGTCCGTTTTAAAATAATTTTTCACCTTACTTACAAGGGACATTTTTCTCTTGGTTCCGTACATAATATCGTATCTATTAGCCTTCCACTGATCCCTTTCAAACCCTAGATGCCTTGGATCAGGTCGAGTCTCTGTAGTCCGCGAGTGCCACATACGACTTCTGCGCTAACTTTGTTTACAAACTACCTCCAACCAGAACGCGCTTCAGAAAATTCGTGCAACCAATGGGTGCGCGACACAAAATAAGCTCCGCCAATGGGTGCGCGGCCCCTTCGTGAGACAGTTCCCACGCTCCGGCGCTCACCCCTCCTTTACAATTTTAGCTCCGCTACCCGCCCGCTGCTTCTACCAATCCCAGCGCGGCACAGAGTGACGTCAGAGGCGCTTCGCGACTGACTCCCTCCCTTCACAAGGTAACGGAAACTTTCTTTCTTTTAAAGTGCTCAGTGCTTGGTTATTTTACAACAAATACACATTCGCCACAGTGCTCAAGTGTCTAGACAGAGAAAGAATTCTTTTACTGCAAGTAAACTACTTCCATTTACTTTTCACGCGCTGCGGGCAGATCTCTTCCGCCTACCCTTCACTCTAGCATCGGTGAACCTGTTATTCCCCTAAACTCATCCACTTCTTTCCGGGATATATTCCGAGTTTAAGGTTTCTCAGCGGACCCCTCTGCTTTCACGCTAGCTCCGAGGAACCTGCTACTCTTCCGATGTGACCCTTACTAGGTTACGCCACTATGGGAATTTTGCCAATGAACCCTGTTACTGTCATTTATTCACACATGTATTCAGAAAACCCTAGTTAGTGCTTCCCGGTTATCCTAACCTGCACCTAACTTTCCTCGAACCTGTGACCTCAGGACAATGGATTCTATTCACCACTTGCCCTTTCAATTCCCCGGGGAGTTCGGACAACAAGAAACAAGACGGTTGACAATTGCATGGATTAGTACATATAACAATATAAGAACAAGAATAATAATAATACAGTAATTCATGAATTTCAGCAGCGTATTCACAAGAGAGTGATCAGTTCCCTCAGAACAGCCGCTCTTATAGCAGCATTAATATAATAGCAGCTTCCGACTTAACTAGTCCAACTAATCCCTGCCTTACTCTCAACTAGTCCCTAACCATCCTCTAGCTACCAGAAAACTGATAGAGCGCGCGAGGCCACCCGACCAACAGTTTTCGCCGTTTTCCGGCTTCAGGGCCCATATACTTTTCAAATCACCATATACATCGATCAGGTGACTTCACGAGCTCTATCAAGTTGGTGTGTGTGTGTTCCCTGCTACCAAATTTCGGTGCACCCGACTTACCATCCACCGATGCGGGTGCCTAATGACCACAATGAATCAGGGAGCTAGCTGTAAAGGAAAAGGCAGCAAAATACAAACCCAACCAATAACATTCAAATACTGTTTAAATGACCACGGACAACTGGAAGTTTTAAAATGTTTATCTAAATTCAATATTTTCTTGCATGAGGTACAGTAAAATAAGGCAATCAATAACCAAGATAACGTAAATCACATATGCATAAAGAAATAATGACAGAGTAATCATCAAGGTACTAAATAAAATGTAACGAGAAAAGATACTATGCAAGTCAGTATTATCTAAACAGGGATACCTAAGTGTGAGTGACTATAGGAGAGCTTATAATGAATAACACGCTTCACTTAAGGTGAAGGGGCCTTTGAACAACCTAGGCAACGAAGTTCTAGACCATATCAGGAAATGACACACTGCTATGCAAAATATAATTTCTAACCAATGAGAAGACATAGGAATAAACTTTATGGAAAAATATAAATGACTTTCAATAGTTGCGGAAAGGCATGGAAAATATAACATATGCAATGTTGAACTTTATTAAAGCAAAGTTAGAAATTCAGGAGGTGCAAGAATTTCAAGAGGTTCAGAGCAATATTTACCTAGAAAAGTGTGGAAACCAAACCCTGGCCACGGGTCAGTTAAGGACAGGAAACCCTCAAGGAAGGATACCCCTCAAAGGACAGCAGGTGCAGAATGGACACCCAGGATAGGACAGGATACCCTCGGAATAGGAATCAGGACAGGACCCTCAGGACAGGACAGCAAACCCTCAGGACAGGACCCTCTTCAGGACAGGACCGGAACCCACAGTTCGGAAGCAACGCCTGCGCTCCACCCGCTCTGCAGCTATCGATCAAGACCCCGATTGGGTCAGCGAACTCCCAGCTAAGTGCTTGCCAGCACTTTAAGGTTCAGTAAAACCTTAGTCTATGGTCAAATTCGGACAGAGTGCTTCGCAGCGCTCTGTATCTTCAGTCACCTATTGAGTGCGTTGGGTCAGTGACAGGTCAGCTAAACCAGACAAGTCGGACGGTTCACTAGGTGAACCCAGGGTAGATATACAGTTTGGGGACAGTGTACCACCCCCCAATGTTGCAAAGTGTCAGAATCCCTCAATTTCGATTGGTCCTAAGGTAGGGTTTGGGTAACACACCAATCACAATACACGATTTGAAGCCTTCATTTACATATTTGGGTACCGCCTAGCAGGTTTGGGGTTCCCATGAGAAGTTACACGGCAAACAGTAGCGCAATATTACAATGTATCATATAAGGAGCCACATTCGCTGTTCTCGCAGGGCAGAGGTGACTTTCTCAGGAGCATCTCGCCCATCACTGCCAACTGGCTATGTTCCATCAGCCAAGGTCCCTCGTGCTGCCGAATGTCGCACAGGCGCAGAAGGGACCTCCAATATGGCTCTCCTCTCACTCAGACCCCCATTGCCCGCGGTACATGAAAAGTAAGCGAAAACAAATTAATACACAATAATGTCATTATGAAAACACATCACAGGGTTTGTACTTTTAACTCATCATCAAGAAATAAACCTATTGCATCTAAATGTTAGCTACATTGATACGGACACAAGAGCAGTGGCACGAGCAGTACCACATGATAAGCACAGCTATGAATTACGCATGCGCATAACTTTCCCTCCACTTCTGCAGACGCGTCAGGACACGTGAGTGTGGCTGACGCATGCGCAGTAACTAAAATACAAGCGGCGGCCATTTTTAGGGACATGGATTAATTCATTAGAAATACACACAGGCAAGCTTCGGGAACTTTGCTTAAACAAAATAAATGTTAGTAAAACATACATTTTTGTTACCTTATTACACATAAACGAGGTTCTTGATTTCGGCAAGCCGCAAAATATGCGAAGCTTTGCTTCATCAACAGTACCTTCCTCAGATTTCTTGGTCAGTCCACACTTCGTTTGGAAGCTCCTGGAACAAAAATGTAGAAGATTTTAGGGGGGTGACCCTGCCCTGGCTCATTCTGGTGCTGACAGGCGCGGGACGGGCCCGCCCTTGGCCCGGGCTGCGGGAGGGCCGCGCCGGCTTTCAAGGCCTCTGGCGCCCTCAGCTGATGTGTTAATGCGCGCGCCTCCCACAGCCCCCTGGGGGTTGAAGGCACTGGGGGACTGCTGATGTTGCTCGTCGATGGCCATTCCCCTCACAGCAGCGGTGGTATCAGGAACAGTGTCAGGAACAGTGTGGCAGGTCTAAATCGGGTGGCAGGTAAGAGATAATCAGCCGTTCTCCTCACGGCAGGCTTTACAGAATTTGGCGCAAAGTTAAGTCATTCAGGGGTGTCACAATGGATTCACACCCCTTGACAAATCTTCTATAGTACCCAGTCAGGTCCAAGAAAGCTCTGACCTGAGTTTGGGTGGTGGGAGCAAAACAGTGCATTATGGTTTGGATTTTGCTCTGCAATGGTTGAACCTGGCCTCTACCTACAAGGTGGCCCAGGTACACAACCTGACTCTGCCCTATCTGGCACTTAGTAGCCTTGATAGTTAGACTTGTGTAGTGAAGAATGTCCACACGTGGATATATTTCTGGTGTGTTTATTCAGTAACAATAACCATAAGGTGCTCCCAGCTTGACAGGACTGAAAACCACAACATTCTAATGCTGCCTTCAGGGACAGCTACAGGTCATACCAAGTGGGCAAGAGAAGGGAGGGGGGAACAGGGGAGTATGGAAGATACCAAGTGCCAAGTTACAACACATCATCCTCCCTAAGGAGACAAAGGGGGAAACGGGGAGAACATAGGGCAGATGAAAGAGCGAGGAGGTAACGAGGAGAGAAGGGTGAAGAGTGGGACTAAGATGAAACAGAGGAAGAAGTGAGAGAGAGAGAGAGAGTCAGAGTGGGTGAGAAAGGATAGTGAGACCAGAGGGAGCGAGGGAACAGAAGTGGAGAGGAAAAGAGCTCGATGAGAGGAACAGCAAAAGAGAAGAAGCAGAGACAAGAGAAGGAGGGAAAGAGGTAGCACCCCAAACCCCCAAGGCCTGCGGAGGCTGTACCGGCGGGGTGGATTTGTATGAAGGTAACTGTAAAGGAAAACTTATAACCATCCACAATGGGGAACTAACAGAGGTGGGGGGGGGCAAGGCAGGAGCAGGAGGTACTGTTCCGCTGGGTCCCCCACTATATACTGGCTTGTGTCGCAAAGGGATAAGCAGCTTAGTGTCACAATGGGAGTTACAGGAACTTCCCATCCCCAAATCGCGACCTCAGCCACCCCACCTACTCTTCTGCAGTCTAAATGATGGACATCATGAACTGGAGTACTGCAAATCTCCTACTAGTCCTTCCATCCCCCTATGGAGGGATGGTCCTGGAGGTAGCGCTCATATTTACTTCTTTTTGCAGAAACTTGGGCCAGGGCAGAGCCCGGCAGCTCCTTCTGGCACCCTATGTCTCTATTTCAGTGTCATCAACGGTGACTGGTCTGGGCCATCTTTTGTCCTTCCTCCCTTGGCCATTGCCAGCACCCAATACTTTCTTGACTTCCTTATCAAATAGCTCTCGCTTAACGACCTGATCCACTACTGTCTTAATTCCGTTCTCCTGTTTCATCCCGCATGTTCCCTTGGAGGACTCAGAGGTGTTTTCTGGATCCTGAAACTTATGCTTGCTCCCATTATCATAGCGTGAACTCTTCAGACCTGACTGGACATTTGGAACTCTTTTAGTATTATTATTTGCGTTTCCTTGCTCTCTATCTCCACCTTCCCACTGTGGGGCCTTTGAAGATATTTTGTAGGGCATTTGGAACTCTTTTAGTATTATTCTTTGCGTTTCCTTGCTCTCTGTCTCCACCTTCCCACTGTAGGGCCTTTGAAGATATTTGCCTTTCTTCTCACTCTTCAAATTTGAGTTCACTTCCTTTTCCTTTTGCCTATTGACCTCATACTCCTCCCTCACTTTAGTCTTGAACTCCGACGGCGTGGTCATTTGCCCCGACTCTTTGCAACTGAATAGATTGCCCTTACATGTTATCTTTTTCCGCTCATTTGCTGTTGCACTTATGCGTTCTCCCTTCCTTTCGAATTATTCTTCTTCTCCAATTAAACCTTCTCCGTTTTCATTCTCTTGTTTCTTGCGTATTTCTCTCTCATCCACCAAACATAGGTAAGATTCTAGTTTTTCTTTCATGTTGCCTTTGGCTGTGATTTCCCCTTGTTCTTTAATACTGGCAGCCCCATTAAAAACTTCTGCGTCCTTGGAGGGAGGCGTGGGGATCCTCGATGCACCACCCTTTGTCACACTCATGCTATGTTTCAGTGCCTGTTCCCTCATTTGTTCTCTTCTTCTTCCATTGAGTGATATTCTCAGTTTCATTTGATCAATCCACCCTAGCATGGTGGGTCCACTTTCTGTTACATATATGGTACTCCTACTATGATTTCCCTTGTACGTTAAATCCATGACTTGACATCCTATTACTCTAATGTCCTCCCCTGTATACGACTTCGGGGATATGTTTGCCTCTTGCAAAACGTTTCCATATTTTTTTTACTAACTTACAGTTCCATTCACTCTTGCTTATCATACTATGACGCGAGCCTGAATCTGTTATCATATCTGTCATCACTCCGCCAATACAGATGGTACATCCCGGGTTTATTTTACTTAGATTGACTTCCTCGTGGCCACCCATCCTTTCCTTTTTCACTTCATCCCTTTGTACTTCTTCCAACGAGACCTGTACATAATATTCATCCAACACCCACAAGATGTCCTCATAAATATTCCTGATCGTTCCATTCATAAATGCCTTTTCCATTTCATGGTACTTTTTCCGTCCCCCAGTTCCCAAACTGTATAGTAGTATTTCCGCTTTTTCTTTAGGTACAAAGGGCACAGCTTCTTCCTCCACAACTGACATGTAGTTCTCAAAATATACTTTCCATACCCTCCATTCTGCGACGTTTTGATCATCCCCCTCCATAAACGGCACTGGCGGCGGAAAATTATACTTCTGGCCCCACTCCATGTTGAACACGCTGTTGTCTAAAGGGGTAACCGTGACAATGTAAAGTTCGCCTCCTACCTCAAAATAGTTGTACTGAATCTGAAGCTCTGGTCTAGGAGGGTGGGTCTGATTCCAAAATACGGAGTGAAAAGATGTATGGGTGTATTCACAGCTGCAGCATATGCTTTACACTCGTTACATTTGCATCCTAAGGCCTGCGAGTGTAGGGGATTCCTCCTCGTCAAATGCTCCCAATGACCCTGAAACAGGAACAAAGTCTACCCTGACCCGTGCAACTGACACTTCCAGTCCCACCAATTTTCTCAGCGGCTAATTTCTTCCTTAACGAGCCAATGTTCTTATTTGTACACCTTTATCATTTTTTCATATACCCCACACGTCTTTTTTTTTTTTTTTTTTTTTTTTTAAATCAGGGATTGTGACGAGAGTGCGATGCAAAGAATGGCCCACAGGGTGGCAGTGCAATCTGGCGCTTGTTCGACTACGAGCTCTAGGGGGCGACTCGGGTGCCTGTCACACTTCAAAACTTTGCTCTGCTGTGTAGGAGGACTGTAAATCTACAACCCACTTTCCTCTTCTCCTCACGATCAAAATCTAGGTGTGCCTTTTGGGAATTCAGGGACTGGTCACATTTCTATCGATTGGGTTGTACCCTTATACAATACTTCACTTGCGCGCACCCTCCACGTTGCGCAGGAAACCCTTGAATACTTTAACTCATTCTAAATCAAGGAAGTTCGTTAATGACTCACACAGATTTTTTCTTTAAGGATCGGAAAAGCCCATTTACTTATTTCATAGTCTCCTCATGAACCAGCTAGACCCCCTCCTCCTCCGCCCGATGTCGTACCTCGACTCCTTAAGGGGAGAGTAGTCAGCCGACCGGATCTAAACTTGGGACGTTTGCTGTCCTAGTGTACCTCTGAGTGAAACGCTGCACCCTCGGTCTCCTCAGTGCAGCTCCCGGCAGGAGCCGTGTGACAACTTGCCTTTAGCACCTCTCCGCCTATAGTCTCTCTCCGCCTCTCGGTGCTTTATCCCGCGAAGGCGAACCTCCCTATCCTTTTGTTCTGCTCACCCACTCGGAATGCCCCGCTCCTTCACCAGGTCCGACTGCGCCTGGGTCCCCTCACATCTTCCTCATCGACTCAACGGTCATGCGCTGAACAGGGATTATAATCACTCTTTATTGCTTAAAGTGTCCACACGGTGGCAGTGTCTTTCCTGTGTTGGTTATTATCGGCGGTATTGAAAGGGAGTAATAATGGACGTGACTGAACCTTGGCTGCACACAGAAAGGCTGAGGAGGATTTATTTTCACACGTTAATATTTCTGATTCCTCTCAGTATCACCTTCGGAATAAGAGTATGCAGGGCATTCCAGCCTCGGTCACTTTCTCACACGTCCCTTTTCACACTGACTTTTGCTCCTTTTCCAACTTCATTGCCAAGGCTTTTATTCATAACTTCAAGACGCGGCAAGAACGATTACCACCAATGTCGTCCCCCGCTCAGCCCAGCTCTTCTCATGCGCTTCCGCAGCTCACCTCACGAACTATCTCCATGTGCTTGGGTCTCACTCCTTCCCATTACACTCGATCTTTCACCTTATCCTGAGCTCCGCTCAGCTCTTAACATTAGTTTAAACTGCTCTCCTCACGATATTTCATCAATTTCAATGCACATCAACTCGGGTCTTACTCCTCTTCACCAACTCAATTTCATTAGAACGCCCGACATAGATTATCACTTCACACGCCTCAGTTGCTCATTTAATGGACTTTCTCCTACAGAGCTCTTTTTCTCACTTCAACACCAAGGCTCATAATTTCACTTCAAAACGCGGTGGGAACGATTAACAGCAATTTCGTCTCCTGCTCCGCTCAGCTTTCCTCATCAGCTTCTGCTGCTCACCTGACGAACTTTTATCCGTTCAAAGTTCCTCCACTCGGGTCTTACTCCTCTTCAGCTTCTCAATCTACTTGGAACGCCCGACGCAGCTTATCAACTTATTTCTTCATTTTATTTTCCTTGTCCAAGCTCAACTCATTCCAGGGGAGAGCACCCCACTGACCCTGGCTCAGCTCCGTTTCCTTCGTCGCCACAAATGTAGTGAAGAATGTCCACACGTGGATATATTTCTGGTGTGTTTATTCAGTAACAATAACCATAAGGTGCTCCCAGCTTGACAGGACTGAAAACCACAACATTCTAATGCTGCCTTCAGGGACAGCTACAGGTCATACCAAGTGGGCAAGAGAAGGGAGGGGGGAACAGGGGAGTATGGAAGATACCAAGTGCCAAGTTACAACAACTTGCTTTTTGCAGGGCCTCCAAAACATTTTTCAGGTGGATCAGGCGATCTTTCCAGGTGGAGCTAAAGACAGCAATATCATCTAGATGAGCTGCACTGTAGTCTTCCAGGCCTGTTAAGACTTTGTTCACCAACCTTTGAAATGTGGCAGGTGCATTTTTCAGATCAAAGGGCATTACCACACATTGATAATGTCCACTAGGGGATGAGAATGCCGTTTTTGGCATTGCATCATCAGCTAGTCTGATCTGCCAGAGGCCAACATATCTATGAGCTCATCTGCTCTGGGTAATGTATGTTAATTAGTCCTAGTGACTGCATTGAGAACTCTGTAGTCAATGCAAAACCTCATCTCTCTCTTACCACCCTGGGTGTGAGGTTTTGGAACCAAGACCACTGGACTAGCCCAAGGGCTATCTGAGGGTTCAATAACTCCCAAATACAAAATTGTCTGGACTCCAGTCCTGATACAGTACCTGACATGATCAGGCTGCCTGTAAATCTTATTTTTAACAGGCAGACTGTCCCCAGTGTCCATTTCATGAGTGCACCAGGTAGTCTGACTTGGAGTCAGTGAAAACATATGTCTAAACTGATTTAGAACTTGTCTGCAAACAGTTTGCTGCTGATCAGTGAGACTGCCTGCCAAGGGTACTCCATCAACTGATCCATCATCAGGGTTCTGAGAGAGAAGGTCTGGGAGAGGGTTACTCTCTTCCTCCTGTCCTTCATCAGTAACCATGAGCAAGCCCATGTCTGCCCTGTCAACATATGGTTTTAGTCTGTTGGCATGAAGCACCCTATGGGGGCTTCTGGGAGTTCGAAGATCTACCAAATAGGTAACCTCTCCCTTCTGTTCAACAATAGTGTGTGGGGTCCACTCCACTTGTCTTGGAGAGCTGCTAGGGCTACAGGCTCCAACACCCACACTTTCTGTCCTGGCTGGTAAAAAGTCAGTACAGCCTTTTGGTCATGCCAGGCTTTCTGTAATTCCTGGCTAGCCTCATGGTTTTTAGTTGCCTTTTTCATGTACTCAGTCACCCTGGAGCGGAGACCAAATACATAGTCCATAATATCCTGTTTAGGGGGTTTAAGATGTAACTCCCATCCCTCCATCATCACCAGACAAAGTGGCCCTCTGACAGGGTGTCCAAACAGAAGTTCAAATGGCCTGTAACCAAACCCCTTCTGAGGAACCTCCCTGTATGCAAACAAAAGGCAGGGTAGCAGGATGTCCCATCTCCGCCTGAGCTTTTCTGCGAGACCCTTAATCATACCCTTTAAAGGTTTTGTGGAACCTTTCAACTAAACCATTGCACTGTGGATGATTGGGTGTGGTGAACTTATGGTTTACTCCAAAAAGAGAGAGTTATCCAGGTTAACCAGAAAGAACCGGGAATGGCAAGACAGTATAAAAAGTACTCCTTTCTGTGTTCTTCAATGCTAATATGACAAAATATATTCAAAGTACAGTGAAACAAAGGAAATCTACTTATAATACAAATGTAGAATCACATAAATCAATATTCTTCATTTATTTTATATTATTGGCATCATTAAAAAATGAATACAATCCTTAGTGCAATTAAAAACATTTATAATAACACATCATTACAAACAATCTATAAAATCAAGCAAGTAAATTTCTCAATATTATGTGGTATTTTTTACATTGATTCTTTCAATAACTGTAGACATTTAGTCTAATGAATCTCATACAATTATCATCACATTACTTTACATATAGAAAAACAATTAATTAAAAACAGATTAACTGTGTCCCTATGTCGATGCGTTTCGGTGTGTCCTGTCGGTTTGAAAACACCTTCCTCAGGACTCAATATATTAAAAACAACTAATGTTCTTTGTGCCAACCAATATATCAAAAAATAAATACATACAATTAGAGGCATATAATACCAGTGCTTAAACAACATTTAAATAAAATATTTTTTTGGTTCGGTGTCTCAGGCTAAAGTATGCTTGGTTACTGAAGTCAAAAGTAGAATTGAGACCTCACATAAGAAGAAGCGGAGTAATAGATTCCCCTCCAGCTATGTATTTAAAAATGATCCTTCTCCATATCCTTATACCACATTCTGGATATACCTTGTTGCTGAGGTTAAAATAAACTTATAAGCCTCACACAGGAAAAAGCAGGGTTCTCAATTCACCGCCAGCTAAGGATAGTTCTACTCCATCCCACTAAGACACATCCTTAAAATGCATTCATGATAGAACTATGATATCGTCTTACACTCATGTAAATTATCCCTTTCATCCCCTTATAGAAGCCAAGTTAACCTTAATAGCTAACCCTGATTGGTGAATCAGCGCATAGTGTATGGACTCAAAGAAGAATACATTATGGTCTACTTGTTTCAAACCCCATTAAGTAAGGGGTTCTCATCAGGTCCAAACCTCACTAGGAAAAAACACAAAAAGACACAAATCAAAAAATGACCTTGACCTGCCTTTAACAAAGCCCCACCAGACTTGCAATCTGCCCTGGCTTACCTCTGAGTGACTTCAAAAACAGATGTCATAGGTGAATCGTATTAAGGAGCGGTGAATCTGGTGACTAGCAAGACCGAAGGAGAGAAAAGAAAAGAAAAGAGAAGGCGAGATGATCGTTCTGTCTTTGAACTTGTCCGTGGTGCATATAGTTTCGAGTTACACAAATCTATATAACTTACATATTATCCTGGAATTGCCCCTCCTGTTTATTTTGATTAAGCGATGGTAATGTTGGTGTCTCAAACCCGCCCACAGCCGTGGGGTCCAAGTGGTTCTATGGGGGGGAGACCAAGGGTGCTGCTGGTAGCGGTTTGCAGTATCTCCTATTGCTGCCATATTTACTATTCCGAAGGTCTCTTACCTTGTCCGCCGACATTTTGTTTTCGAATCGGGGCCGCTGTGTGCTCCGTGGTGGTACTTTTCAATAGTAATCTAAAAGGCAAGAATGTCAATTATTCTATATGTTATGTTATGTTATGTTATGTTATGTTATGTTACTGTAGTTTTGTATAGCGCAAATCACCACTGGTCTCTAAGCGCTTTCAAAGAAAAAAAAACACAACACACTGCCACCGGTGTACCGCCTGCGACCGTACAGAGGTTTAAGGTATAGATGTTATCTTTTTAAACAAGTGGGTCTTTAACGCCTTTCTGAAGGACAGTAGCACTGGCTCCCCTTGCAAGGTTGCCGGTAGCTCGTTCCAGATTTGCGGAAGGAGGACTGACAAAGCTCTACCACCCTTTGATTTAAGATTAAATCTCAGTGGAGTTAGTTTGCATGCTTTGGAGTAGCGCAAGGCTCTGCAAGGGATGTATTTTCTCAGCCAGTCTTTAATGTATTTGGGGGCTTCTCCATAGATGGCTTTATGGGCTATGCAGAGAAACTTGAACTGCACTCGATGTTCGATGGGCAGCCAGTGCAGCTTCTGTAGCAGGGGTGTCGCTCGTGGTCTCCTCGGTAGAGAGAAGATCAGCCTGGTCGCATCATTCTGAACCACCTGCAGTTTCCTAAGGAGCTTCCGCGGAAGACCCAAATAGAGAGCATTACCATAGTCCAGCCGCGAGATGACTGTGGCGGACACAATGGATTGCAGTGTTGGAACAGAAAGAATAGGTACAAATTTCCGGAGTTGCCTAAGTAGGCCTCTACAAGAGCCTACCACCGCGGAAACTTGAGGGGCCATGGACAGATCTGCATCAATTTTTAGTCCTAGGCTTTTCACTACCATTCCCGGAATAGGCACCACCCCTAATTCGGGGGGGTCAGAAGAGCTCACACCAGAGGCTGTCTTGTGTAGTAATGACAAGCACCTCAGTTTTATCTGCGTTAACCTTCAGGAGGTTGTTTGCCATCCAGTTAACCGTAAATCTAAGGATATTCTTTACTGAGTCTTGCACCTGGCTGGTGTTATCAAGTTGGACTAACAATTGAGTGTCGTCTGCATAGTTAAAAACTTGACAGTTTCTATGCGTGAGTTCCTCCACTAAAGGTTGTAGATAAATATTGAATAGCAGGGGTGACAATGCAGATCCCTGGGGAACACCGCAGGTCACAAAACTAGCAGCGGAAAGTTGATCTCCCATTTGCACTCTCTGAGTCCGGCCGGTTAGGAAAGATTTGAGCCATTTGAATGCTTGCTCCGTAATTCCCAGTTTCGAAACACGGTTCAGCAGGATGGCATGGCTGACAGATCCAAGAGAATCAGGGCACAAGGCTGTTTTTTATTGGTCCTGATTCTCAGATCGTCAACAACAGAGGCCATCACCAGCTCCGTGCTGTGAACGAAAACCTGCCTGTCTGGGGTGGAGGAGTCCATGTACCTCCAAGTAGTGGGCAAGAGTATTCAAGACCTGCTTTTCCAGGATCTTCACCAGGAAAGGGAGTTGGGAAATGGGCCTATAGTTTTTTAAAGCCTTAGTGTCCGCACCTACTTTTTTCAGGAGGGGGATAACCCTGGCTTCCTTCAGCTTCACTGGCAGGTACCCTGATTCTAATGACTCATCTAATAAATCCAGCAGCTGCATTTCCAAGCCAGGCAAGGCCATTTGGCATATTCTCGGAGGGCATGGGTCCATTCTGGAGCCTGATTTTATCTGGTGAGCTATTGCCGCCAGACTCCCTTCATCAAGGTGTGGAATACTGTTCAGGTTACAAGCCGAGTCCTGGGAATTAGATGAATCTAGTACCCTGAGGTCAGCCTGGGTTCTAGTAATGTCCATGATGATATCCTGGACTTTCTGAAGAAAATACTTCTGGAAGGTATCACAGTCCGGACGATCGTTTATTGGGACTTTATCCCCATCTGCGTAAGTTCCTTCAGGATGGAGAAAATCTCCTTTTGCTTATTCCCGTCTCGCCCGATTCTGTCCTTATAGAAAGCTGCCTTCCTGAGTAGGATATCAGCCTTATATTTAGACAGGAGAGCTTTATAGGTGTCAGACTCCACAAGGCTATAGTTGAGTCTCCACCTTCTCTCTGCTTGGTGCAGAGGTTGTTTTTTCTCTCTCAGAGAGTCATTGAACCAATGGGCTCCTTTCCCTTTCGCTCTGGTCCTCTCCATCTGTTCAGGAGCTAGAGTGTCATCAGGGGAGTCCGCATTTCGTAACGAGCAAGGATTTCGGGACCGCAGTCCCCGTTTCTCACCTGGATCGTGTGTGAATCGCTTCCGCGTGAGTCGGATGTCCTGGCCAATTGATGTGCCTGATTAGCCTTTCGCTACTCCCATTGGTTAAGAGGCCTGTATGTGACCCGCCAATGGTGCTGGGATATGTAGTTTCATTATGGAAAACGACGTCTACCTAGTACAATGCAGCCGGCATTCGTATCTTGGGCTGACTCCCTTCTACCGCATATGAATCCTGATTCTGGGACTAACATTTTCTAAAATTGTCAACCCTGTCAAAATCCGAATAGATGTCTTTTTTTGAAAAACGCTATTGCAAGAGGGATACTCTCCGCGATGGGCCTCTGGAATTTGTAGTTTATTCCTGTGATGGAGTCCACATCATCACCCTCTCAGCCCAGTGTTCTGATCTAGGGACAGTTATATTGGGAAAGATTGTTATTAGGCCGTTGGCATCCCACTAGTATAAATAACCATCGTTTTAAATGGATAGATAATTTAGAGGCACATCCATTTCTCACAAGCTTCTAACTTGGACGTCCTATATGATGCACTCATGAGCCCATCATTATGATGTCATAGAGGTTGTTGCAGAGAAAGCGGTTTTATAATTTATATAATTCCAAAATCTCATTTCATCCTGACACTGCTGTGTCGAATTTTACAATCAATAGAGCTTTTCTTCTTGATAGTTTCTGTTCGCGGTCTCCTCCTCGAGGATCTGTTTCCACATTGGAAATTACTGTCCAACAGAGATCTTTTTCCGTATGTAGTTTTTAAGCCCAATGGTTTACAAGAGGTGCTGTTTCCACATTTTTTCTGAGACAGGATTTATGCTGAGGATTACTCAGAGGATCAGAGGATCACTCTGACGTATTTCTTGGCTTGTTTTTCCAATGTATAACATCCCACATGGACAAGTTATTCCATATATTACAAATTTCGTTTTACAATTGGAAAAAGATTTGTGTTTCCAATGTATTCCTCTATGGGTAAATAATGAACCTTCAACTGTTGACTTGCAACAGACGCAAGTGCCACATTTATGATGGCCTTTTACTGGTTCTAATCCCATTAATTGGCTCAATGTAGGTTTTGGTTCCTTTTTGACCGCAGCTCTCACAATATAATTTGAAATACTGTTCTCTTTTTTGAAGGCAAATAAGGGGGCCGTGTTGAATTCCTCATCCAGTTTTTTCAAGAGATTAATCAACTTTTTTTAAATTTATTGGAGTATGGGCAAAATGTAGTTACACAAACTTGGCGTTGTAATGATGGCTTTTTCTTTCTTTCCAAGAGGGCCTCACGTAGAGTCCACCAGGCACGCTTCATAGCTGCCTTAACCAGTTTCTTTGGGTATCCATGGTCTCTCAATTTGCTCATCAAATTGTTGGCGTTTAACACATACTCATCATTGTAGGAACAGTTGCGACGGATTCTCAAAAATTGCCCATAATGCAAGTTTTCGTGTAAACTCCTGGGATGTTTACTGGTAAATAGGAGTGCTTTCTTTCTATCAGTTGTTTTTTTTAAAAGAGTAGTAGCTAAACCTTCTGTGTCTGTATAAACCTCTACATCAAGAAAAAATATTCTGTGGGCTGATTGCGATATACTGAACTGTACATCCAACATCCTGGAATTAAGTCATTTGTGGAAGGTGCACAGTTGTTCTTCGCCTCCCGTACAGACCATAAAAATATCGTCAATATAAAAAATCTATATGTTTTGGGGAATATCAATAGATAATGTTTTACCCCATTTGTATAAAACAGTCTTTTGGCATCTGCATGGAGATACTCACATCAAAGATCTTGATTTGATCCTACATAGATTAAGAGAGATGTTGGGGGTTTTAACTTCCACCCTACAGTGCAAAATGATATATTTAATTACTTTGGTCATGGTGCCTGCCTGACTATAGCGTGATCCTATATAACTTAAAAACACTTACCCTTTATTAAAAATCAATATTCTTTGTGATACTGCTACAGCGGACCTCCAAAAATCATTTTAATCGAAACTTACCATTTCCCTGAAACCTCTGAAAACACACTCATTCGTCAGTGGGGCCCATAACACTGGACATTTACTCTATTCACTTAAACTTGGCTTCAAGGAATTTTTGGTGAAACACAAAGGAGTAATGCTGTAACATTTGGTGGAGTGTCTAAACCTATTTAATTAGTTATTATTTACACCTACAGTTTTATACCCTTTACCATGGATTTATCCAAACATGAATTTTATTCAGGCACACCACCATAGTGGCAATGGATCTGCTAGAAAGAAAATTAGGCGTAGGAAAATCACAAGACCAGCTTTAATATTCCATTTTCCCAGTTTTATTAAAAGCAAAACTTTAATATGTCTGACATTTAGGCATTGATTAATTCTTTATTAAGTAAAAATCTTAAACTTTATTTCAGAATGATCATTTAATTTGGAGCTCAGAAAACAGTTGTTTATTTAGAATTCAGTTAAAAGTTTAGCAAAGAACAGATAGTTCCAAATTCATTCTCTCCTAACATCCCTAACGCCCTCATCTTATCCTTCAATCCTGCAAAGCAAACAAAGAAAATAATTAAAGTATCTTACATCTTACATCCAGGAATCGATCTGCAATCCGACAGCACTTCGAGAGGAAATCGAAAGAGCGACCCCCTCTAAGCAAAATCAGGGGTTTTTATACACTAATTTCCAAACTTAATCTATCTAAAAAGTATCTAACATCATCAATTCAGGCTCTGAGTGGACAATTTGGGGTGGGTGCGCATCTCCTCACCATTACAACATCAAATTCACGGTGAATCAGCAGAATCATAATGGTTCTTTGTTTAAAACAGTCTCTGGCCTGGTCACTTGCTTGACTTGCAACGTTGGCCTGTTTCCTGACTTTTAGAACATTCGAATGTCCATATTTTGGCAATCATCCTAACTTCAGGGCAAAGCAGCCTTGAACTTCCCATCTGAGTACAGGCAGCTCACTCTCGCTGGCAGGCTTTAGGCATGCATGTGCAGTCCAGCACTTGCTCACAGTTAGCCAGAGTAACCTGATTTTGGAGGCCTCAGAGGCCACTTTTGGAACTATCTTAGAAACAAACACAAATTCATGTTAATTATGGTAATGAAACCCTTCTGTTTACCTCCCACCATACTAATGTTTCCCTATTAGTTATTACCTAGCAGTTAAGCTACACAAATGTGTTTCATACTTACTTATCCAACGACTCTTTAGCACAATAACGTGTACAATAAGCACATTCATATTGCATTTATTTATATTTAAGCTATGCATTAGTTCACAACACAATAACTACACAAATTAGTTAATTATATTGCTTCATGCAAGCAAAATTAGTATACCCTCGTGTTCATGTATGTGCATTTTATACTATTGTTGGTTTTTTCACCACAACACACCATTAGTAAATATTAACGTTATGGAACATTGATTTCACAAGGGGTACACAAAATTTTGTTTTGCCACCTTGCTCCATCAATTCCCTCATCTGGTGATTTTAACACCAAACATCTCTCAAAATTTTGGAAAATTTAGCAGAACATGTTTCGAATTCTTCATTTTAGTACCATCTACACTCTAGTATCTTTCTCCTTTAAATCCTTGAATATCTTTTCTCTGATTTCTTCCATTTCTATTTCATTCTTTTCTCTTTCCCTTGCATTTCGTTCTTGAATTGTCTTCTTTATTGCCTTTCTTAAATCTCTCCTACCTTTATATATACAGCATAATCTCATCAGAAAAATCACTATCACTAAGATTGTTATTGGAATTAGTATTTTACCTATAATTGAACTACCTATTTCTTGGAGCCAGTGTTTAATTGCTGAGAAACTTTTGCCTAACTTTTCAAGGACACCTTCAACGTCCAGTGGTTCAATTTCATTATGCAAATCTGTATTATTTATAATATACTTTTCAAGATTCTGACTTTTATCTGGGATATAAGTACAAGAATGTTGCACCTTTAAAATCCCACAGACTCCTCCCGCTTTTGCCCAAATTAAATCAAGGGCAAGTTGATTTTGCATTACCATTGCTCTAATAGCAACCATTTCTGCATTAACCATCAGGAATCCTCCTGCAGTATCTGTTGACAACCGATCAACTATTGTGGACAATTTTCTGATTCTATTTGCATTAAACCAAATTCCCACTGCTGGTATCAGTGCTCCAAATACATCACCTATTATTTCTAATACACTGTCTCTCCTTTTTCAACTTAAGACTTTACCTATCTCATGCTTTCCATTAGTACCTCTATTTACATGAACATTTTTAGGTAAGACCAAATCCACATAACAGATCCCAATATTCCCAATAGGCTCTGCGCATTGGAATAACATAAACGATAGTTTAGATGTAAGACTGAGGTCGACTAGGTCTCTATTGAATATGTTGGACTTAATTATGAATGCCAGCTAGCTCAGAGGTCACTAGAAACTTTCTCGAGTAAACAAGAAGGTGTTGACTTTCCTGAATAGACAAGAAGGGATTAGTTTCTGACAACCACATAAACATGACAACTTTGCTCCCTCCAGAATAAGGAGTATATCTCCAGAGTCGCGGAAACAATAGATAACTATTTCACTCAGTCAATCGTGCATGCTTAGTTTCACCAGAAGCGCCGAAAAATAGAGAGACGGGCATTTTCAATAAAAGTGGTTATTTATTGAACAGTCTTCTTTCTCATGCAAGAGAAGTGAGTTGCCACAATTGCAATACTTGTCATAAAGTAAAGTGCGTACAGTAAAAGGAGTATTCTAAAATAATACTTTAAAAGCATGGTATGGTTTCTAAGGCATACGGTGTTTAAAATAGATAAAATATATAGATAGATTAAACCATGACTAAGCGTACTCAACTGGTGCTTCTAAGATACGCCTATCCCGGTGTACCTAACCTAAGCCTAGTACGTGGGAAGGAGTAAGTGAGCTTGAAGTTTAAGTTAAGATAGTTTTTGCCAAGAATCTGAATCAAGAATTCTCTAAGGATCTAATCAGCTCCGTACCTTGGTTATAGAATGAAGGAGGTCTTGTATCTCTTTCTCAGGACTCGATCTCCCAGCAACCCGCAAGGGTGACTGGAAACACTGGAGCTGGATTTCTCTGCAGGAGAAAAGACAGCGTCTCTCTCAGTGCGTCAATGTGAGGGTCGGCTTCCTTTGGCACTTGCCACAGCAGGGGGTAGGGCAAGTAGATAGCTGATCTGCTCCAAACCACTGTGTGTTTTGTTAGGGCAGCTGCTGGTATATTTATACCTGGAAGGTGCCGCGTTTGACGTAAGGTTGGACATAAGACGTCACTAAGAACTCGCAGTTCTTTTTAGGACTCCAGGAGTTCTAGGACAAATCAATACAGAAGCAGGGGGAATTCCCGGGCTGCTGGAGGCTTGGTTTGTTTAGGAACGCGTTGTGCTTTCTAGGAGTCTATGGGAGTAGCCTTGCCGTATTTGGACTGCATTGGCTATGACTAAATATGGATATGATTCTTATGCCTTTATAAGGATATGATTTGTTATAACCACATAAGGGCATAAATCGGGAATATTTAAATAGGGTCCTAGATACATTTACAACACCAATGGTCTGGTAACCTCTAGTAAGCTCTAGTCCCACAAATAAAATAAATTCCAGGAAAAACAGGATCATCTCCTCCTTTAAATCCCCAACCCCCTATAATTCTATAGGTGTCTTTACATTGACTTGCACCCACAAAATAATTATCATAAATTGAATTATCTCTTCTAATACAGAATTTCCCTAACATTGGAGCATCTATATTTATGGCTACATTCACATTTTTATCCTCAATATTCTCATCATCAAATGTAAAATATTTAGATTTTGCATGTTTCATTTTCTCATTTTGTTTGTAAGCAATCCTTCTTTCCTCAACCATATTTAAAAATGCTTTCTTCTCAACTCTCATTTTACATGTCAGGTTATTGTTAAAAGCATACTCATGTGTCAGCTCATCTAATTCCAAGAAATATTCTCCCATCTCTTTTGCAGGTTTCCTTTTATTTAATGTACTATCAATTCCTAATTTTGCAAATATTTCATCTACATTGGAATAATGATATTCCAATTTCCTAGTCTGATAGAACAAACTTGCAATTACACTACAAGTCACTCCATATGTGAGAGGAAGTGGTGATAGGTCAACCCTTCTGATACTGATGCTGGCAATTTTACACAAACATAACAGTCATCAACATTCATGGTTTTAATATACTCTAATAACAACTTTGAAAAGATATTTTTCGTATAGTCACTAATGGACCTATCTTGATGCAACTCTGGTTTGTACACATGGGTCTCATGAACTTTTTCTTTCTCACTTCACTTATTTAGACTCACATTTGGTTTTAATTTCGATAGACTACCTTGAAAAAGAAATATTAATAGCTAAAATTACCCATAATATTATCAACAATCCCACACATATTGAACAATATCTACACCATTTTCTAAAAAGAGAACATTTTGTCTTGTGGTTGCTGATTGCCATATTTCTTTAACACAGTTTCTTCGACCTTATGTCGCCTACAAGTTGTATACCACTTAATTCACTAACAAGTTTTCTTCGACCTTGTGTCAATCCTATTCTAGATTATACTATAGTTACGTTTTTCTAACAAGTTTTCTTCGACCTTATGTCAACTCTGACCTCTTCTATATTTACAATATCCATCTCACAGGACTTCAGACTTTTTACTTAATATCATATACTTTGAGCACCTTTTTATTTTCTCTAAAGTTGACTTCTTTACCCACTTTTTCCAAATGTCTTTGGGTTGTACAGGTTTTCTTGAGTGCTATTAACCTCAACAATTGGTGGTAGGACATGTACGTCCACTCAGGTGATTTATACCTCTGGTTTGAACGTCTTACTCTTTTTGGCCTTTGAATAGTCTCTATTTTCTTACCCAATGTTTCCTTCTGGCTAGTGATCTCATTCATTTGTTCTTCTGGTTCTTATGTTTTGTTCACTATTTTGAGTCTCAATCCACCTGTTTCTTTAGGCCAATTGTCTCCTTTGCAGAATTTCTTAGTCTTTGGCTCTACTGTATTATGCTCCACTCTCCAAGCTATTTTTCTTGGGCTTTTTCTTAATGGAGTTTCATCTGTACTGTCATCAGTTTCACTTTCAGTATCTTCAACTGTATCATTGATTATGATTTTCACAATGTCCTTGTCTTCATCAGACTCAGCTTTTTCTTCTGTTACTCTGTTAGGAACACCTTCATAACTGGTACTTGGAATCTCATCCTTATCATGATTTACTTCATCTTCTCCAGTCTCAGGATTTCCGTTCCTGCTTTCAGAGTTTCCAGATTGCTCTTCAGTTTTCTCCTCTTCAACAGCTTTGTCTTCACTTTCCTTTGCGTCTTTACTGGTGTCTGTTTTTACCAATTCTCGACCTTAGAATTGATCTTCTGAATCTGGTATCCCCACAACCTCCCTTTCACCTTCACCTTCAGACGCAGAACTGGCTTCTGATACTTCCAGATGTCGACGTTCCTGTCGATCTTCAGTATCTGGAGTTTTTTCTGGTTCAGCTTCAGAATCAGAGTCAATTGTAGTTTCACCATCGTATGGGTATTCAGGTGCAGGCACACGAATGGTGTGGCTAGCATGAACTCACCTTTTCAGTCCAGCACACTTAACTGCAGTAGTACTGACCAAGATTACTTGACGTGGTTTTTGCCACCTAGGTACCAAACAATTTCTTCTGCGATGCACTTTCACTCAAACCCAGTCTCCAGGGACTAGATCATGAGCTGGATTTTTCTCTGTGGAATTTGACTCAGTTCCCACCTGATGGAGCACAGACGTTACCACATCAGACAGATTTTTTGCAGTAATCCAGTATGATGTCATCATTAATTGTCAACAACTTATCAACTGGTACATAGGCCTTTCTCATCACCCTGCCCATCAAAATCTCATGTGGACTTAGTCCAGTTTTTCTGTCAGGTATGCTTCTTGGTGTCATTAAAACAAGTGGCAAGGCATTGGGCCACTTAAGTCCTGTTGCCAAACACATTTTTGCAATTCTGTTTTTAATTGTCCCATTAACCTGTTCCACTACTCCTGAAGCCTCAGGTCTGTAAGCACAATCCAGCTTCTGGCGACTGTCCAGAGCTTCACAGATCATCTGTATAAGCTCATTTTGGAAATGAGGGCCTCGGTCTGACTCAATCGTCACCGGGAACCCGAAACGTGGTATTATCTCACGTAAAAACAGTTTAGCAACAGTCAACCCATCATTTCTTTGTGTGGGGAAAGCTTCCACCCATCGGGAGAACAAACAGATTATTACAAGAATGTATCTTAGTCTGTTGCATGGAGGCAGCTCAACAAAATCCATCTGAACCCTTGTAAATGGACCACCCTCCCGTCCTATGGTTCCCAAACTTACAACGGTTCTCCTGTTTGGATTGAATTGCTGGCATATTAAACATCTCTGACACAGGCTTTCAGCAATCATTCTGAATTTGGGATTATACCAAGTTTGTCTGAAAAAACGAATCATAGCATCTCTACCAATGTGGGCCTGACCATGGAACATTCGGGCCATGTCTGAGATCATGCTATCGGGCATTACTGGTCTTTCATCTTTGTAAACCCAAATTTCATCTTCCTCTCTTTGTCTGCATCCTGATTTTAGCCAAATATCCTTTTCTTCTGCTTCTGCTTCTGCCTCTTCCTGTATCTGTTTCACTTCCTGCCAAGTCTCAGCTACAGTGGTTAGCATTAAAGGACTCGGAACATGTTCTTTTAACTTCTCTCGATTTATTGAAATTTGATTTTTAGCACAATGCTTTGCAATTGCATCTGCATAATTGTTTCCACGAGTAATGTAATCTTCACTTTTTGTATGGACTGAACATTTTACAACTGCTATTTTCTAAGGTAGATGGATCACCTCTATTAGTGTTTTCACAAATTCAGCATTTCGAATAGGTGTTCCTGCAGAGGTTAAATAACCTCTTTGGGGCCAGAGCTGTCCATAATCATGTACAACTCCGTAAACATATTGACTGTCAGTCACTATAGTTACTTTCACCTCTTTCCCCAATTCACATGCTCATATCAAAGCAATCAACTCCGCTATTTGAGCAGAATGAATTCCTTTCAAACAAGATGCTTCCAACACTTCTGCCACAGTACAAACAGCATATGCAGCACTTAAAACACCACTCTCTGTTCTCAGGCATGATCCATCCACAAACATTACAAAGTCTGATTCAGGTAAAGGGTCATCTCTGATATCTGGTCTAGGTTTTGTGCAGTACTCAAGAACATCCAAACATTTGTGATCAAGCTCACCTTTCACTTCTGCCTCAATGGTGTCAGGTAACAATGTCGAAGGATTATCATTCACACATCTGGTAATAGTCACATTCTCAGCTCCCAAAATTATTTTCTCATAACGGGTCATTCTGCTGTTGGTCATATATTGTGTTTTTGCTCTAGTGAGGAGAATCTCCACAGAATGAGGTACATATACTCTCAAAGGAAATCCCATCACTATTCCTTCACTTTGCTACAGACTTACACTAGTTGCTGCTACTGCTTTCAGACAACCTGGCAAAGCTTTTGCAACAGGGTCCAAAACAGCTGAGAAATACGCAATTGTTTTTCTCAATTTTCCATGTCTCTGAACTAATACTGACAATGCACATCCTTCTCGCTCACTGCAGTATAGTTCAAATTCTTTCTCATAATCAGGCATTCCTAAAGCTGGTGCTTCACACAGTTTAGTTTTCAGCTGTTCAAATGCTTCCATCTCTGTTTTGGTCAGAACAATTGTATCTCTGATGTCTGCTTTTGTCAATCTCTGCAATGGTTTTGCAATCAATGAAAATCCACTAACCCACTGTCTGCAATACATTACCATTCCCAAGAACATTCTCACCTGTCTTTGAGTTTAAGGCGGCTGCATTCCTTGTATCATTTTAATTCTTTCTATTGTAACTTGTCTGATTCCTTTAGCAATCTTGTGACCTAGATATTCTACTTCATTTTGACAAAACTGCAATTTTGATGGAGACACTTTATGTCCCTCTTCTGCCAAATGATTCAGCAATGCTACGGTGTCAGTTACACACGCATCCTTTGTTTTTGATGCAATCAAAAGATCATCGATGTATTGTACTAACACAGACTCTCCAGGAGGCATCCTCAAATTTTCTAATGATTTCTTTAGCAGCTGATTAAAAATCAATGGACTCTCAGTGTACCCTTGCAGAATTCTACACCATGCTAGGATCCGATTTTGGAATCGGAACGCAAAAATTGGTTGGCTTTCTGGATGCAATGGAACAGTAAAGAACGCATTGCACAGGTCAATCACAGTGTACCATTCTGCATCATGAGGAATTTGGTACAGAATCACTGCTGGATTCGGAACAATCGGACAGCATGGGACTACAATTTTATTAACCTTTCTAAGGTCTTGCACAATTCTAAATGTTCCGTTAGGCTTTTTCAATCCCATAATTAGTGAATTACAAGGACTGCTCTCTATTTCTCTCAATATTCCCTGCTCAATCATTTTGTCAATCACTGGAGTTATTCCTTCAATTACTTCTGATGTCATCTTATACTGAGGTATATTTGGGTAACTTGCACCTTCTTTTACTGTAACTTTGTCAGGATCAACACCTTTCATTAAACCTATATCTTTTCCAGTGAAATCCCATACTCCTCTTTCACTGCCTCTTTCAATTCAACAGGAATCTTTTCTTTATCAAAAACAGGAAATAACTTATCCTGCTCTGCCTCAATCATGAGCATTGTCATTTTATACAAACTATCTTCATCTGGAGTTTGCAATTCTATGCCATCCGGTGAACAGTATATGGCACAGTTCATTTTACACAATATATCTCTACCTAACAAATTAACAGGACAACTATCGCACACCACAAATCGATGCATATCTTTGAAAGTTCCAATTTCTATTTCAACTGGTTTTGTCAAGGGAGTTTTTATCTGTCTGTTAGCTACACCTACAACTTGAATGGTTTCTCCCGAGAGAGGAAGATTTTGAACTTCCACTGATCTAACAGTAGAACGGGTAGCACCAGTGTCCACTAGGAAGCTTATTTCCACATCATTCACCTTTCCGCACACAAATGGACCTGACTGATCTACCTCAAGAGTGGCTCCAAGTACACACTCTTCTTCCTCTCTCATGCCCCGTCAGAAACTTTCATCCGGCTCACTGCCATCCTCCTCTTGTAACCAATACTGAGGAAACGCATTCACTCTTTGCGGTCTTTTTACCTGTTCACCTCCGCTGATTCCTGTCTCTGCACTGTATCTCTGCTGGTTTACACTGTATGGCAGTGGCGGTTGTGGCAACTGACTTTGCTGATTTACTATCTGCTGTTGTTGAGGTTGCTGTTGATTTATCTCAAACTGCACCTGCGGATTTAATGATGTATTTTCTCCATTTAGTCTAGGCGGACATTTACACTCTTTCTTCCAATGCCCTAACTTGCTGCAATTGAAACATGGACATTTCTTTTTCAATTCATCAATATTCCCTACTAATTTAGGTTTACCTTTAAAACTACGTTGATTCCCTGTATGTTTACTCTCCATTTGCTCTGAAAATATGAAAACCAGTTTAGCTCTTTTAAACAGGCCTATTCTTGGGAACTTTAGACGGGCGCATGGGAAACAGGGACTCTGTATCGTTCACGTCACTCTCCCACTTTTTTCTTTTCCCCAACTATTGAAATTCGTTAACACTACATGGAGGTGCCTATTCTAAGAAAATCATGTCATTTTGTAAATTCAAACTTGTCTGTATGGTGAATATCACAATTTGAAAACTAGATTTAAATGATAACATTTCATATTTCAGTGCCCGTACCGTGGAACCTGAAATTAAGAAGATCCTATTAAGCACAAGCTATCCCCTGATGAAGGGTTCATCGGAACCCGAAATGCATTGGGTTTTTCTCATTTATTTTTGTTAATATTTGAATATATAATTTCATTCTGTTCTACTCTCTAACATGCTTTGAATGTTTTATGAGTAAGATGTGAATTGCAGAACTTTGTTCAGAATATATGAATTCTATAAACATAGAGTGATTACTTGTTGTTTACTTTCACCAAAATTAACCCGTTGGACGCTCATGACGAGCTCAGCTCGTCATGGAGTGCCCATTCATTTCATGGAAATTACATTGAAATCGTTGGACATGTCTTAGCATCCAAGTGGTTAAAGGGTACACTTTCTTGGAATATTGCATAAATTAGATTAGGTTTATAGAAACCCTAGGGACTTAGGTTGAGTCCCCTGCAGACCTGGTTGTCTCCAGGTCTCGACAGAGATACTCTCCATTTGCGCCACTTGCTGTTCTGCTACTTTCACTTGTGCCCACATGGCTTTCTCTTTCAGCTTTTTCTGTTTTGCATCAATTTCTTCACTGCAGTATTTTGCATGTCTCAGTACTTTATCTACTGAGCTCGATTGCCATCCTATCATGCTGTGTCTAATCATGTCTGAAATTTCTGGTCTCAAACAATATACAAATCTATATATGAAATGACTCATGTCCTTTTTATTCAGTTCCTCATAACTACTATACTGTTTGAAAACTAACAACAACCTTTCATAAAATGAATGTACAGTTTCTTTTGGCTCTTGTGTGGTCCTGTCTATTTTCACCCAATCAGTTTCCTTTGGAGGTATTTTATTTTTCAGCCACACTATCACTTGTTCGTACTTTCTCATTACGTCTGGTGATGGAGCTCCTGTTACTTTATCTCTGGGAAACTCTTCTCTTGGCCAATCTACAGATATTTTGCATTCTGTCCATAGGTCTGCTGGCACCACTATGTCAAATAGTACAACCAAATCAATCCATAAAACTTTTGACACTTTTACAAATCTGTCTACCTGTCTGTACGATTCCACTGGTTTCTCTCTCAACCTAGGAAAATCATTTGTTAATGAAAATATGTCTTGTCTGCTCCAAGGAACATGTACATATCCTCCTCCAGGTATCTCTCTCATGGGGAATTCAGTTGCCCCTGTCTCTGGTTCCCTAATTGGAAAAGCTAATGTAGATTTATCACTGGTTTCTTCTTTCTTCCTTGCCCACTTAAGCCTCCATTTACTTACATCTCCCCATTTTCGCAACAGCACAATCAAATCTTTTATTTGTGCTAATCTCCCAGCAGTATTCATGTTCTCAATGTCTCTTTCTGCAAAATCTACTCGATAGGCCTTCTGCAATGACTTTATTTTTGAAAATTCTATTCCACATTCACTTGCCACCTCTTCTAGCTGATCATACATTGTTTTGGCCTTCCATGTTATGCTTTTACATAAAAACATGAGCTCATCATCCTGGTATGTTTTTAGTCTGTCTGTTCCAATAGTTCCAATTATTAATTCTTCCATATCTACTTTTAATTTGGCCACATCCAGCACTTTTGATTCTTGCTCTTTTAATTTTAAAGTTTTAATCCAATCACTCAATTCTTTATCTGATGGTCCTATAGGTGTTTGCGTTAAATCTATTTTATCTACACTTCTCTCTGGGGTTGCAGAGTCAGATTCTGCTCCTGTTGGGTATCTGCATTACAAGCTTTGATTAAAGGTCAATTCTGGTGGATTTATATTTACATTCTGCCTTATTTCTGACAAATCAGGATAAATATTCTCTTTTACTTTCTGCAGACTCTGTTGTAATGGAATTTTTAAGCTTGGCTCCTTTATTCTTTGTTTTTCGAATACTGGTATCACAGGTACTATTGTTACGGGGGCAAGTTACTGCTTCCATAGTCTTAGTAAGGTTTTGAATCAGTTCATGTGCAAAACATTCATAATCAGAAATATCAGGCTGTACATCATTTGGCCTTTCAGCACTTAGCACAGTTTTAGACGAGTTATTACTTTGTACAGGAGTACCTGTAATTCTAGCTTCTTCTATTGGTGTACTTGGGACATATCTCGTTTCTACTCTCTCAGGGAAATCTCGGAAATTTGATGGTTGTGCCGGCGTTTCACTAACTCTCTCATCTGCTATTGGAGCATTCGGGGTAGTCCATAAAGGACCTGGTTGATATGGTGGCGGTCTCCTATTTAATATTTCTTCTAATACAGCATCCTCTGATTCACTTTCACCATAACTTTGATTCCCTCTGTGCACATTCTTTTTCTTTTCTGTACATTTCCGTCCTTCATATTCTTCCACTAGTCTGACTGGATACATGCCATCACACATGTTACCATTCCTCCATCTACACATTCTACTGTCTTGTGTTTCTCCCCATAAATCTCGACCTCTACCTCTTGGTCTGATATGCCTGCTCAACCTCTCGCTTTCCAGTTCATGCATCTCTTCTTCCCATTCAACCAATGCTTCAAATTGAGTTGGTCTAGGTCTCGGTTCAAGCTTCATCATCTTGTCTCTCAAATTTCTCAGACTTGCCAAATCAAATTATCCTCCTTCTGGAAAAGCTAACACACCATCATCCTTGGTATACCGTCCCCAATTCTCCAACCAAACACACGTATGGTAACCATATTTCGATATCATAAAAGAAGCAGGTGTTTTTGGTGAAGGAAGTATTTTTCCCTCTCTCGTAACTACCTCTTTGTCTTTTACAAATATGTTTTTCAATTTTTTAAACCATGAAGGTTTCTTCTTGTCTTCGTCATAATAGTAATAAGACATTTTTCTGGTAATTCTCTGTCTTTTAAAAAATCGCACACTTTCCTGTTTGCTATTCCGTAACACCAACCTATCACAGTACGGTTTGCAAGATACGTCACTATAGTGCTCAACCAATAGCTCTCGCTGTTTTCCGTGATGCACCAATCAGCTCCTACTCTGTCTTGGTCACGAGGACCAATCCCAGCGTGACACTTTTGACGTCACCAGCACTCCGGCTTCTGCAGCGCTAGCTGACCCCTCCTTTACAGAGTTTTTTCCGAAAGCCGTATTTACAAGATATTTTACAAAATCAGTTAGTAACTTACAGAAAACAATACTGTTTGCCTGTTTCGCTAATAAAGTGATAGCATTTTTCAATCACACAAGTATTCTGTAACTGGAGTAGACGACGCTTACCTACACAGAATTTTTAGACTCGCCGATAAAGTAGCACTACCCTCTACCTTACCCTTCTATCAGGCAATAGCGAACTTGTTTCTCCAGGAAAGCACATACAGAGATCTTTTTCACCTCCTTAGAGACAATCCCAGAGTTTCACCAGAACGCGTATTGCAATTTCATTTACACACGTTCATACAAAATCCCTATTCATATACAAACGAACTCTGTATCACCAGTAGGCAGCGCTTACCTCTAGCCCACCTCAGAATTCCTCTTTCGTTAGTAAAGTAGACGCCACTCCTTTACCCTTATACCAAGCTCGGGTTGAGTTCTATTACTCTCCCAGCAGTAAGTTTTAATCAGGATACACAATGATCCCTGTGCTTGAAGGCTAAGATTTTATAGACTGTCCTCACTATACATTTATCCTTTCACACATAATGTCCCTAAACAGTGATATGCAACAATACCACTGCAGTATACGACGATACTACTTCTTTGAAACAGACCAATGCACTGTGCGACTTTACTTGCCACACTTCCTCTGCATGCAGACAGAGGCACTAGCTTCATGCGACTCTTGGAAGCCTTTTCTGAACTACATATAACATAATACGGACTCAACAAATGTTAGTCTTAATTTTGTACATTAAATTCCATATAGTATTTTATACATAACCCTAGCTAATTTCCTTAGCAACCACTACTCTGCTACCAAGATATAACTGCTACAGCGGAACTCCAAAAATCATTTTAATCAGCACTTACCATTTCCCTGAAACTTCTGAAAACACACTCATTCGTCAGTGGGGCCCATAACACTGCACATTTACTCTATTCACTAAAACTTGGCTTCAAGGAATTTTTGGTGAAACACAAAGGAGTCACGCTGTAAGATTTGGTGGAGTGTCTAAACCTATTTAATCAGTTATTATTTACACCTACAGTTTTATACACTTTACCATGGATTTATCAAAACATGAATTTTATTCAGACACACCACCATAGTGGCAATGGATCTGCTAGAAAGAAAATTAGAAATAGGAAAATCACAAGACCAGCTTTAATATTCCATTTCAATCACCAATTCGGGTTCTGATTGGAAAATTTGGGGTGGGTGAGCATCTCCTCACCATTACAACATCAAATTCACGGTGAATCAGCAGAATCATAATGGTTCTTTGTTTAAAACAGTCTCTGGCCTGGTCACTTCCTTGACTCGCAACGTTGGCCTGCTTTCTCACGTTTAGAGCACTCGAATGTCTATATTTTGGCAATCATCCTAACTTCAGGGCAAAGCAGCCTTGAACTTCCCATCTGAGTACAGGCAGCTCACTCTCGCTGACAGGCTTTAGGCACGCATGCGCAGTCCAGCACTTGCTCACAGTTAGCCAGAGTAACCGGATTTTGTATGCCTCAGAGGCCACTTTTGGAACTATCATAGAAACAAACACAAATTCATGTTAATTATGGTAAAGAAACCCTTCTGTTTACCTCCCACCATACTAATGTTTCCCTATTAGTTATTACCTAGCAGGTTAGCCACACAAATGCGTTTCATACTTACTTATCCGACTACTTTTTAACACAATAACGTGTACAATAAGCACATTCACATTGCATTTATTTATATTTAAGCTATGCATTAGTTCACAACACAATAACAGCACAAATTAGTTAATTATATTGCTTCATGCAAGCAAAATTAGTATACCCTCGTGTTCATATATGTGCATTTTATACTATCGTTGGTTATTTCACCACAACACACCATTAGTAAATATTAACGTTATGGAACATTGATTTCACAAGGGGTACACAACATTTTGTTTTGCCACCTTGCTCCATCAATACCTCACACTCGTGGGCAGTGTTGGACTAGTTAAATCTGGGAGCCCGTTTAGTATCCCACTTTTCTTTTTCATCTACCACTCTGTACACTTTGGGCAGATGCACAGTCCTATTTAACAGATTAAACACCAAAGTAGTATTTTAGATTTGGTATCCTTACAATGATTTACATTTCTAATCAAGACAGCTTATCCTATATACTACAGTCAGGCACTAGCCTGCATTGCCCCCACTATCTGAGCTTAAATTCTTAAAATGAAGGCAGTCCCCTGTGTAAACATAATCACTCAAATCTAGAAAAAGCCTCCGTCTTAGAGATCGTCATTTTTAGATTTCCAACCTCGTGGAAGCATCAACTGAATGTTTACTGTGAGGACTGAGAAAAGGAAAATAACTATCTGTTGCTATTAACGTTCTCGCCGCTTGTTAGAGCAATCTAGCTTTTTTGAGCCCAGATTGGATATTTAGTTGTGTCTGCTACCCGTCCCTCTCAGTATCGCGGTCGGGTCTTTTCTATGAAATGAACCCGTTGTTTCTTGTTTAAACACAAACCCAATGCTACATAGACTATAAACGCTGCCGGTCCCAACATTACTGCGTAATTACTGTGTAATATGCATTTGAAGCTCAAAGTTTATCCACACGTTGCTATATACAGTTAGGATGAGCACCGCCAGCATGTCTAATTACACTTAAAGTGCTAGCCCCCTGCCGCTCAGAATTACATAACCTATGCTGCTCCTCACCTTGTAAGATGCGTAGCGTCAGCCGCCTCGGGCCTCTAAGCGCGCTATTTATACCATCGCGCGAGAGCACACATGCGTGATTAAAAGGCATGTCACCTTTTTGGTAGTTTTTTAGAAACCAAGAAGCTAAGGCAAGTGATTGTAAGCTCTTCAATTAACATTATTTAGACATACACGATTGCAATCCTACCTTTACGGGGCATATAATTCATCAATTTTTAAAGCCCAAAAATCCGATGTGAGTGTGATTACAAAAAATCCTTTGTCTCCCTACTTATACCGATTACGATTTCCCAGATACGGTTAGTTCACCCAGAAATCACTCTCCACATTTTATAAAAAATTGCTGGAGAGGGAAAAACCATTTCTAGTGCATTTTGATTCGATTAAATTGAGTTAATAACGATAATGCTGATCCAAGACTCAATTTTTATCTAAACTAAATATGGGTACTCCTCATCTAATGAGTCTCTCCCACTCCTCTCTATTGTTTAAACCTTGATAATAGGTTTTAAACTTAGACATAAAAAACTGCTCTCTTTGTTTTGTTTTTTTGTCAATGTCCCCACCTCGTGCTGACACCTTCATTTTTTCAAGAATTAACCACTTGAGATCAATCATCCTCCTTGTGGTTCTTCTCAACCCAATGCTCAACCAAGGGTGCATTTTTCTTGTGTTTTTTTAATGCTGATCTATGTTCCGTTAAACAAAGTCGCATTTCCCGACTTGCCTCCCCTAAATATACCTTCTGACAGGGACAGGTAATTAAATAAACTACATTTTTCGTTCTACAATTCACCATGACATTCATCCAATGTGAAATGCCATTAAGATCAACTTTTTGTTCTTTAATTATCGTCTTGCAATGGGTGCAAGTACTGCATGGAAAATGTCCCTTCAATTCAATTCAATTTATTTTTATTATGATTTGGAATTCCATGGAATTCCACATAAAATACAGAATAAAAACAGCATTTTCATACAAAGCAAAGAGGTAAAAAACAATTTCACAATTACACCTATCGATACAATATAATTAGCCTCGTAAATCTGGTTTACTAAAAACATCGGTTGTTAAAATACAAAAATTAATACCTCATTTTCACTAAATTTCAACTGCGAGGGTAAGTAATCTAATACGTCACATTGAAGGGCAAAAGTATCATATCAATCGGCTTTTAGTCTAAAAATCATCGGTTATCAGCAAAGATAAACATTTCGAAAGACAAAGGGTGTTAAAAAAGTTTTTTTGTTAGGAGATGATCTTGTCAAGAAGAGAATCGAAAATAGCAGCAATTATTTTCAACAGTACTAACTAAAGTGCTAATGCATTAATTAAAGTGCAAATGCTTTACTAGTACTTTGTAATGCAACACACATAGTTAATTAACATTCCCACAAATATGATCTGAAGCAGTAAGGGTTGAATGGAATTATTATTTTTAACGGTCTATCAAAGTGCCAATAGTGCTTCAAGAAAATACTGATACAAAAATGATTACACACAATATTTTTTAAAATATCTACTATTCACTCATACCCATTCATTTTTCTTTTAATAAACATTTTAAAATTCTTTAAAAAAACAGAAAATTTTAAAACACATCAGTTCGGATGGGGGAAACATAAGAAAATTGCGGGCCTGTTCTGCCATTGCAATGTTATGCTGTAAAAAACCATGCCTTAAATATTTACGGCGAATTAGATGGAGTGCTGGACACACTATCAGGACATGATTAAGGTCTTGTACACCGCCTTTGCATAGATTACAGCGTCTTTCATTTTTGGGGATACCCTCCCAAGCACCTGTCACAATCCTCAAAGGAAGCATGTTCAATCTCAGTAATAAGAGCACTCGGCGTGCTCCATGATACAGGTTCCAAAATACATATGGCTGAGGCTTTTTGACAATAAAGCTCCCCATAATGCAATCTAGCCTTCCATTCGCATTACATGTTTGCTGATCTCTTCTACTTGAGATCATATATATAGATTTTTTAATAATAAGCTTTAGAGATGATTTATCTAAACGGAATACTTCTTCAAAATCAAGATCAAAAATACTTAAAGATTTTAAATAATTTCTAAAAATTACACTTTTCTTTAGCAGACTAACAAAAATTTCCTTAAACAATGCAGCCCTTAATAGATTCTCCTGCCCATTCTGCAGAGCCTTACACCACCGCAAACACGCTGCCATCGAAAGCACATATGTAGAAAGGAGGCCAAATTCAAGTCTAAGAGCTGCAATGGGTGCGGAATAATTTAGATTACATATTTGGCGCCAGATTTTTCCTTCCACCTTCTCAAAAATTGCCCACTCACCTTCATCTATTGTTTCAATTGCATAGTTTAGAGTCGGAGGAATCTTTATTTTATATTCTGCAATAGTGTGAGAAAAATGTCTTTTTCCACATTGCAAGTAAAGGCGATTAATACCAGATGCTTGCGAGATGGCTTTACTTTTGCAATGGTCCAAATGTCTCTTAGCAGAGCACCTATTTGTAAAAATAATTCCTAAGTACTGATAACATTTGACTATTTCCATTCTTTCATCTCCTAAAAACCATTTCAAGTTTGGTCTAACCTTACAGCCACTATGACTAAAAATCATCACTTTGCTCTTCGAAATGTTTATCTTTAAAAAATAATCCTTAGTATACCTGACCAATTCCGTTAATCGCCTCTGGAGTCCAATTGGGGTTAGATCCAATAATATTGCATCGTCCGCATATAGCAGACAGCTTATTTTTAGATCACCCACTTGTGGAGGATCCCCCTTACATTCCCCTAACCGACTTGGTAGATCATTTATATAAATTGAAAAAAGCAATGGGGCTAATAGGCACCCTTGCTTCAGGCCATTATTAGTGGGAATTTTCTTTGAAAGGCCCTGAGTCCCTCCTAACAAGACTTGAGTCCATGTTGATGAGTGGAGTGCTATTATTACTCTTAACAAGTTCCCGGGTATTCCCATAGCAAGCAATTTCCTCCACAGCGTCCCTCGGTCCACCCTATCGAACGCTGTGGAGAAATCAATAAATGCAGTATACAATGGGAACATCCGACCCACAGGATATTTATCGATCAGGGTCTGCAGGACAGATATATTGTCTAATGTACCACTGTTCTTCCGGAACCCTGATTGTTCAAGAGGAATTAGATTATTTCCAAAAACCCACTCTTGTAGGTGTACCAAGATGCTTTTTGCAAATAGTTTTCCAGTTGCATCTAGAAGTGAAATTTGCCTGAAACTTGCCGGAGAGTTTTTTGGGCCCTTTTTATATAGCGGAACTATAATGCTTCCCTTCCAAGAGTAAGGGATGACCCCGAGATTGTAACAATGGGCAAACAATGGTTGTAATAATTTTGCCCAATCGCCACAGTCATTCTTTATGATGGCCACGGGGACATCATCTGGCCCCATTGCCCCAGAATATCTTGCCCCCTTAATATATCCTTCAATTTCCTTCGTTGATGGGGCTTCGACATCACCTACCAATTGAGAGATTTTAGTAAACCCGTCATCATCTTCAGCCCCTGTATTTGTGGCATACAATAGAGATATATAAGTTGACCATTCTACTTCTGGAATTAACATGGGTTGGGATTTTACTACACTATCACAATATTTGGCTATTAACGCCCAATATTTCCTGCTGTCCCCTGAAAGCGCCACTTCCCGGAGTTTAACCCATTTTTCATCTTCAGCAGCCCTACGATCTGCTGCTACTTTCCTTTTCCGGACCTGTTTTAATCTATATATCTCTTTTTGTCTTAGTGCTATAGGGTCTTTAAATTGGGCTCTAATCAGCTCATTTATCTTTCTATTTAATATTTTAATGTCACTCGGCAGAGTTGCTAAGGGGGTGCCTCTTCCGCTATCCTGCTTTTTACCTAGCGCTTTTATTGCAATCATAACTTTTTCATATCCCACAATCAAGTTCTCCCGAGCAAGATCAGGTACAATATTTTTAAAAACCCACTGAAAATTCGGAAGGTTCTTGTATGACCAAAAAGTGCGACCATTATTTCGAGAATAGGATATATTATCATTCCTCTGATTCCAGAGTTCAGGCTTCTCGATACATATAGCTAGATTTACCGCCAAAATGTCATGGTCACTCAACTCCGTTGGAACCACTTTGAATTGTGAGCATGCCCCAAACAATTGAAAAGACACAGCCATGTAATCAAGTAGGGAGTGGCCAAAAGCCCCATGAAAAGTAAGTGCTGCTGGTAGATCTTCTGCAAATCTACCATTTAATAAGATGAGGCCAAGCTCCCTGTGATTTTGCAAAAGTGAGAGGCCCCGTTTATCGGCTTTTAAATTGGGCGGGAATACAGAATCTGGTATACACCAAACCTCCTCCAAATCCTCATTAGAAAACGCCAAAATAGAACTATTACTTATTTTAGCGTTAAAGTCACCGACCATTATTATATGTCCTTTCAGTTTAGTACCATCCTGGATGCTCATTTGACTACTCAATTTGGGTTCCATGAATGTTTTATCAAGATGGTTACCTATGGTATTATTTCTTCTATACGCAAACGTTGGCTTGCGTAGGGGAATCGGGCCTGGTTTGTTCAAAAGGGACCAATTCTTATTCATCAATTTTTTTCAATTTGTAACTCATTCCATTAAAATTAGTAACCATCACTATTCCTGATTCTGTATTGATGGATTTCTCATTAGTCTCAAAAAGACTGTCCCGATTGAAATACTTGGCTCCCTTATAAGCTTATAAGCTTCTCTTATCAATCTTTTGGGATATCCCCGTTGTGCTAATTTTTGTTTTATGGTCAATGCGTGAACTTCAAAATCTTTTCTATCACTGCAATTGCACCTAATGCGCAATAATTGACTAAAAGGAATCCCATCCTTCTGACATTTCGGATGGTAACTTGTATGGTGCAATAAAGAATTCCTGTCTGATGGTTTGGCAGACAGTTCCACAGACAGTTTATCATCCATAGCTTTTATTGTGATAGCTAAGAATTCAACCGAATTCTGGCTTTTGCTAGCTGTAAATTTTAAATTCATGTCTCCACAGTTAAGCCATTCAAGAAAGGAATTTAGATCTACTTCATCTCCTTCCCAAATAAAAAACCACGTTGTCTATAAATCTAGACCACTGCTTTATATTTTCAGCTGATTTCCTTATAGATGTGTCGATCTTCGAATTTTACCACATACAGGCATGCCAGACTCAGAGCACATGTGGCTCCCATACTGGTGCCCTTGATCTGGTGGTAGAAATCATTACTAAACAGAAAAATATTATTTTTAAGGATAATCTCAATACATTCTACAATGAATACATTAAGGGGGGAAAGATCCTCTTCTCCGTGACTGAGTATGTCACTGATCATTTCCACTGAATCTTGTTGTGGGATGTCGGTGTATAAGGATTCTATGTCCAAAAACACCAACCATTTTCAATCTTTATTGAAATTAATTTCATCCACCTTAGAAATCATATTGGTGGTATCCTTAATGTATGAGGGTAGTTTCTCCACTAGAGGTGTGATAAATCGATGGACATACTTGCCCAAAGGCTAAGTAATCGAATGGATAACAGACACAATGGGCCACATCGGTGGATCTACAAGGTTTTTATGTACCTTGGGAAGCCCATATAGGGCTGGTACCATGGGGTATTCATTTAGCATGAATCTAAGTTCATCCTCACAAATTATATCATCCTTCTTGGCTAAATGGAGGATGTTGCGGACTTTGGTTTTCAATTTATTCCACTCATCCTCATTCAACTTCCTATAGTGGGACGGAATATCAAGCAAGGCTTGCATTCTCCTATTATAGTCTAAAGTGTCAAGGACCACTACACTCCCGCCCTTATCACCTGGTTTAATTGTGATAGAATCGCATTCTTGAAGATTCTTTAAACACTCAGGTTGATTCCGTGACAGGTTATTTTGGACCCAACGACCTTGTTCTAACGAATTCTCCAAACCCCTTGTCACTACTCTCTGTCAACTTCCTGTCCTACCAAACTACTAGCCGGTGTCCAGGTTGATAATGGTTTAAGACCTGATTTATTGTTAGAGGACATCTGCTATCTCCCCTCAAAATAAATGTATATTCTGACTTTTCTAAAAAGGTCACGTACATCCTTCTCAATAGCAAATTTGCACCCTTCTGTAATATAAGATAAGCTGTTTTGATTGGAAATGCAAATTATTATAAAGATATCAAATCTAAAATACTACTTTGGTGTTTTATCTGTTAAACAGGACTGTGTCTCTGCCCAAAGTGTATAGAGTGGTAGATGAAAAAGAAGAGTGGGATACTAAATGGGTTCCCAGATTTAACTAATCTAACACTGCCCACGAGTGTGAGCTATCACAAAGAATATTGATTTTTAATAAAGGGTACGTGTTTTTAAGTTATATAGGATCACGCTATAGTCAGGCAGGCACCATGACCAAAGTAATTAAATATATCATTTTGCACTGCAGGGTGAAAGTCAAAACCCCCAACATCTCTCTTAATCTATGTGGGATCAAATCAAGATCTTTGATGTGAGTATCTCTATGCAGATGCCAAAAGACTGTTACTTTTATAGTTTCTGTGCAAATGCGGTAAAGCAGTATCCATTGAAATCCCCAACAGATATAGATTTTCTTCTCTTGCTTCATATGGATAGCGGCAAAAGGAAGTCCATCTTAGTTTATTCTTCTTTGAGGACTTACACTATGTGCTGATTCGCCAATCAGGGTAAACTATTAAGGTTAACTTGGCTTCTATAAGGGGATGAAAGGGATACACTACATGAGTGTAAATCAATATCATAGTCCTATCATGAATGCATTTTAAGGATGTGTCTTAGTGGCGGTGAATTGAGAACCCTGCTTTTTCCTGTGTGAGGCTTATAAGTTTATTTTAACTTCAGCAACAGAGTATATCCAGAATGTGGTATAAGGATATGGAGAAGGATCATTTTTAAATCCATAGCTGGAGGTGAATCTATTACCCTGCTTTTTCTTATGTGAGGTCTCAATTCTACTTTTGACTTCAGTAACCAAGCATATTTTGGCCTGATACAAAATATTTTATTTAAATGTTGTTTAAGCACACGTATTATATGCATCTAATTGTATGTATTTATTTTTAGATATATTGGTTGGCACAAAGAACATTGGTTGTTTTTAATATATGGAGTCCTGAGGAAGGTGTTTTTAAACCGACAAGATGATAATTGTATGAGATTCATTAGACTAAATGTCTACAATTAATGAAAGAATCAATGTAAAAAATACCACTTAATACTGAGAAATTTCCTTGCTTGATGTTATAGATTGTTTGTAATGATGTGTTATTATAAATGTTTTCAATTGCACTAAGGAGTGTATTAATGTTTATAATGATGCCAATATTATATTAATAAATGAAGAATATTGATTTACGTGTTGCTACATTTGTATTGTAAGTAGATTTCCTTTGGTTCACTGTACTTTGAATATATTTTGTCATATTAGTATTGAAGAACACAGAAAGAAATACTTTTTATACAAACTTATACTTTACTCCACATTCCTTCCACATTGCAGTCAAGTAGCTAGACATAAAGTTTGCACCTCTGTCAGATACTACCTCCTTAGGAAACCCCACTCTTGAGAACACTCCCAAGAAGGCTCTTGCCACAACAGGTGCTGCAGTGGACCTAAAGGGAATAGCTTCTGGGTACCCAGTGGCATGATCCACTACCACTAGGATAAACCTGTGCCCAGATGCTGTCAGAGGATCCATTGGTCCAACAATGTCAATCCCCACTCTTTCAAAGGGATCCCCCACCACAGGTAGTAGTATCAGGGGGGCCTTTGTAGTGCCACCTGCCTTACCACTGGCTTGACAGGTTACACAGGAGCGACAAAACTCCTTTGTGTCTTCAGACATGTGGGGCCAGTGAAAGTGAGGGACAATTCTGTCCCAAGTCTTGTTCTGGCCTAGGTGTCCTGCTAGGGGAATATCATGGGCTTGTCAATAGGAATCCCCTGAACTTCAAAGGTATGACCAACCTGCTGGCTGCTCCAGGCTTGGGGTCTCTACTCTTTGAGTACAGGAGTCCATCATCCCAATACATCTTACGGGGGGCACTAGCACTCCCAGCAGCCTCAGCAACAGCTTGGTGTCTGAGGGGTTAAAGAGAAGGACAGCTCAGCTGCTCCTGACTCAGGTCTGCCCTGGAAGGGCCCCCTGTCCCCAAGAGCTCAACCTGATCAGGCTTAAGCTCCTCTGGGACAGTTCCTTCTTCAGGCTTACAATCATCTTCCTCAAAAGACATATCATCACTCTGAGTCAGGGGGGGGAGGCACTGCCTTAACCCTACTGCTCCTTTTCTTGGAAGGCACATGGTCCATTATTCCAGAATCCAGCACCTGTTCAGTGTTAGACTTTCTGACCTGTGACCTAGTCCCAGCAAACACATGTGCAGGGATCCCCAGCATTGCTGCATGGGTCCTCAACTCCACTTCAGACCAGGCTGAAGTCTCTAAGTCATTTCCAAGCAAGCTTTCTACAGGGAGGCCTGCACTTATCACAACCTTCTTAAGGCCAGATACCCCTCCCCAGGAGAAATTAACAACAGCCCGAGCATGAGTGGTCCTGACATTGCTAGCATTGATCACTTGGTAAGTCTCACCAAGTATGACTTGTCCAGGGTCCACAAAGTCTGGTGTCACCATTGTGACACTTGCCCCTGTGTCCCTGTAGGCCTCTGCCGTTTTCTCATTTATCAAAGGCTGTTGTCTGTTCTTGCCCAAGTTATTGAGACTCAAAGAGGAGGTCATATCCATGCCTCCATCACAGACTAACACAGCCTGCGTTGGGAGTCTGACTAGGCCAGAGCCCATCGCAGTTCCTAGGGTTAACCCTACTACACGCTTCTGCTGAGAACCACCACTTGTAGCTGAACTAGGGGGAACAGTTGCTTTAGGGGCAATGGTGGTTGGAGTTGTCTCCTTCTTGGTGCAGTCACTGGTCCTGTGACTATTCTGCTTACAGATTTTGCATCATGGTTTCTTTGGGCCTTCTTTCTTTTTGGAAGATTGGGAATTCCCACCATTAGAAGCTTTTTGGGGACCTTGTAAAGACTGGTCTTTACCCTTCTCCCCACCTTTTTGATCTTGCTTCTTCTGGTCACCACCTTGGTTCTGTACCTTCCGCTTCACCCTGGTTCTGACCCATTTGTTTGCCTTCTTTCCAATTCTTGGGGAGAGGTCAGATCAGAGTCTACCAGGTGCTGATGCAACAGCTGATTTTGACAGTTATTAAGGATCTTCTCCCTCGTGATTAGATTATACAATCTTGTATAGTCACACACTTTACTGCCCAGTAACCAGCCCTCCAGAGCCTTAGTAGCACAATCTACAAAGTCAACCCAGTCCTGAGTCTGTGTCTTCTGGGTATGTCTGGACTGTATTCTATACTGCTCAGTGGTTAAGCCAAACCCATCTATTAGAGCACTCTTCAGGACTTTGTCTTCATCAGCATCCTCTTCTCTGACAGTGAGGAGCTTGTCTCTATCTTTGTCTGCCACAAGATTTCTGCCCACTGCTCCTGGGGTACCTTCTGTACTTTACAAGCCCTCTTCAGTGCAGTAATCCATTTGTGGATGTCATCCCCATTCTGATAGGGAGGGACAATCTTGTTAAGGTTTCTATGGACATAAGACTTATACCTACCACTAGGGAAGCTGCTGCCACCATGGGGCTCTAGTCCCATCTTTTTTCCTTGCTCTTTCAAGCTCTAGGGTCACCTTCTCTAAGGCTACTTCTTGTCTCCTTATTCTCAGATGGGCTTCTTTCATCCTCACCTGATGCTCTCTCTTCTCCTGGGAGGTACCCCTCTTATGAGAAGAGACAGAGGACCCTATAGATGTCCCAGAATTATTAGAATCCAATGAAGGTGATCTTGGTCTTCTGGGCCCACCACCAACTCTTCCTGGGGGGACAATGATAGAGCCACCTTGGCCATCTCCATCTCCCGTAGGAGCTGGGTTCTCCAGGTCTAGTTCATTTTCACCTGCCTGGTTTTCATCAGAGTCAGAGTCCTGGTGGGGTAACCCACTAGGATTCTCCTCCTCAGATGTATCCACCCCATTGCCTACCCTTGCAGGCTCTGTAGCCTGCCTAAAGTCATCAAGCATTAATGCCTCTATGAGGTGTCTGGTATTGGGGTTCTGTCCTGTCTTTAATTTTCTCATCTAATAAGCGGTTGATGCACAGCTATGCTTATATTTGATTTCGAAATTATTTCTTAGTAGTTTAATGGTGCTCAACCAGGAGGCGTCGAGGGTCCACCGACGTCACTAGTAATATACAAACGTGGGACTAGAGGATCTCTAGTCTCATCCCTGCGTAGGCACACACATGATAGTCTTTCCTCTATTCAAGAAGAACGACTTTACTTCAATTGTTCTTTAAATTTTGTTGATTTATTTTCTGTTGTTTCATTAAAGCAGATTAACTCAAATATGGTTTACATCATTTGTAACAATCCAGTTCAGGCACTGTCTGTTAAACGTGTCCAATGCATTTCGGGCATTACGAATATGCCTCGGTCCTAGGCTCACGGTTACCGTGAGCCTAGGACCGAGGCGGAAGCAGGGCCGGAGCACACCTATCAGAGAGGACCGCGTCCCGAGCACGGCTGAAGCACGGCGCTTGTCAATTCCCTGATGAAGGGCATATTCGTAATGCCCGAAATGCATTGGACACGTTTAACAGACAGTGCCTGAACTGGATTGTTACAAATGATGTAAACCATATTTGAGTTAATCTGCTTTAATGAAACAACAGAAAATAAATCAACAAAATTTAAAGAACAATTGAAGTAAAGTCGTTCTTCTTGAATAGAGGAAAGACTATCATGTGTGTGCCTACGCAGGGATGAGACTAGAGATCCTCTAGTCCCACGTTTGTATATTTTAATTTTCTCATGGCACATACTGCCCTTTACTCTTGGACAGTGAATGTGTCATATTTAGATGTCTGCACTAGACTGACATCTGGCAGAGACACACTAGGTCCTGCTTTTGAAGACATGGCTAGTGAGGTGTGGTGTATGCACTACCTACACTATTTGTTTCCTACTAAATCTCTCTTGAGTTGTAGAAAGGGTGTGCTAGGCCCTTGACACACAACTCTAAGTTCAGTAGAACTTACTGTATTATAAGCTTGTATTATACGTCCCTATGGTACCTTTAGTGGTTTTTCAAATGATCAACACTTGAGATTATCTGGTAAAACAATGCAAGCTGGAATCCCACATGCTGCACACCAATGTGGGAAGTTGGCCTGGCATATGAAGTCCACTAGTCTAGTGGGCACCTTGCACCAGTACAAACAAACCTTATTGATGGTAGGTTTAGACAACCTTTATAGAAAGCTATTCTAGTGGTAGCTGTGGAGAGCAGCCTTTAGGCTAATACTTGAAGGAATGTAAGGCAGCTTGTTTTACCAGTCTATAATCTCATGAGTGATCAAATGAAAGGAGAACCACACCAGGTATATATAAAAATATATGTATTTATTCTAAACACAACCCTCTAGTCTCTTTATGAGGCTATAGGCAAAAGTACAATACAATTACTTAATTAGCACACAGTAAACTAGCACAGTATACATTTTGCCCTAGGGGCCTCACAAACCATATACTTAAAAAGTGGTATAAGTACCGCTGTGAACATAGAGACAAGGCCTAGGGCCTGTAGAACCGCTGGGGCAACCAGGAACCACCCAAGGTAGGGACGCAGGAGACCCACGGGGGATGCGTGCAGTGTCTAAACACAGCCGCGAATCACCATTGACTTCTAGGGAGAAAGTTAACGTTAGGATTTTGAAGAATAAGGACACTTAGGAGTGGACTACGGTAAAACCCCTTTAGTACTGGAAACTTCGGGTATCAAGACACAGGAGAGCACTGAAGTACTCGTGTTACCTCACCCAGGGAAGCCAGGTGAATAGGTGTCTTTTCGTGTCAGGTTTTGTCATTGTTTCCTATGGAGAGCTGCAAAGAAGTGCGGCAGGCGACCAGAGGAAGAGTGTCCGGATGGATCTAAGGGTGGATTGGATGGCTGAACCTGAAAGCAGAGGGGACAGAGTCTGGGTCACTATCCAGGGACCAGGAAGGCGACAAGAAGATGCCAGCCGATATCGGGTGATTTCAGGTGATATAGGTGAAGCTAGACTCTTCAGCCATGAGGTCCAGGAGGCGTCGACAACAACTAGGAGCTGGATTCAAGCTGTCCCACGTTGGATGTCGAGTGCTGCATCGTTGAGATCGGATTGGACCCAACAAGCCTTGGCAACAGCAACCCACGCAGAATGGAAGATTGGCTTCGGTGCAGACGAGCAAGGTCTGAGGGACTCACTCTTTGGAGAGGAGTCAGGGCACGTCGGGTGCAACCAGGAAATTCCTAGAAACAAAGAAGATTCCTTTGTGGGGACACACCAGGAGTTCCAGGCCCACATCTCTCGTGATGACTATAGGTTCAGCTTCGCTGGGGAATCGTGTTGGCCTTGGACATGTCTGGAAGTCTGTGTCCTGTGTCACAGATTCTTCGGGATCTTGCAGAAGCCTCAAAAATGCAGACCGGCAAGATGCTTCTTTGGTGCCTGTTTGAACAGGTGGGTCACTCCTTGACCTCAAGGGATATTTCTTCCGTCTTCCAGTAGAAATGGAATGTCTAAGGTCCAAGATATATGTTGCAGAGTTTTGTCCTGGGTAATCTAAAGTCCTCTGGACTGGGGTCCTATACTTATACTAAGTTTAGGGGATGGACTAACTATAAGGTCCCACCTATGGGAGGACCTCGGGAGGGGGTGGTTACACCCCTTCCGCTTTGTCCAGTATCAAGCCAAAGCTGGGGCTGAGTGCCCCAGCAACCGGTTTGAACTGGGAAATGCACAGGGACACCTTGTGTGCCCCAGGCACTGTCTGGAAAGCATTCACTAAATGCACCCATCCTTCCCCAATACACTAAAGCCTGTCTGGGGAGGTGCTGGCACCTCCCTGGACTGGAAACCTATTGTCAGGCCTCCCCTGCTGGAGTTTCATCCAGCAGCAGGAGATCAGACTTGTGACTGTGGCAGCTGCATCCATTTTGTGATGCTGAGGCTCTGTTTTACTTTTCCCAGTTAGACCAGTGTGTACATGTCTTCTCCCTCTAGAAGGGTGGAATGCTACCCCCGCTGCCAGAACTGGCGGGCGGTAGTATTCCAAAGTGTTTGACACCAAATACAACATGTTTTGATGCAGCCATTCCAAAGTTGGCATTAGCCTCGAGGTTATAATACACTTAAAAGTATATGGTATGGCTGTATCATAGAGAACAGTGAAAAAACTAGAGGATCCCTTGGCGGACAAAACTAAGGTTCAATCATATGCTAACTTATATACACCATAGTAAGCCCATGTATTAGCAATGGTCTCTAACAATTTTGGTACACAAACAAAGACATTTTTATAAAAATCACTTTTTTATTTTTTATGTTAAAAAAGCATGTCATGGATATTACACTTCATAAAAAAACAGATTACAATTTCATTAAAAACATATACAATGTCATCACCACAATGTTCGTCTGAAATTCAAAAGTTTATTACTAACCCACTATTTTTCAGACAACAACTTGTTATCATACTATATCAGCTGGATAAAAAGGGAGCGAGGGGGAGGGACAGACACAGACGTTTCTATTTGTCATAAGAGTTGCACATGAAAAAGCCCCAATATTCAAAAAGAACTAATCCTGGACCCGCCTAATTTCTCTTGTCTGCAGGATAGACTGTAATCACTTGATTATGCAGATGTAGGCGTTGACGCGTTTAGATGGCTTTTAACCGTAGGTTAACCTCATTATCAAGACAAAATAGTAAGTCTCTCCTAATGAAGGGCACTGGATGGTTGCCACTTTAAAAGAAATCCTTATTGCATCTTCCTTTTCTGTATTTCTCTGGATCCTATGATGTTTATATATACTGCCATCCTATTTATGCGTTAGTTCTTGATATCCTATAGTTTTTCTTATGTGGCAATAGCTTCGTTCACTGCGATGTCCTTTCGTGCTATTGTAAAACCAGCTTCCCCGTTTGATCTCTTCTTAATCTCAGGAGGGCGACGAGGGCTGGGACGCCTGCACACATGAAATGAGTGGCAGGGGAAGCCAGCAGGACCCATCAACAGCACAGGAAGGGATAGCCCAGTAGGAGGCCCACCACGAGGAGCTGCAGGAAGGTGAACAATCACCACAGCAACACAGAACAGCGGGGGAGCATGTCAGAAGCGCGCAGGAAAGGGGAAAAACACCAACCACAGGTCGAGGTACCAGAAGCAAGGGCGTAAATCAGGAGGAAGTACGGTGGAGACATAGCAACAACCCACAGGGGCCCTGGCGGAGCTAGCGGGACAAGGAGAAGGGGGAGCAGGAGTGAATAAAGTGATGATGCAGAACCGCCGGGTGGGAGTAAAGTCACTGCGACAGAAGGAAAAGGGCCAAACAAGTGGATGGGAAAACCAAGACAACAAGGGAAGCAAAACAAAGAGAGCAAAGCCACGTGCTACAGGTGCGGAAGTCAGGCCCACGCATCCCAAGACAAATGTTGTCCGGCGTTCAGAGCAAAATGCATGTTCTGCGGCATTGTAGGTCACTTCGAGAAGGTATGTCGCCGGAAAATGAGAAGATCCACAGTGAAGTACGTGGTGCAGGAGCAACAGGAGGAAGAAGAAGAACTGGACGTGGAAGGCAACGTATTGTGTGTGGAAGGATAAGTGCTGGGCATTGATTGTAAGCGATCCCGCAAACCACAATGTGACATGGTGATAGGAGAAGTGAAGATCAAGATCGTAGTAGACTTGGGATCTCCGTACACTATAGTCCAAAGAGCAGTGTGGACTGAAGAATTCAGACCCAGCTTGGGCCCAAGATTAGAAACACCTGATATACGACCGGTGACCTACACGGGCGAACCCATTCCCTTGGTTGGATACAGAGCTCTTACCTTCGAGTTCAGAGGAAGGAGTGCAGAGTGTAAACTGTACGTAGCTGAGAAGGGCCCATCAGTCCTAGGATGGATGAACCAGGGTGACCTGGAGATACAACTGGACCCAGGGGGGCACACACAAGTGCTGATGACAGCCCCAGAGGACTGGCCAGACCTGGAGAAGATGAAGAGCGAGTTCCCGAAAGTGTTTGGCGGGAAGGTTGGCAAGCTGGAGAAGTTCACACACATGATTATGCTCAAAGAGAACTCCAAGCCAGTATCCCACAAGGTCAGAAACGTACCTATAGCAGTAAGAGAAGCGGTACAGAAGGAACTGTGCAGGTTAGAAGAAAATGGAATCATCGAGCCAATAGATAGCTCGGAGTGGCTGGCACCCCTGGTGGTGGCAATGAAACCTAATGGCAAGGTTCGTCTCTGTGTAAACCTTCGAGAACTGAACAAATGCCTCATCGTAGAAAAATTCCCACTGCCTCGCATAGAAGAAATGTTGGCCAAGACGAAGGGAGTAACGTGGTTCTCCAGCATTGACCTCACTTCCGCCTATCACCAGATAGATCTACATCCCACAAGCCAAAAATTGACATCCTTCATATTCCGTAGAATGCCCTTTGGCCTTGCTTCGGCGGCTGCGGTGTTTCAGAAACTAATGCACCGTCTCTTCAAAGACATTGAGGGTATCCAGTACTTTCAGGATGATATACTGGTGATGGGGACAGACCGGAAATATCATGATAAGAAACTGAACAACGTGCTTCAAGTGCTAGAGAGCAATGGCCTGACAGCAGAGTGGGAGAAATGCAGACTAGGAAGACGTTGGTCACCTACTTAGGGCATGAGATTGGAGGACACGGCATAACCCCCAAACGGGCAAATGTGAAGGCAATCTGCGACGCCATGTCCCCGACTAACGAAGAAGAAGTTAGTTCCTTCCTAGGGATGGCTGAATATTACATCAAATTTGTACAACATTTTGCCACCAAAACGCACCACCTGAGGGAGCTAATAAGGGACAAAACAATGTTCAAGTGGACAGAAGAGACACAAAGGGAATTTGATGCCTTGAAGAATGAGATTAGTCAAGCCGTGCCACTACAAGGATATGACCCGCTCAGGCAGTCGATATTAACAACGGACGCCAGCTAGAAAGGACTGGGAGCAGTCCTCATGCAGGAGAGAAAGGATGGAACGATGGAGACCCTCAGTTTTGCCTCGAGAGCCCTATCTCCCACAGAACCGAAATTTAGCGTGATCAAGAAGGAGATGCTGGCGGTTGGGTGGGCCATGGGGAAGTTCCGCCAATTCCTTTGGGGCACAAGATTCCAACTCAAGACGGATCACAAACCGTTAGTCAAGGTGCTCACCTCGAGCGGACATGCGAGTGCTACGCCACGCATTGCCAAGATGACATTGAAACTGCTGGAATACAGGTATGATGTGGAATACATACCGGGAACTCGAAACAAAGTGGCAGACTACCTCAGTAGAGCTTCAGCCATGGAAGGAGCTCCCGAGGTAACAGCAGAAAACGAAGAGATGGTAGCAGTGATGGAAGACCCAGAATGGGTAATAAGCAACCAGGAGTGGACCCGGGCGTATGAAGAAGACAAGGACAGTTGCGAAGTCAAGGATTGCGTATTACATGGATGGCCAGAGAAAAAACAATTGCGAGAGGCGCTCCAGAAATTTTATGAAGTCAGAGAGGAACTGTCAGTGGGTGACAATGGAATATTCTTATACAGAGGTGATAAGATAGTACCCTTGACAACGTTAGTCCCTTACTTGCTGGTGTTGCTACACAAAGGACATCTTGGTATCGTAAAAATCCAGCTGAGGGCGAAGCATATGTACTGGTGGCCAGGGGTGGACATCCAAGTGGAGAGACAGGTGAGGGAGTGTTACCAATGCCAAAGAGCGGACAAAACTCTGAAACCCTTAAGGCCGGCCCTGGGGAAGTTTGCCCAACCGAGTAACCCCTGGGAAGAAGTGTCGGTAGACATTCTAGGACCCGTGCTTGACACCCAAGGAACACCCAAATATCTGTGCGTCCTCGTCGACAAGTACTCGAAATGGCCGGAGGTGCACATACAGGAAGAGATGGACGCCGAGACAGTGCTCAAGTTTCTTACTTCTGTCTTCCTCAGGGAAGGCATTCCAAGATCCATTCTGAGCGACAACGGACCGCAATTCACCTTGGAAAAATGGCACAAATACGCGGAGACGAACAGGATCAAAATCAAGCATACCTCTGTATACCATCCTTCGAGCAATGGGAAGGTGGATCGATTCAATAGAGTCATAATGGGGTCCATCCAAGCTGCCATCACGATGGGTAAAGATTGGGAGAAAGAAGTCCAAAGTATATTGTGGGCCTTCCGCATCACCCCCACCAGCACAGGGTACAGCCCTTTCCAAACACTAAGGGGAAGACATCCCTTTACCAAGGACAATGTAGCATGGAGGGAAAAGACAATCACTAGCAAGTGGGCTCCGGCGGTGGTGCAACACAACCTGGAGAAGGCCCAGAGGATATATACAGAGCACTACAACCAGAGGAGAAAGGTGAAGGAGACCGCCCTGGAGCGAGTAGAATGGGTGAGAGTCAAATTGGCGATACTAAGAACAAAAGGAGACAGCAAATACAGTCAACCACTACAAGGGTAGGAAGTGTATGATAGAGCAGCACCGCTCAGTGATGGGAATGTGTGGTCCCAAGACCGCATGTCAAAATGCAACAAAATCCTATAATGGTCCCCGGTAGAGAACGGGAGGACACTACATGGTCAAAGACGCAGAGAGAATGAGGGAAGTACTCCTGCAGAAGAAGAAGACCCGGGAGCGGAAGGGAACTGTCAGGAGTCCGGAACCCTGGAAGTGCCTGAAATGGAGGAACAACATGGAGGGGAGAGTATGACCCCGAGGAGAGAAGAGCCGGGTGCCCTGAGAGACAAGATGGTGAGCCCTGCGGAGAACTGCACAGGGGAAACCCTCTCCACTCCGGTAAGAGTGGTGGTGAGACCCACCCGCTTCCGAGACTTTGAACTGGGGGGAAGCTGAGTATTTTGTGGACATTAAGGACTACTGTTCTGTTGTTAATAAAAAGGGGGAGATATGTAGAGTTGCGCACTAGTCCGCGCACTCTACGTCGTGACATAGCGCGCAAGGACGCGTTGGAGAGCAGTCTGCGCATACGCGAGTTAGCGAGAAGCACCCGAGAACGTCGGACGCTCGGCGCTCTCTCGCTTGTGTTTAATAAAGTTAAAAGGTTATTACCTACATCTCCTAGTCTCCATGGTGATTGTTCCTGGCTGAATTTACCAACTTTACACAATGTGTGTCAGTTTGCAGACAATAAGATCACAAAGTTTTGTTACAATGCAGGACAGACATACAACATCAAGCACTTTATCAATTGCAATACTAAGTATGTAGTGTACTGTATAATTTGCCAATGCAATTTATTATATGTGGGTAGCACTATCAGACCACTTAAAGTTCAAATACAGGAACATATCAGAGCTATTCATAATAATAACTCAAATTTCCCCTTTGGCAGTACACTATAATACAACACATCAATCAACTGAAATCTCAAGCCTTAAATTTCATGGTATTGCAATAGTAGAAGATGGCCCCTGTGGCGGTTACAAGGTTTCCAGACTGAGGAAACTAGAAGCCAAGTGGTTAATCAAATTGAGATCGGTTGATCTGTGGTTAAATGTCGACAGGGAAATGCATGTATTTCTGAGAGATTGCGGCATCCCTGGGGCAAGATTTGAACATTACAGCTAGGTTTGGGTCATAATAGACTCTTCTGTATTTCAACTCCAATGTCTTCTAATATATATTTTGATTCTTTTATGGATGATAATGTAAGGGTCACAGGTTAAATGGTCATACCAAGAATTTCTTACTCGTCTAATGTCTCGAGACTCACAAGACTGTTTTATCATCTGGAACTTAGTTTTTTATTAACGCAAATTGTAGTGTAGATGGATATATGATGGATATATGTCAACATGTTTTGTAAAAAAAAAAAGATAGATTCATTTTACTTATGAAGGATACCAACTGTTGTTTGACTGACCTTGTCACCCTTTTCGGTGTTCTACCTTGTCACTAACTTACACGATGTGTCTAGCCTAAGGGTTTCTATTTAGGCTCTATTGATTACGGGTCTGTACACTTATGGACCTGATAATTGCATGACAGACTTTGGGTTCTATATTTCTCAATTACATCTGATGTTTACTGTGGTGTTTTAGAACCCGTGGACTCTTTAAGGTACCCAATTTGGGTTAGCATACATGCTATGTTGTTATGGCCAATGCTTTATTATGTGGCGATATGCTTTAGATTCTATGGCAGGACCAGAGGCTTCTGATTATGCTTTCTCATTTCTTTACTGCACAAACAGCAGCCAATGAAAATGAAACTACAAATGTAAAAAACACCATTTCCCATGAGGCTTTGAACCACGCCTCCAATACAACAACCAATCACAGTGGTAATAAGCATATAAAGTATAGAGACACTAATCTGGCCTCCTCTTTCTTTGCTGCTCCGCAGCCCAGATAAGTGCTCTTTACGTTATATGCTTATTCTGCTTCTAGACAGGCCTCATGTTGTGATTGTAGCCCATGGCGTTTATTTGCTGAATATTGCTATTTAAATATTGTGTGTATTACACTGTTAAACCTTGTTTGCAGGTTGCCATCGGTTTTTCTGATTTTACTTGCACGCCGCTATCGGCTTCCTTTCCCCTTCCGACTTCGGAGCGGAGCTTCTGGCCCACTCCGCGTCGGTTAGTTTTCTGTTTGGAGTGCGTATTGCGCTGGTAGGCTCCCCTTCTCTCCCGATTGCTGCTTTTCCTACGCGGCCGCGTCTCTCGCGGTCCGCGGCTAGGAGGGACTTGGCTCCCCCTCGGGGAAGGAGGCGCATGTCGGAGCTCGCCTGACGCCCGGCGTGCGCCGGCGGTGACTTGCGCGCGTCAGCGTGCGTGCGCATCCTGCCTCCAGTGCCTGCAAGACTCTCTGCCCCCGGCTGAAGTGGGGTTTCACGCAGTTTGGCAAGGAGCCGAGGGCCCGTTTCTAACATCAATTAAGCAGCGTTTTCCATCGCAAATTGAATCGGAGTTGGTCAGCATTAACCCCTTGCTTCCCAGTGAGTCTTTTTCTAACCCAGATAAGGGTTGTTTTTCCCTCCATTAGTCCTAGAATTGGACTTTTACGCTTGAGTTTGATTAATTCTTGGTATTTCCGGCTCCTGTGCCTGGCACTTCCCCTGCTTGACGCCCTCGCCTGGGCTGGCAATTGTGCTTCCCTCTGGGGACTTAGAGTGGAATTTTTTAATTCCTTGTGGATATGGCAGATACAGAATACTGCACTGAGGAGGGTGATCCGTGTGATTACCAGGGCAATGATGAGTACTACGAAGAGTAGTCCATGGAGGATTTGATTGATAAAAACTGGACGCTAAACTTGATAAAGCCCTTTCCTCAGCCCTGCTTCCCTTAGCCAAGAAACTTGAGCTTTTGGTCCCTGGTAAGCCTCTTCCTCTTCCTAATCAGGACCATTCCCGCCCCCCCCCCCCGAAAGAAGGTGGCTATTGACCCGGCCTGGCCCCATGCCCAGTCCTATGATAAGCTTTATAAATCCAAAGAGTCTTCTGCTGGTGACAAAGCCTTGCCGTCCCGCCTTCCCCCTTCCCCCCCCCAGATACTACCACCACTGGCACTGACACCGATACGGACTCCTCTGATGCTGCCCCGCGCAAGCGCACAAAAAATCGCAAGCATGCTCCCCCCCCTGTCACCCCTTCGCCCTTCTCTTTTGACCCTTCGGACATTGTGCACCCTAGGGCCTCTGACTGGGTCCCCCCCCCCGAAAGCAGCGGAATATCTGGAAACCCACCTCCGCAAAGGTTTTTACAAAGAGGTGAGAGCCCGCCTAAAGTCCGAATGTCCCCGTCCCGATTTGGCCCACAAAGTGGCTGTCACACCCGATATTGACACCTCCATGACTACCTTTCTTAAGAAATATAAGAAAGACCCTAAAAAAGGGATTGATCGCGCGCTCAGAGCGTGCCAAGATAAGGTCCTTGACCTTTCAGGGCCATTAGCCAAGATCTTGGAACTGGCCCTTCAGGCTCAAGGGACAGGGGATGCCATTCACCCTGAAGTTCTAGCTGGTTGGGCGCAACGTGCCATTTGCATGCTGGGGAACGCCAACTGCGCCTTAGCTTCTGAAAGGCGGAAGTCAGTATTGCTCCGGATTGACCCTCAGTTGGTAGAGTTGGCTTCATCAGAGCCGGGTCCTTTGGCAGAAGGACAGTTGTTTGGAGACAACTTTGTGAAAGACATTGCAAAATTTGTTAACACCTTTGCGTCCCTTGATAAATCTCAGGCCTCCTTGAAGAGGGTGTTGCATCAGGTCTCTAATAGGGCCGGGCGTGGTAGAGGATGCTCGACCGGCCGCTATTCAAATATCAGTCCTCAGAGGGGCTACGCTCCTAGACGGGGCAGAGGATACACACAAGAACCGGACCAGGCCGGTTTCTACCCGTCAAGATCCCGCGGCTTCAGAGGTCGCTATAATCGAGATGTCAACAGAGGTTACAAGAACTTCGACAATCAGTCCTCTTGTAAGTCAAGTGTGCTTAACTCCGTTAGGGGGCAGGTTGCGTCACTTCGTGGTGAATTGGACGAACCTCACTTCAGATGTTTGGGTCCTCCGGACCGTCCAGGGTTACCAGATAGTGTAGTGTAGCTCCTATTTTCCCAATAGGCTCTGCGCATTGGAATAGTACCTACAGCAGTAAAGGCCTAGGCCAGACGTTAACTAGGTCTACTACTGTCGATACTAGACTTAATTTTTGGGTTTGCCAGCTAAGCTCAGAGTTCGCTAGAAACTTTCTCGAATGTTCAAGGAAGGATTAACTCCCCTGATTAGACAAGAAGGGATTTAGTTTCTGACAACCATAGAACATGACAACTTTGCTCTCCCCTAATCAAGAGTCAATCTCGAGAGTCGTGTGAGCACAAGGCAATTATTTTACTCAGTCAGTACGTGCATTCTTAGTCTCATCAGAATGTAGAGAAAAGGAAGAGACGGGCGTGTTCAATAAAAGGTGTTATTTATTGATCAGTCTCTTTTCTCGTACAAGAGAAATGGATCGATATTATTGCAATACTTATAGTTAAGTAAAGTGCATACATTAAAAGCAATAGTATAAAATAATACTGTAAAAACATTGATATGGTTTCTGAGCCATATGATGTTTTAAAATGATTAAAATATATTTACATACACATATACATTTGACTAAACGTACTCAACTGGTGTTTCTAAATACGCCTACCCCGTGTACCTGACCTAAGTCTAATGCGTGGGCGGGAATAGAAAGTTACAGTTTAAGTTAAGTTTGTTTTTGCCAAGTGAATAACTAAAGAATTCTCTAGGAGGGGTTATTCAGTTCTGTACCTGGAATTTAGGATGAATGAGGAATGGTATCTCTTTCTCTGCTCTCGATATTCCAGGCTGCCTGCGAGGGCTACCCGGAAGCGCCGGTGCTGGGTCTCTCGGCTTGAGATAGCAGCGCGTCTCTCAGCGCGTCAGGAAGGCGGGGCTGCTGCCTGCGGGGTCTGCTTCTGCTCTCGGCTTCGGCAAGTATGGCTGCTCCGTCTTGTCACCACGCGTGTGTTTGCATAGGGCAAGGTCGGCAATATTTATACCTTAAAGGTGCCGGGATTGACGTAAGGATGGACATAGGTACGTCAATAAAGATGTCATACGACTTGCTCGTTAGCACATTCTTTACTAAAGTTCTCTGTGAAATCAAAACAATGGCCGCACGGATTATCCAGGTTGTCATAGGTTTGATTTGTTATGAGAACGTCGTATGCCTTATCAGGGGCTGGAGGAATGTCGCTTGTCTAATTAGATCTCAAGCGTTATGACCTAATCAGATAACACGTTCCTGTGCCGTAGTGTGACTGCGTCAGATAACGGTATCTGCATCATGGGGGATTTCTTGCCTCATGGGCTGACTGTTAGTTAACTAGCTAGGTAGTTTAACCAGAATAGGGTCAGGAATAGGGGGATCGATTCAGAACCTATAGAAATACACGACACCCACTCCACGCTAACTATGGTCATATCTACTAATCTATGCATAGTATAACCTAGTACAACAAACTATAGAGTATAGTGTATACCTTACCACCCCAAAATACATAAATGCATTTTGAAATTTTCAAATATACTGAAAAATTGCAGTCATATATATTGTATGCACTTAAGCTATGAATTAAATGCAAAAGTAAACACGCATCGTTAAGCATTATTGCTTGTTGGTATATGAGAAATACACATGAAATGGCTCTTAATATGGCTATACAGAAAAAAAGTCGAAACCATTTCATCACATAAAATATATTGTGAACATACCAGCGGGCAGCTAAAGTCTATATAAAGTCTATAAAGTATCTAAAAAAATAGAAATCTTAGTTCTCTAGGAATAGTTTCTTACTTTAAGCAGAAGATCAGTGTCCCGGGGCAAAAATATATAGAAAATATTTTAAGGGCTTGCTGAAAAAAGTTGCTGTCCGTGAACTGGATTGTAATTGTTCATGTGACTTTATTTTCTAAAAGTTGAAGGCCGAATTCAGGGAACGCCGTGTGCGAGTTTACTCAAAAGTCTCTATTTCTGTTCCGGAGAGAACATCATATCATTCAGGCTTTCGAAAAAACTGTCAACAGCTTCATGGGAAAGTTCCACTAAGTCGGAAATAGGGGTAACCATGCATTCATGCGCATGATTGTCTGCATTGACATTCTGATTTGCATTGCTGACAGAAGGTCGTACCTGTTCGATGTTGCTTTCATCTTGAACTTCACTACTCTTCAATCGCAGTGGTGAAGATTCCAGGAATGCCGTCATCAGAATTGGCAGCCTTTGAGGGCAGCACAAAGCGTGAACCTTGGTAGGAACCAGCAGTGTATCTGCATCCACCGGCGCATCCGATTGTAGCGTCAGACAGGTGTCTAACACGCATTCTTCTCCGCATAGCAGACACCTTAGTACAGGTAAAACACACCTTTGCCACATTGGTCGAAATGATAGAAACCAAGTCATGTTTAGGTCTCTAAGCCGGGAGAGTCCCAGGATTTTTGATATCCGGTCCCGGTATCCAATGGCTAGGATCGTATCTTCCATTGTCGTGAGAGTTTGTTCTGTGACATGGGTTGCCATAACGAAAAATAAGGACTAGGAATAGGATTCCTGCAATTAGTCCCAGGATCAAGGGAAGTCCGCCAAATATCGAATGGACGAAATCTGGAAAAATACCCAGTATGGCTTTGAATGGTGTTAATGCCATCGAAAATACTGTCTTAAATACCTTTGAGACCCCAGTGGTATCAGAAATATTTAAGATTTCGCTCAGGATTTCCGTGAAATGTATGGGGGAATTAGTTGATAATAATGTATGTATCTCTGCAGTCGTCCTTGCGACTTGTAGATCATACGTTTCTTTAGATGACGTGAGCCTTGTAGGCGTCTGAAGAAGCACTGTTTTCATTCTGCTTAAAGTGTCTATTCGAATAGAAGTAATTTTCAAACCGGGCCATGCCCTTGCCTCCCTGTCTGGAAAGGAGCTGAGGAACAAAGAACGTCCACAGCACTTGACCTTCGCCGTCATTGTTACTGACACATGCATGTGAATAGGGCAGGTTCCAAGTTGTTTTAAGGTACCCCTTTCCCAATTTCTCGTACATGCCAGCCTGTATATATTTTTGGCAGTATTGAAACCTGAAGGTTGAGATTGGAATATTTATGATTCCATGGATTATCCATTCACTGACAGGTCGTTCTGACATTGTCAACGGTAATCTTTCTAGTTTTTCAATGCTCAAGATTGTATAATCAGCACCCTTCTGCGCCATACCGATTTGTCTATCAGTAAGGTTAAAGATTTGGAATAGTGACGTTGTGTTATTAAACGCCAAGGCACATAGCCAGAACGCAGATTTTGTAACGTCCAGCCAAGCTGTACAATAGAACGCAATTGTGACTGACCATGTTGTAATAACAGTAAGTCTTGCGATAATATATCGATTGCTGAAGACACAATGCTGTCCAATGAAAAAATTCTGGAGGACAGAGTCATTAACCCATTGTCCACTACAGAAAGTGATTTTTCCAAATTAATACGATCAATTTCACGTATTCTCTCTGCTGTTTCAATTTGAGTAACCTTCCAGGCCTCATTGTATGCTGCATATACAGAGGCTGCTATGAAACGCTTTTGACGCTGTTTGCGTGGTCCCATTATGAAATCACGCAAGTCAGCACCATCAGTAAGTAAAGTTAGGTGTTGCTTAATTTCAGGCAGTGTGGAAGACTGTAGCCATTGAAGGCATAATTTGCCCACACTGTAGGTTGTTATTATCCCTGGGTGATGTCTTTGGGGATATCTAGGGTCTGGCCTGGTCATTTTGAAACCCTGTGTTTTATTCAGGAATCTATCTTGACAGTTATTTGTATCTGTGGGCCAGATCAACCATTGTTTCCAATCAGGATGTGTTCTGTTTTGGTTAAGTATATGGTTTATGTCTATTTCTTCATCTGTATCAGAGTTATTGCTAAACATTGTTGGCTTTGGAATAGACGGGTTATTTAAATCTTTGATTTTGGCTAAGCCAAGACAGGTGGTTTGTTGAACAGTGTCATCTAAAAATATCATTTGTTCTGGGATCATGCAGGCTCTAAACAAAGCTTCTATACCTTGTACTTGCCATTCTTTTGTACCCCAAACACTTTTCAAATCAACATTTTTGTCCCAATAATCGAATCCAAAAGTATTCATTTTTTCAAAGAATGAATCAGAATAAATCAATTTTGTGTTGGTTATCATGGTTTTGGTCCCTGTCTTGTTTGACAATTTATAATAAAATGTTTCAGCATTACTAGTGTTAAAACCTTGAAAGTATGAATATTTGTCATAAACGGTTCTAGAGCTCCCTTTTGGAGGTGTAGCACAATGTTCCCATTGATTATAATTTAAAACATTTCTAGGTTGTGCAGATTTATGCAAGAAATGGTTACCATAGTGGTTATAGCAATACATACTATCATAATTTGTAGAACCTTGCAAATAATCATGTTTTGTAAATTTAGCAGACATTACTAAGTCAGACATCATATTGTTTATACTTTCAAAGTCCCAATCATCAGCAAATGAGTTTGGTTTTGCAAAGTCACTCAAAGAGATCTTAATTTGGTGTGGATATTTCAGGATCTCGACCGGACCATAAATTTCATAGTCAGTGTTGTCCCAGGCTACCCCACCAGGTATTGGAATTGCTGTGAAGTTGGCTGAAGAAAGTTCTGAAGAAAGTTCTCTTTTCTCGACGTGTGAAGATGTGTGTGGTTTGAGGACCAAGTTGATGTTCTGACTTGCTGTGTCCATTTTAGCATATTTTCCCTCAATGAAGCGTCCCAAAGTAAATACCATGATGAGCCAAAGTATGAGGATAAATGCACCAAAACCCACCCAAAATTCAATCCATGGAGAAATCAGATATGTTTCTTTTAGTTGTTTCAAAAGTTCCTTCGCTTTTTCTTTAAAGGATTTTGATGATGGCTGTGTCTTTTGTTCGCTGAAACCTTCAGAGGAATCATCGAAGTTGATGAAGTAACCGGATGCAGTTCTGTCAATTGTTCCAATTGGTTCAGGATTTTTGTTTCTTGCATTTTCACTTGGTACTTCAGTATAGATTGGTGTGTCTCTGCTAAATGTCTTTATTTGGGTTTTCAGAGGTCTAAGTTCTATTGCATTGTTGCATAGTCCTTGTTGTTCTTCTGTAGGCGTTTCGAATGTGATGAGCCTCTTTGTTAGGACCTCTGTACTGGTAGCAAACCTTGGTGTTCTGCTACTTATTGGGAGTCCACTTGGCCTACTGTTTGTTATCGGCCACATGTTGTGGTTTTACCAGGTCGATGGATACAACTCGGTTCTCCTTTTTTCCAGCAAGTGGCGGTAGTACAACTGATCTTGTCCCGTTGACAGACAAGACAGGAACTGCTTTTCTGTAAGAAGGCCCAAATTCCTTCTTTACCGCGACCTTCTCCCTGACTAGATCCCCGACTTTTGGAATCCAGACAGGTCTTGCTGGGACAGGTGGTGATTCTTCAGTGGTTGTTGGCTGTTGTTTCAACTGTATGTTGCTCAGGTCTTTTCTTGTTTTGTTTAAGTCCTGCAAAATAGCCAAACGGTCTTTGACATCAAAGCTTTTTTCTATTACCACTGAAGTCTGACTATCAAGGTCAGAGATCAACATCCTAGTTCCGAATAATAATTCGTACGGACTGAATCCCTTCAGAGAATTTCTTGGCAAGTTATTTAGACTACGTTGGACACTTATTAGATGTTTGACCCACCCAGCTCCCGAACCTAATATCCCTTCTATTATAGATTGCTTTCTGTCTTGGTTTTTTCTTTACACCATCCCATACCCTCAGGAAGGAAGTGAGAAGATTCCCGCTGGGCTGTGCTCATTTGGCCATTCTTTCCCTCCCCCAGGCTGGATTGCCTGAGAAAAAGAAAAAAAAAAATGGTCGAACGTAGCATGCTCTTAGCGTATATGCCATTTAGACTCGCAAATCTTGTATAATAGTCCGGACGTCAGCCGAGTGCTGTGGATCTACATTATAAGTGGGAACTAGCCTGTATATGTTAATCGCAAGCCATTCTTTTTGCTGGTAATATTATCTGCCTTGATACGACGAGGTATTAAACTGCTTCTCTCCCCACTGCGATCTCTGTTGCAGTTTGGGCAGTTTTTTACAAAGATGGTAAGATGGAGGCTCATGCCTGGCCACCAGTACCGTGATTGTAAATCTTCCAGAGAATCTTTTAATTTAAGGTGTCTGTGACCCTCGCCCATGTGTGCGTCTGCGATTAACAAGTGTCTCCTGTCCATGTTTGGAATCACTCTATCCCCCACTCCAGGGATTCGAGCAAAAGGGACGGAGTTTGCATCGATTATGTATGTATAATTGAGTGGATAGTTGATCGGTAACGCTGAGCAGTCGCCTTTTGATGACGTTTTCACCGCCAGTAATGTTTCACCGTCAATGTATTTTAATGTACGCTTTTTCCGATCTACGGGAGCCGATTTAGTGGCTGCCGCTGCGGCTGTCTCAGCCAATGAATTCCCTACAACGTGAACGCCATCACGTTGATGACTCAGTGAGTGAGTCACGTGAGTCTTTGGTAGTTCTTTCTTCAAAAGAGCTACTTGTTCCCAGAGAAGTCTCTGCTTTATTGGTGCATCTGTGTCATCTTTGTAACCGTTCTGAATCCATGTCTGCAAATCCTTGTTATATGCTTTGACGCAGAAATATGAATCTGACACTATAAGTGTCGGGAATTCGCGATCCGCATTATCTAGCGCCATTTTCAAAGCTATTATTTCAGTTTGTAGTTCTGAATTAGTTTCTACTGAGTGTGATTTTGTTAATAGAGGTCTTAGTTTACCTCCGCGCCACACTTCTTTTGTGATCTCACATGTGGGATTGTATGCATGTTCTCCCCAAACGGAGGGTTGAGCATGTCCGTCTGTATAGATTACACAGGCGTAATGTCGTAGAGGCAGAATGTCGATTGGCAGAGGATACGTCTTTTCATATTTTAGATTTTTTAATTCTTCTAGTTCTTAAAAGACTGTCAACCAGGCAATACTTGATAATTCATATCCTCCGTACTGGATTTTCAGATGGGCAATTCTGGATTTTTTGAAGTTGAATTTGTAACCCTCTGCAGCGAAACCAAGTATTATGGTGTTCACTCTTTTCAAGTGAGTCTCCAAGTCATCATCTGTCAAGTAAATGTCATCGACATAAGATAATGCTTCATCATCATATTGTTGTAGTAATTCTGTTACTCTCGCTGAGAATACCCCCGGGCTATTCTTGTACCCCTGGGCTAACCGACAGAATTGTTTTTGAGTGCCATTTACTGAGAAAGCTGTTAAATATCTGCTCTCTGGTGCTATGTTTTGACAAAAGAACCCGTTGGAGATGTCCAAGGTAGTTTTGTATTTTTTGCGCACTATGTTATTCATTAGTGCAGCACTGTGTGAATTTTGCACTGCAAAAGTTTTGCAACATGTGTTAAGGTGTCGGTAATCCAAAACTAGACGGTATGAATTGTCTGGTTTGGAGACCAGAAACAAAGGATTGTTCATTTGTGAGGTGCAAGTTTCAATCACCCCCTGGTATTCTAGCTGATCTAGTATTTCATTTACTTGTTTTTTAGCTTCTTGCTTAACTGGGTACTGCCTTTGTGCAGTAGGTTGTGATTTTAACTGGATTTTGTGAGGAGGAGAATCCTCATCCCATCCTACATGATTTTTGTATAAAGCAGGTGCTAAGGCCACTGCCCACTTTCTAGCAAGTGTGTATTTTTTATGAATCGGTATTTGATTCGAGAAGGCAGGCATAATTACTTCTTCGCCATGAGGGCACTCCCTGACAAACTCTGGTGGCCAGTCTTTTTCAGCTAGAAGGATGTCATAGCCTTTGGAGAGGTTATCCCAAAATAGTCCCCTAATTTTCCTAGTCTTATCTCCCTCTATACGTAATGTTATCTCGTATATTTTGTGGGGCTTGCTATCTCTGGTATCTGCAGTTTCCAATTGAAGGTATTCATTCGTGTCCACTGTCTCCAGATGATTCATAAGGACTTTGCGAGCTATGCTCACCTCTGCTGCGCTGTCTAGCATTGTCTGAGCCCACTCTCCGTTTTTCAGTTGTGTCCTCAGTATTCTCGGCATTGTTAACTACCTTGATACTGGCTACCTTCTTTTTTGGAAATTGTGATTTCTTTTTCAGTTGAGCAGGTTCCTTGTCTTTGGACTTGGCGTGCTCTTCTGATCGTCCTCTTCTTTCCGATTTCTGCGAGGAATTCTGAAAAGATTGAGAGGGACGTGTATCAATGTCTTGATATCTATCAGGTTTTTTAATATTATCCCTATTTCTAAGGTTATATCTATTCCCAGAGGGTTCACTCTGGGGTGACCTTTGTCTCGGGTTTGGAGATTTCTCTCTTCGCCTAGGAGACCTTCCTCTGGACTGGAATTTCTTTTCTTTAGGATTGGATTGTTTGTTCCCATCCCAGTTCTTTTTTGGTGAATTATTATTATTATTAAAAAACATTTTTTCTGGACTTGTAGTCAGTTGCGGTTTTACTGGTATTCCACCTAGACTATCTCTGCCTAGTTCTTCATAGGATTTTTCTATGATTCTGGCAATTTCAGCTGGTTGGTCTGCTATATCTGTCTTTTTTAACCTCTGGCGGATCGCCACGTTTGCTGCTTCACCCTTCATGTTGGCTAGTAATATAGCCGAGACCTGCTTGAAGTCTTTCAGTAATTTCATACCAAGAGTTAAAGCAGGTTCTGGACCGTATTCATCTTGAATTTGTTTTAGCACATCTGGTATTACCGAAATGGATGGAACACCGTGCGTTTTTGTGTAGATGGAAGCAAAAACTGTACCCCAAGTGTCACAGTCCTCAATGTGTGGTGCGATTCCCATTGGGAGACATATAGTCAGAATCCTGTGTTTTTCTAATGGGGTGGTGTCAGGAAACACCGCCTCTATTTGGGTAATTTTCTGTGCCAACCAGAATGGTATTTGTTCCCGTTTTGCTGGGACTTTACCTAGGCAGGATTGGATGTTCTGTGGTGTAATTTTATTTGTGTTCCCCTGGTGAGGGGTCAGCTGTGGAAGTTTAATCGCTGGCTGAATTGTTGAAGTCCGCATTACATACTGAACTAATTGTCTGTGAATTTTTAGTAGTTGTTTCAGCTGTATTAACAGCTCTGCTGCAGACATTCTTTCGATGTCTGGATGTGGTGTGTATCCGGCTAGGACCGGCCACGTTGCTCCTGGTCTTCCTAAAGGACCGAGCCTTGTAATGTGATTGTTATGTATTAGGGCGCCATCAAATAAGAGCAAATGCTCTTGGAATTTGAGTGGTACTTCCACCTCCTCAAAAGGAGTGTACTCATTAGGAGGTTCCTCTACTTTGTAATAGTGGAAGTACTTTGTTATAGTATTAGCTGCTGGAAAATGTATCCATGTATAGTATACCTCTGTCTGCCGATATTCGTGTGCCTCGATTACGAATATGACTGTGCCACCTCTAGGTGTCAGTCCATTTTCTATAAGATTTAAGGTTATAGATCTCCTTTTGGCGACCTGGATGAGTATTATATCCGGGTCTGCTGTTTGCATGGTAGCATCAGCATCTGCTATTTCAGTAGCTAATCTAGTAACCTCTCGTTCTTCATCGCTGTCCATTTTGCTGACAGGATGGTATTATGTTTATTTGCAGATCAGGTTTCTTTATGGAAACAGAGATTAGATGCACAATATTTTGGAACTGTTTTATCCTTCAACGTTGACTAGACCAAGAACCATACATAGGAGTTCCCTCCTGCGAGGTTTTGGAGGATATAATAACCTTTCACCCACTCCAGACGTCTTTGGAGTATTTGGGAAAAGGGGTCTGAGTGAGAAAGCATGACTGAGTTACTCTAAATGTCTTACGTTAGTTTTATCGCCCTTTCCAAACACGTTGGGCGCCATGTAGTGTAGCTCCTATTTTCCCAATAGGCTCTGCGCATTGGAATAGTACCTACAGCAGTAAAGGCCTAGGCCAGACGTTAACTAGGTCTACTACTGTCGATACTAGACTTAATTTTTGGGTTTGCCAGCTAAGCTCAGAGTTCGCTAGAAACTTTCTCGAATGTTCAAGGAAGGATTAACTCCCCTGATTAGACAAGAAGGGATTTAGTTTCTGACAACCATAGAACATGACAACTTTGCTCTCCCCTAATCAAGAGTCAATCTCGAGAGTCGTGTGAGCACAAGGCAATTATTTTACTCAGTCAGTACGTGCATTCTTAGTCTCATCAGAATGTAGAGAAAAGGAAGAGACGGGCGTGTTCAATAAAAGGTGTTATTTATTGATCAGTCTCTTTTCTCGTACAAGAGAAATGGATCGATATTATTGCAATACTTATAGTTAAGTAAAGTGCATACATTAAAAGCAATAGTATAAAATAATACTGTAGAAACATTGATATGGTTTCTGAGCCATATGATGTTTTAAAATGATTAAAATATATTTACATACACATATACATTTGACTAAACGTACTCAACTGGTGTTTCTAAATACGCCTACCCCGTGTACCTGACCTAAGTCTAATGCGTGGGCGGGAATAGAAAGTTACAGTTTAAGTTAAGTTTGTTTTTGCCAAGTGAATAACTAAAGAATTCTCTAGGAGGGGTTATTCAGTTCTGTACCTGGAATTTAGGATGAATGAGGAATGGTATCTCTTTCTCTGCTCTCGATATTCCAGGCTGCCTGCGAGGGCTACCTGGAAGCGCCGGTGCTGGGTCTCTCGGCTTGAGATAGCAGCGCGTCTCTCAGCGCGTCAGGAAGGCGGGGCTGCTGCCTGCGGGGTCTGCTTCTGCTCTCGGCTTCGGCAAGTATGGCTGCTCCGTCTTGTCACCACGCGTGTGTTTGCATAGGGCAAGGTCGGCAATATTTATACCTTAAAGGTGCCGGGATTGACGTAAGGATGGACATAGGTACGTCAATAAAGATGTCATACGACTTGCTCGTTAGCACATTCTTTACTAAAGTTCTCTGTGAAATCAAAACAATGGCCGCACGGATTATCCAGGTTGTCATAGGTTTGATTTGTTATGAGAACGTCGTATGCCTTATCAGGGGCTGGAGGAATGTCGCTTGTCTAATTAGATCTCAAGCGTTATGACCTAATCAGATAACACGTTCCTGTGCCGTAGTGTGACTGCGTCAGATAACGGTATCTGCATCATGGGGGATTTCTTGCCTCATGGGCTGACTGTTAGTTAACTAGCTAGGTAGTTTAACCAGAATAGGGTCAGGAATAGGGGGATCGATTCAGAACCTATAGAAATACACGACAATAGAGATGTCGGAATGCCCCTTTCAGGCCTCTCCCCCTCCCCCTCTCCTTTTTTCCCTTCTAGAACAGAGTTTTATCGACTCAGAACTAGAAGAATTGTTAGCCAAGGAGGCTATTGCTGTGGGATCCTTCATCCCCAGAGGCTTCTGCAGCAATGTCTTCCTAGTACAGAAGAAAGGAGGCGGCCAACGCCTAGTTTTAAATTTGAGAGACTTCAATCCCTATGTCACGTATCGCCACTTCAAGATGGAGGGTATCCATCTTTTACGAGACCTGCTGTTGGAAAACGACTGGATGGTCCGTTTGGATCTAAAAGATGCCTATCTGATGGTCCCTATCTGCCCCTCTCATCAAAAGTTCTTGCAATTCCCTTGGAAAGGATGGTGGTACCGGTACAGGGTGCTTCCCTTTGGTCTGTCCTCAGCCCCTTGGGTGTTCACCAAGCTTCTCAAACCGGTGTTCTCTCGCCTCCGAGAGATGGGAGTGCGTCTCATTGTCTATCTGGACGACATGCTTATTCTAGCCCACGATCGATCCCTTCTTCTCACACACCTAGAGTGGACGACTTCTCTGCTGCAGAATCTGGGGTTCGTTATCAATGCCAAGAAGTCGGACATGATACCGAACCAGCAGATGGAATTCCTAGGTTTCCTGATAGACTCAGTAACAGCTCAGCTCCTCTTTCCTCTTCACAAGATCAGATCCATCAAGAGGGAAATAACATCCACTTTATCCAAGGAGGTGATTTCCTTGCGTGTTCTGGCGAGGATTGTGGGCCTTCTGGCTTCATCGATTCAGGCCATTTTTCCAGGCCCCTTGCATTACAGAACCCTGCAGAGACTGAAAATCTTTTATTTACAGAGGAAGTTTCATTACGACCACCTCATTCCTCTTTCCCTCGAAGCCCGAGAGGAACTTCAGTGGTGGCTGGAGCACATGTCAGCTTGGAATGGCCGAGCCATCTTCGGCGCAGCCCCAGATGTGGTAGTCGAGTCGGACGCCAGTCAGTGGGGCTGGGGCGCTCGCTGTGGGGAATTTACCACAGGTGGACGGTGGTCAACAGACGAACTCACACTACACATAAATTGTCTAGAGTTGTTGGCAGGGTCCTTTGCCATCAGGTCTATCTCACGGCTGAAGAGCAATTGTTGTATCCTCCTTCGAATGGACAATGTCTCAGCGGTGAGATGCATCAATCGGTTAGGGGGGACGAAGTCTCGAATGCTAGCACACATTGCGAAGGAATTTTGGCACTTTTGCCTGGATCGCAAGATCTCTGTAGTGGCAGAATACCTTCCGGCGAAATTCAATCAGGTGGCGGATTGGAATTCCCGGTTTCTTCGAGACTTCAGCGATTGGAGACTCCATCCATCGATGTTTGGTCAGATCATGACTATGCGAGGCCCCTGCCAGATGGATCTGTTTGCCTCTCGCCTCAATGCCCATCTTCCCCTGTTTTACAGTTGGAGACCGGACCCGATGGCGATGGGGACGGATGCGTTCCTTCACCATTGGGGGCAACGGAGGAATTATGCCTTTCCCCCGTTTGCTCTGATCCCGAGGGTGGCGGCATATATGCGCCGGCAGAAGACAACAATAGTGTTGGTGACTCCGTTTTGGTCCACTCAGTCGTGGTTTCCCACACTGTTGGAGTTATCTGTGGACCTTCCATTCCGGCTCCCGGTTTTCCCGACGCTTCCACAGGATCCAGTGGGAGCTTGCCACCCCTTAATCCTGCAGAATCAGTTGACTTTGATGGTGTGGACGCTCTCCGGAGACATGAATGCCTTGCAGGCCTTTCACAGGAGGCTTCCAGCTTTATGCAACAAGCTTGGGCTCCTTCCACCCGGAAACAATACTCTGCATCTTGGAAGAAGAGGGTGGGTTGGTGCCTTCCAAAACTGGTGGATCCCGTGGGATCAAATGTAACTGATGTTCTGAATTTTCTCTCTGAATGTGCGGCTTCAGGCCTGGCTTACAGGTCGGTTAATAATTTCAGATCTGCTATTTCTGCTGGACATGATGACATCGATGTTAAGCCTGTGGGGATGCATCCTTTGGTTTGTAAGTTACTTAAAGGAGTGCGTGTGGCTAACCCTCCTAGGCCCAGATATTCCACGCTGTGGGACATTACAAAAGTTCTTAATCTGTTGGAAACCTGGCCAGATAATGGTGACTTGTCCTTAAAAAAGCTTTCTGCCAAGCTTACTATGCTATTGTGTCTCATTTCATGTCGCAGAGCTTCAGATGTTAGAGCCTTAGATTTGGCTGGTAGGATGTTTTCTCCGCAGGGTGTCTCCTTTGTTATTACACGACGAACTAAGACCATGTCACGCTCAGTGGAGTATCCTGCCTTTCCACATATTAGCAAATTATGTGTGTGGCAGTGTCTGAAATGCTATGAAGAGCGTACTATTGCACACAGGACTGATCCTTTAGGCCAGTTGCTAATCTCTGTTCAGAAACCCTTCAAACCAGTCGCTGCGGCTACTTTAGCCAGATCGGTTCATTGGATTATGTCAGAAGCTGTCATTGATATCTCAGGTTATGGTGCTCACTCAGCTAGAGGTGCGATGGCTTCTAAAGCCTACTTGTTGGGTTCCCGTTTGGAGGACATCCTCAAGGCAGCTGATTGGTCTTCGTACTCAATGTTTAAAGTTTTTTATTATAAACCTATTCCTCATGTCTCTGATGCTGTGTTTGGTGAGCTTTGAACCAGCATAATCAGAAGCCTCCGGTCCTGCCATAGAATACAAAATGTTCTAGCTATCGCGACAAGAATTTTACATTCTATTAAGGACACGGAGGTGAGGATTATCCCACCCGTTGGGACAGTTATGTAACTGTTGAGTTATTGACGTTATGCTGTTTAACATCTTTATACCCACCCAGTGAGAAATGTAGTGGTGGGCTCCTTTTCTCAAACTTCTTTTTCTGTTTTAGGAAATGACTCCAACAAGAGTTGAATGCCTTCGTTGGATCGTGTGGCTGTACCTTCCTGGTGGAAGATGATTCCTTGGTGTTATGGATTGTTCTCCGTTGAGAATTCCTAAAGGAACTGTTTATCTCTCCGTTGAGAGTTCAGGACTTGTTTACTTTTACGAGACTGTTCGCGCAAAGAAAGAGGAGGCCAGATTAGTGTCTCTATACTTTATATGCTTATTACCACTGTGATTGGTTGTTGTATTGGAGGCGTGGTTCAAAGCCTCATGGGAAATGTTGTTTTTTACATTTGTAGTTTCATTTTCATTGGCTGCTGTTTGTGCAGTAAAGAAATGAGAAAGCATAATCCTCGCCTCCGTGTCCTTAATAGAATCTAAAATTCTTGTTGCGATAGCTAGAGAATGTTGTACTCACTATCAGCATTCCAGTGCATGCTTAAACTTGATGTATGTCATACGATTCCTTTACAAGATGGCGGATCAGTTCTTTAGCATGGCAACCTAGACTGGAGATAATGACAACGCAATGGATAGAACCTCTTTACCACGTTGGGTCTACTTTGTGGCACTTTTGTAGGATGTGGGTGCTGAGAGTGTGCTTTACCTCATACCCTTGTTGTATTATTAATATCACCAGAAAGGAACGTAATATTTATTTTTGAGCACTTACACATATGTTGGTACTCTGTGACTTTAACCTTAGTGTAGCCCCTTACATTTGTATATTTTTAATTTAACTATGGAGTGAGAGGGTTACAATAGGGCTCCTTTATTGGTACGATCAGCCAGGTTTTTTCTGACATGGTACTGGCCTCATTACATTTCCAATATGGCAGCGCATTATTCATTGTTGCCCGCCGGTTTGAAGTTCCACGCTCGTCACGTTGTGGGTCCGGTCATGTGATCACTCGACAGCTACTAATGAGCTGAGAGAACTATGCCAGCGTCTTCTGTCAGTCATGCTCTGGCGCGAGAGGTTAGTGATAAATCAGATTAGGGGGATTCACCTTCATTTGTTGTAAGGGGTGAGCAACCTAATTAGTTACATTCACATGGGACCGACTTATCAGGGTCTGGCCCAGACAAATAACAGAGGTTTATCTCGCTCCATCGCCATAGGGAAGTGGTTTATAACATTACGTAGGGCACTACTGGCCTGAGTCGGGGTGAGTCAGTCGGGGACATGGTTATTATCTCGCTACAGTTTGGTTAACAATGTTAGATTGGCTGACATGTATCTTACATTGATTCTTGCAGGTTTCCTGATGTTGGTGCATTTATAATATTAGTCATAAGCACCATTTTGACTACATTACGGATATAGCTGTGGCTTGCCAGCTATTGCAGGAATTATATGATTAGGTGGGTAATGCCATAACATGGCCTTCAACATTGTTAGATGATATAGAATTACCAATATATGTTTTCGTGGTTTTTATATAACTCACAGGTTTTTACTGGTTCATTGCATTTAATATAGGAAGATGTAGGGGTGTATACATCAGTGAACATGCCGATATGTTTATTACCTATTGTTGACAAAATAGTACCACCAGTTGTGATAAACCCTACTGGAAGGACCAGTCTGTTTTTTTGTCGTGTTCAACTTATCAAGGTGCTAAACATGGGCACTAAAAAAAAGGGTGCAGAGCACTGTTCTTTTACAATGGTGCTTCTAAATAGTACAGTTGGATATTAATACCTAGATGGATACTCTACCTAGCAAACGTGACTTGTTACTTATGATTAATTTGACATGTTTTTACGTGTTTTCAATAATTATGAATTATTAGATTCAAACATTTGTCCTATATTACCTGCAGTGTATATTTGTACACTACTAAAAAGACTGATCCATTGCGTCATGGAACCCTGGCTTATGTTCATCATTTTTGGTGGGTGTTGATCCATTCATATAGTTGCAATATTAGGATTGTACAATCACTTTGAGCCACTGGTTTGTTCACATGTAGTAAATCATGCACATTGCACAGGGGTCTATACGGACATGTTCCATTGCCACTGTGGAATACACTCAATGGTGTAGCTTTAATTGTTTCTCTTGTTTCTCTCTTCCTCTGGTTGCATATTCTTATCTTTGTTTCTGCACAGTGGATTTCAATCTGCAATTGCGAACAAATACTATTGAATTAAGTATCAATAGGTATGACACCTCACGAGGTCTCTTCATTTTCTTGACCCGCTCAGGCAGTCGATAATAACAACGGACGCCAGCGAGAAAGGACTGGGAGCAGTCCTCATGCAGGAGAGAAAGGATGGAACGATGGAGACCCTCAGTTTTGCCTCGAGAGCCCTATCTCCCACAGAACCGAAATTTAGCGTGATCAAGAAGGAGATGCTGGCGGTTGTGTGGGCCATGGGGAAGTTCCGCCAATCCTTTGGGGCACGAGATTCCAACTCAAAACGGATCACAAACCGTTAGTCAAGGTGCTCACCTCGAGCGGACATGCGAGTGCCACGCCACGCATTGCCAAGATGACATTGAAACTGCTGGAATACAGGTATGATGTGGAATACATACCGGGAACTCGAAACAAAGTGGCAGACTACCTCAGTAGAGCTTTAGCCATGGAAGGAGCTCCCAAGGTAACAGCAGAAAACGAAGAGATGGTAGCAGTGATGGAAGACCCAGAATGGGTAATAAGCAACCAGGAGTGGACCCGGGCGTATGAAGAAGACAAGGACAGTTGCGAAGTCAAGGATTGCGTATTACATGGATGGCCAGAGAAAAAACAATTGCGAGAGGCGCTCCAGAAATTTTATAAAGTCAGAGAGGAACTGTCAGTGGGTGACAATGGAATATTCTTATACAGAGGTGATAAGATAGTACCCCTGACAACGTTAGTACCTTACTTGCTGGTGTTGCTACACAAAGGACATCTTGGTATCGTAAAAATCCAGCTGAGGGTGAAGCAGATGTACTGGTGGCCAGGTGTGGACATCCAAGTGGAGAGACAGGTGAGGGAGTGTTACCAATGCCAAAGAGCGGACAAAACTGTGAAACCCCTAAGGCCGGCCCTGGGGAAGTTTGCCCAACCGAGTAACCCTGGGAAGAAGTGTCGGTAGACATTCTAGGACCCGTGCTTGACACCCAAGGAACACCCAAATATCTGTGTGTCCTCGTCGACAAGTACTCGAAATGGCCGGAGGTGCACATACAGGAAGAGATGGACGCCGAGACAGAGCTCAAGTTTCTTACTTCTGTCTTCCTCAGGGAAGGCATTCCAAGATCCATTCTGAGCGACAACGGACCGCAATTCACCTTGGAAAAATGGCACAAATACGCGGAGACGAACAGGATCAAAATCAAGCATACCTCTGTATACCATCCTTCGAGCAATGGAAAGGTGGATCGATTCAATAGAGTCATAATGGGGTCCATCCAAGCTGCCATCACGATGGGTAAAGATTGGGAGAAAGAAGTCCAAAGTATATTGTGGGCCTTGCGCATCACCCCCACCAGCACAGGGTACAGCCCTTTCCAAACACTGAGGGGAAGACATCCCTTTACCAAGGACAATGTAGCATGGAGGGAAAAGACAATCACTAGCAAGTGGGCTCCGGCGGTGGTGCAGCACAACCTGGAGAAGGCCCAGAGGATATATACAGAGCACTACAACCAGAGGAGAAAGGTGAAGGAGACCGCCCTGGAGCGAGTAGAATGGGTGAGAGTCAAATTGGCGATACTAAGAAGAAAAGGAGACAGCAAATACAGTCAACCACTACAAGTGAAGGAAGTGTATGATAGAGCAGCACCGCTCAGTGATGGGAATGTGTGGTCCCAAGACCGCATGTCAAAATGCAACAAAATACTATAATGGTCCCCGGTAGAGAACGGGAGGACACTACATGGTCAAAGACGTAGAGAGAATGAGGGAAGTACTCCTGCAGAAGAAGAAGACCCGGGAGCGGAAGGGAACTGTCAGGAGTCCGGAACCCTGGAAGTGCCTGAAATGGAGGAACAACATGGAGGGGAGAGTATGACCCCGAGGAGAGAAGAGCCGGGTGCCCTGAGAGACAAGATGGTGAGCCCTGCGGAGAACTGCACAGGGGAAACCCTCTCCACTCCGGTAAGAGTGGTGGTGAGACCCACCCGCTTCCGAGACTTTGAACTGGGGGGAAGCTGAGTATTTTGTGGACATTAAGGACTACTGTTCTGTTGTTAATAAAAAGGGGGAGATATGTAGAGTTGCGCACTAGTCCGCGCGCTTTACGTCGTGACATAGCGCGCAAGGACGCGTTGGAGAGCGGTCTGCACATACGCGAGTTAGCGAGAAGCACCCCAGAACGTCGGACGCTCGGCGCTCTCTCGCTTGTGTTTAATAAAGTTAAAAGGTTAACACAAATTGACTCCGCACACTTAAATAATAAATATCACAAAATCATTAATGTTATCCACAGCGGTCCAATATCTCTTCAGTCATTCTCCCAAGAATTCCAAAGTCAGGTAATCTTCAGTAGAAAAATTCTTTATTTTCACAAACACTTTTAAGAGCAATAGCCAACGCGTTTCGTCCGTGACCGGACTTCTTCAGGGCTATATTTAAAAAACATAAAAACAATATATTTACATATGAATGGGAAAGACCTATTCATAATTCATCTACACAATATTTTCATTCCATTAGTAAGTTCATTTGAACACCAGACTTTAAGAAAAACATTTATCAAAACCTGCTTTGGTTACAACAATTCTTTTCACACGGGAGAAAGAATGCAAAAAGATAAGAGCGAAATAGTTGTCTGTTCTATACCCTTTACAGATCATAAACTGTTACAATTTTAGGAAAAAGGAGATCAAACAATCCATGACAGACAAGTAATTTGTGTCTGGGAAGTCTTCTTATAAATCACAGTTGAGAAAATTTACATTAAAATAACCTTAGAAACATTATACAGATTTTACATTTCCAATCATTATCTACCTTTTATCTCGAATTCTCTTATTTATGATGCTGTACAATGGTCTTCTAGCTTGAGAAGTAAATATTCTGTGGAAGGATAACACATTCTTAGTCATGTATGTGGTCTTTATACTGCAGCATTTAGTTAAACCCATTGTTACTCATTCATTCCCTCATATGCATCATGGACGAATTAGGGAACACTCAAATAAACCCACTTTCTGTGAAGACTATTTTAAAATCATATCCATCTAATAGTTGATGAATTAGTATATGTGCATAACATGTATATCCTCAGAACAGATAGTCAAATTAAGATCATCCCTAGTGGCACTTGGCATCGAAAGAACCATTTTATCTGACCTATTTCTAGCCATTCCCATGGCAGTATTTTATTTAAGCAATGACTATTCAATTAGGTCACTTACTTCCATATGTCAATTTGTTATTACAATCCAGGTCAGTTGACTTCCAGTATATGTTTTTTTGAAATAGGCACAGTTTTATTATAAGCCTACAAAGGGAAAAGAGACAAAATTATCTTTAAGGGTTTATCTAGGGAGCCATCATAGTTTTCCAAAAATGTCTCCTCCTCCCTCACAAAGCAACTAAATACACACTGATTGTCCAGTGACATTAATCCTAATAGGAGACTTATATTTAACAGACAATCTCCCTTTTAGTTTTATGGAGAAAGTCACACTGCTAGTAAACGCTATTAAATTATATTTAATTTATAGCGCAGTAAAAGCCATAATATTCAATTCAATAACTGCTAAGTAATATAACACCATTATCACAATTTGTGCACTCAATATGGCATAATGCTATTGCTGGACGCCTATTAATAATAATAAGAGAAAAGGTTGAGGGGTTTCCACTTTAACATAATTATTTAACCAACCCTCCATATATCAATTGAACCAAAGGTGAACCCTCGTCGCCATCTTTGTAAAGTGATGTAAAACTTCAAACAAGGAGCAAGCCAGCCTAGTTTAGACACTTACTCCTTGTACCCCTGGCTATTGCTACCAACAACACCTCAGCACATATCAAGGCTAATACACTAATAGCAACCGAGACACGTGAAAAACAAGCCCTCCAGTAGGAGTTAGATTGGGCTCAGAGTACACTCGTAGCGCATCCAAAGCCGGTCACTTACCGCGAGTAAAGTATCGGCGTTCCATGAAGCATGCGGTCGTCTGGCACAATGAGTGATCCTAGGAAGTGGTTTATATACTTTCCGGATAACTAATCAGCCTACAATTAGCAAACCTAATTGGTAATTAATGCAAACAAACTTGCCAGGGATGACGGTTATACTTGTAAAGGGGATCCGCCATCTTTAAGTGGTCAAAACACACGGCGTCAGTAAACAGCATTTTTGACAACGCAATTAAAAGAAAAATAATAAGCAAAAAGTGTTGCAGTTTTCTAGTAATACAACATCGTCACTATTAATCTGTGACATATTCTACATTTATCCCTCGACATATAATTTTTCACTTATTCGTTTATTGAGAGTGGTATTAATTAGCTAAGCGACACTAACATCAAGAGAAGTGACACATAACATTTAATCAAAGAAACTGTTCTTATATCAAGTCGCGGTAATGCTCATATTTCAAAAGATAGCCGGCAATCCTACTTGGTTTTGGGCGCCATCTTTGCCTAGTCAAAAAGCCCATACTTTCAGCGCGGTGAGTTATTCATATGTCCTGATGTTAAGAGACGAGTGCGAGCTACGAACAACCTAAGAGCCCACTCGATTTATAACGCATTCCTTACCTAGTCGTTGCTTAATACTATTAGGAAATGTATTTTATTCTAATGCCCTACTCAAAGGCATAGTCGCCACAGTCAGCATCAGCAATATAGAGCGAATGTAATAATATAATGAAAAACGCATTCAAAACATAATCTAATAGTAAGACAAGCAATAGTCTAGTGCACCTGCAAATCAAATCACTCGTCCCTTACCACCATCAGAAGATGGTCAGCGTCAACGCCCATAATCCATAATATTGGTATATAATTTATTGCTGGCTATGCAAGTGATGGTCATTCACCCAAACAATTCTCAAATGTCGGATAAACTTGTTTTTGCCAGTCTTAATAATACAAAGCCATTGCCACTATAATGTCACCAATATTATCCATACATTGGTGTATTAGGTGAAGGCGAAACAGTAAGTAACTTAAGAATCACAAGAAACAAAACCCAAGATTTATTAATAACAAGCATGTCGGCACAAGAAGCATGTCGGCACAGAATGAAGTAGGGTAAAACAAAACATATATATTTTTTTGAAGTAAAATAAAAAACAAACCGGAACCATGCTAAACCATGCCCCTGTGCGAATTCCCAGTTACAGGTACTGAACCATGATAGTGACAATTCTATTTTGTTATATTAAGATAACCTTTTCCTATATCCCTCACAGCACTTACAGATCTATTAAAAACCGACAGGATATAAGGTCATAGATCATCAAGACATCAAAAAAGGTCAAAATTAGCAGATTTATGATCTCAAATATAGATAACCAAGACAAGATCTGTTAAGGACACATATGCCTACAGAAAATGATGAAATTCATTATTTATGTTCAACCCCTGGCTCACCGATCTCAATCTGCAGATCCAAGATTAAAAAGTTAAAAGGTTATTACCTACATCTCCTAGTCTCCATGGTGATTGTTCCTGGCTGAATTTACCAACTTTACACAATGTGTGTCAGTTTGCAGACAATAAGATCACAAAGTTTTGTTACAATGCCGGACAGACATACAACATCAAGCACTTTATCAATTGCAATACTAAGTATGTAGTGTACTGTATAATTTGCCAATGCAATTTATTATATGTGGGTAGCACTATCAGACCACTTAAAGTTCAAATTCAGGAACATATCAGAGCTATTCGTAATAATAACTCACATTTCCCCTTTGGCAGTACACTATAATACAACACATCAATCAACTGAAATCTCAAGCCTTAAATTTCATGGTATTGCAATAGTAGAAGATGGCCCCTGTGGCGGTTACAAGGTTTCCAGACTGAGGAAACTAGAAGCCAAGTGGTTAATCAAATTGAGATCGGTTGATCTGTGGTTAAATGTCGACAGGGAAATGCATGTATTTCTGAGAGATTGCAGCATCCCTGGGGCAAGATTTGAACATTACAGTTAGGTTTGGGTCATAATAGACTCTTCTGTATTTCTACTCCAATGTCTTCTAATATATATTTTGATTCTTTTATGGATGATAATGTAAGGGTCACAGGTTAAATGGTCATACCAAGAATTTCTTACTCGTCTAATGTCTCGAGACTCACAAGACTGTTTTATCATCTGGAACTTAGTTTTTTATTAACGCAAATTGTAGTGTAGATGGATATATGATGGATATATGCCAACATGTTTTGTAAAAAAAATATAGATAGATTCATTTTATTAATGAAGGATACCAACTGTTGTTTGACTGACCTTGTCACCCTTTTCGGTGTTCTACTTTGTCACTAACTTACACGATGTGTCTAGCCTAAGGGTTTCTATTTAGGCTCTATTGATCACGGGTCCGTACACTTATGGACCTGGTAATTGCATGACAGACTTTGGGTTCTATATTTCTCAATTACATCTGATGTTTACTGTGGTGTTTTAGAACCCGTGGACTCTTTAAGGTACCCAATTTGGGTTAGCATACATGCTATGTTGTTATGGCCAATGCTTTATTATGTTGCGATATGCTTTAGATTCTATGGCAGGACCAGAGGCTTCTGATTATGCTTTCTCATTTCTTTACTGCACAAACAGCAGCCAATGAAAATGAAACTACAAATGTAAAAAACACCATTTCCCATGAGGCTTTGAACCACGCCTCCAATACAACAACCAATCACAGTGGTAATAAGCATATAAAGTATAGAGACACTAATCTGGCCTCCTCTTTCTTTGCTGCTCCGCAGCCCAGATAAGTGCTCTTTACGTTATATGCTTATTCTGCTTCTAGACAGGCCTCATGTTGTGATTGTAGCCCATGGCGTTTATTTGCTGAATATTGCTATTTAAATATTGTGTGTATTACACTGTTAAACCTTGTTTGCAGGTTGCCATCGGTTTTTCTGATTTTACTTGCACGCAGCTATCGGCTTCCTTTCCCCTTCCGACTTCGGAGCGGAGCTTCTGGCCCACTCCGCGTCGGTTAGTTTTCTGTTTGGAGCGCGTGTTGCGCTGGTAGGCTCCCCTTCTCTCCCGATTGCTGCTTTTCCTACGCGGCCGCGTCTCTCGCGGTCCGCGGCTAGGAGGGACTTGGCTCCCCCTCGGGGAAGGAGGCGCATGTGGGAGCTCGCCTGACGCCCGGCGTGCGCCGGCGGTGACTCGCGCGCGTCAGCGTGCGCACGCATCCCGCCTCCAGTGCCTGCAAGACTCTCTGCCCCCCGGCTGAAGTGGGGTTTCACGCAGTTTGGCCAGGAGCCGAGGGCCCGTTTCTAACATCAATTAAGCAGCGTTTTCCATCGCAAATTGAATCGGAGTTGGTCAGCATTAACCCCTTGCTTCCCAGTGAGTCAGGAAGTGGGACAATTTTTGGCAACCCTTTTTCTAACCCAGATAAGGGTTGTTTTTCCCTCCATTAGTCCTAGAATTGGACTTTTACGCTTGAGTTTGATTAATTCTTGGTATTTCCGGCTCCTGTGCCTGGCACTTCCCCTGCTTGACGCCCTCGCCTGGGCTGGCAATTGTGCTTCCCTCTGGGGACTTAGAGTGGAATTTTTCAATTCCTTGTGGATATGGCAGATACAGAATACTGCGCTGAGGAGGGTGATGCGTGTGATTACCAGGGCAATGATGAGTACTACGAAGAGGAGTCCATGGAGGATTTGATTGATAAAAAACTGGACGCCAAACTTGATAAAGCCCTTTCCTCAGCCCTGCTTCCCTTAGCCAAGAAACTGGAGGGAGCTTTTGGTCCCTGGTAAGCCTCTTCCTCTTCCTAATCAGGACCATTCCCCCCCCCCCCCCCCAATGAAGGTGGCTATTGACCCGGCCTGGCCCCATGCCCAGTCCTATGATAAGCTTTATAAATCCAAAGAGTCTTCTGCTGGTGACAAAGCCTTGCCGTCCCGCCCTCCCCCTTCCCCCCCCCCAGATACTACCACCACTGGCACTGACACCGATACGGACTCCTCTGATGCTGTCCGCGCAAGCGCACAAGAATCGCAAGCATGCTCCCCCCCCGTCACCCCTTCGCCCTTCTCTTTTGACCCTTCGGACATTGTGCACCCTAGGGCCTCTGACTGGGTCCCCCCCCCCGGCTGTAGCGGCATATCTGGAAACCCACCTCCGCAAAGGTTTTGACAAAGAGGTGAGAGCCCGCCTAAAGTCCGAATGTCCCCGTCCCGATTTGGCCCACAAAGTGGCCGTCACACCCGATATTGACACCTCCATGACTACCTTTCTTAAGAAATATAAGAAAGACCCTAAAAAAGGGATTGATCGCGCGCTCAGAGCGTGCCAAGATAAGGTCCTTGACCTTTCAGGGCCATTAGCCAAGATCTTGGAACTGGCCCTTCAGGCTCAAGAGACAGGGGATGCCATTCACCCTGAAGTTCTAGCTGGTTGGGCGCAACGTGCCATTTGCATGCTGGGGAACGCCAACTGCGCCTTAGCTTCTGAAAGGCGGAAGTCAGTATTGCTCCGGATTGACCCTCAGTTGGTAGAGTTGGCTTCATCAGAGCCGGGTCCTTTGGCAGAAGGACAGTTGTTTGGAGACAACTTTGTGAAAGACATTGCAAAATTTGTTAACACCTTTGCGTCCCTTGATAAATCTCAGGCCTCCTTGAAGAGGGTGTTGCATCAGGTCTCTAATAGGGCCGGGCGTGGTAGAGGACGCTCGACCGGCCGCTATTCAAATATCAGTCCTCAGAGTGGCAACGCTCCTAGACGGGGCAGAGGATAGACACAAGAACCGGACCAGGCCGGTTTCTACCTGTCAAGATCCCGCGGCTTCAGAGGTTGCTATAATCGAGGTGTCAACAGAGGTTACAAGAACTTCGACAATCAGTCCTCTTGTAAGTCAAGTGTGCTTAACTCCGTTAGGGGGCAGGTTGCTTCACTTCGTGGTGAATTGGACGAACCTCACTTCAGATGTTTGGGTCCTCCGGACCGTCCAGGGTTACCAGATAGAGATGTCGGAATGCCCCTTTCAGTCCTCTCCCCCTCCCCCTCTCCTTTTTTCCCTTCTAGAACAGAGTTTTATCTACTCAGAACTAGAAGAATTGTTAGCCAAGGAGGCTATTGCTGTGGGATCCTTCATCCCCAGAGGCTTCTGCAGCAACGTCTTCCTAGTACAGAAGAAAGGAGGCGGCCAATGCCTAGTTTTAAATTTGAGAGACTTCAATCCCTATGTCACGTATCGCCACTTCAAGATGGAGGGTATCCATCTTTTACGAGACCTGCTGTTGGAAAACGACTGGATGGTCCGTTTGGATCTAAAAGATGCCTATCTGATGGTCCCCATCTGCCCCTCTCATCAAAAGTTCTTGCAATTCCCTTGGAACGGGTGGTGGTACCGGTACAGGGTGCTTCCCTTTGGTCTGTCCTCAGCCCCTTGGGTGTTCACCAAGCTTCTCAAACCGGTGATCTCTCGCCTCCGAGAGATGGGAGTGCGTCTCATTGTCTATCTCGACGACATGCTTATTCTAGCCCACGATCGATCCCTTCTTCTCACACACCTAGAGTGGACGACTTCTCTGCTGCAGAGCCTGGGGTTCGGTATCAGTGCCAAGAAGTCGGACATGATACCGAACCAGCAGATGGAATTCCTAGGTTTCCTGATAGACTCAGTAACAGCTCAGCTCCTCCTTCCTCTTCACAAGATCAGATCCATCAAGAGGGAAATAACATCCACTTTATCCAAGGAGGTGATTTCCTTGCGTGTTCTGGCGAGGATTGTGGGCCTTCTGGCTTCATCGATTCAGGCCATTTTTCCAGGCCCCTTGCATTACAGAACCCTGCAGAGACTGAAAATCTTTTATTTACTGAGGAAGTTTCATTACGACCACCTCATTCCTTCTTCCCTCGAAGCCCGAGAGGAACTTCAGTGGTGGCTGGAGCACATGTCAGCTTGGAATGGCCGAGCCATCTTCGGCGCAGCCCCAGATGTGGTAGTCGAGTCGGACGCCAGTCAGTGGGGCTGGGGAGCTCGCTGTGGGGAATTTACCACAGGTGGACGGTGGTCAACAGACAAACTCACACTACACATAAATTGTCTAGAGTTGTTGGCAGGGTCCTTTGCCATCAGGTCTATCTCACCGCTGAAGACTAATTGTTGTATCCTCCTTCGAATGGACAATGTCTCAGCGGTGAGATACTTCAATCGGTTAGGGGGGACGAAGTCTCGAATGCTAGCACACATTGCGAAGGAATTTTGGCACTTTTGCCTGGATCGCAAGATCTCTGTAGTGGCAGAATACCTTCCGGCGAAATTCAATCAGGTGGCGGATTGGAATTCCGGGTTTCTTCGAGACTTCAGCGATTGGAGACTCCATCCATCGATGTTTGGTCAGATCATGACTATGCGAGGCCCCTGCCAGATGGATCTGTTTGCCTCTCGCCTCAATGCCCATCTTCCCCTGTTTTACAGTTGGAGACCGGACCCGATGGCGATGGGGACGGATGCGTTCCTTCACCATTGGGGGCAACGGAGGAATTATGCCTTTCCCCCGTTTGCTCTGATCCCGAGGGTGGCGGCATATATGCGCCGGCAGAAGACAACAATAGTGTTGGTGACTCCGTTTTGGTCGACTCAGTCGTGGTTTCCCACACTGTTGGAGTTATCTGTGGGCCTTCCATTCCGGCTCCCGGTTTTCCCGACGCTTCCACAGGATCCAGTGGGAGCTTGCCACCCCTTAATCCTGCAGATTCAGTTGACTTTGATGGTGTGGACACTCTCCGGAGACATGAATGCCTTGCAGGCCTTTCACAGGAGGCTTCCAGCTTTATGCAACAAGCTTGGGCTCCTTCCACCCGGAACCAATACTCTGCATCTTCGAAGAAGAGGGTGGGTTGGTGCCTTCCAAAACTGGTGGATCCCGTGGGATCAAATGTAACTGATGTTCTGAATTTTCTCTCTGAATGTGCGGCTTCAGGCCTGGCTTACAGGTCGGTTAATCATTTCAGATCTGCTATTTCTGCTGGACATGATGACATCGATGGTAAGCCTGTGGGGATGCATCCTTTGGTTTGTAAGTTACTTAAAGGAGTGCGTGTGGCTAACCCTCCTAGGCCCAGGTATTCCACGCTGTGGGACGTTACAAAAGTTCTTAATCTGTTGGAAACCTGGCCAGATAATGGTGACTGGTCCTTAAAACAGCTTTCTGCCAAGCTTACTATGCTATTGTGTCTCATTTCATGTCGCAGAGTTTCAGATGTTAGAGCCTTAGATTTGGCTGGTAGGATGTTTTCTCCGCAGGGTGTCTCCTTTGTTATTACACGACGAACTAAGACCATGTCACGCTCAGTGGAGTATCCTGCCTTTCCACATAATAGCAAATTATGTGTGTGGCAGTGTCTGAAATGCTATGAAGAGCGTACTATTGCACACAGGACTGATCCTTTAGGCCAGTTGCTAATCTCTGTTCAGAGAAGAGAATTATTGTGAAGTTATTAATTCTGCAAAATATGTATGTTTCCGGCTTTTTTAAATCAATTGTTTAATAAACGAAATAGATGCTTTTTATCTGATTAAATGTGTTAGTTAATTTTTTCAATTTAAGACTTTTCCTAGCTAGCTGTCTTATTTACGTTACTATCTACGCACAGAAACCCTTCAAACCAGTCGCTGCGGCTACTTTAGCCAGATCGGTTCATTGGATTATGTCAGAGGCTGTCATTGATATCTCAGGTTATGGTGCTCACTCAGCTAGAGGTGCGATGGCTTCTAAAGCCTGTTCGTGCAAAGAAAGAAGAGGCCAGATTAGTGTCTCTATACTTTATATGCTTATTACCACTGTGATTGGTTGTTGTATTGGAGGCGTGGTTCAAAGCCTCATGGGAAATGTTGTTTTTTACATTTGTAGTTTCATTTTCATTGGCTGCTGTTTGTGCAGTAAAGAAATGAGAAAGCATAATCCTCGCCTCCGTGTCCTTAATAGAATCTAAAATTCTTGTTGCGATAGCTAGAAAATGTTGTACTCACTATCAGCATTCCCGTGCATGCTTAAACTTGATGTATGTCATACGATTCCTTTACAAGATGGCGGATCAGTTCTTTAGCATGGCAACCTAGACTGGAGAAAATGACAACGCAATGGATAGAACCTCTTTACCACGTTGGGTCTACTTTGTGGCACTTTTGTAGGATGTGGGTGCTGAGAGTGTGCTTTACCTTATACCCTTGTTGTATTAATAATATCTAATAATCAGACGGGAAAGGATCACTTGTCCTGCACAACCTTAGGTTTCTTGCAGGAGCGGGGGGGGGTGTCCCAAATTAAAAGACCCTCATGCACGTGATGGGTAGGGTGGAGTTGGAGCGGTGTATCTTGATTCTCCGCTTTTTTATTCACGTGTGTGCATAATCATCGGGTCGATCAGGTTATGCAACCTCCACCAGGAGGTGTTGACCCAAGGTTGAAGCAGTAGTGAGCCAGTGATGAGGGATTATTAAAAAAGGCCCGGATAACCAGAAAAGGAATTTTAATGAGTCTGGGTTCGGGTCTTGTGAACTCTGGTATAGTGTATCATGGGATACTTATTAGGAGTAGTTGATGCACTCAGAGTATAGTTAAAAGCATTGCGTGAATGGAAAAGGGGGATTAGGTCGACATGTTTCTGCCTTCTACGCCTTGGTAGGACTTGAAGGCTTTCATCAGGACCGTTATGTGAAATAACGTGAGGGTAATGGGGTGTGATCGAAGTGCTCAAAATGGAGTGATAAGAAAAAGGTATATTGACCTGTCTCTTGTTTCAAATGAGGTCGCTATGTACCTGTAGGGGAATAAATATATACACATACGTTTTTAACACACAGGGGAGAGGGTACAAGGGGAAACACCAAACAGAAAACTGTATCTCAAGTTTATCAATTGACAGACTGTAACAACAACTAAAAAATGGCAATACTTCATTCATGGCCACTATCAATGGAAATGTCTACTCTCTCTTCATCTCTCCATACTCTGACAGAGGGTCAAGGCATGCTCAGAGGTGAATGTAACATGCAAATAGTTTCAACGTTAATGCCTGTGCAATATATCAAATTGTGAAACGAACTACAGGTTATCAGAACCGTGTTGTGCTCGCTGAAAAGTCATTGTGAGATCTTCCACACACTAAGTTTAACGTGTAGTTCTACATTTATCCGATGTATCAAAGAAACATGTATAATGCCGTGCCTAAACACACGTGTTCTTTACAAGGCGTGCTCTTGGTATCTAACATGCTTAATTCGGCATATTGGTATATTTACCTCGCGCATGTAAATAACGCGCTCCAGTCAGGTAAAGAGGCTTGCAGGGGACTAAACAAAGGGGAAAAAATGTTATTGAACGCGGTTAGCTGCAATACTTGCGGTTGTTGGGCTGACTGGTCTGCAGTCGCGCTACCTATTTCGTCCTGCCCTGGCGTCTTCTGCGAGCGCTCTGCCTTCTTTGACCCGGAACCAGAATCTTCTGTTTCCTGTCCAGTAAAGACTCTAGGCGTCAAATCTGATTGGTTATTCCGCGTGTCGCCATGACGACCTGTGGTGACGCTCACGCTGTGCTCTAGGTTGTTCGAATTAGTTATATTTCTTAACGAGTCTGCTTGTTTTATTAAAATGTGACTGGCCGAGTAAGATCGTGTGATTGCAACGAGGGCTCCGTTATGATGTATAAACGGGTTTTGGAACCTTTTTGCACGATATAATAATCACTGTTTGTGTCCCGAAATTGGGCAGAGGCAGAGACTTCAATTGTAAAGCCAGCAAAGAGGGAACAGTATTTGTAAATCCATCAATGGTGGAACAAGGAAGGAGGAGTAACTAGACCCAGTTTTGAGTAATGTTCATGTTGGTACGTGGATACCTTTGCTCACATGGGTTATCGACTGGTCTCCAAGGTTAGTATTGTTTGGTACAGTTCAATAACATCAGGCACATTCTTTATTTTCTATTAAGACTGAGCCAAGGGATATTATCATTCAGCTCACGGTCAGTTCCCAGTCTATGTACCCACCTTTGCTCTTTTTCAAAGAGAATTTTCTCAGCATTTCTGTCTTTGTTGGATAAAGTTTCTAGGATGACCCAGTTGAGATCTTGAGTTGTGTGGCCCTTCTCAAGGAAATGGTTGGCCATTTTAGTGGTGCTCTTCTTGCATTTCACGTTGCTTTTGTGTTCGCAAAGTCTCTGCTTGGCTTTTCTACATGCCATGCCTATGTATCTTAGGTTACATGGGCAAGTGATCATGTATATCACGTGGGTGGTATTGCAGTTGGTATGATGGCGTATGGTCCATTTGAAATCCGGTAGTAATTGGAGTTCTTTTGTGGGTCTTGTCAAACTACAAACCGAGCATGAACCACATTGGTAATGTCCTGTTACTTGGGGATTACCCCATGGGTCAACTAGTCCTCTTGTGGGTTTTGGTGGAGGTCTGGTATGGACAAGGATGTCTCTCAAATTTCGGCTCCTTTTGTTTGCAAACCTCGGCTTTGGCCATGAAAGGTTCCCTGATGTTAAGATGCGCCAGTTCTTATTAATGATTTTCTTGACACTGTTTGTCACTGGGCTGTATGTGGTTACACAGGTGACTTCCTCCGAGGGTGATTTTTGGTGTGGTCTCAAGGAGCGCTTCCCTATTTTGATTTCTGGCACGTTTTTTGCATTTATTAATCACTCTTTGTGGATAATCTCGGGCTTCTAGTTTCTTGCACAAGTCATCAGCTTGTGACTTGTATTCAGTGATATTACTGCAGTTGCATTTAAGCCTCAGAAATTGGCTGTATGGCAAGTTCTCCTTCAGAGGGCGGGGGTGAAAGCTCTTGAAAGAGAGTATGCTGTTTTTTGCAGTTGTCTTGAAGAACGTCCGGGTCTGGAGAGTTCCTTCTGCCGCATAAATTGTTACATCCAGAAAGTCTATGCTTTCCCGGTTCGTGCAGTAAGTGAATTTTAGACAGTCGTCTCTCTGGTTAAGCCAGGTGTAGAACTCACTTAGGCTGGTTTCATCCCCTCGCCAGATGACAAAAATGTCGTCTATATACCGTTTCCAGAACAGTATATGACGATGATAAGGGTTGTTGTTCTCCTTCAGGATGTGTAGGTCCTCAAAGGTACTGACGTATAGACCTGCCACGCTTGGGGCACAGGTGCTGCCCATTGATGTACCGTGGCACTGTAGGTATAGATTGTCTTTATATTGGAAAAAGTTTTCCATGAGTGCCAGCCGGCAACATTCCAGTACAAAGTGTCTGGGAGTTTTATAATTCCAGGTTGAATTGAAAAGTATGCTCTCAAGAGTATCCATTGTTTTATTTTGTGGGAGGCTAGTATATAAGCTCTCGACATCGAATCCGACCAAGAGCATGGTGTCAGGAGAGTATTCGACGTCTTGTAACTTGGTTAATAAATCTCTTGTGTCTCGTAAATACGTCGGAGTCTTTTGGACCAGAGGTCTAAGGTATTGGTCTGCAAACTGCGACAAGGGTTCTAAAAGAGAACCTATTCCAGACACGATCGGACGTCCAGGTGGTGGTACTCGTCTTTTGTGTGTTTTTGGTAGCGAGTAGAAGTAAGGAGTGCGAGGTGTGTTGGTCCTGAGATACTCCCCTTCTTTCTTTGAGATCCAATCGTTGGTCTCTGCCTCTTCTAACATCATTGCGATGGTTCTCTGTAATCTCGGTGTTGGGTCTGTGGTCAGAACTTTGTAGAATTTGTCATCCTTGAGGAGATCCAAACATTGTTGGTCATAGCCCTCTGCTGTAAGGAGAACCACTCCTCCGCCTTTATCGGCCGGTTTTATGACTATGTTGTGATCTTCTTTGAGGGCATTTAAAGCTGCCTGTTCTGTTCTGGTGAGATTTTGGAAGGGTTTTGGAGGTTCATCTGCTAGTCCATCTATGGCTTTGAAGATGGCCTGCTCGAAAGTCTGTATTTCAATTGGAATTTGAGAATTCAAAGGGCAGAAAGATAACTTATTCCTCAAGGTAGTATCTCCTTCCCTGTTGGGAATTTGGTCTCCTTTGAAAAATGCTTTTAACTTCAGTTTGCGGCAGAACTCTGCAACTTCACATTTGGTTTTAAATAGATCTAGCTTCGGAGTCGGGACATACCCAAGTCCTTTGTTGAGTACTAGTTCTTCATCCTTGGTTAAAACCTTCTCAGTGAGATTCACGATGAGGGATTCGTGGTTGTACCGGTTTTGGCTTTGGTTACACTCCTCGTCTGTACTTGCCTGGATTGGTCGGACCAAGTTACTCCTCTTCTCCGGGTTCTTTGGGGAGCTGGACCATTCCCTAAAAAAGGCATATTCTGTTGGAAATTCTGACCTGTCTGTATTGGTATCTGATGGTTCATTATTTGAGGACCTTGGAAGTATGGGTTCATCCACCCCTGGAAGTGAGGGTTGAAAGGTTGGAAAGGCATCCCTTGTGAATTCGTTTGAAAAAATGGGGGCCGCCACGAGTTGCGTTCTCGACGGTTTCCTCTCCTATTTTGGAAATACGTTTTATTCGGATTGTTGTGTTGGTCCGATCCTTGATCAGAACCTGCGCTTGATGCACCGCTGTGTGATCCATAATTAGAGGCATTATCGTCTGCATTGTAGTCCTTACTGCTGTAGGGATGTATCTTTTCTAAAGAGAACTTCTTGAGTTCTTTTGCTAACTTCTGTAGTTTGGTTTGCGTTAAATACTCGTGAGTATTGCTCATTTCTTTATTAATCTCCTCTAATCTGTTCTTATATATGGTGATGTTCACAGTGTTGTTCAGTTTTGTCTCCAAAATTTCGATTTTCACTGTAAGTTCTTCTGTTAGTCTTGTAGCTGTTTTGATAATTAGGACTAGATAGTCCCTTGTACACTTCCATGAGATGGCAGACCAGTCTTTTCTGAATGGAAGGTCTTTCAGAAAAATCCTCGGGCGTTGGTGACCCAGAGTCCTCTGGGTGCTGCATTAACTCTGAGGTATTCCGTCATTATTATGCCGTGAACGGCTGTTCTTACTTGTTCTTTTTTTATTTCTGTTAGTTCGTCCCACTCCGTGGAGCTGGAGAGAGTCTGAGTGAGGTCACTGTTCATAAATAGAGCTGGTCTAGAAAGTATTGCGTCGATTTCTTCGATGGAATAACTTAATCCCAGGTTTTCAGCCATCATGAAATCTTCAAGGCGGTATTCTGATCAAGGGGATTTCTTGGTCAGAATTTTCGGTCAAGACTCCCACAGCTGTGCGCTGCTCATCATCTTTTCATCAAAACGAGGGAGGTAGAAAGCTGATCCAATCAGTTTCCAAAGTGTATTTAATAATCAGACGAGAAAGGATCACTTGTCCTGCACAACCTTAGGTTTCTTGCAGTAGCGGGGGGGGGTGTCCCAAATTAAAAGACCCTCATGCACGTGATGGGTAGGGTGGAGTTGGAGCGGTGTATCTTGATTCTCCGCTTTTTTATTCACGTGTGTGCATAATCATCGGGTCGATCAGGTTATGCAACCTCCACCAGGAGGTGTTGACCCAAGGTTGAAGCAGTAGTGAGCCAGTGATGAGGGATTATTAAAAAAGGCCCGGATAACCAGAAAAGGAATTTTAATGAGTCTGGGTTCGGGTCTTGTGAACTCTGGTATAGTGTATCATGGGATACTTATTAGGAGTAGTTGATGCACTCAGAGTATAGTTAAAAGCATTGCGTGAATGGAAAAGGGGGATTAGGTCGACATGTTTCTGCCTTCTACGCCTTGGTAGGACTTACAGGCTTTCATCAGGACCGTTATGTGAAATAACGTGAGGGTAATGGGGTGTGATCGAAGTGCTCAAAATGGAGTGATAAGAAAAAGGTATATTGACCTGTGTCTTGTTTCAAATGAGGTCGCTATGTACCTGTAGGGGAAAAATATATACACATACGTTTTCAACACACAGGGGAGAGGGTACAAGGGGAGACACCAAACAGAAAACTGTATCTCAAGTCTATCAATTGACAGACTGTAACAACAACTAAAAAATGGCAATACTTCATTCATGGCCACTATCAATGGCAATGTCTACTCTCTCTTTAATTCTCCATACTCTGACAGAGGGTCAAGGCATGCTCAGAGGTGAATGTAACATGCAAATAGTTTCAACCTTAATGCCTGTGCAATATATCAAATTGTGAAACGAACTACAGGTTATCAGTACTGTGTTGTGCTCGCTGAAAAGTCATTGTGAGATCTTCCACACACTAAGTTTAACGTGTAGTTCTACATTTATCCGATGTATCAAAGAAACATGTATAATGCCGTGCCTAAACACACGTGTTCTTTACAAGGCGTGCTCTTGGTATCTAACATGCTTAATTCGGCATATTGGTATATTTACCTCGCGCATGTAAATAACGCGCTCCAGTCAGGTAAAGAGGCTTGCAGGGGACTAAACAAAGGGGAAAAAATGTTATTGAACGCTGTTAGCTGCAATACTTGCGGTTGTTGGGCTGACTGGTCTGCAGTCGCGCTACCTATTTCGTCCTGCCCTGGCGTCTTCTGCGAGCGCTCTGCCTTCTTTGACCCGGAAACAGAATCTTCTGTTTCCTGTCCAGTAAAGACTCTAGGCGTCAAATCTGATTGGTTATTCCGCGTGTCGCCATGACGACCTGTGGTGACGCTCACGCTGTGCTCGAGGTTGTTCTAATTAGTTATATTTCTTAACGAGTCTGCTTGTTTTATTAAAATGTGACTGGCCGAGTAAGATCGTGTGATTGCAACGAGGGCTCCGTTATGATGTATAAACGGGTTTTGGAACCTTTTTGCACGATATAATAATCACTGTTTGTGTCCCGAAATTGGGCAGAGGCAGAGACTTCAATTGTAAAGCCAGCAAAGAGGGAACAGTATTTGTGAATCCATCAATGGTGGAACAAGGAAGGAGGAATAACTAGACCCAGTTTTGAGTAATGTTCATGTTGGTACATGGATACCTTTGCTCACATGGGTTATCGACTGGTCTCCAAGGTTAGTATTGTTTGGTACAGTTCAATAACATCAGATAGTGGCCATGAATGAAGTATTGCCATTTTTTAGTTGTTGTTATAGTCTGTCAATTGATAGACTTGAGATGCAGTTTTCTGTTTGGTGTCTCCCCTTGTACCCTCTGCCCTGTGTGTTGAAAACGTATGTGTATATATGTTTTCCCCTACAGGTACATAGCGACCTCATTTGAAACAAGAGACAGGTCAATATACCTTTTTCTTATCACTCCATTTTGAGCACTTCGATCACACCCCATTACCCTCACGTTATTTCACATAACGGTCCTGATGGAAGCCTGTAAGTCCTACCAAGGCGTAGAAGGCAGAAACATGTCGACCTAATCCCCCTTTTCCATTCACGCAATGCTTTTAACTATACTCTGAGTGCATCAACTACTCCTAATAAGTATCCCATGATACACTATACCAGAGTTCACAAGACCCGAACCCAGACTCATTAAAATTCCTTTTCTGGTTATCCGGGCCTTTTTTAATAATCCCTCATCACTGGCTCACTACTGCTTCAACCTTGGGTCGACACCTCCTGGTGGAGGTTGCATAACCTGATCGACCCGATGATTATGCACACACGTGAATAAAAAAGCGGAGAATCAAGATACACCGCTCCAACTCCACCCTACCCATCACGTGCATGAGGGTCTTTTAATTTGGGACACACCCCCCCGCTCCTGCAAGAAACCTAAGGTTGTGCAGGACAAGTGATCCTTTCCCGTCTGATTATTAAATACACTTTGGAAACTGATTGGATCAGCTTTCTACCTCCCTCGTTTTGATGAAAAGATGATGAGCAGCGCACAGCTGTGGGAGTCTTGACCGAAAATTCTGACCAAGAAATCCCCTTGATCAGAATACCGCCTTGAAGATTTCATGATGGCTGAAAACCTGGGATTAAGTTATTCCATCGAAGAAATAGACGCAATACTTTCTAGACCGGCTCTATTTATGAACAGTGACCTCACTCAGACTCTCTCCAGCTCCACGGAGTGGGACGAACTAACAGAAATAAAAAAAGAACAAGTAAGAACAGCCGTTCACGGCATAATAATGACGGAATACCTCAGAGTTAATGCAGCACCCAGAGGACCCTGGGTCACCAACGCCCCGAGGATTTTTCTGAAAGACCTTCCATTCAAAAAAGACTGGTCTGACATCTCATGGAAGTGTACAAGGGACTATCTAGTCCTAATTATCAAAACAGCTACAAGACTAACAGAAGAACTTACAGTGAAAATCGAAATTTTGGAGACAAAACTGAACAACACTGTGAACATCACCATATATAAGAACAGATTAGAGGAGATTAATAAAGAAATGAGCAATACTCACGAGTATTTAACGCAAACCAAACTACAGAAGTTAGCAAAAGAACTCAAGAAGTTCTCTTTAGAAAAGATACATCCCTACAGCAGTAAGGACTACAATGCAGACGATAATGCCTCTAATTATGGATCACACAGCGGTGCATCAAGCGCAGGTTCTGATCAAGGATCGGACCAACACAACAATCCGAATAAAACGTATTTCCAAAATAGGAGAGGAAACCGTCGAGGACGCAACTCGTGGCGGCCCCCATTCTTTCAAACGAATTCACAAGGGATGCCTTTCCAACCTTTCAACCCTCACTTCCAGGGGTGGATGAACCCATACTTCCAAGGTCCTCAAATAATGAACCATCAGATACCAATACAGACAGGTCAGAATTTCCAACAGAATATGCCTTTTTTAGGGAATGGTCCAGCTCCCCAAAGAACCCGGAGAAGAGGAGTAACTTGGTCCGACCAATCCAGGCAAGTACAGACGAGGAGTGTAACCAAAGCCAAAACCGGTACAACCACGAATCCCTCATCGTGAATCTCACTGAGAAGGTTTTAACCAAGGATGAAGAACTAGTACTCAACAAAGGCCTTGGGTATGTCCCGACTCCGAAGCTAGATCTATTTAAAACCAAATGTGAAGTTGCAGAGTTCTGCCGCAAACTGAAGTTAAAAGCATTTTTCAAAGGAGACCAAATTCCCAACAGGGAAGGAGATACTACCTTGAGGAATAAGTCATCTTTCTGCCCTCTGAATTCTCAAATTCCAATTGAAATACAGACTTTCGAGCAGGCCATCTTCAAAGCCATAGATGGACTAGCAGATGAACCTCCAAAACCCTTCCAAAATCTCACCAGAACAGAACAGGCAGCTTTAAATGCCCTCAAAGAAGATCACAACATAGTCATAAAACCGGCCGATAAAGGCGGAGGAGTGGTTCTCCTTACAGCAGAGGGCTATGACCAACAATGTTTGGATCTCCTCAAGGATGACAAAATCTACAAAGTTCTGACCACAGACCCAACACCGAGATTACAGAGAACCATCGCAATGATGTTAGAAGAGGCAGAGACCAACGATTGGATCTCAAAGAAAGAAGGGGAGTATCTCAGGACCAACACACCTCGCACTCCTTACTTCTACTCGCTACCAAAAACACACAAAGGACGAGTACCACCACCTGGACGTCCGATCGTGTCTGGAATCGGTTCTCTTTTAGAACCCTTGTCGCAGTTTGCAGACCAATACCTTAGACCTCTGGTCCAAAAGACACCGACGTATTTACGAGACACAAGAGATTTATTAACCAAGTTACAAGACGTCGAATACTCTCCTGACACCATGCTCTTGGTCGGATTCGATGTCGAGATCTTATATACTAGCCTCCCACAAAATAAAACAATGGATACTCTTGAGAGCATACTTTTCAATTCAATTTGGAATTATAAAACTCCCAGACACTTTGTACTGGAATGTTGCCGGCTGGCACTCATGGAAAACTTTTTCCAATATAAAGACAATCTATACCTACAGTGCCACGGTACATCAATGGGCAGCACCTTTGCCCCAAGCGTGGCAGGTCTATACGTCAGTACCTTTGAGGACCTACACATCCTGAAGGAGAACAACAACCCTTATCATCGTCATATACTGTTCTGGAAACGGTATATAGACGACATTTTTGTCATCTGGCGAGGGGATGAAACCAGCCTAAGTGAGTTCTACACCTGGCTTAACCAGAGAGACGACTGTCTAAAATTCACTTACTGCACGAACCGGGAAAGCATAGACTTTCTGGATGTAACAATTTATGCGGCAGAAGGAACTCTCCAGACCCGGACGTTCTTCAAGACAACTGCAAAAAACAGCCTACTCTCTTTCAAGAGCTTTCACCCCCGCCCTCTGAAGGAGAACTTGCCATACAGCCAATTTCTGAGGCTTAAACGCAACTGCAGTAATATCACTGAATACAAGTCGCAAGCTGATGACTTGTGCAAGAAACTAGAAGCCCGAGATTATCCACAAAGAGTGATTAATAAATGCAAAAAACGTGCCAGAAATCAAAATAGGGAAGCGCTCCTTGAGACCACACCAAAATCACCCTCGGAGGAAGTCACCTGTGTAACCACATACAGCCCAGTGACAAACAGTGTCAAGAAAATCATTAATAAGAACTGGCGCACCTTAACATCAGGGAACCTTTCATGGCCAAAGCCGAGGTTTGCAAACAAAAGGAGCCGAAATTTGAGAGACATCCTTGTCCATACCAGACCTCCACCAAAACCCACAAGAGGACTAGTTGACCCATGGGGTAATCCCCAAGTAACAGGACATTACCCATGTGGTTCATGCTCGGTTTGTAGTTTGACAAGACCCACAAAAGAACTCCAATTACTGCCGGATTTCAAATGGACCATACGCCATCATACCAACTGCAATACCACCCACGTGATATACATGATCACTTGCCCATGTAACCTAAGATACATAGGCATGACATGTAGAAAAGCCAAGCAGAGACTTTGCGAACACAAAAGCAACGTGAAATGCAAGAAGAGCACCACTAAAATGGCCAACCATTTCCTTGAGAAGGGCCACACAACTCAAGATCTCAACTGGGTCATCCTAGAAACTTTATCCAACAAAGACAGAAATGCTGAGAAAATTCTCTTTGAAAAAGAGCAAAGGTGGGTACATAGACTGGGAACTGACCGTGAGCTGAATGATAATATCCCTTGGCTCAGTCTTAATAGAAAATAAAGAATGTGCCTGATGTTATTGAACTGTACCAAACAATACTAACCTTGGAGACCAGTCGATAACCCATGTGAGCAAAGGTATCCACGTACCAACATGAACATTACTCAAAACTGGGTCTAGTTACTCCTCCTTCCTTGTTCCACCATTGATGGATTTACAAATACTGTTCCCTCTTTGCTGGCTTTACAATTGAAGTCTCTGCCTCTGCCCAATTTTGGGACACAAACAGTGATTATTATATCGTGCAAAAAGGTTCCAAAACCCGTTTATACATCATAACAGAGCCCTCGTTGCAATCACACGATCTTACTCGGCCAGTCACATTTTAATAAAACAAGCAGACTCGTTAAGAAATATAACTAATTCGAACAACCTAGAGCACAGCGTGAGCGTCACCACAGGTCGTCATAGCGACACGCGGAATAACCAATCAGATTTGACGCCTAGAGCCTTTACTGGACAGGAAACAGAAGATTCTGTTTCCGGGTCAAAGAAGGCAGAGCGCTCGCAGAAGACGCCAGGGCAGGACAAAATAGGTAGCGTGACTGCAGACCAGTCAGCCCAACAACCGCAAGTATTGCAGCTAACCGCGTTCAATAACATTTTTTCCCCTTTGTTTAGTCCCCTGCAAGCCTCTTTACCTGACTGGAGCACGTTATTTACACGCGCGAGGTAAATATACCAATATGCCGAATTAAGCATGTTAGATACCAAGAGCACGCCTTGTAAAGAACACGTGTGTTTAGGCACGGCATTATACATGTTTCTTTGATACATCGGATAAATGTAGAACTACACGTTAAACTTAGTGTGTGGAAGTTCTCACAATGACTTTTCAGCGAGCACAACACGGTTCTGATAACCTGTAGTTCGTTTCACAATTTGATATATTGCACAGGCATTAACGTTGAAACTATTTGCATGTTACATTCACCTCTGAGCATGCCTTGACCCTCTGTCAGAGTATGGAGAATTGAAGAGAGAGTAGACATTGCCATTGATAGTGGCCATGAATGAAGTATTGCCATTTTTTAGTTGTTGTTACAGTCTGTCAATTGATAGACTTGAGATACAGTTTTCTGTTTGGTGTCTCCCCTTGTACCCTCTCCCCTGTGTGTTGAAAACGTATGTGTATATATTTTTTCCCCTACAGGTACATAGCGACCTCATTTGAAACAAGAGACAGGTCAATATACCTTTTTCTTATCACTCCATTTTGAGCACTTCGATCACACCCCATTACCCTCACGTTATTTCACATAACGGTCCTGATGAAAGCCTGTAAGTCCTACCAAGGCGTAGAAGGCAGAAACATGTCGACCTAATCCCCCTTTTCCATTCACGCAATGCTTTTAACTATACTCTGAGTGCATCAACTACTCCTAATAAGTAACCCATGATACACTATACCAGAGTTCACAAGACCCGAACCCAGACTCATTAAAATTCCTTTTCTGGTTATCCGGGCCTTTTTTAATAATCCCTCATCACTGGCTCACTACTGCTTCAACCTTTGGTCAACACCTCCTGGTGGAGGTTGCATAACCTGATCGACCCGATGATTATGCACACACGTGAATAAAAAAGCGGAGAATCAAGATACACTGCTCCAACTCCACCCTACCCATCACGTGCATGAGGGTCTTTTAATTTGGGACACACCCCCCGCTCCTGCAAGAAACCTAAGGTTGTGCAGGACAAGTGATCCTTTCCCGTCTGATTATTAAATACACTTTGGAAACTGATTGGATCAGCTTTCTACCTCCCTCGTTTTGATGAAAAGAGTATTAATAATATCACCAGAAAGGAACGTAATATTTATTTTTGAGCACTTACACATATGTTGGTACTCTGCGACTTTAACCTTAGTGTAGCCCCTTACATTTGTATATTTTTAATTTAACTATGGAGTGAGAGGGTTACAATAGGGCTCCTTTATTGGTACGATCAGCCAGTTTTTTTCTGACATGTTACTGGCCTCATTACATTTCCAATATGGCAGCGCATTATTCATTGTTGCCCGCCGATCTGAAGTTCCACGCTCGTCACGTTGTGGGTCCGGTCACGTGATCACTCGACAGCTACTAATGAGCTGAGAGAACTATGCCAGCGTCTTCTGTCGTTCACGCTCTGGGTGAGCAACCTAATTAGTTATATTCACATGGGACCGACTTATCAGGGTCTGGCCCAGACAAATAACAGAGGTTTATCTCGCTCCATCGCCATAGGGAAGTGGTTTATAACATTACGTAGGGCACTACTGGCCTGAGTCGGGGTGAGTCAGTCGGGGACATGGTTATTATCTCGCTACAGTATGGTTAACAATGTTAGATTGGCTGACATGTATCTTACATTGATTCTTGCAGGTTTCCTGATGTTGGTGCATTTATAATATTAGTCATGTGGTAAATAAATAATTAATTACCGGTTCTATTTTTCAGGATACTCATATAAACAGATAGCTCAATAAATAAGAGTCAAAATTCGAGGTAGCTGGAGTTTACAGGCTTTTAATCAGGCATAAAGGACAGGAACAGGACAGCCTGCACGGGAATAGGATGGCAGCTACCGGGGGCAGGAATAGGCTAGGCTAGCGGACAAGGGGTAGGCTGACTTTTAATAACAGTGCACAATATTTATAGTTAAACAAATACATTACATTCAATACAGTAGGCGTAGCAGTAGGCGTGGTTCGTAACAGTCGCGAAAGATAAGGGCAAAATGATGTAACAAGAAGGCGTGTACAGGGCGTATACATAGACATGTGATGTAAACGTAACAGAATATGTCATAAAAGGGGCGGAAACATGGAGGGGGCTACCTGAGCAGCTGGGACCTCTAACCTAATGGTGCGCGCAAACTGGCAATGACGTGTTACCAGGGAGAACTGGGGGCTATGACTTCTGCGCTAGAAGAGGAGACTAAAGTCTGGAGTGTCAGAGCGACATGTACCCAGGCATATCTAGTATCTGGTGTTTAGAGTACATGTTGATAGAATCCAAAAGTTATCAGGGTAAAGGCTAACAGACATTAAGACTGGTGCATGCATAATTCTACATGTAGTGCGTGTGTGAGGAATATTCTATGAATATTAATACAGTATTTCTCTTACATGGAGACATAAAGGCTAGACCATGACGGAAACTATTGATGCGATTCAGTAGCTTTAGGAATGCAGAGAAGGAGGGCTGGACTGATAACTAGAAACATAACATACTCTTGGCAGACTGGGAGGCAGAGCCAGGCCGGGCCGGGCACTGCGAGGCATGAAAGTAAGCTAAGGGTCAGGGATACAGGTGGGGGCTGTATCGCTCCTCGGAGAGGGTTCAGAAGACAGGAGCTGAATCTGAGTCCGGGCCCTTTTGAGGCCTAGAAACGGGGATATTTCAATAAATTAACGTGCACACTGTGAAACGTGGCAACGTAGCTTTACATAGGCCTGATATTCGTCGTATTCACGAAAACTAGAAGCTGGCGTACTAGAGATGGACACAACTGTAATTGTGTCTTTAATCGATCATAAGGGGGATACATGCATATCGATCATGCACATATGACATAACATGGGGAACACGTAGGCACATATAACATGGCAAAATTTACTTTTCCACATTCCCTCCTTGTGCCCTACGTTTCCATCAGGAAACATCTATATTCATGATACCATCTATCATTTCATACAGCATCATTTGCTCGTCTCGAATTGTCTTGGAACGGGATTTAGGACTAGGAATACAAGAGGTAGCGCACATGCCGCAAATCGCAGGGCCACATTGTATACAGAGGCAGCAACTGAATATGATCATTACTGCAATACCTAGGAATGACAATACTTTCCATCCCCAGGCAGATATAATACTCCAGAACCAACCGGACCATGTCCAGGTGCCTGGATTCTGGTGTAACTGATGGGCAATTTTATGAAGGCTGGTTATAGCTGAATAAACAGACGGCGCGTTATTAGGAATGAAAATGCAGCAACTAGATCCGATGACTCTACATGCTCCTCCTCTATCGGCCAGTATGACGTCAAGAACGAGACGATTTTGGAGCACGACAAATCTCATAGCAGATTGCTCTTCGGTTAAGTTACCTAGAGCAGAAGTAGTCTCATTCACTACTGCTTCAAGGGTTCTGGTTAACCTACGGATTAACTTACTATTCTGGACAGGTCCTATAAAGAAGAAGAAACCTTTATTGAAGTCTTGATACTGTTCTAGAGTAGTTTCAGTTTGATCGACAATTGGGGACTCGATCTCCCTTCTATGTCTGACGTGTACTAGATGTGTGTTTCTGTGATAATCGGATGGGGCTAGGAAAACTGGTGGCAGTAGGAAGGCAATGTAACATGTTCCATCCCAATCGAGGGGCAGACGAACATATGCGGTCTGACCACAAACAAAATAAGAATGACGTGAGGCTTTGAAAATAGATTTCCCACTGTCACTATACTCGACAGTAGTAGTACAATCACTATGTCCTACATGTGCGGAACCATTCTTTCGGACACATAATTCGCCTTTGACTGGTAGTACTGAAATAGCAGGCAAATCTGGAGTAGTATCGGACTGAACATTCAGGACCATAAAATTCGAAGAATAATTACCTAAATCATATACTTCGTTTTCTAGATCTAACCCTGTTCTATGGGGGAGACCTTGCTTGTCTGAAAAACATGTTCTATTCAGAAGGGACATATGATTTGAAGATGACGTTAACGTGGACCATGCTCCACACGAACCATTATGTGAAAACGGATATGGAAAGAGTGGCAGAACTCCCTTCGGTGTCTGGAAAGGGGGGAGTCGACCACACACCCAACAATTAGTAGCATTGCTGGTCTGGTGTGAATAGTGTAACATTCTTATAAATGTATTGTTTCGCATAGCAAGACGATAGGATAACTCGTGAGGAGGCAGATCACTAAATGTGTGCTCTACTGTAGCATTAGAAAACTTATTTACATGAGAAATTGGAAAACATAAATGTAATGCATAACTTGTGCAGGTAACCATCAAACTTAGAAACAATAAGAAACTTAGGAAAACGATACATCTTATAGAGTTTTGACTAACTCTCTCACTATGGGGGTCTATCTCATACATGTCAGATACCTGTCTAACCGTTTCACCCGAGAGGGACTTAGACAATTAAACTGGCTGACTTATTTTACTAGACCGAAGCTTCAACTTATACTCCTGTTGCGGAGTTTTCTCTAACAGAGGAACTTTCAGTTCAGAATCAAGTTCAGAGTCTCTTTTTAGGCAGTCTTTAGAAATGTCCTTTGAAAATGTCTTTTCACGAACTCCATGGAACTTCTTTATATGGGACAGATGGACCCACCCCTTGCGGCCCTCCAACTTCACGGCCGTACGGGTGGTCAGGAGAACAAGTCGCGGCTCCTTCCAACGAGGCTCCAGCGGGCTTGAACGATCAAAGTTCCTTACAAGGACAAGGTCACCTGGAATGACCTCATGCGGTTTCACTTCAGTATTGTCTGGAAATGCGGCGGCAACCTGTGAACGACAAGAGTGTAGGGCAGACATCAAGGAAGCTAGGTAATCTGTCAACATATTACTGGAAACATCTGTAATACTGCTGGGTCTAGGTGTACCCCACATGTTCGGGGGGCGGCCGAATACGACCTCATAAGGGGACAGACCTGATCTGGAATGTGCAACCATCCGCATAAAAAATAAAGCAACTGGCAGGGCAACTAGCCAGTCTACACCTTTCTCTTTACATGTCTTAGCAATACGGGTTTTCAAGGTCTGATTATGTCTCTCTACGAGACCGGCTGCTTCAGGATGGCGCACACAATGGAACTTCCACTGGTACCCTAACAGAAGGGAAACATGTTTCATTAGCTCAGATGAGAACGGCTGGCCGTTATCAGAATACACGACCCTAGGGAGTCCATAGCGGGGAAAGAATTCACGAACCAACTGCCTGGCAGTGGTCGCTGCTGTGTAATCGGGAACTGGATATGCTTCTGTCCACCTGGACAAAGCGCATACAACTACGAGGACATACTTGAAACCTCGACATCGCTCCATCTGAATGTAATCCATCTGGAGGACTTCAAAAGGGTGGTCAGGAGGTTGGAATCCACCTTGTTCCACCGGGACACTTGTACCTGGATTAAATTGGCAACATATCATACAAGTACGGACTTTCTGCTTGGCTGCAGCTCGTAAGTGCTTGTTGAACCAAAGGTTCTGAATACTGTCTAACATGGCTTTTTCTCCTAGATGTGCTGGACTATGTGCGGTATTAATAATGACTTGAACCATAGAGTCGGGGAGAAACCATGTGGCTTTTCCCTTCGTCAACCATCCCTGATCTGTCTGGACCCCTCCTTGTTCGGACCATTTCTTGATTTCTTCAGGAGTAGCATGTAACTGTATGTCTATGACATCTTGTGTAGGGTCCTTAACTGTCATACAAGTAGTCGGATCTGGAATGAGTGTCTGTGTAGGAATGTCTGGGGTCTGAGCTGTAAGCTTGGCTGTTCGATCTGCTAGATCATTACCTTGGGAAATGATGTCAGTAACTTTCGTATGTGCCTTGCACTTCATGATAGCAATAGCTGTCGGTAAATGTATTGCATCTAACAGAGCTTGAATGAGGAGACCATGCTGAATCTTGGTTCCATGAGAAGTCATGAAACCTCTCTCCTGCCAGAGCACTCCGAAGTCGTGTACGACTCCGAATGCGTAACGTGAATCTGTATATATGTTTACTTTCAGGTTCTTGGCACGTATGCAGGCTTGGGTCAGAGCAACTAGCTCTGCTGCTTGAGCAGACAGGGTGTCAATACGGTGTGTTTCTATAACTTCGGTTTCAGTAGTCACTGCATACGCGGCTACTAGTTCTCCTGTACTAGTTCTCATACATGAACCATCCACATAAAGTGTCAGGTCAGGATTAGGTAATGCAATGTCTGTCAGGTCTTGTCTTGGCTTAGTCATAGTGTTAACAACTTCCACACAGTCATGTGTGGCAGGATTTGAAGTAACTGAGGGTAACAGTGTAGCAGGATTTAGAATGTTGCAGCGTCTGATTTCTATGTGTGGCTGGAACAGTGTCAGTTCATAACCTGTTAAACGTGCAATTGTCAAGTGCTGAGTCTGTGTTCGGTTTAAAAGAACTTCCACGGAGTGTGGAACTTGTACTGTCAGGGAGTGTCCTAATACTATGGAATCACTTTGTCTGATAGCTAGAGCTGTGGCTGCAACTGACTTGAGGCACGCAGGCAGAGCCTGGGCTACTGGGTCTAATGTGCTCGAAAAATAAGCACAGGGCTTGTACTGTCCTGCTTGATCTTGTGTGAGAACAGATAATGCAGTACCATCACGTTCTGTGACAAAAAGTGTAAAAGGCTTACTGTAGTTCGGTGTTGCTAGAACAGGTGCTTGGCATAAGGCTTTCTTTAACTCATTGAAGCTAAGTGTATGTTCAGATGTCCAAGGGAGAACAGTCGATACGGCTGCCTCCTGTGTCGTTAACTGTATCAGTGGCTTGGCTAGAAATGCATACTGAGGAATCCATTGTCTGCAATAAGAAGTGAGGCCAATGAAAGCACGTACCTCCTTCTGTGTCTTGGGCTGTGGAAGACTCGCTATTAACTGGATACGGTCTGGTGTCAACTGCCTACCCCACTTGGACAGTAAGTGGCCTAAGTAGATCACTTGCTGGACACAGAACTGTAATTTGGAAGGGGACACCTTGTGCCCCATCTCGGCTAGGAAATACAGAACTGTAAGTGACGCACGCTCGCAGTCACGCTCAGAACGGGCTGTGATCAGTAGATCATCGACATACTGGAGCAGGGCAGTGTCAGTTGGCATGTGAATATTGTCTAGTTGTCTTTTAAGTGCTTGACTGTAAATACTAGGACTTTCTGTGAAACCTTGAGGAGCTCGTGTGAATTTATAGCTCCTTCCATTTAAACAAAAACCGAAAAGGTACTGGCTGTCTGGATGAATGGGGACACTGAAAAACGCATTCTTGAGGTCGATAATGGTGAAAAATGTAGCTTCAGAATCAATAGCTGTCAATAGGGATGAAATATCTGGGACTACTGGATACTGGGGAATGATACATTTGTTGAGTTCTCGAAGGTCAATCACTAATCGATATACTGGAGGTGCATTTGGATCAGTACGTTTCATGACGGGAATGATAGGAGAATTACATACATTGGAGTCAGTTTCTACAACCACTCCTTGAGCAATAAGCTCGTCAATAATTTTGGATAAGGCTGCTACAGCCTCAGGTGGCAATCTGTACTGTCTGATTCGTGGCAAAACTATACCTTGTTTGAGAGTCACACGATGGGGTGTGATGTGCATACATCCTACATCAGTGGGACCTTGCGCCCATAAATGCTGTGGAACGTTCAGTAATCTCGGATCAAAATCACGTAATACATAGTGACCTTTAAAGTCTCTCAAAAACAATCGGACTCCTTCTGGGGAGCAGCAAATTACTGCACCTAATTCTTTCAATGTTTTAATGCCTAACAAATTTTCTGGACATGATTTCGTGAGTAACAAGTCAGTAGTTCGGGACAATGGACCAACTTCTAGAGTAACTGGTTTTGAAATTTCGTTCAAAATAGGCTTTCCTGAAAATCCAAGGGAAACATTTTTAGAGCCTGAGAGCGGAGCCCCTGGAACTTCGTCATGACTGATGGTAGTCCTACTTGCCCCTGTATCAATCAAAAACTTTCTGTCTTTCCCTAATACTTGACTGTGTACATAGGGACCCTCTTGATCTACAGGTATCTCGATGAGAGGCAAGCCTACCTCCCTCTCTAAGCTGTTTCATGAATACTGTTGATACTCTGGATACTCTGTCTGGGCATACTGGTACATCTGCTGTGTAACATGCTGTGTTGCAGCTATAGGCTGCGGTACTGGAACTGTCTGTTGTGCATTCTGGGGTGACTGAGAAGTCTGTGAAACTTGTTCTTGCCTAGGCGGACGTGGTCTTTCTTTAGTCTTACCAGTTGCTATGTTGTGTTTCAGAACTGCACACTCGTTTATAAAATGACCTGGCTGTTTACAGTAATTGCAAGTCCCTTTAACGGGAGCTGCAGGATGACTGGCTTGATTCGGACCCCTCTTCTGACTGTCTTGTGGAACAGATTGTGCAACTAATACTCTCATCTTCGTGTCTTTCATACGTCTCCTTTCATGTTCTTGCTCTTCCCTGATTCTATTCTGGTGATACTGGAGCATTTGGAGCATTTGTGACGGGGTACTAGCTTGCCAGGTACTTTCGACTTTCAATACTCGATTTTTAACTTGTGGACTTGAATTCTCGACTAGTTTAGAAACAAAAAGATGAGGGTATGACTCGCTACTTGTCTTCAAACCACTGTTAATAATAAAACATTTTTCAAATCTAGAATAAAAATCACTAGTATCTTCATCCTGTTTCTGTTTGCATGCTGAGATTGCATCCCAATCTTCCTTTTTCGTGGCTAGTAACCTTGGCAAAACCTGAATCAATAACTCGGGCAATTCTTTACATTTGTCCCCAAGACCGGTACCTGGTACTCGTATATTATCTTCAGCTTCTAGAGCTGTCCAATCAATCTTTTTCTCTCCCACCTCCCATTCTTTTTCCTTGAGTTTTTCATATACCCCTGCGGGCAACAGGACCTTTAGCATTTTAATGACATCTGGATACGTGTATTCTCCCATACGGAGCATGTCTTTTAATTCTCGATGGAACCCTGCTGGATCTTTATCGTGACAAGGAATTAATTTCTTCATCTCTAAGAGTTCCATCTTTGTGACAGGGGTGTAAACAAATACTCGTTGCATTTCACCACCCGGTGTCCTAACTGGGTGTACTTCTCGTAACGGATGCTGTCTATCTATGTAAAATGATTTACTTTCTGGAGGTGAGACGTGAACAAAATGCGGATTCAGAAACGTTCTATATTTGTGGCGCTGTTCTAGAATGACACTAATTAAGTCGGTACCTAGACCTCTCCATTTACACTGGAGTAACTCGTTCAGAACATCATGTAACGGACCTGGATCAGAATGTTGTCCCTCATACAGTGTAATGAGGTACTGGATCATATACATACCCACCAGTCGCTGTTCGGCTGGGGGCAGTTTCAGAAACATTTGTGCCACTATTTCGTCTGGAAAAGTGGTAGAATCAGTAATCCATCGGACTGCTGATCGGGCTAGTTCTTGTTCATGCATGGTACTAAGTTCACTATAACCGATACGTGATTTCAGAATGTGATCGGTAGCTTGAAATACTTGTTCAAGAGAACCTTGTTCTGGTGCTGGAAGAGGAAAAACTTTCCTGTGTTCTGGACGTGGATGTCGGTCGGGAAGTCTAGTTCTACCTACATACGCTATTCTGGCGGTATTCTCGTCTTCTACCTCTTCGGTAGGAGAGTCGTCTTCTTTCTCGGATACTTGTGCTGCTTTGCGTTTCTCATGTAACCTTATTACTTCCTTACGAATTTTCTTGTACATACTCTCTATACTACTGAGTGTCTTGTGTCTTCCCTCGGCTATATGATCACTCCACTTTGTCAGGACTCTCATTTCGGTCGGATCTTTAGTCGGATAATCTTGTTCCCTTATTAAACAATTGATTAGAAACTTTAAAAGCATGAGCTGAGTCTCAGCTTTCCTTAGAGACATGGCTTCGCCAATACTTTCTGGATCATCTCCGGTACGGACGAAACAATATATTCTGTCTAGATCTTCTTTCATATTCGGTAGGGTGTCCAAATACTCGGTCACCCGTCTTACGCGCAATGAATATATGACCATATCATTGTCGCCTGGGACTGGATCATAACGGCATTCAGTGAGAGCTCGCTTGATATCTGCAACGGACTGATGTTTGGGCGTACGCTGTAACGCACGTTCATGTAACTCGACTAACGTTACACGTTTGTGTGGCGGCGGGGTACCAGGAGGACCTCCCCCCGCGGCTCCTAAACTAGAATTGTCGACTGATACTCTTCGTGCTGGCAGAGTGACCGATGTAGTGGGTACTTGTACTGTGGGCTGGACCGGGGGTACCGTAACAGGTGCTGTAACAGGTGCCCCGGTGTCTGGAGGAACAGGTATTACTTTATTTACAGGAGCTGGCGGAACAGGATTTGCATATTCTGGGACTGTGTCGTCCAAGCAGGACGAGAGAAAAATATCAGCTGCGGTCGGTTTGTGACGTAGCTTAATCGGAACTAATGGTGGCGGAAAATTACATGGTGCTTCCGGGGTTGCTTTCGGCAAGCCCTCGGCAAGAAGAGGATACATACCCTTGATGAGGGCATTTCTCTGTCTGTCTGACTGTTCGGTTTTAACTCCTTCACCTACTTCGATTAATTCCCTTTCTTGGGCTCTTTCTGAGGATTCCCTACTTAATTCTGATTTTCTGATTTCTTTTTCGGTTCTTTTATGAGATTCTTTGCGCCATAACTCGATGGCATCTTTCTGGGACTGTCTGGCTTTCTTTTTCCATAATGCTTCTTCTACTCGCATGATGCACTCGGCATCCCACGTACCTGATACGGGCCATCTATACTTTTCTTCTAATTCCTTGGTGTACTCCACCCATAAGTCTAGATATAATATGGCACTTATGCCATGCTTATGATACATAAAATGACCTGGACTGTCCCTAGGCGGGACAGGAACTGCTTCTTCGAGCAGACCTTTTCTGGTTTTTAACTGACGTAACTTCGTGAACAGAGGCATAACTAAGGCTGGACACAATACAATACACCATAAACACAATAATAACTAAAAACAAATCACTCATACCACGACATTGAAGACACATGAAATAACAGTTTGGACAGAATATTACCTGAAATACTGAAAACAGAACACATGAATTTCTCGAGAACAGAACTTACTAGAACAGAAACTTTACTAGAATGACTGGATGCACTGCTAAAACAGTACGAAACTTACCGGTCCCATAAAGAGACACGTCAGGACCCGCGCCCACCTAAGTGAACACTTCGTGTTGGATTTGCGTACCCAAACCCACGGACCAGAGACAAATTAATTGACCCTGTCTAGATACTACCCCAGCAACGGTACTCACCGGGCAGCAAGAACGGAAGGCCTCGGACTGGACTGGACTGCTACGACGACGGACGGACGAACTTCGGACTTCAGTTACAGGTGGGCCTCCGGATACCTCGGACCTTGGACTCTCGGCTTGGGCTCTGGTCGGGACTCGCCGCGTTCCTCCACCGCCTCGTCTGGATGCTGGACCGCAACCTCCGTCTCCTCCGTGGGCCTGAGGGATACTTGAAGCAGAAATATCTGCACGTGCACGGTATGGTTCCGTCACGGCTGCAGAGGATCAGGGGGCCTGCGTGGCTTCTCCGGCGCGTGGGGAAAGGGCAAGTCCCTGTTCGGGCGCCATTATGTGGTAAATAAATAATTAATTACCGGTTCTATTTTTCAGGATACTCATATAAACAGATAGCTCAATAAATAAGAGTCAAAATTCGAGGTAGCTGGAGTTTACAGGCTTTTAATCAGGCATAAAGGACAGGAACAGGACAGCCTGCACGGGAATAGGATGGCAGCTGCCGGGGGCAGGAATAGGCTAGGCTAGCGGGCAAGGGGTAGGCTGACTTTTAATAACAGTGCACAATATTTATAGTTAAACAAATACATTACATTCAATACAGTAGGCGTAGCAGTAGGCGTGGTTCGTAACAGTCGCGAAAGATAAGGGCAAAATGATGTAACAAGAAGGCGTGTACAGGGCGTATACATAGACATGTGATGTAAACGTAACAGAATATGTCATAAAAGGGGCGGAAACATGGAGGGGGCTACCTGAGCAGCTGGGACCTCTAACCTAATGGTGCGCGCAAACTGGCAATGACGTGTTACCAGGGAGAACTGGGGGCTATGACTTCTGCGCTAGAAGAGGAGACTAAAGTCTGGAGTGTCAGAGCGACATGTACCCAGGCATATCTAGTATCTGGTGTTTAGAGTACATGTTGATAGAATCCAAAAGTTATCAGGGTAAAGGCTAACAGACATTAAGACTGGTGCATGCATAATTCTACATGTAGTGCATGTGTGAGGAATATTCTATGAATATTAATACAGTATTTCTCTTACATGGAGACATAAAGGCTAGACCATGACGGAAACTATTGATGCGATTCAGTAGCTTTAGGAATGCAGAGAAGGAGGGCTGGACTGATAACTAGAAACATAACATACTCTTGGCAGACTGGGAGGCAGAGCCAGGCCGGGCCGGGCACTGCGAGGCATGAAAGTAAGCTAAGGGTCAGGGATACAGGTGGGGGCTGTATCGCTCCTCGGAGAGGGTTCAGAAGACAGGAGCTGAATCTGAGTCCGGGCCCTTTTGAGGCCTAGAAACGGGGATATTTCAATAAATTAACGTGCACACTGTGAAACGTGGCAACGTAGCTTTACATAGGCCTGATATTCGTCGTATTCACGAAAACTAGAAGCTGGCGTACTAGAGATGGACACAACTGTAATTGTGTCTTTAATCGATCATAAGGGGGATACATGCATATCGATCATGCACATATGACATAACATGGGGAACACGTAGGCACATATAACATGGCAAAATTTACTTTTCCACAGTCATCAGCACCATTTTGTGACTACATTACGGATATAGTGTGGCTTGCCAGCTATTGCAGGAATTATATGATTAGGTGGGTAATGCCATAACATGGCCTTCAACATTGTTAGATGATATAGAATTACCAATGTATGTTTTCGTGGTTTTTATATAACTCACAGGTTTTTACTGGTTCATTGCATTTAATATAGGAAGATGTAGGGGTGTATACATCAGTGAACATGCCGATATGTTTATTACCTATTGTTGACAAAATAGTACCACCAGTTGTGATAAACCCTACTGGAAGGACAGGTCTGTTTTTTTGTTGTGTTCAACTTATCAAGGTGCTAAACATGGGCACTAAAAAAAAGGGCGCAGAGCACTGTTCTTTCACAATGGTGCTTCTAAACAGTACAGTTGGATATTAATACCTAGATGGATACTCTACCTAGCAAACGTGACTTGTTACTTATGATAAATTTTACATGTTTTTACTTGTTTTCAATAATTATGAATTATTAGATTAAAAAATGTGTCCTATATTACCTGCAGTGTATATTTGTACACTACTAAAAAGACTGATCCATTGCGTCATGGAACCCTGGCTTATGTTCATCATTTTTGGTGGGTGTTGATCCATTCATATAGTTGCAATATTAGGATTGTACAATCACTTTGAGCCACTGGTTTGTTCACATGTAGTGAATCATGCACATTGCACAGGGGTCTATACGGACATGTTCCATTGCCACTGTGGAATACACTCAATGGTGTAGCTTTAATTGTTTCTCTTGTTTCTCTCTTCCTCTGATTGCATATTCTTATCTTTGTTTCTGCACAGTGGATTTCAATCTGCAATTGCGAACATATACTATTGAATTAAGTATCAATAGGTATGACACCTCACGAGGTCTCTTCATTTTCTTCTTTTAAAAACTTGTTATAGTTATGAGTAATATATTAAGACTTTTTAACTGTTAGCACTTGTGCTTGCAGTAGCTAAATAGCTAGAGTATCTCATGGACTGTATATGATGTTTTTTTTCCACCTTGAAAAGTCTGAATACTGATGTGTACAGACGAAACACGTGTTGGCTTCAATAACTGCTGGGAATTTGTCGTAAATTAATAAATGAGTTTTTTCAATTGATATGACTAGTGGATGGTCTTTGAAAAATCTACATATGATCGGAATTGGGTATACTCGCCTACGGACTTACAAACTGAAATACATTTTGTTGGGACATATATACATGGATATATGTTGTCATTGAATTTATTGTGACTCATAATGGTGTGCTACAACTGTGTTTCTAGATATTGTGTATTATTTCTTTCAGTCTCTTAAAACTATATATATATTTACATGTGGACTGAGGCTAAATCTTCGAACAAAAGGTGGACTTCAATGCATGAACTGGAAATGAACTCTTTTCTTGAGTTTCCTTTAACGTATGTTCCCATGGAGTCCATAAAACAAAACCACAGGTGCAACTGGGTATAATTACAGTCCCATTCTGCCTAATGTAAAGTCTGCATTTGTGTTTTCATTAGCTCAATGGTAATAGCTGATGTTCAGTTTTACAGGTTCAGTTTGAACAGCATTCAAGGTAAATGAGTCTGATTGTTCAATTGTTTCAATAATGTGCCATGGATAAATGACTGACCAAACAGAGATCGAATTATTTGACTAGACTGTGTTTCTTATCCTGGAAGATAAACATAAAATAATTCAGCAATGCTCTAACTTACTTTTTCTTTTTAATGAGTTCCTATTTAATTGAAACGCAAACTGTTTACAAAATATGTGCAGTGTATTTGGGAACTGAGGTTTGAAAAACATGACACACTAAGGGTTATTTCTGTGATGCTCCTACTATAATCTGGTAATCATTGATTCATGTTGCACACTGTAAGTGCCTGGTTTCTAAAAGTTTTTTTTATTAGCCATTAAGGGTCATATTTATTAATCTTTCAAGCAGTGCAACGCAGTAAGCCACCCTGCTGCACGGCGCTGCGTGAAAGGGAAATGGCACGAAGCACTGTATTTAACATTATAACAGGTCATTCCTGTCTTTTCCTAGCCCTGCCACACTTTTGGCTACCTACTGTCAAAGTAGGCAGCCTTATGTTATGTTGCAAGGGTGCCTGCAATGTAGGCAGGATTGTTTATTGTGCAGCGAGGGATGTCCTTCCTGTACAAAAACAATCCTGAGATGGATTTTCATCTTTCTATATCTGCTGCAGAATGCAGCACAAGTGGAAATAAGAAACAACAAGAAAAAAGAAAGACATTTGCATCGCACTTGCGCCCCCTTGCATAGTGTAAAGTAGACGTAGCACCTTGATAAATATGCTCCAAAGTGTTCTTCTTTTTTAAGTTCAGAATAAGGTTTATTGAACAAAAAGAGGTGTCAATACAATAAAACAAATGATACAAGAGAGGAGCAAAATAAGCTGGAGAATCCTTGCATACATAGTCATAGAAAAAAGTACAATGAATGTGTAGATCAGGTGAAAATCAGATGAAAGCGTACAGTGAAAAAGAGAAAAAGAAAAAAATAGTATATCTGTTATACATGAAAATAATTAGGAACGAGAAGGTCAATCAAGGAGGTTTGGGAACTCCTTGCTGAGTAGGTAACAAATGAAATGATTTTTTAGCTGAGGCATCAAGGTATACTGTTATAGGAAGCCATAAGATATTGTGTTTCATTGCTAACTGAGGAGGAAAAACAAAGGCAGTATCCAACCTATGGTTATGACAAACATTATACCACCATGCTTTAATCGATATCTTCGTAAAATCTTTCCAATTAGCAGTAATTTGTTGGAATGCAACTGCTATCAGTAAGTCAATAATTCGTACATCAAAAGTAACCTGGTCCCAACACGGAGAGAGACTACCAAGAAAAATATGAATAAAAGTAAAAGGGATTTGGGTGTGAAAGATATCATTGATTTGGGACCAAATTCGCTCCCAGAAGTCCTGAATAATAGTGCAGGAGAAAAGCATGTGGAACAAAGTAGCAGTGGGAGTACAGCAAGACCAACAGAGGTCAGGAACAGAGGAAAATCTGGTATGAAGCAAATGTGGTGTAAAAATGAGTCTGTTATAAATGAAAAAAAGAGTTTGAGTTAGAGTGGCAGATCTGGAGGATTTACGAAGTTTTACCCAGAGCCAGGAGAGATAAAGTGGATGCTATTTGGTAGTAAGATCAGTTAACTTCTGGATACATTTGCTGAGGCAGAGTGAAACCGTGTCCGTGATGGAGGGAGTAACGTGTAAACTTAAATATTTGATATGAGAAGAGCTCCAGGTGAAATTGGATCCAGCAAAATCAGGTTTGAAAGTAAATTTAGTAAGGGGTAAGATTTCGCACTTGTCATTGTTCAGTTTATATCCAGAAATCAGCGAATATCCATGAACTTCAGAAAGAAAGGCGGGGATAGAGACAGTAGGGTTAGAGATAAAGAGCAGAATATCATCAGCGTAAGCAGCAAGCTTAATATGAGATTGTGAAAGGTGAAAGCCGTGAATGTCAGGGTTTTGTCTAAGTTTGGAAAGAAAAGGTTCCAAAGCTAAGTTAAAGAGAAAGGGAGATAATGGGCAACCTTGTTGAACACCCCTGCCCAGGTCAAAGAAGGGGGAAACCAGACCATTTGCACATACCGCTGCTCTAGGATTGGAATAAAGAAAGGAAATTAAAGACACAAATTTGGGACCAAAACCAAACCATTTAAGGGCAGAGAAAAGATAGGTCCATTCTACTCTATCAAACGCTTTCTCTGCGTCCAGGGCAAAAGCTGCTAGGGAACCTGAAAAGCGTGGAGATTTGGACAAAACGTTAAATAAAAGCCTAGTATTATCAGTAATTAAACGACCTTTAACAAAACCAGATTGCTCAGGACCAAGTAAATCAGGTAAAAAGGAGTCTAATCGGGCTGCGAGAGATTTGGCATAGATCTTATAATCAATGTTGACAAGGGAAATTGGTCTATAATTTTTACAATATCTAGAATCTTTGCCCTCCTTAGGAATAATGCAAATGTGGGCATCAGCAAAGGTACCTGAAGAACCACCTAAGGTAACAAAGGAGTCAATAAGAGAATGCAACTTGGGAATCAACAATGCGGAAAAATGAAGATAAAACTCAACAGTGAAACCATCAGGTCCTGGAGCCTTATCATTTTTAAGGGAATTGAGAGCAGAGAGTAACTCCTTCTGGGAAACATCCAATTCCAAAGAGGTTAAGTCAATGGGGAAATGGTCTGGTTTGCGGATGGTAGAGAAAAAATCAGAGAGAGATTGAGAAGTAGAATGAGTTTCAGAGGAATAGAGGGTTGAGTAGAAATGAGAAAATTCATCCAGAATATCAGCATCTTTGTGTCGAGGGATATCATTTTCATCAAATACAGATTCAATATTGAGCTTGTGATGCTTATTTTTTAAATAATTAGCTAGAATTTTCCCTGCTTTATTTTTCCCACCATAAAATTTGGAACTAGACTTCAACAAGTAGAGAGAAGCATCTTCTGTAGATTTCTTATTAAATTTCAACTTAGCATCAATAAGCGCTGTCAAGCTTTCCTTTGAGTGGGAGGTATAATAGGAGTGCTCCAAACTCTTAATCCTGCGGAGCAGGTCATTGTTATGCTGACGTGCATCTCTCCGTTTTGCAGACACAAAACGGATGATGAAATCCCTAGCCGTGGCTTTGAAAGCATCCCAAATTGTGTGGGTAGGAATAGTGGGAGTGTCATTGAAAGTAAAGTATTCATTAAAAAAGTCAATAAAAGAGGCGGTAAATTTAGGATCCAGAAGTAGGGAATTGTTAAAACGCCACCTCTTTGGTCCAGTAACTTTGGGTAGGACATCAATATTAATATGGACAGGAGCATGGTCAGATAAAAGAATAGGACCAATTTCAGCATGAGTAATGGATTGTGCAAGATGATGGGATACAAAAATATAGTCAATACGCGATTGAGAATGGTGAGAGGGTGAGTAAAAAGTGAATTCTCTGGTTGTTGGATTACATAAGCGCCAGGCATCAATGAGTTTATGCTGCGAAATAGCATGGGTGAAGAGTTTATGGGGCTTGTTTGGGATAAAAGAGGTCTTGGAATTGCGATCTAAAAAAGGGTCGAGAGGTTGATTACAATCCCCCGCTAAGATAAAGTGATCGTCTATGAGACTGGTAATGCGAGTAGCCAACTCACGCCAAAAATTCGGATGACCACCAGTAGGGGCATAAATGTTAAGAAGGGAGAGTGGAACACCCCTCAAGGAAAGCTTGACAAATGACCATCTACCGCCAGAATCGAAGTCAGTTTCTAAAACAGAATAAGTAAGAGACTTACGAATAAGAATAGCAACTCCATTTCGCTTACCATCTCCAGGAGCAAAATGTACCTCTCCCACCCACCCCCTTTTGAGCTTAACAGATTCTGCTTCAGTTAAATGAGTTTCTTGTAAAAAAGCGAAATCTACATTCAATTTAGCAAGGTGAGAAAGAATTTGTTGTCTCTTAATGGGAGAGTTAAGACCTTTAACGTTCCATGAAACAATACGCACCGACATTAAAAAAACAGGAAAGAGGGGAAACTACTACAATAAGAGCTAACAACTAAAGTGTGAAAGATGCATGAAAAGGAAAGGTGAAAAAGCAAGAAAGACGATAAAGTAGAAAATAATTGGATAAAAAGAGATTGAAAAAGGAAAAGAAAAAATGACACCTCGAAAAAGAGAAGAAGAAGAAAGGGTAAAAGGAAAGAAGATCAAAGATGAACATGGCCATAAGGAAAGGAAATGTACTTACAGGTAGAGGAGGTGAGGGAACACAAGCAGGAAGGGGAACCAGATGCGTAAGACGGGGGGTAGAACCAACTGGAGGAGACAAGACGGTTAGGGCAAGTGAACCACCCGGCTGGGAAAACATGAAGCAGTGGGGATCATCTGAAAAAAGAGAAGGAAATCATTAAGGGAAGAAACAAAACAGAACAATCAAATAGACAACGCGAAGGGCATATAAATAAAGGCAGTATATATAAAAGGGGAGAAAAGACAATGAACATTATGAACAACAAGAGCAACATGAAAAGAGGAAGTGAAAACATAAGGCATAAGTAACTATAATAAGAGTAATAAACCTATGCAAAACCCTATGCAGATAACACTGGACTGCAAGTAAGAAAAAGGTACATTAGTCACATAAGTCAAGGAGGAAATGCCGAAGAGGGACCAGAAGTATCCATGGTCGGTGCTTGGCAGGAGTTCAGGAAGCTCTGGAGTTGTACAGGATCTTCGTAGGTCGTCGTCTTGTTGTTATATGTGACTCGAAAGAGACAAGGATGGAAAAGTCCATAACCAGCACCAATGGAGCAAAGTGCAGGTCTCATGTCCAAAAAGACTTTGCGACGATTGGCCGTGGCTCTAGCGTAATCCTGTGCAAAAAACAAGGAAGATCCAGACCAAGTGAGACGAGGAGCGGCTCTAGCTGCTGAGAGAACTTTCAGAAGGTCAGTGTATTGTAGGAAATACATGATGACACCTCTGGGTCTTGCCGAAGGAGAAGTAGATGAAGGGGCTCGACCAAGCCTGTGAGCCCTTTGTATGTTAAGGACGGTGTCCTCCGGAAGATGCAGAAGTTTAGGGAGAAAGGACTTGAAGAAAGCTATAGGATCACTCCCCTCGCAACCCTCCACAAGGCCGTAGACTCGTAAATTGTTGCGTCTATTTCTGTTCTCAAGGTCTTCAATCTGCTTTTGAAGAGAAGAGATCTGAGAGTGCATATGAGCAGTTTTAGCAGAGGACTCCTGAGGTGAAGATACGCTGTGCTCCACAGATGTAACCCTTGCCTCCATTTGAGCCCAATTATCGGTTAAGACCTGTAATTTAGCATTAGTTTCTTCCATGAAAGGGTGGAGAGCCCTTATCTCTTCCAACAACAAGTCAATAGAGGCAGACGGAGCCGAAGCAGAAGCGGATGGCGAGGGGGGATCTTTTTTCAGACGCTTAACTGTATTCTTCCCGTTGGGTTGAGGGAGGGGTTCCATGGCTGACTTCGGCATAGGAGCAGGAAGTTCTTGAGAAGATTCTAGTTGGGCTAATGCTGAGAAAACCTTGGAATTTTTTTATGAAAGTGCGCTTTGAGGTTTTATTGGCGCAGTTTGTGGTAAGTTTACCCATCAGGTGCGCAAACTACAACCAAAGCAGCAGCAGGTGACAAAAAGTAGAGGAGACCCCTTACCATCCGGTATAAGTAATCACCAATACGAGAAAAAGGTGGATAACAACAACATTAGTGGGTTGAAGGTTTAAATGATGGAATCACGGCATGTATGGAGAACAAAGGGAGCACGAACAGGAACCAAGAACAAGGACTGCTAAAACCAGGAAAAGAAGGAATCACCTTCACGAGGATGTACTCTTCCAGTCGATAATAGTTAGTAAATTCATGTGACATACGTTGTTGAGGCAGAAGATGAAGGTTTATTGTCAATGGAGAGAATAGGGAAAAGAAAGTCCTCCAACATAGGCTAAAATCAGTTATATTGCATAAAGAAGGCAGAGTGGGCGTTATTGCTCAAGCAAAGTTGAGTTGAAGGAGCTTAAAGACATTGAGGCAGCAAAATGGCCGCTTGCGTGTAGAGGAAAATAGTAAAGAGAAAATTTCACTTGGAAATATCATTGAGCCGTTATTGGAGTTGAGAGCAGTCATTTAGTAACAAAATAAGGCCCGGTAGTCAGACAAAATATCGAAAACAAAATATCGATATACAATAATATCGATGTTTTAATATCGATGGTATAGTATATCGATGTGCCATAATATCGACAGACAGAATATCGAGATTAAGGTATGTATGTTAGTAATATCGAAATTTTGTTGTTTAGTGTTATGTATTTTATTATGTTGTTTATATGTTTGCTAAATATGTTTAGAAATGTATGTTTGAAAATTAGTTATTATGTTAACATTTTGCGTTTTGGTATTAGAGCGGGTTGTGGGTTTATAGGGGAATAGGGTGGGAAGTAATTTAATAATAATTAAATAATTAATATATATTTTTAAATATTTTTTAATTAATAATTAATTTGTAATTAATTGAAACTAATTAGTTAATTACATTAATTAGATTTAATGTGGTAATATATTTAATTTAGTGTTATTGTTAATTAATAATTAATTGGTAATTAATTAATATTAATTAGTTAATTAAATTAATTAGATTTAATGTGCTAAGATATATAATTTATTGTTATTGTTAATTAAAAATTAATTGGTAATTAATTAATGTTAATTAGTTAATTACATTAATTAGATTTATTTTTGGGTAAAGGGGTATTTTTAGGGTTCAGGGTCAGTTTTTAGTTTTTGGGTAAAGGGGTATTTTTAGGGTTCAGGGTCAGTTTTTAGTTTTTGGGTAAAGGGGTATTTTTAGGGTTCATGGTCAGTTTTGGGTTTTTGGGTAAAGGGGTATTTTTAGGGTTCAGGGTCAGTTTTTAGTTTTTGGGTAAAGGGGTATTTTTAGGGTTCAGGGTCAGTTTTTAGTTTTTGGGTAAAGGGGTATTTTTAGGGCACAGGGTCAGTTTTTAGTTTTTGGGTAAAGGGGTATTTTTAGGGTTCAGGGTCAGTTTTTAGTTTTTGGGTAAAGGGGTATTTTTAGGGTTCAGTGTCAGTTTTTAGTTTTTGGGTAAAGGGATATTTTTAGGGTTCAGGGTCAGTTTTTAGTTTTTGGGTAAAGGGGTATTTTTAGGGTTCAGGGTCAGTTTTTAGTTTTTGGGTAAAGGGGTATTTTTAGAGTTCAGGATCAGTTTTTAGTTTTTGGGTAAAGGGGTATTTTTAGGGCACTGGGTCAGTTTTTTGTTTTTGGGTAAAGGGGTATTTTTAGGGTTCAGGGTCAGTTTTGGGTTTTTGGGTAAAGGGGTATTGTTAGGGTTCAGGGTCAGTTTTTAGTTTTTGGGTAAAGGGGTATTTTTAGGGTTCAGGGTCAGTTTTGGGTTTTTGGGGTACAGGGGTACAGTGTAAAAATTAAAGTTAAATTAAATTTAAATTAAATTAATTAAATTATATTATATTTATTGTAATTAATTTACATAAAAAATTATTATATACTTACCAATACTTATGTTGTAATGGTGTGCGTTGTAAAAGTATCTGCGTTGTAAAAACATGCGTTAATATTTGTAAAATTATATGTATTTTTAAATTATTTTTACATTATTATTAATACATTTAAAAAAACGATATTTTTTATTTCGATATTTTTGTACAACGATATTATTTTTTCGATATTTTTGTACTTACCATTATGTAGATATAACTTCGATATTTTTGATTTCGATATTTTTGTGTCGATATTTTTGTATCTCGATAATGTGTCTTTCGATAATATGTCAGTGATCCATAAGGCCCACCATGAGGGAGGAGGATGTTGCCAAGCATGAAAACGAGTTTGCTGGAAACGCCGATATTACAGCTGTGAGGAGCGCTGCGTGAAGAGGAGTTACACAAAATGGAGGCCGCGGCCGTCACAGAGCCGCGATGTGCACAGCGTCACCTGAAACATGCCGAGAAGGAGCATATAAGCTCATGTGTGGGATCGCATCGTGGTCGGGACGTACTCCGACGGCTGAATCTTCACCTCGGCAAAGTAAAATCCGACGCGGTCCGCTTGTTTATCCCAGCCGCAGCGGAGCGCTCACGCCAGCACTGCCATCTCCAACGGGCGCTAAGCCACGCCCCCCTAAGTGTTCTTCTCTTGAGTAGAGAAACTCCAATGTTAAGTTCTTTACTTTAGCCAAAAATAAATCATTTACCCAATACTTGATATTTCTTTCTAGAGATATGATTTGATGTTGATGAAATACATTCTGTAAAAATTCCATTGTGGTTGCTTGCGTTAATCAATGCTGGATTGCCCTAAAAGGGGAATGTTTTCTGGATTATGAATAACATTTCCATGCGTTGGTCGATTTTTCTGGAGCACAATATTTCTGTTGCCAATATTCTGACATAAATCCTCCTGACGAACAGTAACAAGCGATTTTCAGCACACACTCATTGAATCTAATATTCTGTATTCATTAGAATCTAAGGAAATATTGTAGGCTTTAGAATAAAAGAGGTGGCTTAGCACACTTATGTTCAAAAACATACACTTAACATGAGGCTCTGACCAGGGGCTTAAGAAGACTGATCAAATAGATAATGCATTGAATTTTGCAGATCTTTAGATAAATACGTTGTACCCACGTTAGTGGAAGAGAGGCCACCCAAACATCAAAGTTATTTGGATGACGGAGTATGGCAAAATGTGTTGGGTACAAGGGATGCAGTAACATCAGCTTTAAATTTTCATTCCAACAAACTGGAAGTCCCGGTGGAGTTATCAAATACCTTAGCAATATACGTGGGGGATAGACACAAAGTTGCACAATTTAACTACCCTGGTGGTAATAGCCCAGTCTGATGTTAATAACCAACAAATTAAATTTACGCGTTAATATATTTTAGATAATATGTCAGCACTTCTGAATATAGTAGGGTCTCCTATTGATGGAGTTAAAAAATTAGCCGTGCAACCAAAGTTAGAACTACCTTTACCTCCTCATATCAGCTTCTGGTCAGGGGCAACCAGTGTACAAAGCTCCAAAATGCTCTGTGTGATGTTCTCAGACATATCTCTAGTGGTTTAGCTTGGAAGTCGGATGGAGGTTTGGGGCTAGACATTGACACAGACAAAGAACCTATTGTGACAGGAAATGCTCATATACAGAGAAGTCATGATTTGCATTCCAATGTCTTAGGTGAGGGTAGTAGTGGTGACCTCCCTTTAACACAAAAAGGCTAAAAAGAGGTTGCAAAAGGCCCGAAGAAAGCTAATAAACCTTTAGATATTTCGGCTAAACTCAGGGATTGTTTTTCTATCTTCAAACTGACTGGTCAGAAAATAGAAAGGCAGGACCAAACACTCAAGATATTCCCTCTGGTTTTATTGAGATAAACCATCTAAACTCCCCATTGAAGACACAGGTACAGAGCCATCCATTAGGCAGCAAAAAAGAGTCTGCAAGCATTATAGACATTCCAGGTACTAATAATGGGATTGAGTCTGTGCAAAATGATAGCGCTACTCTGAGTAGGTGAGAAAGCAAGCAGGTTCACAGAAATAGTCTTGGAGAAGTAGCTTGTCATTTACAAATGCTGTCTGAATCAATTATAAATATTGAGGCTATGTCCTTGTCACAGGTTCGTGTTATGCAAAGAATGCCTCTGGCTGTTTTGGGTGATGGGAACAGGTCTGGTGTTACCCAGAGAACATCAGCCTCTAGAGGACATCGGAATAACTATTGAGCCAATGACACTGAACGAGGCCTAGCTATACCTATGAGGGTCATGCCGGAAATTCAATGCTCTGAAATTAGTATTCCACCCCTTATACGAATCTAGGGCATACATGATAGTTTGAATTGGAACTCAATCCTAAAACCAATTTCAACAATTTCTGAATTAACATGTATTAAATTTATGGATATTTTGTCCGTCCAATCTAAACAAATACATCCAAATTTAGGCCATGAGTCCACTATTACAACCTGCACTACCAATGAAATAGCAAACAAAATGTTTTATTCAAGTTTATATTTCATGAAATGGGGCAGTTAGATTAAATAATTCACCCTTTCAAAATATCCCTCCATTTTAAAAGTAGTAGACCCAAAAGCTGAAAAAGGGTGATTGTAAAATGTAAATCCCATTACTCAGAGTAACCAACAGAGGTATAACGATGGACCCTTCCTAATGTCAGCAGCTGACTACCTTTCTCCCCCAAATATTGAATGGCCCTTGAATTACTAAAGGGAATTGTGTGCACACTGACTGGCACCCATCGTTACTGTGCCTATTCCCTAGGGAATCCAAATACAAGTAAAACAACCGCAAAGGTGCACCACAAAGAGCAAGAAATAGGTTCAAATGATATTAATGAAAACAAGAATTTTTTCAAAGAGATGTTGATAATCTTCTAGTAATCTTTATTTTCAATTTTCAGTACAACGTACAGCCGACGCGTTTCGTCCCTAGCTGGGACTTCTTCAGGGCTTTTGTAAACGTAGTCTGTCACTTTTAGAGCGAATGTATATAGAGAAGGTCCAGGGAACGTCTTCCCAGACTCAATATCCCATTGTGCAAGCTGGTATATATATTTTCATCCAGTTTGAAAAAATCAGGGTTGAACTGTGAAATTTTTGATTTAATTAGGACAAAGATTTGCAGGACTCCTAAATACTAGAAAGGGTTGGTCTCACAACCTTACTGTGTGTATAACTCATTTCATGTTCTGTACTCTTTTACGGAATTCCAAAGGACACAGCGACCTTGCGGGTGTTTCGGCGGGACGAAGGCTTTGTGGATGGGCGCCGGCTGTTTTAATACGAACGGCCTACTGGAACACAGTGCCCACATCCTCTTCCCAGGGACATACAGGACCTCTTGTCCTTTGGAATTCCGTAAAAGAGTACAGAACATGAAATGAGTTATACACACAGTAAGGTTGTGAGACGAACCCTTTCTAGTATTTAGGAGTCCTGCAAATCTTTGTCCTAATTAAATCAAAAATTTCACAGTTCAACCCTGATTTTTTCAAACTGGATGAAAATATATATACCAGCTTGCACAATGGGATATTGAGTCTGGGAAGACGTTCTCTGGACCTTCTCTATATACATTCGCTCTAAAAGTGACAGACTACGTTTACAAAAGCCCTGAAGAAGTCCCAGCTAGGGACGAAACGCGTCGGCTGTACGTTGTACTGAAAATTGAAAATAAAGATTACTAGAAGATTATCAACATCTCTTTGAAAAAATTCTTGTTTTCATTAATATCATTTGAACCTATTTCTTGCTCTTTGTGGTGCACCTTTGCGGTTGTTTTACTCCCATTACTCAGAGGTGTGACTAGTCCATTGAATAAACCAGTTCACAACACAGGTCTGTTAGTTACAAACACATCAAAAGGAGTGTGCACCTGTGAATTGATAAGCAAAAATGAAATGCTATTTGATGATAGGACATGCCTCCCGGCGTCTCTTGCAAATGCATTTTTGGGAGATAAGGACTGAACCTTGCCTGGTGTTAGTGAAAATGATAAACAATCTAGAATATGTTCTTTGAATGTCCACAGGTTAGCTCATTGTCTGACCAACCCTGATACACTTCATTTTTAAATGCCTTTGAAATGTTGATGTTTCAAAAAACATGGAGAGAGCAAGGCACTCCATTGCTTGGCTTTACTGAACTTAAACTCACAGCCACATGTACAATTAAACTGTGCTGGGCAAAGGATGGTCCCTCATTTTATTTTGCAACCAAATTAGGAGTAACAGTAGAAACACTTGATTTGCAGTTGACATGGATACAATCAGGCACATGCATCAAGGTAGGATTTTGCGAGTCCTTAATTGCGATAATTAAGGAATCGCAATTAAGGACTCGCAAAAGCCTATACATGTAGGACGTGCTATAAAAATAGTGATTCCTACACATTCCTTATTTGCAACTCGCAATTTGTGAGTCTCAAATAAGGAATGACTTTCCATTCATTCCTATGGGCCTACAGGCCCATAGGAATGGATGGAAAATTGCATGCGCAATTTGGGAGTACCAAACGGTCCACGCAATTTGTTCATGGAATTTCTGGGTGCAAGGGTGTCAAAAGGACACCCTGATGCACCCCTGAAATTGATCTGTGCACATATGTTGCTCACACACATGCCCTAAGGGCATGTGTGTGTGCAACAGGAAACTTTGAAAATTGCACAAAAGTGCATTTTTCAAAGTTTTTGCAAATTACCATGAAGTTCAACTTCATGGTAATTTGTGCCCTCTATTAGCGAAATTGCTATTCTCAAGTGGTTCTTGCATTACATTTAAGGAATCACAAATTGCGATTCCTTAAATGCAATCACAAATTGAATACTCGTAAATAATCGCAAATATTTAAAGTGCGAGTGGCAAGTTGTTTCATGCATCGCTAAAGCTAATTTTGCGATCGCAATCAGACGATTTTTGTGATTCTCTCAGTTTGCGATCGCAAATAGCTTTGATACATATGCCTGAAGGTGTCTTATTACAGTATAACTATTACATGATGATAATATTGAACATTTATCTAAGTACAAGGAAAAATAAGACAACCCAGCTGTTTACCTTGTGGGACAACATAAGGACACTAGCACTTCGGTATCCAAATGCCGTTTTAAGCATCTTTGTTTTTTTTGTCCTCATCTCACCTTTAAGCATTATGCAGAGTGTTACAGCCGTTATTATGGACCTAGGCTCCCTCCGGCCGACTGCTGATGCTTAGGTCCCCAGACCAACTCCTTGTATTAGAGTTTTAAGGTGTAATCATAGGACTGAGGACCTACACACTTCAAAACCTCCAGAGTCTCGGATCTCTGCCCATGATGATAAGAGGTTGCCAAAGGCTATTTTGGGCGTTACCAACACTAACCATGTCGAGACGAGCCATCGCAAATGCGGAGTTTAGCCAATCTTCCAATCTTGGGGGATTGGGGTCTTTCCATTTCAGGCAGATTTCCCTGCGCACTAATAGGATTAAAGGCAGTAATAGTCCTCTTTCCCTTGCTGCTAGATCTTTTGTTGTTGAGCCATCGTCAGCAAAAAAGACTAAAGTCCTGTTAACCATGATGTTGATACCAAAAATCCTGCGCAGGTAACCTCCAACCCCTTCCCAGAATGTTACCAGCTTTGCACATTAAAAAAAAACGTGGATGTCGTTTGCTTTAGTGGCCATACATCTGTAGCATTTCGGCTCAGGAGTTGGTGCAAATTTAGCTATTTTAGCTGGAGTGTAATAGATACGATTGGTTACAAAGAAATGCTTTTTCTTTAGGCTGGCAGATTTGGTGAATTTTTATAGAAGGTTTCATGAAGGCTCTAATAACTCCTCTATTAGAGCGCAGGTCAGAGTGCAGGTCTTTTTGGTGTTGCTGGGCTGCTCCGTGCGTTTTGGACCTTAAACCCCCGGATTTCTACATCACAACTCGCGGTTCCCGCTACGCGGGACCCGCTTCGTGGGAAGAACTGAGTGCCAGCTGAAGGACCTACCAGGGTGCAGAAAGGGCCGAGCAGGGCTGCGAGCAAGTGCAGGGACTCGATGTTCCAGGAGTCCCTGCTGGCCGATTGAGTACACCTGGCCTGCTCTCCCTGCTAGCCCCGCCCCGCCCCCTGAGCACCGGGTGATTGAAATACCCACTTCTTACTGCGAGTGGCGGGACCCTCTGTTCTTTGTGCAGTTTGGTGTTGCTGGGCTGCTCCGTGCGTTTTGGACCTTAAACCCCCGGATTTCTACATCACAACTCGCGGTTCCCGCTACGCGGGAAGAACTGAGTGCCAGCTGAAGGACCTACCAGGGTGCAGAAAGGGCCGAGCAGGGCTGCGAGCAAGTGCAGGGACTCGATGTTCCAGGAGTCCCTGCTGGCCGATTGAGTACACCTGGCCTGCTCTCCCTGCTAGCCCCGCCCCGCCCCCTGAGCACCATTTTTCGTTGGTCACAATATCTTTTTGAGCAGGCCAGATTACCGCTGCGCGGGAGCGCGCAGGAGCGTCCCGGGAGAAGCCCGGGACAAGGGCGGGACAGTCTTACACAGTCCTAGACTGTCCGGGACTGGACTGGGCCGGTTACTCTGCCCGTGCTGCTACTAAAGATATTGGACTGAAGTAAGACTTTACCAGCTACTACTTAAATACTGTCTGTTTGATTGGAGCGCGTATATATATATATCTGGTTATTATTAGCTAGTGTTGTAACGGAAAGTTAATTAGTGCTTGGGATCATGCCTAAGAAAAATGTCCATGAGGTTACAGAAACGCTTAATACCATGGATAATTACATGGTCCAAGTTGTAAATAAAATAAACACCGAACGAAGACGATCATTAGGTTTGAGCCAATCCCCTGTCCTTCATTTAGGAACCCCCTCCACCAGCGTGGAAATGCCGGTTATACCATCGCAAGACCTTATTATGAATGTCCCAGATACTTATCTCATTGATATAGAAAATCAAGAGTATAGTGCAGATTTGTTGGCTGATGTGGAGTCAAATTTGGGGTCTGACCTCGAGCACCAGGAGGAATTTTTAGCAGAGAAACCCCCATCCCCAGTGCCAGTGATTAGGGCAGTGAGAACCTGCAGAAAAACTCAGTCCAAACGGTGGGGGCCACGGACAGGGAGGAAAGTGACTGTTTCCCCACCGAAAGCGAAGGGAAAAAAAAAGGAGCAGGACGAAGACAATCTTAGACAAATCATAGATGAGGATCTGTTTAATAGGATAGCAGATATGATAGATCTTAAGATTAAAACCATCATTAAGCCACTGATCGGGAAAATCGATAAGTTAACTGCAGAAGTGAAAAAGATGGGAGGGTTGCAATGCAAGCTATCAGAAGAATTGGAGAAAGTAGTAACTAGTGTCATCAATCCAGTAGATACGATGGAGGGAAATACCGGGGGTAATACAGTAGTTGATGAAGGATCGTCAGTGACTATTCCGACAGCTCAGACACCACTAGTCACATTTAGCCAGTTAGTGGCGAGTGAGGTGCCTACATCTCCACCCATTGCACCATTATCACCACCACCACTCCCTGGGGACGATCACTCACAATTTATTATGGAAGCATCACCATTGGTATTGGTTCTAGCTAACGTACCTACCTTAGCCCCAGGACAGATAGAATCGAACTCATCCCTGACAAGCAAATCGTTACACTGGTTGACAAGCAATATGCAGATGACACATCATGGGAAAGAACAGTTGGCAGAGGAAATTGTAATGGCGAGGAGGATGACATGGATAGGGAATAAGCCAAAGATGTTTAAGGGGGACTGCGTAGTTTTAAATTTTTCTAACGCAGTCGTGCTTCCAAATATCCTGTCAAACATATTCCCTCCCCAAAGAAGGAGTGGTTCCATAATCCCTCTTACCTTAAAATTCTTTTATAGCAAACAGCAAAATGCACTTCAGCCGAATATCCCAAGATTAGGATGGTCAACAAGAAGTAATGCACGGGGAAGGGTTCCTAGACCTATACATAATGATTATGGTATTGGCCCAGTAAATGGTTTTGGTATATGGCCAGGTGACCATCAGAATGTGCCTTTTGCCAGGACTCCTAGAACATACTGGAACACAGTGAGTAGGTGGGGGCCTGGTTTACCGCCCGACAACCGTGGGGGTTGTGGAAATGGCGTAGGAGGTTGGTCGGATGATGAGTATTTTCCAACGCGTCCCAACACCCCACTACCTAGGTGGAATACAAGAACAAATGGATGGGGACTGGGGGCCCCAATCCATGATTGGGGATTTGGTACAGCGAACAGGTTCGGAGTCTTGGCAAACCTAAATGACTGCGATTGACATATAGAGGGCCCAAATATGTCAACTAATGGAGTAAGGGCATCATTCTTCATAAACAATAGGGAAGCTAGGGATAAAGGACCCAGAAGTGGTAAATTAATGAATGAGAATATGAGCCTGGTAGGGCACAAAGCGCAAGCTGTCCTGGAGAGGGAACTTGCACCTGACCCTAGCTCGGCTGAGGCTGTCGATGTCTCTCTTATGGAGCTTGGCGGTATTAATGAGAAAAATACCACCCATGAGCAGATAAATGCAGCAGTATTAGCGGGTAATTTACCAGCAATTGGAAGCCCCCTTCGAAGGACAGAAGAAAGTGCACTCTTGGCTGATTTCGCAGAGCACCGTATTGTAGAAACCTGCTAAATATTAAGCTGGAATGTAGCAGGTCTCAATTCCAAACGCAAGGATAAGGAGTGGTTAAGCTTTGTTGTTAGACACAATATTATTGCCTTCCAGGAAACCTGGGATACAAATGATAATTCTTGGTGGGACGGGTACACTAGCTTTGCCAGGGCAGCTATTTCTAGCCGTTCTGGCAGAGCTAAGGGAGGCCTGTTAATGTTATTCTCCTTAGGATTGAAGGGTTCTCTAAAACAGATTACTACTGACTCAAACAACATTCTCATTGTAGAGAGAGTGATTAACCCTGTCAGGAGATCTTTATACATTAACTTTTATAATTCAGGGAATAGGGACAATACTGGTAGTAATATTGCCATTTTAGAGTCTATACTAAGGTCAGGCAGTCAGTATATACAGCCTGACACTGAATATATTTTACTCGGTGATTTTAACATTCACCCTTGCATGTTAGCATGCAGTTTAAACAACAAGGATTGCGAAGATCTCGAGGGACCTCATTTTGAGCACACCCCAGAAGGAGAGGAGTTAGAAGAGCTTCTGGCAAATTTTAATCTGTATGAAGCAGAGGGCGACAGAAGTATAGCTACATTCACTGGTACAACTCCAGGCACCATAATTGACTATATTTTTATCTCACAAGGTACTTAAAACCAGGTGCTCTCTTATCGCACCTTGGCATCTCACCAGAGCGACCACAACCCGGTCCTTCTTGAGGTAGCCTGGGGAGATTATATGGGGCCATATTCGGGGAAAGTGAGTATGGCTAACACCTTGAGTATTGCTGATCAGGGGAGAAGAGTTAAGTGGGCCAAAGTGGTTCCAGAAAGTTTTTATGCGGAGGTTTTCCGGAAAATAAAGAAACAGGTAGAGGTGTGTCAGAACCCTTGTGCTTTGGGCTGCGAAATTATAGGGGCCTTTGAACTGATTTGTGGTCAAGTGTCCCAAGACCTTCTGGCAAAGCCAGCGAGAGAAGCACCGAAAAATAAGCACTGGTTTGATACCGCGTGCTCCAATGCTCATAGGTCTTTGATGTTAGCCTTGAAAAAGTTCCTAGGGTCAAGGGCGAGATTGTTGGATTAAGGAAAATCTACAAGTCAGCCATTAAAATAAGAAAAGATAGCATTAGAAGGGAAGCTTGGGAAAATCTCCTATCCACGGCTTTCTTGAAAGATAGCCGAAATTTTTGGGAAATAATTAAACAACCACTTTTCTCTGATCAAGTAAATGAGGCTATGGATTGTGTCATCTCAGATGACAAGTGGCTGTCCCATTTTAAAAACGTATATGGGGAGAATGATGAGGTAACCCAAGATTTTTCAATGGTCACCCTAGATACCACACCAATACGCTTTTATAGTACAGAAGTGGAGAAAGCTATTCTGGCCACATCCAAACACAAGGCACCTGGCCCCGATGGGGTGCCAGCTGACTTCTTTTTACACTCCCCGAAGTTGTGGGCAGAGGTATTGTCTAATGTCTTTAACGCTGTTAATAGTAACCCTACACCATCTTCCTGGGACATTTCTACTATCGTCCCTATTTTTAAAAAGGGTCAGCGGGATGATCCCGGGTGTTATAGGCCCATATCTCTCCTAGATTCGTCAGTGAAGATCTTAGGCAGAGTCCTCTTAGCCAGGTTGAGGGAAAATGTTGAGAACTGTGGGGACCTATCTGAGATCCAGTATGGGTTTAGAGAAAGGAAAGGTACAATGGAACAATGCTCTAACCTACACTTGTTGATCTCAAAGTATACGGTGGCTAAGGAGGGGTCACTATTTCTTGCATTTATGGACCTCTCCTCGACCTTCGATTTGGTGAATAGGGCCAAGTTATGGATGACACTGTTGAGGATGGGGATTGACGAAGCGCTAGTAAGATTTATGTCCTCCCTACATCAAGAGTTGTTTGCGGCTGTGCGGGTTACTAACGAGGGTAGGTGTACGTCCCTCTTTAAATCCCTGAAGGGGGTAAGGCAGGGATGTATTTTGGCCCCCCTGCTGTTCACCATTTATATCAACGGGTTGGGTGCACATCTGGAGGAGAAGGAAGCCGACGTTCCGCGTGCAGGAGCTGTTAAGATCCCAGCGCTCCTGTACGCGGACGACGCCGTGCTAATTGCGCGCACGGGTGTCGGCCTCCAACGCCTCTTAAATGCTTTTGGTGCATTCATGGAACAGCTTGATTTAAAAATAAACGCTAGTAAGTTGCACACCATGGTGGTGGGACGTGAAAGCTGTAAGAGGAGATCTAAAACCTTCACGTGTAGAGGGCATATGGTCTCGAGAGTTCCCACTTTCCCCTATTTAGGGGTTCTGTTTGACCAGAAAGGAACTTGGCTTCCTCAAGTGAGGGCGAAGAGGTTAGCGGTTATTAGATCATCAGCCGCGCTCATTGGCTTTGCGGGTAGGTTGGGTGCTAGGCCAATGGAAGCTCTATTAAAAATTTACAAGAGCAAACCAGTTGCCATCGCATCATATGGTTCTCCACTCTGGGGCTATGTTAATGTGGAACCAATCCAGAGAGCAGAGAATAAATGTATACGTACACTTCTCTCCCTGCCGCAGTCAACACCAACCTACTCTATACACATGGAGGTGGGTTTAGATTTTCTTACGGATGGGTTGAACATGGCCCCACTGATCTTTTGGTTAAAGACTTGGCTCAATGATGATCTACCATTGAACCATAAGATTATGGCTGACGTCTTATCCTTAGATAATTATAAAAAAATCCCTTGTCTGGCTTATCTGGCGAAGGCATTTTCAGATCTGGGGAGACTTGAACTTTTCACTGCCCCCCAAGATATCAAAGTTCGAGATATTGATCTGGTCAAAAAGCACTTTATGGAGAGGGCGAGAGCATCACGTGAGGAAAGGGAGCTCGTGAAACCCTCAGTTAGGGGTCATTATTTACTTGTTAACTCATTCTCCTTAGCACCGTACCTTGGTTTTGTCACAATCCCATTCCACAGGTTTCTTTTAACCAAGTTTAGATTTAATTTGTTACATTTTTATTTAGGCTCTTTTAAAACATGGGAAAAACCGGAATTAGCCCCACCCTGCAGCTGTGACCACTTTTCATTTCAAGACACTATGCATTTTGTTATGTTCTGTGGGTTTTATTTAGAGCCTAGGAAAAAATACCTGGTACCAGTTATGAAGGAGGCGGGTTTCACACAGGTGAGACCGGCGCTGCTCTATCTGCAATCATTGTTTAACCCACGCATTACCTTTTGTATGGCAAATTTTTTGGTTGCTGCAGCTAGGATAAAAAAAGTACACTCACTAGCCCCACCGTTATCCCTTTTTTAATTTTTGGTAGGCCTAGTTTTGTGTTAATGTATTAATGTATTAATGTATTATTGTATCTGATGGAATGGTTATATTTTAATGTGTTTACAACGTCCTACAAATTCCCTGTATGAAATGTTCTTAATTTCTTTGTATGACTTTAAATTAAGTCGAATAAAGATAATTTGACTGACTGAACTCCTCTATTATAGATTCAAAGGGAGATTGTCTCCACACCAAAGCCTGAGATGGAATATCTTTATCATCTGCTTCAACCAAAACCTTGTACCAAATTGACACCTCTCTCTTGATTCTGTGATCTGACATAAAAAGGTACTCAGTTTTCCAATCTCCCATTATACCCCCGCTCTCTGCCTCACACCAGGATTTCAGATGTAAAAACTTGAATTTGGAGAACCTAGGGCCTATCTTAGTTTTCAGTACTTCCCACGGATGCACTCCGTTAATGTCCCCTAGATCAGACCAAATGAGAATTCCTGCCTCCCTAATAGGGCCAGCAAAACCATCTTTAAGGCAAGGAGGAGTCCCCGGGGAATCCCAAATGGGGGCATGGTCAGAATAGTACCCTATCTTGCACCTTGTCCTTATTTTGCACCAGATCTCTAGTGCATTCTTCAGGACCTTGAGGCGCACCTTCTTAAAAAACATTTGAGCTCCAAATTTATAGAGAAACCCTTCAATACTGCCCCCTTCGACATTCCTTATCAACTCAGTAAGAAGAAACCTCCAAGATGAAATTATAGGTTTCGTTAGAAGCAACCTGATGGCTTTAAATTGAAATGCGACCAGGTACCAACTAATATCCGGAAGGGCTAGCCCGCCTTTAAGCACCCTCTGCCTCAACTTTTTCCAATATAATCTCACTCCCTTGTCTCCCCAAACAAAACTCCCAATCTTGCCCTGTATTTTGGAGGTATCATGTTGAGGAAACCTCAGAGGGACAGCATTAAAAATGTATGTTAACTTAGGGAGGACAGTCATTTTGACTAAATTCACCTTGCCAAAATGATCAAGGGGAGATTTGTCCACCTTACAAACAGACAATCCAGTTCATTACTTACTCTTTTCAAATTCAAGGGGGCGATTCTATCCAAATCACTGACTATAGTAATGCCAAGGTATTTGAACTCTTTGCTGGTCTGCCCCATCCAATGTGTTATATTCCAGCACATTACCTCCGTCTTGGAGGAGTTGGCTCGATATCCAGATATTGAGCCAAACTCCCCCAAGAGGGCCTCCACCCTTGGCATTGTAGATACTGGATCGCTGGTGTAAAGGATAATATCGTCTGCGGATAATGCTAGTTTTGATGTGTACTGCTGAGATTTAAAGGGGTGGATCCGGTCGTCAAGCTTTATTGCCTGAGCGAGCGGCTCTATATATATATATCGAACAGGAGGGGAGAGATAGGGCAACCCTGCCTGGTTCCCCTCTGAATCTCAAAGCAAGAAGTAAAAGTCCCATTTACCAAAAGTAGAGGGTCCCTGATAACATTGTTGGAGCGTATGTATAAACACTGGGCCTATGCCCATAACCTCCAAAACCTCCCAAAGATAGGACCAACAAACCCTATCGAACGCCTTGGCGGCATCTAAAGCGATTACCACCAAGGGTTCAGATCTTACAATGGCCAGATCCATATTACCAATGAGGAGCTGAGTCTGTTCCTCAATAAAACTCCCACTGATAAATCCCTATTGGTCGGAACTTATCAACCCAGGAGCTAGTTTGGCCAATCTCCCTGCCAAAATACCCATAAAGATTTTATAGTCGGAGTTTAGCAGGGAGATTGGCCTATAGGAGTAAGCATGCAACGGATCCTTCCCCGGCTTAGGTATTAAGACTATGGTTGCCTCTCGCTATGAACTTGGAATTTCCCCCAATGGACTATAGATTGATTGAAATAGAGGACCCAAAGTTGGTACTATCTCCTCCCGAGAAGTTTGTATATTTCGTTCGGGAGGGCATCCAGACCTGCAGCTTTCCTATTTTTTAATGACTTTATTTGCATTTTAATTTCCTCCAACGAGATCGGGGAGTCCAACATGTCTCTACCCTCCTACGTTAGGGACGATAATGATTTGGTGCTTAGCCAGGTCTGAATTTGTTTATTTGAAGGTTTCAAATCCTCTTTATAGAGGTCTGTAAAGAGAGAGAGAAGGCAGTTCTTTATATCCTCTATATCTCTATATTTGTCTCCACTGTCATTAATAACTAGTTCGCTTATATCATTTTTAGTACGATCCGTTCTGGCCTTCCATGCCAGCAAAGCACCAGCCTTCTCGCCGTATTCAAAGTTTTCCATATTTTTATGTAACCATTGGGCCCTGCACTTCTCATCTAACTTGCCTCTATATTCCCACCTAGCTATCTCAAGATCCTCCTGTATTTTGCCAACTCTTTCTGGTGGACCATTCCCTAACAGATGAAGATCCTCTTCTAAGTTCTTAATTTTGTCTTCTTCTAGTTTTAACTCACGGGCTTCGATTTTGTTCTTAGAGGATATAAGACCGTGTAGGCTGGCTCTAAGGTTAGCCTTAAAGGCATCCCATACAACTCCTATGAATGTTGGACCGATGTTAATCTCAAAGAACTCCAAAGAAGAAGCTTTGATGGGCAAGATAATTTCAGGATCAGTTAACATTCTCCTATTAAGAGTCCATCTCATCTCAGCTATCTTCATTGTTCTTTTACATGAAAATAGAACAGGAGTGTGATTCGAGAGATGACTGGGGAGGTTATAGATAGCGGTAGTATTAGACAAAAAATAAGTATATAATCAATCCTTGAAAAGTGATTATGTTTTTTACTGTAGAACGTAAATCCAGCAGCCTCACCCATCACCTCTCTTCATCTACCAGCCCTATATCATGCATCAGATTTTTCATTGCACGCCGTATATGGGGTGCCCCTGTATAATGACACTGATTTGATAGGGTCAAGGAGGACATTGAAGTCCCCCCTATAATTATAGGGAGATTTTCCAAAATTAACTTTGAATAAAGTTTAGAAATATATGTTGGATCATCCACATTAGGACCATAAAAGGACGCACAGACCAAATCCATACCTTCGAGATCCAAATGCGCAATGACCCACCTCCCAGTTTGGTCTGTCTGAAAATATTTTATGGAACACGCTGACCCTAGTTTTACTAGAATTGCAACTCCGCGAGTATTGAATCCTTGACCGGAGACGCAAAAGCTCTCAACCCAAAAAGTGTTTGTAAACAGATTTCTAGCTTCTTCAGCATTCAGATGTGTCTCTTGTAGGATACATATCTGTGCCTCAGAATGTTCTAAGTACTACATTACTAATCTCTGTCTCCTTGGGCACCTCATTCCATTGACATTCCAAGAGACAAAGCTTTTCTTCCTACCCTGAGTCACTGCCCCCGCCAGATCTTCTGAGTTCTTTGAACCGGAGTTAGTGGTCCATAAACCAAAATCCTAAAGCGAGATGAGCATTTTTCCATTTTTTCACCCTGCTTCCCCCCGAGTGCACCCCACAAGACCCCCCCGCCCCTTCCACCTGTGCCCCTTCTCTCCCTTGAGGAACCCTCCCTTCAAAATAGGCGAAGCCTATTTAGCACCGCCCGCTTCAGCCTCAAAAAGAGAAAGAATTTTACCAGAGCAAAGAAGAAAAAAAAAAGAATGAATAGACAAATGTAACTGCCTCTATATGGAGCAATTCCTGTTAACCTGTTATACTGTTATCCTTTTATGGCATCCTCCCTCTTTCAATTCCCAGACTTCCCACCTTTAATTTCTGCTATGAAGTCATCGACCTCTTCTGTAGAGCGGAACTGATGCATTTTATTATTATACATAGCTCGTATTTGGGCTGGGAACTTCAGTTGGGCCTTGACCCCTAGTCCTTTTAACACTTCTAGTCTGCTCCCAAGCTCCCATTGCCTGGTTGCTGTGGTGTGGGATATATCTGATCTTATATGAAAAGTGATTGACTCTTGCCCTTTGGAGGAAAAAGAGATAGAACCTGCCTTAAGACCTGCCGATAATATTTGCTCTGGGACAGCATAGGAAAGAAAGTTGACCAGAATCTTCCGGGACTTGAGTTGGCCTTGCTTCCTCCTAAATGGGTCTCGATGGACCCTTTGGATCTCCTGGGATAGATTTATATCTGGCGAACTTTTTAAAACTGTTCCTTGTAACAATGAGATAATTAATCCTTTCAAATCAGTCCCTTCGATGGTCTCCGGAACATTCAGAAATCTCAGATTGTTCTTCCGGGAATGGTTCTCCAATCTTTCCAGATCTTCCCTCAGTATCTTATTCTGGGCTGCCCGTTTTACGATTCCTGATGTGGCAGAACTTATTGCCTTCTTTATGACTGGCATCTCTGCCTCGATTTTGTCTGTTCTTACTACGACCTCCTCCAATTTCTGGGCCAACACCTCACAGGAGGATTTAATCGCCGCTTGGTTAGCTTCAGAGACAGAAAATCTACTTGCTAAATCAGCTTGATTCGTCTCTGAGATCTTGAAGCCCGCTACCATATCTCCCTTCATTGCTATTAAGATATCTGATAAGGAATGTGTCGCCGATGTGTTGCCCCTGAAGGCTCCAAGATTCTCCGATTCTACTTTCCCGAGCACAGTTCGGGCTCAGGATCAGGGTCAGGATCAGGATCGGTAATACCATTCAAATCCATCGAGCCCTGGGAAGAAACCTTTCCCTGATTTAATGTCACACACATTTCTCCTTGTGTTTCCTGAGAACCCAAGGAGGAAATGCACTGATCCTGAACTTCCAGAGCCTTAAATCTATTGGACAACAACACTTCGGTTGAGACTGTGGTTCGGATGGAGCTAGCGAAGGGTCTGTATGGCCCATAACATTAAGTTGCTTAATACCCCTTTGTTTACATTTCTGGAACGGAGACAAAAGGGGTGTTGAATCTATATATAAATTTCCTTTATTCGGTATTTCATAATAGAAATCCATAAAAGCATTTTGTACACATTATGTCATAAAATCGAAAGAGAAAACAATATTACAATAAAAGTTTGCAGTTAAAATTTTAGGGAAAACGTGCTAGGAAAGTAATTCAGTTTTCTATACATTGAATACATTTCATTAAGTTATAAGCAGGTTTCTCAGAGATTATTTCTCTGTTTAAAAATACATTTTAAGAAGTTAACCATGTGGTAACAAGTGACTTCAGAATCCAAAAATTGAAGGCGCAACATGGCAGGGCGACACTGTCTTAAGTTCCACTATTTCAGCAATGGTACCAACCAAATTTTGCGATGGACATGATAGAACTTGCAGAACAATACTGTATGTATAGTGGTCTGTACAGATGTATCATCGCATGGACAAAGTCCTAACGTTTGTTCCCACGTGTTTCTCATGGGAAAGGCTACTAACCGATGGAAAAGGTTGAGTCTGAATCTGGTTAGTAAGAAACGATCAAAAATGCCAATTTCAAGCGTTAGGTAGGGCTGAATTGTGGGGACAAGATGAACCATGATTGCATGATGGACAGAAGGTTTCCCTATTTCCCTTGTAAGTCTTAGTCTAGGGTGTTGAATCTTTATCAGCATCAGGTATTTTAGTTTTGGCCTTGGTTTTAGGTTCAACAGTCTCTCTTTCCGGTTCTCCTTGACTATTGAGATCAGCCAACTTATTTGGACTTGTTGTGGAGGACATTATTTTTTGGTAGGTTTTCAACGAGGGTGTTATTCTAGTTTTTATAGCAACCACCTTCTTTCCTCTACTCTTCCCTCTATTTTGTGGGACCTCCCTTGACCTTACTTCCCCTTCTTTAGTGGCATCTTTGGTGACTTTACAATACATCTAGTTGCATTTAATTCTTTAGATTGAACGAGCAATGGTAATGCTCACATGTGTTGTAACAATCTGCAACAGCTTGGGCTAACTTTGTTAAATGAATAATCCTTGTGCAAATCAAGGGTAGTTACATTGTTTGAACAGTTCAAGCATGCTTCAATTATTGAAGTGGAGTGGTGTGGCTCACTGGTTAGAGGCGGCAGACCCGGAAGCAGAGGACGGCCCGGGACCAGGGTTCTATACCCGACGCAGCAGGGTCGCGGACCAGGGTCAGCGGACTCGATAATTCTCGCCTCGATCACACTCGGCAACTCTGGCATTAGCTTGCCTCATCTCCACAACAGCCCCCCACATACGCCGGCGCATGCCTGGTTTCACCTTGGAGATACCCAGTAGGGACCATCTCACAGGGAAAGCCAGGACAGGTTGCCCAGCGGTCTATAGCGCAGAGATACTCCTTCGGGAGTCGATTCTAGCGCTTTAGAAACCCACAATTAATTAATTAATTAATTACTTTTTTGTTTCAGATCACAACATGACACACTAAGGGGCATTTCTATAATGCTCCTACTATCTTATAATCACTGATTCATGCTGCACACTGTAAGTGCTTAGTTTTGAAATGTTTCTTACTTAGCAATTTAGGGGGACATTTATCAATCTTTCATATAGCGCAACGCAGCAAGCCACCTTGCTGCACCGCGCTGCGTGAAAGGGAAATGACATGAATGCACCGTATTTAACATTATAACGACTCATTTCTGTCCTTTCCTAGTGCTGACACACTTTTGGCTGCCTAGTACCAATGCAGGCAACCTTGCATCATGTTGCAAGGGTGCCTGCGTTGTAGGCAGGATTGCTTTTATGCAGGAAGGACCACCTTCCTACTCACAACCAATTATGAAAGGCATTTTCCTCTTTCTATGTGTGCTGCAGAATGCAGCATATGTAGAAAGAGGGAAAAAAAGGAGACATAAATACATTTCACATTTTAAAGCCTCACTTGGGGAGGCTCGTTAATGTTAGTGAGACTTGTGAGACTTATAAAGCGCACTGTTACTTTAGGGTGTCCTATCGCTAGCTCCTAAATTAGCATATAACCTGATGGCCTAGTTGCAAAAAAACTAAGTTTTCAAAATCTTTCTGAAGGCAAACAAGCTCGGAGCTGCACCAATTGAGAGGGGTAACTCATTCCATGCCTTGACAGTTCCAACATAGCATTTTGACGTTTTCCCAAGTCTACCACTTTTGTAAATCTGGGAATGTGCGAAAATCCATGGGTGGATGTGTGGTAACACCCACATTCCACCCATAAGACTATAGGTCTCAAAAAGGCAGCCAAGGCAAAGTTGTATTGTAAGGGGGCCGAATTAACCAAAGTGTCCACATTTCCATACTTAGGGGTACTTTTCGACGAGCAGGAATCCTGGTGCGCGCAACGACTACTAAAAAAGAATATCTTAGCCAGAGCAGCAGGGGCCACCTTGAATTTTGCTAAAAGTTTGGGGTCAAAGACCCTTCCTGGACTATTGAAGGTCTATAACGCAAAATGATTCCCGATGGCTACATATGGGTGTGACAATTTGGGGCTAAAAGGATGTGAAGGGAATTCAGGTGGCTGAGAATAATTTTATGCGCAAACTCCTTGCGGTCCCCACTGTAACCCCTGTTTTTAACTTACATGAGGAATTGGGGGTGGTTTACATTTCTGACCAGATCGTAGTTGCCCCGCTGTTGTGCTGGCTTAGAATCTGGACAAGTCCGACCCCCAACTTAAACCAACTTATAATTACTGACTGTATTGCACTGGAGGGGGCGTTACACATTCCCTGGTTGAAATATATAATGAAACAAACTAGATGGCTCGGCCGTCCTGACCTAATCTTGAGCCCCGAGTCCCTGGGCAAGACTGCTATCAGAGAATTCAAACAGCAGTTTTTGGTTAAGCGGCAGGGGCTTAGAGAGGCGATAGAATTAGCCAAACCATATGTGAGAAGGTCTGCCATATTGAGCCTGGGTTCACAAATGCAGCCATATTTATGTTATGTCAACATATCATCGCTTTGTTCTGACCAGATTTCGTTTGAACTTGGGGGTATATTATCAACAACTAGCGATAATTTTTGTCTCTAACTTGTTTAGAGACAAAAATTATCGCCGCACATCGGCGATTTTTATCGCAGATAAACCTTGCTATTAGCAAGGTTTATCGCAAATGCGATAAAAAACGCCCGCAATGCATGAATATCGCTGAAAAGTCAGCGATATTCATGCATTATCGAGCAAATGCTCTTAGCCATGTTATCCACCTCCCATTGGATAACATGGCTAAGAACTGCTCAGGGCAGGTGTTAGCTTTTGGAGATATTCGCCCTTAGCGCAAATATCTCCAAAAGTTGGTAATAGGAGATAGCGATGTTAGCGACGGTTTCCAGTCGCTAACATCTTGGCACGCCCACTTTGCATATCATTAGTGATAAATATCACTGACATGCAAAGTGGGGCCCATGATGGTCGCTATCTCCTATTAGCTGTCGCTAACTGGTGTTAGCGACAGCTTGGTAATAGGGAGATAATTTTATCTCCGCTTTCTTGGCTTTTAAAGCCAAAAAAGCGGAGATAAAACCCCTTGATAATATACCCCTTGGTTCCCTGGCTTCTGGCATTTCCCCAAAGCTACTAGAAACCTGGCTCACTAAATCCCTGCCCCTGTGATAAGATTTCAGAGCAGGGTACTCTTCATTTAATGTTTTTCTACACCTACTATGATTCTTTGCGCAGAAAACATATCTTACCATTACTTAGAGACCGCCAATTCGTCCTAGTCAGGTCAGCTCTGTTCTATCTTCAAAGGTTGTCCTCTCCCATGGTCTGCTTTGGGGCAAGCTTTCTAATAGGAACATAGGAAAAAGTTGCCCCTGCAGTAGCCAGCTTGTTTCCCCAGTCAGTGCAAGCATGCTTTTTTGAGCAATAATATAGTGCACTTTATGAGATAATGCCTATGGCCTCTGGTCTAATGCTTAGAACCGTTGCACTTTATAGAATGTACTTTTTGTAGGTTCATAAGTGATTGATGAAACAGTAACGTTGGATGCCCTTTTTTGCTCTATACAAATATTTTTATGTTACTTACTGGCATATGCATGACGCTATTTTGCAATCGCAAGCGTTGCAAATCGCAAAAAAAGTCCATTTGCGATTGCAAAATAGCCCTTTGCAATGCACCAACACAAAATTACGAAATTACAAGGAATTTGAGAAAAATAAGGGATCGCAAAATTGTGAGACCCGAAATAGCAAATCCTTATTTGCGAATCACAAATAAGAAATTGCAAAGCTATGCACAATTAATCGCAAATAGCGATTCCCATAAAAATCGCTATTTAGCGCTCGCAATTTACCAAATTTTACAGGCAGGTGGTAAACAGGTGAAAACAATCTCATCAGGTGCAGCACATCAGCAAAGTATTTAAACAGGCCCAGGAGGACTCAGAATGTTTCACTATGGCATCGCTCTATTTCATGGTGAGGAGGATGAGGCTACGAGCAGCAGAAGGAGATTACAGGAGCGCATTTTCAGAGTGCGCATCACATTGTTGGGACAGACTGAAGAGGAGATCTATGACAAGTACAGGCTAAATGCTGCCATGATCCTTGATCTGAATGCAGAATTGTATCCAATACTGCAGTGTCAGACTCACAGGACACATGCCATTCCCACTCATGTGCAGGCCTTATGTTCCAGGGTGTAGTAGCTGTAGCTGGAGGGGTGTCACAAAGTTCCCTGTCACGTTTCCTCAATTCCTTCCTGCAAGCCATATTGACAAGGATACACCACCATATTAGCTTCCCTGCAACCCCACAAGATTTGCTTAACACTAAATTAGACTTCTATCAGGTAGCCCGGTTTCCCCATGTAATAGGTTGCATAGATGGAACTCATGTTGCCATTTGTCCACCATCAATGAATGAGTACATCTTTAGGAACAGCTAATCATATCATTCACTAAATATCCAAGTAGTCTGCAATGCAAAAAATATCATCCTGACATTGTGGCATAATACCCTGTCAGGACACATGACACGTACATATTCAGACACAGTGGCATACACACTCGGCTCCTGGGGGTAAATTTGGAGAAGGACATCTGCTTAGTAAACATATGTTGCACGCACTCTAACACTATGGCCTAAAGGAAAAGCATATCAGTTACTAACCGTTTGCTTACTACCCTGTAGGTAACAGTGCATATGCCGTGCGCAACTACATTCTGCCACCATACCTCAACCGAACTACCCCAAGTAAGCAGCGTTACAATGCAGCGCACATTGCAACCCAAAACATCATACAGCGCACCTTCGGACAGCAGAAGAGCTTATTCTGCTGCCTCCACAAGACTGGCGGGGCGTTGAAGTACCGACCAGATACCTGCTGCAGAACAGTGGCCACATGTGCCATGATGCACAACATTGCTAGTAGGAAGGGCATACCCCTGGAACTGTTGGACAGCGAGCCTGAGGAGGACAACTAGCCAGGTCCACAACTACGAGCACACCTTGTGCAAGCTTAACAGAAGGGAGAAGGAGACATGCAGAAATTATACAACATTATTTTTATGGTGGGTAATGATGAGACATGACACAGCATGTTGGAACTGTACTGCAGGTATTTAAATTTACCAATGTGGTTGTGTTAAAGCACACATACCAGGTGCAAAATAGCACAGTGAGTGTAAACAACATAAACAACAAGACCTCATCATCAGACTTGTATGACAGTCACTACTATGGCATTGTCTATGTTTACATCACCATCTGTGAGTTAGTCTACCAAGGCCACACTATTTTGTTTGACCACACACTCCCAAACACCTTTCGCTGGCCTCATTCTCGGCCCTAATGGAGGCTTCGGAAGGTGTTGTGCTCCTAGTGGTGCACCTCCAACATGTCGTGACAGGCACCAACAGACTACTGAGGCGGATGTACGTCATTACGACGCACACTTTTACAACGCCTTCCATTACAACGCGGTTGTAACAACGCAAGTCGTTACAACGACTTGCGTTGGGGGGGCGCAAATTAAAAATTTTTCATTTACTATTCCAACACCAGTCCCCGTGGATAGTAGGGAAGGTGTTGGGATAGTAAATAAATGATTTACTATCCTTGAGCGCCCCCCAGCGCAATTCATTGTAACAACTTTCGTTGTTATGACCGCGTCATAATGGAACGGCGTTGTAATGGTTGCGTCGTAAACGTCGCATACCACTGAGGCTGCAAGCCTCCTTACTTCCCTCTCCCTGTTACATTGCTGCTCCCAGCAGTAGCAGTCTGAAATAGCTTTACGGCATTAGTAACCTGGACCAGTGCCCTGGCCACATCCCCACAACAATGGCTCATTTCAAGCTGTATGGCCACAGACCAACGGGACAGCAGTGCTGTGTTGATGCCCAGGCGGTTGTTGGATTTCGTGTAGCCATCTAGGTGCACTAATAATCGGCAATGACGTTTTCTTTGTGACACTTGGTCCTCCTGCATCACCCTGCATAGCTCCTGTATGGCCTCGTTAGACTGCCTATTGCCTTCCACCACTCCTGTAGTCAGCTCTTTCACACAGCCTCCCATTTCTACCATGCTATTCACCATTTTGCTGAGTTGTGCCTTGCTTGATCTCATGTCTTTTGCCTGCAGGCGCTGCAACCTCAGCATCTGGCTCTCCAGCCCATCCCAGACATTTGGACTTTCATCCTCCTGTGATGACATCAGTGCCCTTGACCTGCACCTCCGGGTCTGGTTTGTGCTGCGCCGAACCTGTGACTGGGGTCTTGTTGTGGCTGTACCTCCAGGCTGGGTTGTCTGGGGAGCTGGTTCACTCTCCTCCTCAAGTTCCTTGAGCTGCAGTAGTGGCACTGGGGACCTGCGTCTAGTGGGTGTAGGGTCTGTGCTTTGTGGGGTCACAGGTGTTTCCACATCTGCCTCAGCCAAAGTCTCCTGTGTGTTTCCGCCTTCACTTTCCTCTGACTCCTCCGCTGCTGCATCTGTGATGTTAAACTGTGCACTTTTTAGTAGTTCTCAAAAGAATGTTGTGTCACATTCAGCACCTTTTTAGTCTCATTAAATTACTATCTCAAACACAGTGTTCACGTGTTTTACTCCCTTGTTGTATTTGCCTACCAACTTGCCTTCCCTGCCTGTTACTCCCATAATGCATTTGGGTGTTGCAAGTAAAATGTGGACTGGAGTTTGATTCTGAACCCTAGAGCTGAACTAACGTGATGTTTCTAAATTAATAATCATCTTTAAATGGACATTTGCATGCATCTTACCTTGTGAAGTACTGGTCGCTGCTGAGGTGTCCAACTGCATCACTCCCACTAGAGCTTCAGTCTGGAGTGTGGACTCGACTAGGTCCTCCAGGGGTGTTTACTCAGGCAACATTGCAGGTCTCCCTCCAGTTTTCTTTGCCTCCTTGGGCATGTCCGCAATCCTCTCCTTGGCACGGCTGCACAGGTCATACCACCTTTTTTTCAGTTTGCCAATTTTGCGGTGATTGACCGCCACTGCGTTTACTTTTAATTGTATTCTGAGCCAGATTTTTCTCTTCTCTGACTCCCGGACCTGGAGATATAGTTTTCCAAAAACCCTATTGTGGCTCCTCACAACCTTAATGAGGATTTCTATTTCCTTCTCACTAAATTTTAGTTTTTGTTTTCTTGTGGCTGCATTCTTCCCTGGTGCTGCTGATTCCCTGTTTTTGGCACAGGACAGCTTTTGCAAGTCCAAAATTGCTTTCTTCTGCTGTGCTCTTGCACTAGGCCTCCTCCGCTGACTCTCTCAGTGCTCTGGAAAAAACATGGACTGCATCACTTCCTGCCTCACCCTGCACCAAAAGCAACTCACTATCTGCGATATCACTATTAGCGATTTTGCAATTTGCGATATCGATAATAGCGATGTAGCAGATATCAATTTCTTTAATAGCAATTCGGTAATATGCCAGAAATTTGTTCCTGCATTGGATTTAGCGATTCCTTAATAGCGATTCTTTAAAAATCGCTATTAAGGAATCGCTATTTAAACTTTGGTACATGTGCACTATAAGCTTTTAAGTAAAAATGTTTTTCATTCAAATGTGTCTTTTTAAAATTGTTTACTTTTATGGCTCTTGCCTTACTTTTGACCTTGACCTTGACTTTGAATTGTTGTGAACTGTAAAATCTTCAGCATGCCTGCCTCTACCGTTCATCCTCCCTGAGCTTCCAGCAAGGATGTCATTAAGATAAAATTACATCCTCTCTGAGCTTCCAGCAAGGATGTTAAGATAAAATTACAAACAACCATTACTGAGTTGCTCAACTAATGTAAATATGTTACAATAATTATAAAAATTGTTATAACGTTATACAATGAGACTAATTGTATTTTCTTGTCTGAATAGACACAGAATGTAGCAAGAGATAAATACTGAGAAGGTCTCATTACTGCCTTTGTCATGCTAAGGTATAGCAGGGTATAGCAGGGTTCCAGCAGCACCTGCTGCTGACTTAGGGCCTGATTACAATGGCGGTGACACCGCCACAGTCAGCCCGTCGGTGACGTCCCCACTGCCATCGGTGACTGCTCTACCGCCCGCATCATTATGATGGCGGGCGGTTCTTTGGCGTTTGGAGAGACATGCCGCCATGGATCCAACGGGCTCAAGGAGCCCCTCTTACTGTTGCAGGCTCCGCAAACTCTTCAATGATGGCAGTGCCTGCCAGGCACCACCATAGGGATTACGATGTTCCTTCCCACCGGCCATTTCATGGAAAGGGACATTGGGGGCCTGTAGCGGGCCCTCTTTCACCCCTGGCCCTCAGCTTTGGGTTTTGCGGGGCACCTATGGTGCCCGCTACATATCCCTGCACCATGCCATGCAGTGCCTGCGACATAGTGCAGGAATATGTCTGATGTGTATTTATTGTAATGCTACATGTGCTGCAGCCAGCAGCTCCTGCTGCAATACAAAGCATACACATTGCGGTCAACTTGAAGGCGGTCGCATTGTAATATCTATGGTGGGACCGCTGACATCAAGTCGGCGGGCCCATCCCCGATATGATGGTGGTCGGATGAAAGTCCGACTGTCCTCATAGTCAGGACCTAAGGGCCATATGTATCATCAAACTATTTTGCATTTCCTAAATAGCGAATTTTAAGGAATCGCTATTTAGGAAATGCAAAACGGAATGTATGTACAAAATCGCTTTTCAATAGCGATTCCTTAGCATTCCTGAATTGCGATTAGCAAATTGCTAATCGCAAATTACCCATTCATTTCCATGGGCCAGGAGGCCCATAGGAATGAAAGTGCAATTTGCAATTAGCAATTTGCTAATCGCAAATTAGGAATTTTTTCAGGGGTGCAGGGGTGTCTCAAGAACACCCTGCTGCACCCCTGAAAAAGACATTTGGGGGCATATGGCGCACATACATGCCCTAAGGGCATGTATGGGCGTCATATGGCACCTGTGTTTTTTTGTAAAAAAGCTTTTTGAAAAGAATTCGCAACTTACCACCAACTAGAAGTTGGTGGTAATTTGCGAATCCTTAATGGCAATTTTTGAATATTTTTTGTTTGATACATTGCATTTAAGGAATCGCAAAATTTGAGATTCCTTAAGTGCAATCGCAAAATAAGGAATAGCAAATTTTGCAATTCCTTATTTTGCATCAAACATGTTTGATACATACCATTTATCTAATTAGCATTCGCAAAGGCCGAAATTCGCAGAATTTCGGCCTTTGTGAATGCTAATTAGCTTGATACATATGGCCCTAAGTTTTTAGCGCAAGTTATAATTGGAGCACAAGCCCTCTGCTAAAAAACTGCAGCGTCTCTGTAAACGAAGGTTTACCAAAAGTGAACCACTAAGAAATGTTGTTTTGGCACTCTCAAGATAGAAGTTACCCAGTGATTCATGCTGCAAATTGTGAGACCCGGGCTTTCAATAGAATCTTGACTTTAAGCATTGATTTCCATGGCGCCAGTTACCCAACTGGTAAATATTTTGCTGTAGATGAATTCTAGCAATATGATATGATACTTAGGAATTAAATGCAGTTAAAAAGGCATTGTGAGAACCTGTATTTATGAATTCAGGAGTGTTCTAATGGGGTAATAGTTTCTGCATTGTGAGCAACATTTGCGTTCACCACACATTAATGTTAACTGCAGTACTAGAATGGAGCCACACAATATGAGTAAGGATGAAAAAATGTTTTGCTCTCTCTTGGTGCCAAAATATAAATTTGTGTTTGTAAATGTAATGTCTTCCGACACAGAACCATGGGAAGTGTACAGTAAGTCATTCTTTATTGTTTGATTAACAAAAATCATTGCAATTAAAACATTAGTATCATGAATAAAAATATCTTGTTGATAATTTTAAGGATTTGATAAGTTAATTAACTAGGTCCATTTTTGTTTCCCTAATTTGCCAATTGATATACAACTATACACATAAAAAATGTTCTATGGTTACATGCCTTACTGGAACATTGATACCACATATTCACATCTTTTATCACAGTTGTTTATTAATCATAAAACAAATAACATATAATGATCAAGTTCCCAGAAATATACAATATAAACTGTAAAGTTTATGTGACATGGTGCAAATGAGCTAGAAAGAGCCTAGGTGCAAGAGCTGTAAACACTATGGGGCAGATTTATGAGGCACTTGCGCCACGTTTACGCCGCTGTTGCGTCACGCAAGGCGGCGTAAACGTGGCGCATCCCTACGAACGATTTACAACGTGACGCATCTAGGCAGATGCGTCACGTTGTAAAGCCCTGCGCCGCTTGTGGGCGTTCCGGCGCAGGGTGGGCGTTCCGGGGCAGGTGCGCCTCGCAAAAGTGGCTGAGTGAAATCTATAAGATTTCACTCAGTCACTTTCAGGCCAATGCTGCGTCAAAAGCCTGCGCCTGCTTGAAGCAGGCGTAGGTCTTGACGCAGCATTGTGGAGATGGGGCACCCCATAGCCTTGCTGGAGCTGCGTCGCGCTTGCGACACAACTCCAGCAATGCGTCACCTTTACGGCACAGATGCGTCACGCATCTGTGCCGTTTTTGCCCCATGGTGCGCCGCATCATAAATGCGGCGCACCATGGGTGGCGGAGCTGTGGCGCACTGTGGCGCATGTTAACTGGCGCATCCCTGGGGATGCGCCAGTTAACATAAATCTGCCCCTTTGTACCATCGTGCAGATGAACAATAAAATGGCCACTATGCTTTCATATTCTCTTTAGAGCTTTATTACTGACGTTGCCAGAAAACAAAATCAATGGATCAAACTGCAAAAACATTCAAAGTACCAGTAGCCTAAAAACAATAACCTTATATTTTCTGAACCATTAAAATATCCGTTAATAATAGTTATAAACAAGTAGTTTGGAGCAGAGTTGTTCCCTATAATCCATCTTATTTGTAATCAGTGTCTTCTTAGCGGTGTGGTACCGACCTGTTGGAAACAGGCATTGGTGACACATCTCTTAAAGATTGGACCCAGCCTGCCCTAAAAATTACAGGTGATCTCCCTGTTGCCTTTCACAGCAAAGATTGTAGAAAGTATGGTTAGCAGAACTCGCTCAAAAAAATTTGGAAACCAATAAGATCTTAGAGGATGTGCAATTTGGGTTTCGGCCTGCTCATGGCACTGAGACTGCTTTGGTGACAGTGATGGATGAGTCTCGGATGCGTGCAGACAGAGGTCAGGCAGCACAAAGCACTATATTAAAGTAGATTGGAATATTGTAATGTGCTGCTGTTGGAGCCCCTGAGATATCTAATAGATAGGCTCCAGAGGATTCAGTCAACAGCAGCCAGGTTAGCCATGGGGAGGCCCAGAGGTTCCTCCTCCTCACCGGCTTTGGCGGAGCTGCACTGGCTCCGATAATGCAAAGAATTCAGTTCAAATATCTCTGCATAGTTTTTAAGGCCCCGTATGGGTTTGGACCAGTAGCTATGCGGAGGAAGTTTGCCTGGTATGTAGCTGAGAGAAGCCTTCGCTCCTCCTCGGCCAGCTTGGTTAAAATACCAAGATTCAACAAAACGAGATCCGGTGGCAGAGCCTTCAGTGTCTAGACCTCCAGAATATGGAATAAACTCCCACTAAAACTGAGACAACTGAGGGATCTTCTCCCTTTCAGGAAGAGACTAAAAACCTGCCTCTTCCCCAAAGCATAATCTGTTGTCAGTTTCCCATGTAGCATTACTCTTAACGTGCACTTTTAATGTTAGTGCCAGGATGCCTGTTAAGGGATACAGCACTTTATAAATAGGATAAATAAATAAATAAATAAAATTTAAGCTGCAGACACCAGCAGTTTTTCAGCAATTTTTTAAAATGTTATCATTAGATATATAAATGGAATCAACACACCGTATAAACATAAAACAAGAGCCTGGCATACTGATCTTACCACAGCCTTAATGAATAAAGGTTTTAGTAATGCAACGTCTTTTAAGGTTGGCGTACGTTCCTCAGTTGGGTATATGCCAAGTTTTAGATTTAAAAATATTTCCTTCATATGAGCCAAGAAATAGACATTCAAATAGGGTGGAATTTGCATGTACTGATGAGAATTCATCAATTACCAAGCATGTGTTTTTGGCACTAAAGCTGCCTTATCCGCATTAAGTGAATTCATTTTAATTATTTTTTTAAAACTGTTTAAAACTAGGCATTGTCAGTCCTGGAAACCCTGACTGCAAATCAAAACTCTGAAGGCATGTTAAAATATGGGATCTCCAGGTGTCTATGTGGACAGATTGGATTGTTTCACAGCAGAAATTATTTATTAAAGAGTCAGGGTAGAAAAAAAAGGAATACATACATTTCAAAAATGAACCTGGCACCACCATTTTGAAGTCAAACTCCAATCTTATTTAGCTTGGCCAATTGACCTGGGGATTCCAGATACTGATTTACGGACCCTAATCACTAGTAAATTCAATAATTTAGCATCTTTCCCCCTTGTGATTGGCGAGCCATGTGCAGTTGTTGGCTGTATCTTCACTCCGAAAACTTTAAGAAGATGTTCTTTGGATTGACATGTAAGTGATTTATGTAAGCATTTGCATGCATACATTAAAGATGAAGTTTTTGCCCTCAAAATTTTAAAATGGCTTTTAAACGAGACTCTATTAACAAACAAAATGCCCAGGTATTTATATGTCCTGACCCCAGCAGGCCACCATCCCGGTGAGTATTAGCCATTCACAATGGGTCGCAAATTGCGACCTTCCTCATGAATATTAATGAGGCAGGTCCCTTGCGACCCATTTGGAATCACAAACTGTGTACAACACACTGTTGTACATAGCTGTTTGCGATTTCCTAAAGGCGATTGTAAAAAATTTGCTATTAGAAAATCGCAAATGGATGTCTATTATCATCTGGCCCGAGTCTTTTCAGCAGAGTTCAATGTACATCAGATGCCCTATTCTATGAGTCACAGAATAGAAACGTGAACCGCAGACTTTGAGCAGGACAGATGGAATTTCTCATAGTGACTATAACTCTTTTATTTCCTAGGCTCTTCATCTGTACCTTTCGCATGTGTCAACAGATACTGATTTGTGATGGTTTGGGCTTTTACACCCTCCTCTACTGCTTCTCCTGTCCCAGGTCCACCCTTCTATTTAATGCCTTCTTATTAGGTGGTATCTAATTTCTCATAGTTTTTTTTACATTGGTTGGGTTAGAGGCCAAAGAAAAAGTATTTATGAGGCCTCATCTGCAAGACCAAATCCTTCCTGTTCCACATACACAACATCAATGGAAATTGAAGGACAACCACAAAGCATTATGAATCTGTATACAGAGAAATGGAATGAAGTAATCAAGCTTGAGTGTTGGCATCATGATGTCAGAGATAGCTTCTGAGCAGACTGGCTTTGCCTGAGGCACACACTGATGCTTAATTTCAAAGATAAGGAATCACAATAGTGCATTTGGATAAAAAGACTATGGGCCATATGTAGGTACCTTGGAAATACTGATTCGTGAATACTGAATTTTATGGATTCGGTATCTAGGAATCAGTATTTCATATGTAGGGAACAATTCGGTAAAAAATACTGAATCGTTAGTATTCCTTATTACTGAATCTGTAATACCAATTCGGTAATAAGGAATCACCTACCCATTCATTCCTATGAGCTTGGAGGCCCTTAGGAATGAATGCGAAGAAATTTGGTATTAATCGTGGGAGGTATTTCGAGGGTGCCAGGTTAAAGAATCGGTATTACCAATTCCTTAAATGCAAGGCCAATTAGGAATCGGTATTAGGGAATCAGTATTTACCGATTCCTTATTACCGAATCCTTCCTTACATCAGGTATGCCTAAATGCTGGTCGGTAACTGTGAAATTTACCGAATTCCACCCTTACCGACCGGTATTTGGACCACTTACATCGGACCCTATGACACATATAGGGGCAGATGTACGAAATACTTATTTTACATTACATAAATAGCGACTCCTTAGAAATCGCTATTTAGGAAATGGAAAATGGTATGTACAAAAATAGAAATTCTCTAATAGAGATTCCTACAGAGTAGGTATCGCTATTAGGAAATCGCTAGGTAATACCAAACTATTTGTTCCTTTGGGCCTAAAGGCCTATAGTTACGAATGGATTTACATTTTCTAATTTGTGACATCCTAATAGGAATTCACAAATTAGGTCATGCTAAAGCAAGGGTGACTTTCAGTCTAAGGCCCCCCATTGCTGCGCCCCGAAAAAGTGGACATGTAAAGCACACAAATGCCCTAGAGGCATGTGTGCGCATTATTGCTCTTTAAAAAAAAAGGATTTTGGAGTGCTTTTTTAAAATTGCACATGGTTACCATCAACTTTGAGTTGATGGTAATAGCAATTCCTAAATGCCCAATTTGCATTTAGGAAATGCTTTCAACATGTGCATAGGAAATGACAAATAGGAAATACCTTTTGGCAACTTGTTATTTGGGTGCAGCAAAACGTGATTTCCACTGTCTTAAAAATCACATTTTGCGATTCCCAAATGGCCTTTGTATATACCAGAAGGTTGTTTAGCGTTTCTTAATGCGCCAAAATAGCAACTTGGCCCATTAAGAAATGATAAATTGCTTCAAAAATCTGGCCCATAATCTCTAATTCTTTGACCAAACAAATGTGGCTGTAGGCAATGACCAATACAACTAAAAAGGAGAGTGAAATGCAATGTGATAAACTGAAAAATGTATGCACTTATAAATAAATGAAAGTTGAAATAATGAATGACCCCACCAGCCACAGCCACAAATACCTTCCCCTATCTTTAGATCTGGCTATGGAAGAGACATTCTGATTTTTCTAAAATGATATAATGTGTGCATATATATATATATAGGAGGGCCGTTTTTGCAGGAAGAAACACTTGGGGACATTGCTGCTTTCCTCCCTGTGACCCACTTGGGGATTATTTTAATGCACACCTTTGACTGTGGCTTCCACTTGGAAAATGCACGAACCACTCATCCGGGAATACATTGCGAAGTCCCATTGGGCGGGGAATGCTGTATAAGTTCAGCGCAACCGCAGCAATTGTGTACATAGCCAGTGAGCAAGGGCGCAATGCCCGAAACGCGTATGGCGCTACATGGAGGAGTAAATGCGCTTTGTCTCAATCTGCAATAAAGAGAGACTTTTACCTTCACCTGAGTTGGCGTTTCCACCGCAAGGGTAACTTTGGTTTTTGGAAATTGATATGCGGCGAGCCTTCGCCGCGGGAACGCCCCCCCGCCCAGCATGCGGACCACGGCTCTCTTACCTGGGGGCCATGTGGAGTTGGAGGGCCGTTTTTGCAGGAAGAAACACTTGTGGGACATTGCTGCTTTCCTCCCTGTGACCCACTTGGGGATTATTTTAATGCACACCTTTGACTGTGGCTTCCACTTGGAAAATGCACGAACCACTCATCCCAGAATACATTGCGAAGTCCCATTGGGCGGGGAATGCAGTATAAGTTCAGCGCAGCCACAGCAATTGTGTACATAACCAGTGAGCAAGGGCGCAATGCCCGAAACGCATATGGCGCTACATGGAGGAGTAAATGCGCTTTGTCTCAATCTGCAATAAAGAGAGACTTTTAACTTCACCTGAGTTGGCGTTTCCACTGCAAGGGTAACTTTGGTTTTTGGAAATTGATATGCGGCGAGCCTTCGCCGCGGGAACGCCCCGCCGCCCAGCATGCGGACCACGGCTCTCTTACCTGGGGGCCATGTGGACTTGGAGGGCCGTTTGTGCAGGAAGACACACTTGTGGGACATTGCTGCTTTCCTCCCTGTGACCCACTTGGGGAATATTTTAATGCACACCTTTGACTGTGTCTTCCACTTGAAAAATGCACGAACCACTCATCCCAGAATACATTGCGAAGTCCCATTGGGCGGGGAATGCAGTATAAGTTCAGCGCAGCCGCAGCAATTGTGTACATAGCCAGTGAGCAAGGGCGCAATGCCCAAAACGCGTATGGCGCTACATGCAGGAGTAAATGCGCTTTGTCTCAATCTGCAATAAAGAGAGACTTTTACCTTCACCTGCGTTGGCGTCTCCACTGCAAGGGTAACTTTGGTTTTTGGAAATTGATATGCGGCGAGCCTTCGCCGCGGGAACGCCCCGCCGCCCAGCATGTGGACCACGGCTCTCTTACCTGGGGGCCATGTGGAGTTGGAGGGCCGTTTTTGCAGGAAGAAACACTTGTGGGACATTTGCTGCTTTCCTCCCTGTGACCATCTTGGGGATAATTTTAATGCAGACCTTCGACTGTGGCTTCCACTTGGAAAATGCACGAACCACTAATCCCAGAATACATTGCGAAGTCCCATTGGGCGGGGAATGCAGTATAAGTTCAGCGCAGCCGCAGCAATTGTGTACATAGCCAGTGAGAAAGGGCGCAATGCCCGAAACGCATATGGTGCTACATGGAGGAGTAAATGCGCTTTGTCTCAATCTGCAATAAAGAGAGACTTTTACCTTCACCTGAGTTGGCGTTTCCACTGCAAGGGTAACTTTGGTTTTTGGAAATTGATATGCATCGAGCCTTCGCCGCTGGAACGCCCCGCCGCCCAGCATGCGGATCACGGCTCTCTTACCTGGGGGCCATGTGGAGTTGGAGGGCCGTTTTTGCAGGAAGAAACACTTGTGGGACATTGCTGCTTTCCTCCCTGTGACCCACTTGGGGATTATTTTAATGCACACCTTTGACTGTGGCTTCCACTTGGAAAATGCACGAACCACTCATCCCAGAATACATTGCGAAGTCCCATTGGACGGGGAATGCAGTATAAATTCAGCGCAGCCGCAGCAATTGTGTACATAGCCAGTGAGCAAGGGCGCAATGCCCGAAACGCGTATGGCGCTACATGGAGGAGTAAATGCGCTTTGTCTCAATCTGCAATAAAGAGAGACTTTTATCTTCACCTGAGTTGGCGTTTCCACTGCAAGGGTAACTTTGGTTTTTGGAAATTGATATGCGGCGAGCCTTCGCCGCGGGAACGCCCCGCCGCCCAGCATGCGGACCACGGCTCTCTTACCAGGGGGCCATGTGGAGTTGGAGGGCCGTTTTTAAAGGAAGAAACACTTGTGGGACATTGCTGCTTTCCTCCCTGTGACCCACTTGGGGATTATTTTAATGCACACCTTTGACTGTGTCTTCCACTTGGAAAATGCACGAACCACTCATCCCAGAATACATTGCGAAGTCCCATTGGGCGGGGAATGCAGTATAAGTTCAGCGCAGCCGCAGCAATTGTGTACATAGCCAGTGAGAAAGGGCGCAATGCCCGAAACGCATATGGCGCTACATGGAGGAGTAAATGCGCTTTGTCTCAATCTGCAATAAAGAGAGACTTTTACCTTCACCTGAGTTGGCGTTTCCACTTCAAGGGTAACTTTGGTTTTTGGAAATTAATATGCATCGAGCCTTTGCCGCTGGAACGCCCCGCCGCCCAGCATGCGGACCACGGCTCTCTTACCTGGGGGCCATGTGGAGTTGGAGGGCCGTTTTTGCAGGAAGAAACACTTGTGGGACATTGCTGCTTTCCTCCCTGTGACCCACTTGGGGATTATTTTAATGCACACCTTTGACTGTGGCTTCCACTTGGAAAATGCACGAACCACTCATCCCAGAATACATTGCGAAGTCCCATTGGGCAGGGAATGCAGTATAAGTTCAGCGCAGCCGCAGCAATTGTGTACATAGCCAGTGAGCAAGGGTGCAATGCCCGAAACGCGTATGGCGCTACATGGAGGAGTAAATGCGCTTTGTCTCAATCTGCAATAAAGAGAGACTTTTACTTTCACCTGAGTTGGCGTTTCCACTGCAAGGGTAACTTTGGTTTTTGGAAATATATATATATATATATATATATATATATATATATATATATATATATACATATATATATTACCTACTGGCGGTCGCCAGTAGGTAGTTATAGTTAGGACCTAGCTACCCTAGGAAATCCGCAACATTCTATTGGGAATAACTCTGGCGCCGGTTGAGGAATTTGCGTGTAATTTTCCACAAGTTTGGCCAGCTCCGCTCCGCTCCTTCCCTGAAAGTTTCGGGGGGATTTGTGAAGTGGGGGCTGAGAAAAAAGAAAATAGAGGGGTCCCAAAACGTGTTTTCCCCATGTTAATTTCCATAGGACGATCTGACACGTCTACAGCACGAACCGCTGAACGGAATTACGCGAAACTTTGCAAAATTGTAGGGACTGGTACGTAGATGTGCCTTTGCTATATTTGGTGAAAATTGCTCCAGTGTTTTTTTTTTAAATTAACTTCAAAAACACATATCTATAGGCGCGCTCCGAGCGCTCACCGGTACGCGTACCGGGGAGCGCACCCGGCGCGCTACGGGAGTGCGCGAGCGGAAAGCTGATTGGCTGTCGGATGTCTGTCAACATTCTAAACAGTCCGGAGAGTCCGCCATCTTGTGTCTCGGTAGAATCCAGACACAAGAGGTTAAAAAAAAAGGGGGAAATGATTAAAAGGGGGCAGGGTAGACACCCCCTGACCCCCTAGGTTTTTTGAGGGGGGCCTAGAAGGACTCTGAAGGGCAAAAAAACGATTTTGTTTTTGAAATGTTCGCGGGGTGAGCACTGGGTGCGTTCCCAGGTGCGCTCCCCGGTACGCGCACCCAGAGCGTACCACAGGGAAAAATATTGAAAGAAAATAGTGTAAAATAAGAATTTGGCGTGCTTAGAGGTAGGGTAGCTGTAAAAAGAGCTGTTGTGTTATGTGGGTGATTTAAGTACCTACAAGTAGGTATCGATGTAGAGTGTAAAATTCACTTCAATACAATCACTTCGCTACTACTTCATAAATTAGAAATAAAAATGAATTATATGCCAACTAATTTTGAATTTGTAAAAATTAATTTATTGTTCAGAATGTTCATAATTTAATACAACTTGTAGCATGTCCTCATCTGGAATTTCCTCTTCAATCATATGATCAAGAATTTCCTTATTATAAGTGTGCCATGATGTTTCTATTGTATCCAAACATTCGATTAATTCTTCGTCAAGAGATTCATCCCAAAAATGTTTATGTCATCTCCTCCTTGTGATAAAATGGTGCTGTCGATATCCGTGACATTTTCATTTTCAATTAATGTAATTGAAATTATTTATCGTCCATGTTGTTACTCTAACATGCTTAACACATGTATCTCTAGTAAAGGCTGACTTTCTGTCACACACTACCAGGACTGAGCTAGGAATTTATTACTGAGAATCCAAAATACCTCTTTGATGTAACGTAAAGAACTTGCATAGTGAACCCTAACCAGCCTCACTATTTTTCAATTCAATAATAACTTTATTCAGAAGCAATTAGCCATCCATAAAAGCAATATATAATACAGTTTTGATATAAAAAGTATAAAAAATACATTCAATAGGACCAGTTCAAAATGTATGCCTAATAATAAAAAAAACATTTGATTTTTCAATACACTAGGTTTAGAAATTTCAGATGTAAGTCTAAGATTCTCCAGATGTGTCATGGCATAATGTTTTTAAGAATCTCTACTGGTGAGATCTAGTGTTTCAGGATTCTCATAATAAATCATTACAGATGCGTTGAATGTAAACAAACCATGGTATACACTGGTATGAGCTTGAATTAAGACAATCCCTAATTATAACACAATTTAAGTCAGTGTGTTCAGAAGTCCATACTTTATGCCAAAGTAGGATGGGCTGTGACATGATCCGATCTGTGATGAATGGGTCTCCAAGCTCAGCATGGCATACGTGTATTGGAGCGGTTTTAGGGGTGGGAAGAAGATACCTGAAAAACTCATTCTTAACCAGTTGTATGTCACTACCAGCCTGATTCATCAATCTCCCGTTTTGCGAGCCCCTATTAGCGATTCATAACGAATCGCTGTTAAGGACTTGCAAAACGGGATTCATGTAGGAATTGCATAAAGAAATACGATTCCTACACATTCCTTATTTGCGATTAGCAAATTGCTAATCGCAAATAAGGAATAACTCCCCATTCATTCCTATGGGCCAAAAGGCCCATAGGAATGAATGGGGAGTATTCCTTATTTGCGATTAGCAATTAGCTAATCGCAAATAAGATAGCGATTTAAAGGGTGCCAGGAGTGTCCAAAGGACACCCTGTAGCACCCCTTAAATGCAAATTGAAACAGGTGTTGCGCACACACATGTCCAAAGGACATGTGTGTGTGCAACATGCAACTTAGAAAAATGCTTTTAAAAGCATTTTTCTAAGTTTTCGCTATTTACCACGAGGTTTGACCTCGCGGTAAATAGCGGGCTGAAATTGCGAATTCACAATTTTTAAATGGATGATAAATTGCATTTAAGGAATCTCAAATAGAGATTCCTTAAATGTAATTCCTCGCAAAATAGCGAAATCGCTATTACCGATTTTTGCATTTGGGATGATGAATCCCAAATGCAAAAATAGCGCTCGCAAAGGGCCAGATTCTCAGAATCTGGCCCTTTGCGAGCCGATTTCGGCTTGATGAATCAGGCTGTACATTTCTTGTGTCCCCACACCCCCGCCCCATAGAGTGCAACACGAAGACATTTAACTTTATAAATTACCATCATCAGCTCTGGAATAGAACCTAGTTGTCTGAGTACCATACAGGCTTTACTAAATTGTAGTTTCCTATTGGAAATGTCTTTATTCCATAAGCACTCTTTATCAAATAAAATCCCAAATAGGAAAAAGTATTGGTAAAGCCTATAGTTTTGCCATGTATTTTTAGGTCTCGACATTTAGCGGTGTTCCTCCCACATTTCATAATGAAGGTTTTTGATTGATTCACTAGAAGACCAAGGTCCTGCATATATTCAGCAAAGTTTTTAAGCAGGGTCTGAAGAGCAAGTGGAGTATGTGCCATGATGACGGCATTGAAGCATAGAGGACGGCCGGTACAGGGCAAGTTCCTACTTGTGGAAAATCTTTAGAAGAAGCAGTATGTACCTCACACAATGATATTTATATATAGTGAGAACAGGAAGGGGGTGAGGACACAGCCCTGTACCACTCCCTCTCCACCCTAAAGGCATCATTACATTCCCCTCTAATACCATATCTAAACTTTGTTTTACAACTTGAGTATAGATCCATCAGAAAACAGATACTCAATGTCTCTGCCTCCAGGTCTTTCATAGTTGTCCGCAGTTTAATATGTATAATGCAGTAAAAAGCTGCAGAGAGGTCAACAAAGGCTAGATACATGTCCCCCTCTTTAATTTTGACATACTTCCCAAGTAGCATTCTTAAGTTGAGACACTGCTCTATTGTTCCAACCCTAGGACGAAATCCATACTGAAGCTCTGAGAGGATATTAGGTGTGTCCGCTCAATCTTGCAATTTGTTCAAAATAATAAGACTAAACTCGGCTTTAATGTGATAAGCACCCAGGTGGCTACTTTTGAGGTTACCTACCTGGTTGCCCCAGCCTTTCCTGGCCCTGGCAGACAGCCTACAGCTACTGCCACCAAGAAAGAAATCTGACCCCCTGCCTGGAGATATGAACTCTCCCAGGTCTCAGAAACAAAGGCCTGTCTGTGTGTGAGGTGTCATCTCCCTCCCTGACAGGATGGCTAGGCAAGTGGCACATCAAGGTGGTGAGCTTCAAAGCACCCACCACCTCTGATACGCAAGAAGGCTACCTCCAGGGCAGGACTGACTACTGGGCAGTTTGGAATGCTGCCGAGCTGGTGGCTGATGTCACTGCGATGGGGGCTGATTTTGTTCATGGAGACCTGCGTGTGCTTCAAAATAATTAAAGCAAAACAAATTTCGTTTAACACACGCAGGTCTCCATGAACGAAATCAGCCCCCAGCTCAGCAGCATTCCAAACGTCCCGGTAGCCAGTCTGGCCCTGGCTACCTCCCAAAGGAGGAAAATGAAAACTGTCTGCCCTAGGAATATTTGCAATGCCCATTGGCATGAAAAGTTAGATATTTAGGAGGCGTACACATCCCTAGGGTGGCCTACCTGGTCATTACAGCTGAAAAATTCTGCTATTTTTAAAAGTGACAGAATAGAGGCTTCTTGGTAGAAAAGGTGTCACCCTACACAGAAAGTGGTCACCTTAAGAGCAGATTAGAATCTGGGGCTAGTACCCACACCTCTAACCTCCCTAAAGCTAGGATTTAAGTGTCGCTCCTGGCACCAGAACCGCAGATCTGAACAACTTGCAACAAAGCACAAATAAGAGACCTGATTCTGCAACTTAAGCACATAGCAAGGCTCGGTAACCTGCACCTGTGGCAGCCACCCTGCAATTGCACGACTTCTCTGAGAGCCAAATGCAATACCAGAACTCTCTTCTACTAGAGGTACTGGTCCCCTGCTGCCTACAGGTAAATCATGCTCCCAGAAACAAAGAATCACTGGCCATCGGACATGCTGAGGGATTGTCCAAAAGTAAATGGCCTAGATCATTGTGGCAATTGTAGTCCTGACCTTCAGCAAGCATAAGGGGACAAATATTTTCACTCAGACTCCAGGTTGTCGAAGTAACCCAAAACTAAGCTTGTCACTGCGATGGCTTGTTATTGGCCAGTCTGGCTACCACTAGCTTTGTTCAGTGCAGTGCCTCGAATGAACCCAGGAACACCTTTAATCTGCAGCCTCAGTTGCCCCATTGTCGAGCATTTACACTAGTCCAAGAAAAAACCCCAGCAAACTTGCAGCTCCTGCTTCAGCAGCAGGGACAGCGAGGACAACTCTGCACCTGAGCCCCGTGAGCCAGGTAAAATTCAACAGACTGTTGGACCCAGGTCCTTGGACCAGTATTACCCTACTGTGAGAAGTTGGCCTGGCATATGCTGTCTAATATTCTAGTGGGCACCTTGCACCAGTCCAAACGACCCTTATTGATAGTATGTTTAAACGCAACCTATATAGAAATCTATCCTAGTGGTAGCTGTGGGGAACAGCCTTCAGGCTAAGACTTGAAGGAATGTAAACCAGCTTGTTTTACCAGTCTATAATCTCATGAATTACCAAATGAAAGGAGAACCACACCAGGTATATATATAAAATATATGTATTTATTCTAAACCCATCCCTCTTGTCTCTTTATGAGGTTAGAGGCAAAAGTACATTCAGTAAATTTATTTAGCACACAGTAAATTAGCACAATATACGTTGAGCCCTAGGGGCGTACCAAACCATATATTAAGGAAGTGGTATAAGAATCACGACTGACATAGATACAAGGCCTAGAGCCTTTGGAACTGCTGGGGCCACCAGGAACCACCCAAGGTAGTGACACAAGTGACCCACGGGGGACACGTGCAGTGCCTATACACTGCCATGAATCACCATTAACTTCTATGGGAAAAGTTGCGGTTGGAAAATTACAGATTAAGGACACTTAGAAGAGGACATGGAGCAAACCCCTTTAGAACTAGGAGGTTCTAGAGTCAACCCCCCTGGGAGCACTGGAGTACTCGGGTTACCTCACCCAGGGAAGCCGGGTGCATAGGTGTCTTTTCGTGTCGGGTTTCGTCGTCAGTGGCGAGCTGCAGGCGACCAAGTGGAAAGTGTCCGGGTGGATCCAAGGGTGGATTGGAGATCTGAAGAACCTGAAAGCAGAGGGGACAGAGTCTGAGTCAATTGCCAGTAACCAGGAAGGCGATGAGAAGATGCCAACCAATGTTGCCAGGAGGCATTGAGGATAACCAGGAGCTGGATTCAAGCTGTCCCACGAAGGATGTTGAGTGCTGCGTTGTCAATTTCCGGATTGGACCCAACAAGCCTTGGCAACAGCAACCCATGCAGAAAGCAGAGATCGGCTTTCGTACAGACCAGCAAGGTCCCTTTGGTGGGAAGTCAGGGCATGTCTGGAGCAACCAGGGAAGCCCAGAGGAAAGAAGAGCTACCTTCGTGGAGACCCACCAGTCGACAGACCAGGGATCGTGAAGGGGCCCTGGGCAGAAATGCTAGAAGTGGGCTCACGGAACACTCATGGAGTGTAGGCCCACAATCTTTGGTGCAGATGGTGCTCGGGGCTTGGACTACAAGTAGACCAATGCAAAACTTTGGGAAATCTTGGAAAGTGGATGCACTAGAAAATGTGCATGGTATCCAGGAGTTCCAGTCCCACGTCTCTCGTGAGGGTTGCAGGTCTCAGCTTTCCTGGGATCTCGTGTCAGCCTCTAAGAAGTCTGGAAGTCCATGTCCTGAGTCGCAAATCCGTCGGGATCCAGCGGGAGCCTTGGAAATACAGACCAAAAAGATGCTTCTGTGGTGCCTGTTTAAACAGGGGAGTCACTCCTTAACCCCAAAGGAGATTCTCCCGTCTTCTAGTGGATGTAGAATGTCGAAGTTCCGGGATATATGTTGTAGAGTTTGGTCCCGGTGTAATCTGAAGTCCTAATGACTAGGTTCCCATACTTATACTAAGTTAGGGGGTTGGACATACTCTAGGGACCCACCTATGGGAGGATTTAGGGAGGTGGTGACCCCTTTCCCTTTGTCCAGTTTTACACCAGAGCAGGGGCTGAGTGCCCCTGCAACCGGTTTGAACGGGGATATGCACAGGGACACCAAGTGTGCCCCCAGCACTGTCTGAAAAGCATTCTCTGAAAGCACCCACCCAGCTTCAATACACTAAAGCCTGTCTGGGAGGTGGTTACACCTCCCTGTGACAGGAAGCCTTTTGTCCAGGCCTCCCCTGCCAGAGTTTCATCCAGCGATTCAAAAAGGGGGTGGTGATGGACAGAGTATCTGAATTAAGCAGAACACTCCTACCCAGTCAAAAGATCAGGGCTTGATCCATCACCGTTTTTTAGCTCACTGCACCATCCCAGTTCAGAACCTGGCTACATGCAAATTAGTCTGACCCTGGCCCAGTGCATCATGGGAACAGGGCAGACCAAACTACCAAGCCAATTCTTTACTGGAAAGGAAACAAGCTTCCGGGGACCGGTTTCTGGCATTACAGCCGTCTTCGGCCCGGCTTGCTTGAATCCTGATGGTGCAGTGAGCAAGGGACTCACATCTGAGCATACCCTTCCACACTTGTGGTGGCCAAAACGATTCAAAAAGGGGGTGGTGATGGACAGAGTATCTGAATTAAGCAGAACACTCCTACCCAGTCAAAAGATCAGGGCTTGATCCATCACCGTTTTTTAGCTCACTGCACCATCCCAGTTCAGAACCTGGCTACATGCAAATTAGTCTGACCCTGGCCCAGTGCATCATGGGAACAGGGCAGACCAAACTACCAAGCCAATTCTTTACTGGAAAGGAAACAAGCTTCCGGGGACCGGTTTCTGGCATTACAGCCGTCTTCGGCCCGGCTTGCTTGAATCCTGATGGTGCAGTGAGCAAGGGACTCACATCTGAGCATACCCTTCCACACTTGTGGTGGCCAAAACGATTCAAAAAGGGGGTGGTGATGGACAGAGTATCTGAATTAAGCAGAACACTCCTACCCAGTCAAAAGATCAGGGCTTGATCCATCACCGTTTTTTAGCTCACTGCACCATCCCAGTTCAGAACCTGGCTACATGCAAATTAGTCTGACCCTGGCCCAGTGCATCATGGGAACAGGGCAGACCAAACTACCAAGCCAATTCTTTACTGGAAAGGAAACAAGCTTCCGGTGACCAGTTTCTGGCATTACAGCCGTCTTCGGCCCGGCTTGCTTGAATCCTGATGGTGCAGTGAGCAAGGGACTCACATCTGAGCATACCCTTCCACAGTTGTGGTGGCCAAAACGATTCAAAAAGGGGGTGGTGATGGACAGAGTATCTGAATTAAGCAGAACACTCCTACCCAGTCAACAGATCAGGGCTTGATCCATCACTGTTTTTTAGCTCACTGCACCATCCCAGTTCAGAACCTGGCTACATGCAAATTAGTCTGACCCTGGCCCAGTGCATCATGGGAACAGGGCAGACCAAACTACCAAGCCAATTCTTTACTGGAAAGGTAACAAGCTTCCGGGGACCGGTTTCTGGCATTACAGCCGTCTTCGGCCCGGCTTGCTTGAATCCTGATGGTGCAGTGAGCAAGGGACTCACATCTGAGCATACCCTTCCACCCTGATCTGTTGACTGGGTAGGAGTGTTCTGATTAACTCAGATACTCTGTCCATCACCACCCCCTTTTTGTAATTATTTTGGCCACCATGAGTGTGGAAGGGTATGCTCAGACATGAGTCCCTTGCTCATTGCACCATCAGGATTCAAGCAAGCCGGGCCGAAGACGGCTGTAATGCCAGAAACCGGTCCCCGGAAGCTTGTTTCCTTTCCAGTGAAGAATTGGCTTGGTAGTTTGGTCTGCCCTGTTCCCATGATGCACTGGGCCAGGGACAGACTAATTTGCAGATAGCCAGGTTCTGAACTGGGATGGTGCAGTGAGCTAAAAAACGGTGATGGATCAAGCCCTGATCTTCTTGACTGGGTAGGAGTGTTCTGATTAACTCAGATACTCTGTCCATCACCACCCCCTTTTTGTAATTAGAGTTTCATTTAGCAGCAGGAGGTCAGACCTGTGTATGCAGCATCCATTTTGTGATGCTGCGGCTCTTTTAAACTATTACCGGTTAGGTCAGTGTGTACATGTCTCTCCCTCTAGAAGGGTCGAATTCTACCCCGCATCGAGAACTGGAGGGGGGTAGGATCCCAAACTGCTTGACACCAAACACAACATATTTCCATGCAGCTATTCCAAAGTTAGCATTTACCACGAGGTTATAATGCACTTAAGGGTATATGGTCTGACTGTATCACAAAACAGCTACAGAGAATAGATTCTGAAAGCTGCAGAGAGGTCCTGCTCATGCATGGGTACCCTCTCACACAAAACCAAGCACTCTGCCTTCAGTATTGATAAGGACTGCCATAGGAGTGACGTATAGGTTAGTATGTGTCAGTGATTAAGGTAGATATAGGTAACCTATATCTTAGTAAGGGGTGCATGCGCCACCTTACCCAGGCTGCAGTAGCAGACCTGTGGTACCATTTTGAAAGTCTTCCCAGGGGGGGCATAATACATGCTTCAGGCCCTGGTAGGCCTCTGGGGTATCTATGCCGTTAGTACCTAAGGTACCATATACTAGGGACTCACAAGGGTAACTCAGTAACCAATCTGGAGTGTACCTAATGTACATGCAATCATTTTAGAGAAGAAGCAGCCAGGCTGGGGTCCTGGTTAGCAGGGCCCCAGCCAGACTAATGTCGAGAAATAGTGAAACACCAGCAAAAAGTGGGGGTAACCATAGTAAGCAGATCCTACTCTCCTACACTTACCACCCAGTGGCTTTCATTGAAGTTGACCTGCAAGTAACTGACAGTCACTAATGTGATTAACCATTGACTGCAACTTTATTGTTTGCAAGAGTGAATACACTGATTTATTTTTTCTTTAACATCCAGAACTCTACTTACACTCATCTAATTGTCTTTATTTTGGTGTCTAAATTTATAAACAAATCTGCTCTGTTTTTATAAATTGGTGTAAAATTTTGTTCAAGTCTCATCAGTTATTTATCGTCCATGTTGTTTCTCTCAAATGCTTAACAGATGCTCCTCTAGTAAAGGCTGACCTCTCTGTGCCATACTACCAGGACTGAGCTAGGGATCTATTACTGTGAATCCAAAAGACCTGTTTGCGGTAATGTGAAGGTGTTGCATAGTGAACCCTAACCAGCCTCACTATTTTCTTAATTCAATAATAACTTTACTCTGAGGCAATTAGTCATACATAAAAGCAATATATAATACAGTTCAGATATAGAAAAAAAGCATGGAAAATACAATTCATAAGTCCAGCTCAAAATGTATACCTAATTATATAAAAACACAGAAGTGAAAGAGAAGTTTAAAATCAGATAGCAATTCTAAAATATGTCAATATTAAAAGGACAGGTGTGCAACAGTTAATATTTAAAATAGGAAAAAAATACAATCACATCTAGAATTACTTTGCAGCCTTTGCACAAACCTTCCGTAACAAAATTGGCTGAGATGCAGTGGGAGTAGAGCGGAGAAGGATAACTAAAACCTCATTTTCGGTCCACCATGTGCTCCCCACCTACCCTAGCAAACATGCTTATGTCTTTTTAATTATAGGAGCATGAGAATACAATAAATGATTTGAACTTAAAACGGAGCTTATCACCCAGTTAGCACCATCAAAAAGTGTCACAATATGTCTCATTACTCTAGAAGAGCTAAGGAAACGTTCATATGGCATACAAAACAGCCAACAAGAAAGATGCCATATTGCGGCAAATCTCCAAGGAAAGCAGAGATTGTAGGTATAAATATGCAGGTCGACGTTGCGTAAAGTGCGCGCAACTTATAATTGGTACAATATAGCGCTTCCTCTGAAAATTATAAAGTTTGCATAAAAGCTCAACATGCATGCCGTTTTGTGCCATCGCATCATTACAGGGACAGTTAGTTAAAGTTGTAGACCAGTCATTCATATTTGGAAAACTGACCAATAGATAAGAGGTGCCCAATCTTAAACGAGTTAAGACAAACCTTTGTTCTGCATATACAACTGCTTTAAGATAGGGTTGCATATCAAAAGTGGTTAAAATCATTTGATTTTTTAAAACACTAGGCTTACAAATTTGAGATGTAAAGCTAAGATTCTACAGATCAGTCAAGGTTTATTTTTTAAAGAATACCAACTGGTGAGGTCTAGTGTTTCAGGGTTCTCAAAATAAATCATTACAGAAGTGTTGAATGTAAACAAGCAATGGTATACGCTGGTATAAGCTTGAATTAAGACAATCCTTATTTATAGCACCATTTTAGTTGTTATGTTAAGAAGTCCATACTTTGTGCCAAAGTAGGATGGGCTGTGACATGATCAGATCTGTGGTGACTGGGGCTCCAAGCTCAGCAGGGCATACTTGTAATGGAGCGGTTTTAGGGGTGGTATGAAGATACCTGAAAAACTCATTCTCTACCAGTTGTATGTGACTACATTTCTTGTGTCCCCACACCCCCACCCCATAGAGTGCAACACTAAGACATTTAACTTTATAAATTGACATCATTAGCTCTGGTGGATTAGAACCTAGTCATCTGGCAAACCCTCTGAGTGCCAAACAGGCTTTACTAAATTGTAGTTTCCTATTGGAAATAGCTGTATTCCATAAGCACTCTTTATCAAATAGAATCCCCAAATAGGAAAAAGTATTGTTGAAGCCTATAGTAGTGCCATGTATTTTTAGATCTCGATATTTAGCGGTGTTCCTCTCACATTTCATAACGAAGGTTTTTGATTGATTTACTCGAAAAACAAGGTCCTGCATGTATTCAGCAAAGTTTTTAAGCAGGGTCTGAAGAGCAAGTGAAGTACGTGTCATAAGGTTGGCATCGCCAGCATGGAGGAGGGCCGGTACAGGGCGATTTCCTACTTGTGGAAGATCTTTAGAAGATGCAGTAAGTACCTCACTCACAATATTTATATATATAGGGAGAAAAAGAAGGGGGCCAGGACACAGACCTGTCGCATCCCCCTCTCCACCCTAAACGCATCAGTACATTCCCCTCTAATATCATATCTAACCCTTGCTTTACATCCAGAGTATAGATCCCTTAGACAACTGATAATTTATGTCTCTGTCCCCAGGTCTTTCATAGTTGTCCACAGTTTAGCATGTATAAAGCAGTCAAAAGCTGAAGAGAGGTCAACAAAGGCTAAATACGTGTTCCCCTCTTTAATTTGGCATACTTCCCAAGTAGCATTCTCAAGTTGAGACACTGCTCTGTTGTTCCAATCCCAGGACATAATCCATATTGTAGATCTGAGAGGATATTATGTGTGTCCATGCAGAATTGCAATCTGTACAAAAGAATAAGACCTACAATCTTTACCAAGGAATCAAGTAGAGAAATTGGCCTATAACAAGCTGGGTTTGATTGGTCTCCCTTTTTATAAATAGGGACAATAATTGATTTGGCCGATGTTGGTAGAAAACCAGCTATGCAGCATGCCCTGAGTACTACATTCAATAGGGGTCCCCATATAGTAATTATAGCTTTACACAGATCGACACAAGTTGCATCTGGACCTGAGGCTTTACCATCTTTGCTAGCCAATATTGCATTGTTAACTTCCTCCATGCTAAAGGGGACCAAGGTGGTAGTCTGTGAGGAATCTGCAACTGACATGTGACTATGTCCTTGCTCTAATAGAGGTGTCACATTAGGTGAAGAATAAATGCTAGTTAAATGCTTTATCCAGTCTTCTTGCAGAATGGCTACCTCGATCCTGCGAACCTTGTCTGCTGTCAATGGTGCAGAGTTAAATACTGTCCCAAAATCTCTATTGTCCTTACTAGCACACCCTTCACATAAGGATTCCCAAGCCATCACCCTTAACTGTAACTTCCTTAGCTTCACTGCATTCTTATAGTCAATTCTACAAGCCATAACCGCAAGCTCAAATCTGGGGTGTTTATATAGAGCCTCCTTTAACCGTTTATGGGCCCTAGTGCATGTTGTATCAAAACAACCCTTTTTCTCCTGTCTTGCTTTTCTGTTAACAACTGAGGGGCATATTATCAAGGAGGTTTATCTCCGCTTTTTTGGCTTTAAAAGCCAAGAAAGCGGAGATAAAATTATCTCCCTATTACCAAGCTGTCGCTAACACCAGTTAGCGACAGCTAATAGGAGATAGGGACCATCTTGGGCCCCGCTTTGCATGTCAGTGATATTTATCACTAATGACATGCAAAGTGGGCGTGCCAAGATGTTAGCGACTGGAAACAGTCGCTAACATCGCTATCTCCTGTTACCAACTTTTGGAGATATTCGTGCTAAGCGCGAATATCTCCAAAAGCTAACACCTGCCCTGAGCAGTTCTTAGCCATGTTAACCAATGGGAGGTGGATAACATGGCTAAGAGCATTTGCTCGATAATGCATGAATATCGCTGACTTTTCAGCGATATTCATGCATTGCGGCCGTTTTTTACCGCATTTGCGATAAACCTTGCTAATAGCAAGGTTTATCTGCGATAAAAATCGCCGATGTGCGGCGATAATTTTTGTCTCTAAACAAGTTAGAGACAAAAATTATCTCTATTGGTTGGTAATATGCCCCTGAGAGATTCTCCTTCATCCCCTGTGCGATTGACAAAAAAACTTAATGATATTGTTAGGCGCTAACATGTCATCTAAACAAGTTTTAAAGGCCTTTCTGTTACAAGCTATCAGTTGCTTAAGAAACCCCTCCCAAACAATATGTGTTCATCGCAGGATATACCCATTGAGACTTGCTTACTCGATTTCCTCTGCTTGTGAAATAATATTATTTTGCAGCTGCTTTCAGAATAGAGTTAACAACATTCAATACTTAGAGGGTAATGATCACTTAAGTAAATCGATTGGGTAAGAAAGTTAAATGTCTGAGCAGCAAAGCTATTCGATAATAAAATGTGGTCAATATTGCTATATGCATTTCTCCCATTATAAGTGCACTTGCGTCAGGCATAAGGGGAGGAGATCTCATTTGCAAAAGTAAGGTCCAATTTAAATAGTAGTTCATTAATCTTATCCCCAGAAACATTATGGTTAAAATGGATTTGGTCATCATTTTCTGTGTTTGTCATACCACATATATTTCCTGACTGTACAATACACAAGCGTAAATTAAAATCTCCTCCCCATAAAATAAATGTGTGCTTGCTAATATTCATTTCAATATAGTCCAAGTCATCATTCAATTTCGGCAGGGTGTCTATGATCGGTCTCATGGAGGCTGTTTTATAAAAATTAATTATAACTAGCCTGGCTGGACCAGATGAGTCACATAGTATTAATTGATAGTGAGGATTATGTGTTACCAAGGAGATGTTGTTAAATTGTAAACTATTAGATACGTATGTGCACAATCCACCTAGGATTTACCATGTATGGATGGAATGGCATGGGTTAAATATGTTCTATACCCTTTCATGTGGAAGGGGTCCATGAGCCAGGTCTCTTGTATGCACATAAATCGAAAGCCAGCTACAAACTATAGCTACTGCAGATATTGTCCCTTACTCCTCAAATCTGCCACGTTCCAGAATACAAAGCCTAGATGCTCATTGGTAGCCAAGGCAGGGTTGGAATTATTATTATTCTTCGAAACACTTAGCATTTTACTACTAGGAAATTGAACGGTGTGGTCATGTCTTAAAATAGATCGCTCTCTAACAAGATTGGGGGTATTTGTTGAATCTTCCTCCCTGTCTATAGAAACTTCGCCATTAAGTTAATCCTGCCCATCCACATTTGTCAAACTTTGGATGCGATTGTGAGTTGGTACAATAACGTTCAAATTCTGTATGCGCCCTGCGATAGTAGTGAACCATGGTCTCTCCCTTTCAATCTGTTTTTATGGCTGATAAAAATAACACAATGGGAGAGAGAAAATAGAAGTTGGAGAAATATTAGGGGCCCTAGTCATGGAAATTACAGTATCCAACAGCCATGAGGTTTTAAAAGACAGGGCTAAGCAATCCCTAGGAAGAGTTTTTTTACCTCTCCCCACCCATTTAACCACCCTCACCATTTTGATGTCATTAAATGGCTGGCCAATTAAACCTGTTCTTACACCCAGCCAATTCAGGGACTTATTTCTTAGTGCAGACCACTTCTTGGTCTGATTTGTAGGTAAAGGGGGAGCAATTGCCAAAACTATCATATATGGAGTGGCAGCAGGTGGAAGCTCAAGGAAATCAGCTGCCTGATGTGTAGGCTCTCGAAAAGTATCATCTATGGTTAGGGTTACTGCATTGGAGCCCTGGGATCTGCCGCCATCTTCCCCTGGCCTGGCACTTCCTTAGTGAAAGTCCCCCCATCACACGTTCTACCTTTATGGGTGCTTAAGTTGGAACTTATGCAAATTGCAGAGTACAAGTTAGAGCTATCAGAGGCAATTTTATTAGTTACATGCTTAGTAAGAGCCTCATTATGGGGCGGGGCAATCATAGTGTGTTTTACGTTTGGCATTTCTCCATGTAAACGTTAAGTCAGCAAGTCCAGACAAGAATTAGCTTTAGTTTATACTTTCGTTAAAAGAGTATATATAGCATTCGATGGCTTATTCAAAGGTTGCTCCAAACATTTACGTGCTTCACCTAGAGAAGCCAGTTTGCTACTCATTACATTAGTAGAAGACATATTGATATTTTCAGGTGAAGCTCTTTCTATTTGCCGAGTGCCCCTTCTTTGGACAGTAGTTTGTTTGTTTTGTTGAAGCTTCTTTATCACACAAGTGCTTGCAGGATGATTTGGGGGTTTTCTTACTCATTTAGGTGGTGGTGGTGAATTGAATTTGGACGGGGAGACTGAATCAGTAATATGTTGCATATATACCCATTATCCCCTATACCCCCTCCCACCTCATCCCCCCTTCCGTCAGTATAAATTATAAGACTCTCTGAGGAGTCTTTTGGGACATTAGGAGTGGCATTGGTCGAAATTGCTGAGGTTACTGAAGTTGTTAAAGATTCCCCACAGGTCGACAGTGATTCTTTTACCGAGGCTATTTGCCTGTCTATGGCCCCCATAGCTCCTGTAATATAAAATGTGATAACAACAATTGTGTTTTGCCTGAAGACTGAGTCTAAGGCTTACTCATGGTAACAGGGTGCTTTCTCTTTCCCATGTTCAATAAATACTTTGGGGGAAAGGGTGACATCAAATAATGTCAAGAGATCGTCATGCCTCAAAACAAAGAGTTAGAAAGGGAACACAGGATAGTAACAGAAATAATGATCAGAGTGTTAATGCACCCCCGTCTGCGTCCAGACTCACGATTGAATAGCACTTCCCCCTGCGGATCAGTAATCAATGATCCAGCAATGCCCAATAATCGAGGGCAAGTTCCCTCTCCTGCAAAACCGGAGTTCCAGTCTTCCCTCTAACGAGATCAAAAACAGCTCCCAGTTATACAACCCTAAAGTGTATATGCAAAGAGCCTTCAAAGTCTTCAGCAAATGCAAAAAGTATTTTTTATGAAAGTCAGAAACCAAAGGGTAGGGAATTAGGCATGCAGGAAGCAGTAGCATAGGAAGTACCTTGAGTTGCAGTCTGCATAGATTGATAGTGCTTCCATGCTAAGTAGACTTTACTTGACTTGACTTCCTGCTGGGTCAGTGCAAAACAAATGCGGATGCAGACTAATATATCTGTCCTGTGATGAAATACCAGCTATAACGAAAGAGATTGCCTCCCTCCACTCAAACCTGATGATCAAAGGTCCTGTCCACGGCAGGTCAGATGTAATAAAATAACCTCCAGGTAAGATTTGACAATCAAGTGTAGTGGCCCACCCCTTCTCCTCCTGTCACCGATGGGCGCAGGCCGGGCCCATTCTTTGGCCCGGGCACCGCCTGCACCTGTCCCACAATGTGGGACCCGCAAAGGGATTTTAAGCGCCTCAAGGCGCAAGGATAGTGCGGTGAGACAGAGGGAGTCTGGAGAGTATAGTCGGTGCACAGACATAATATCGACTCCAAAATATCGTTGGACAGAATATCGAGTTTTAAATATCGTTTGGACAAAATATCGACTAGACAGAATATCGACAGCCAAAATATCGTTTTTAAGGTAAGTGAAGTAATATCGACTGTAAATAATATAGACAGTGAAAATATCCAAGTATATAATCTAGATAGTAAAAAATATCATTTTTTAAATAATATTTAATTATTTATAGTGTTTTTATGTTATAATATGTTTGAAAAGTGTCATTTTATGTTATAATTATTTTTAATAATGATTTTTTTAAATTATTGTGTAATTTTATTCTGTAGCGGGTTGTGGGTTTATAGGGGAATAGGGTGGGAAGTAATTTAATTATAATTAATTAAATATGTAAATTTATTAATTGGTAGTGATAATTAATTAATTGGTAATTAAATAATATATGATAATTTAATTATAATTAATTAAATATGTACATTTATTAATTGGTAGTAATAATTAATTAATTGGTGATTAAATAATATATGATAATTATTTAAAATTTAATTGGTAATTAATTTAATTTAATTGATTAATTGCTAATTATGTAAATTAAAATAATGTATTTTCTGTAGCGGGTTGTGGGTTTATAGGGGAATAGGGTGGGAAGTAATTTAATTATAATTAATTAAATATGTACATTTAATAATTGGTTGTAATATTTAATTAATTGTTAATTTAAAAATATTTGTTAATTAATTAAAATGTAATTGGTAATTAATTTAATGTAATTGATTAATTGCTAATTATGTTAAATTAAAGGGGTATTTTTAGGGTTCAGGGTCAGTTTGGGGTTTTTGGGTAAAGGGGTATTTTTAGGGTTCAGGGTCAGTTTTTAGTTTTTGGGTAAAGGGGTATTTTTAGGGTTCAGGGTCAGTTTTTAGTTTTTGGGTAAAGGGGTATTTTTAGGGTTCAGGGTCAGTTTTTAGTTTTTGGGTAAAGGGGTATTTTTAGGGTTCAGGGTCAGTTTTTAGTTTTTGGGTAAAGGGGTATTATTAGGGTTCAGGGTCAGTTTTTAGTTTTTGGGTAAAGGGGTAGTTTGGGGTTTTTGGGTAAAGGGGTATTTTTAGGGTTCAGGGTCAGTTTTTAGTTTTTGGGTAAAGGGGTATTTTTAGGGTTCAGGGTCAGTTTTGGGTTTTTGGGGTACATATACAATATTGGCTATTATTTAATTAAATTTTGTTAATATATATATGTATATATATGTTTTAAGAAATATGATTTAAAAAAAATTATTTTTTACTTTCATTAATTATTTAATTATTAAAAGTTATTTTAAGTATTGTTAATTATATTTTAGTAGTTTTTATATTAATGTAATTAAACATTGTTTTTAGTAAAGTCGATATTTTTTACAACGATATTTTTGTAAACGATATTTTGTACTCGATATTTTTGTACTTACCTGTTTGTAGATAGAAACTCGATATTTTGACTGTCGATATTTTCTCAACGATATTTTGGGTAGTCGATATTCTTTCAGTCGATATTCTTTCAGTGATCCGTATAGTCGTCCTCCCCGGTGCAGGCTCACCAAAGCGGACTTCCCCAGCCTCACTACATAATGCCTCACTTTCCTACACTGTTCAATTATTTTTGCCCCAGCAGGTCTTGAATCTTGACTGGACCTGTGGGCAAAAGAAGGGCAGAGTAGCGTGTGTTGATTCTATGCTCAAAATGTTCAGACCATGTGCAACAAAGTACAGCCAGTACTCACTGAGCTATTTTATAGTGACTTCCATGAGCAGTGTGGGTGGGGGTCAGAGCCCCTACATGCCATACCATCGACTTTATCAAAACTTCGAACCTCAGAGTAGGTCTTATCCTGATAAAATTATAGGCTCTGGGTATCCAGGTTTAAGAAGCAAAAGGCATAGCTCAATATTTAGATAAATTCACAAAATGATCACACAAATTCAAACTCTAAAAATTGCTCTCTAGATACGGATGTGTGAAGTTTTGGTTCCCCTTTTATTCAAAAGAGAGTATTTAATTTTTAGCAGGTGTAGGAAAGCAGAACCAAGGAGCAAAATGCAAAATCTGAAATGCAGCATAACAGACAGTACAGAACAGCACTTATCCCCACCACAGACGACATCTACATGATCCTTGACAGAGGAGACATGACTGCCCTCATTTTGGTAGACAACTCTGCAGCATCGGACACTGTCTCACACCCCATCCTCATCACGTGTTTTCACTACATTTGCATCTGAGGGCCGCTTTCCACTGGATGTGATCTTTTTTAGCAGATAGAACCCAAGCTGTCAGCAGGGCACCATACTCTGCAGAAGCCTGCAGAACTCTCTGAAGAGTGCCTCAAGGGTCATCACTCAGCCCCATCCTCTTCAATGCATACATGATCCCTTTGGCCAACGTCATCTGTGCACATATCCTCTCCTGTGAAGACTACATGCAACTCATACCTTCCCTCTTCGCAAAAAAGACCCCCAACACACGAATCAAGTTCAAAGCCTTTATGACTGAAGTCGCTTACGGAATGCAAGTCAGCTGTCTCAAGCTCAACACCGATTGGACTGAAGTAGTGATCTTTGGCACAACCACCTCACCATGGGACTGCAGCTGGTGGCTCACCAAACTTGGACCAGCACCCAAAACCTATGCCAAGAGCCTCAGAATAATCGTCCACAGCAAACTATGCATGACCACCCAAGTCAATGCTGTTACTGCATCCTGCTTCCCCACCCTGAGGATGTTGATGAAAATCTTCAAATTTCTCCAAAGCAACAATAGAAAAACTGTCACTTATGCACTAGTTGCCAGCCAATTGAACTGTGGGAATCCCCACCATGGCGGGATCTCCTAGCATCCCACTATAAGACTACAAACCATACAGATCTCAGCAGCTAGATTCTTGCTCAGCCTCCCACAGAACTCACATCACATCACACCTCAGGAAATTACACTTGCTCCCGATACAGAAACAGTCAATTCAAACTCCTCATACACACATTCAAAGCAATACACAACTCAGGCCCCATCTACCTGAACAGTCACATCTCCTTTCACCAACTACCCAGACACCTCTGCTCTGCAGGACTCCTACTTGCATAAATGCCATGCATACACAGAACCAGATAAAGAGGGTGGGCATTCTACTATATTGCTCCTAAAGCATAGAATGACCTCCCACTCCACATCAGACCCTCTTCCACTCTTCTTAAATTACTCATGAAGTTGAAGCCCTAGCTTTTCAATTGACCAACAGAACATAGGCAAGACTAGGCACTTACACTTTCTTTTTGCAAGGAAGTCATGGTGATTGTTTCCAGTGCTCAGATTATTTGAGGTAGCAGCTCCATTGAACAGAACTGTCATGCTCGGCACAGTATTCGTGGGAGTATGGCCGTGGCTGGAGGCAGAGATCCTATGTGAGAAAAGACTGATATCATTTTGTTTGTTCGTTCTACCAGATCCATTATTACAGGCTCCTAATGCAGTTTGCTTGGATTCGACCTGTGATTTGAATTGGCGGTTTGTCCCGTTTATTAAACATTCGTCCAGTACTAACGGTCTTCCCCTAAGGTACTGACTTTCAAATATCATCCTCTAATAATATTGTGGTCAGAATATCAACTAATCTAATACTATGAAAGCATATATAGATAAGCGTGGGTTCGCTATTTCTAACTTGACAACTAGGGGCTAGATGTAGGTAAATCTTTTTTACCGATTCTAAAATACCGAATTTTACCGATTCGGTATTTTAGAATCGGTAAATTAGATGTAGGTAATAATTCGGCAATTACCGATTCGGTAATTGCCATTCATCCCTATGGCCCTCCAGTCCCTTAGGAATGAATTTCAATTACCGATTCAGTGAAATTGTGAAATGATCAAGGGTGGCAGGGTGTCACTTTGACACCCTGTTGTACCCCTGATTAGTGCTTGTGTGCCATGTGGCACACATAAATTCCCTAAGGGCATGTATGTCTGTCACATGGCACAGGTGTACATGCACAGATTTGCATATACACAGGTATTCGTTATTTACCACCAACTAATAGTTGGTGGTAAATAACGAATCCTTAAAGCCCTGTGGCACTGTTTACAGTGCCACCTACATCTCAAAATACAGATTCGGTAATTTACCGAATCTGTAAATTTACCGATTCGGTAAATTTACTGATTCGGTAAAGTTACAGAATCTGTATTTTGAGATGCCCTACATCTCAGTATCCAAATACCGGTTGGTAACGGCCGAAAATCGGTATTTTCAGCCATTACCGACCGGTTTTGGATACCTACATCTAGATTTCTTGCTGTATCAAGGAATGAGGACTTAAGAATCTTAAACCTATGCTTATTTGTATACAGGGCCGGACTGGCTACCGGGCAGTTTGTAATGCTGCTGAGCTGGGGGGTGATTTAGTTCAAGGAGACCTGCGTGTGCTAAATGAAATTCATTTTGCATTAATTATTTCGAAGCACACGCAGGTCTCCATGAACGAAATCAGCCCCCACCGCAGTGAAACCAGACCCTAGCTCGGCAGCATTCCAAACTGCCCGGTAGTCAGTCCGACCCTGTTTGTATATACTTACTTTCACAATAGTGGTAGTCGATAGTCTGGAGTCGATTTTTCGGGAACAAAATATTTCTGTTGGCAATATTCTGGCATAAAACCTCATGGTGAACAGGAACAGGTAATTTTCATCTCACACTCACAATTGAATGTAAAATTCTGGATTCATTAGAACCTGAGGAAATAATGTTATCTTTAGTGTAAAAGAGCTGGATAAGCACAATCTTGTTCAAAAACATATACTTTCCATGGTTCTGTGATGGAAGAAGTTACAAAAATGTATGTCTTGGGATTCAAGAGTGAGCAAAAACGTATTACATTCTTACTTATAATGCGCAGTTTCATTCTAGTACTGCAGTTAACATTAAAAGTGTGATGAACGCAAATGTTGTTCATAATGCAGAAGCTATTACACGGTTGGAACACTCCTGAATTCATAAATGCAGGCGATCACAATTCTGATTCCACTGCATTTATTTCCTAAGTATCACATCATATCGCTTGAAAAAACAGCATTGTTGGGCAAATTTTGAATTCATCTACAGCAAAAGATTTACCAGTGGGGTTTCTGGCGCCATGGGAGTCAATGCTTAAAGTCAAGATTCTATTGAAAGTCGCGCTCTCACATTGTGCAACATGAATCGCTTAGTAACTGCAATCTTGAGAGCGCCAAAACAACATTTCTTAGTGGTTCACTTTTGGCAAACCTTCCTTTACGGAGAAGCTGCAGATTTTTAGCAATGGACTTGTGCTGCAAATATATTCTGCACTGGAACTAAGGGAGCAGCAGGTGCTGCTGTAACCCCAGACACTCAGCATGACAAAGGCAGTAATGAGGCCTTCTCAGTATGTATCGCTGGCTACATTCTGTGTGTATTTAGACAGGAAAATACAACTAGACGTATTGTGAAACTTTATAACAATGTTGATTATTATTGTTACATATTTACATTAGTTGATCTACCCAGTCATGGTCATTTGTAACTTCATCATAATGACATCCTTGATGGAAGCCTTGGGAGGATGAAAGGTAGAGGCAGGCGTGCTGAAGATTTTACATCTCACAACGATTCACAAAAATGATTTGGCATCTTCCTTCTAACTTTTGCACACACTCCAAAATGTTTAAATAAAATTGGATATGCACAGGTGACATACATCCCCTTATTGCTCATATGTGATGGGAACACGGGTTTTTCATATGCTAAACAAAACGTGCATTACTTTTCATTTGTGTGTTGTAAGCAGGAGTGAAATTCACTCTAAGATTGATGTTGAAACTGACACCATTCTGCTTTGTTACATCCTGTGCTGGTCTACTGTGTTATTGGCACACAATGTGAATTAACCCGCTTATATGTAATTACTGATTAGCTGGCTGGTTGCCAATGTATGTATAGGACACAGCACAAAAAAGGTCCCTTTACAAAGTTTATGCAGTTAAGACTTGATATTAGTACCGTGTCAATATCAGAGTGCTTATAAAATGCAATGCACTCCTAGAAGATAAATAAAAACACAAAAATTGGAGTAAAATAAAAGATGACTATTCTGCAAACAGTCTCTAAAACAAAAGTGAGTTGTACAACATTTATATATACAGTTCTAAAGACATTGTATACATTTCAAGCTCAAAAAAGGGACCTCGTAGAAAATTACGGTAAGCAATTGATACACGTTGACCACAGTTCCCCTAGATATGATTTTGCAGGCGGCATGAATGCTCTTATCGGGAAAGGGCAATATGGGATGTTCAGCCCTTTTTCTTTATTGGACGCTGTTGTGCTGATCTATAGAATGACAGTGTCATTTAACACGAGCAGCCCTCGCTAGGGAGCAGGCTTCTAAGTGCTTTGCTTGGTGTGGCAACCATTCAAGGACTTGGAACATCAAAGACTTTGCTCATATTTAGGAGCGTGCGGACAGGGGCGCTGTGGCACAGACTTCCTGGGGCAATAGCGTGAGGCAGGGACCACTCCCCCCAGTCAGAGAGAGGGGAGAGGCGGCTAGGCAGAGCACAGCAAGCTCCTGGGGACTGGAGGAGGCATGGTGGCCGGAGTCAGAACCCCCATCTCCTGAGTAGGTAACTGTTGGCTCATCCTACCTCCATGGATCAGTACAGCATCCTCGGCCACACCAATGAGGGAGCTCATGGAAGGCTCTTCAGGGCCAAGCACATTGAGGTGTTTTCTGAACTCTGTCGGTGGTGCTGAGCACCTTATCCTGCCAAAACAGTGCTGAGGCACCTCCAGTACTCAAGCGCTTAAGAAAGGCTTTGGAAAGGGGTGGGCACCCATACACACACGCTACAAAGCGCTGCTGCTGATCTCACAGCTCAGGTCAGTCCTCCGTCCCGAAGCACCAGGAGGAGCCGGGGTCGGGTCATCACCCTTAATTCTGCTGTTTAAAAGTACTGAACTTCTTTTGTAAATATGCATTTTCTTAGTTTATCAATTTTCAAGTTTCCACTTCCCTTCCTTCTTTTTCTCACCTCCCTTCCCCCTCCATCCCATATAACCTTAAAAATGTAAACAGCTTTCTCTTTTGTTTTTGTACTAGCCATTCTCTTGTTAAGTTTCTATTTTAGTATGCTTTACTTTGTATTGCTGGTCTTCTGTATTCCTTTATTATTTAATTAAAATCTTTAAATTCGAAAAGTACTGAACTTGACGCAACACTACCAGCTTACTGAGCTACTGAGTTATTGCTCTCTGATTTGCTTATCAAGCTTTTCTAGCACTCTTTTCTGTAGTTTAAATGGTGAAATGTACATCTGCTCCTATGAAAACCACGCCAGCTACCACTCTAGATGGATTTCTGCAACATGCTGTGGAGGTCATCAGTAGGGAAATTTGCCTTGGCGGAACAGCGAATATCTTTGACATCTCTGCCTGAGCCAATTTGTGAGCAACCACAAGCTTCCCCTGAGCCCCATGTGTCTGTCAGGATGTTGTCTCAGTCACAGATCCTCGCATTCAAGCCTTGGACAATGATCAACCGTCCGTTTCCAACACTACCAAAACCTTGGATTCTGCTATCACTGTGGAGTGTGATGATAATACTGGGTGAGGTCAATCACCTGTGCCAAAAAACCAATTTGACTAATTCTGAAGCGACCAACAGCAGAGGAGGTAAGAGGAAGAGACAGAGAGGATGCTACATCAAAAAGATTACGTACAGAACTACCTTCTATGTCACATACCCCAGCTCCTGCTCTAAATTATGAAATCAGCCCGCGATTAATGAGCTGTATTCAGGATTCTTTGTCAGTTTTAGCAGAGGAAATGGGTAAAAGTGTAATGTCCTCTCTTACAAATGGTAACAAGCATTGAAAATGCAATAGGTCTCGCCTTTTATTGAGTTAATGCCATTTGCTTTGCTATGCAATACCATTAGCAAAGCAAATGGCATTAACTCAATCAAAGGCGAGACCTATCGCATTTTCAATGCTTGTTTTAAAAAAAGTTGCAGCAGTGATAACTTTTGCGAGACAGGCTAGGGACTGTTGCCATGTTCAGGCTGGAGTCTAATGAGAGGGTGTACTGCAGTAAATCACAAGACAGTGATCATTTCTGAGATTAAGCCATAAAAGTGAAACTGGAGAGGACTAGTGAAGGCAAGCCTTGCAGCACTGATCAAGATAATCGCCAATAACAATAACTCACACTCTTGATTGCAAACTTTGATCTAGGCTCTGGGGAAATTTAGACTAGATTGGTAACCCAGTTTGTCTACCTCGCAGTTAGCTAATGCCATTATTTGAACCACAGGGAACGCTTTAGAAATCTACGTCACTAAAGTATCACAGGGGAGACACCACCCAACTGCTGCGCCCCATGCTAGGCCACACTCAAAACACGGTTTTTTTCCAGATTTATATAGCACAAATTCGACTTGAAGGTATTGGAGCGCTTTGTATGAACACCAGTTATGTTACAGAAGGATACATTCATTTTGTGGCGATTAAGTGATTTGCTGGATGCTGAGCCATCGCTGCGGCTCGACCCCGGTTCCCAAGCACAAAAGTCGGCAGCTCTGGAGTAAGGCCACATGCGCTCCACCAAGAGGCATCCACATCATTATTATTAAGGTTGCAGTTGGACCTGCTGAGATGGAAACAGAAACTTTACAATGCAATAGGTCTAGCATTTGCAAAAAATAGAGCGATTGGCATTGTTAATGACAAACCTTTTATTTATGTGTTGGTTTTGAAAACAGATAAATAAATGGCATTGTCATTTACAATGCCAATAGCTTCATCTCTCGCAAATGCAAGATCTAATGCATTTGTAATACAATAGGTCTCGTATTTACCTGAGTTTGTGCTATTGACATTGCAAATAACAATGCGTTTTATTTATGTTTCAAAAACAAAAACATAAATAAAAGGCATTGTCATTTACAATGCCATTAACTCAAACTTGCGTAAATGCAAGACCTGTTGCGTTGCAAATGCTTGTTACAGCAGGGCATAAACAGCAACAAATTATCGAACCCCAGCCATTTTGGAAGCTACCAACACAAGGGTGTTTGATTTCTGGCGAGTTATAAAACAATTACAGCCACATTGCTATGGCCCTTTGATATCCCCAACCTGGCCAGGAGGCTTCAAATGTTCCTACAGTACAGTTTCTGTAGACTCAGCCTAAACAAGGACAAGATTCAGGCACACAAACACACTTATATGGCACAACGGAAAGGAAAGGCGTCCCCTGCAGTGGCCTGGTAAGCAATGCCTTGGCACCTGGCAGTTTTTTATTTACAAATTAAGCACTGAATAACCAATACGTTGTGGGTGAAGTGGGATCTGAGAAGAATAAAAGCAGTAACTGTAGTGCCTTTTTTAATACAACATTTTGGAGCACTTTTCTGCATGTTTCTCTCACACTACTGCCTCTCTCACACTGCTGTCTCTCACATACTGCTGTCTCACACACACTGCTGTCTCTCTCACACACCATGCTCTCCCTACCGGGACGCTTTAAGAAGAAGAACTTCTTACAATTATAGGTTGGAGTTATATCATAAATGCCCAACTGCCCCTGCTCATTACAGATGCCCGAAAAGCAATTGCCACTTAGCAAGGAAAAATAAAATGGTGCCTTGCACTGACCCCAAAAGCTGCATGCTTGAATGGCCCACCCTTGCGGCAGCTGTACAGGTGAATGCAAATAGAATACCCCCAAGATGCACCAGTGTCCAATGTGCAACCCAGAAGAGGCTGCAGTCCGTGCAAGCGTTGCGCAGCTGCACCACCCATTCACACTGCAGCACTGGTGAACCACATTCCTACTCGCAGCTGCACCCGTGAACCCTAATATACCCCACATGCAGCCCGCAACAGCAACAGGGCTCAACCTATTATCTCACAGCTGCACCAGTGGGTCCATAACCCGAGGAACAACTGCACTAACAAAGCCTTAACCGGCACCAGTGAACACGCTGCACTCCTCGAAGATGAGTAAGTGAACACCTCAGGCTCCCCTCTGCACTAGTGCCTCACAGCAGCACTAGTAACCCATTCATCCACTTAAAAGCGGAATGCCCAGCTTGCTCAAAGCTTTTCATGTCAACCTCGGCTTCTGTCTGAAAAGCTAAAGCCTGATCATCTTTCAGTTGATGAAAATTGAACGGAGCAGAAATGGGGTCCTTCTGTTTGTGTTCATGTAAACTATCAACTTGACCCTTGAGAAACAAAACGCCACTAGAGGGCCCCCGAGAACCTCAGTAGACATGCACCCAGAAAGCCATAGGAACTCGGTGGCTTAAAGGAGTATATAGACTATTGTCGGTCTACAAAATAAGGATGTTTGACATATTTCAGAAGGGAGTGGAAGTGATGTCCGCCAGTGAAATACATTGTAGGATATACCTCAGTATTTTTTTTTATTTTTTATTACAGTGACTTATATTCACTAATGGCAGTTGAGGTTTGCAAGTTCAAAGGAGGGCGGGTGGTGTTAAGGTGACTGTCAGCGGCACAGAGCTGTACCGCAGACTGGTGTCTGGGTGACGGGGGTGATGCTGTGGTTTGGAATCCGGCACAAGGCTCTGTCTAGCGGCTCCGAGTGGGTGCGCTGCAGCCACAGAGATGCCTCCTCAACGGTGGTCCACTCCCAGGCACCAAGAGCCGCTGCTCTGCCCCCGTATTATGCCCGTCACAGCCATCAGTGACTCTGTACACAGAGAGCTCTGATTTCAAAAGGGTCTCTCGCTCTGTGTGCACGGCTCCTGCGGGGAGGGCTCGGGCAGACGGCGAGGGAGGTGCAGGAATTGTTATGTTCTGGGGGTATGGTCCGCTCTGCGATCCTTCCCCACCTTCAGGACACAACAGGAATGACAGGAATTCACAGGCTACAGATAACTCCACTTCCTGCTCCTTTCAAACAAGGGAGCTGAGCCAGGATGGCTCTTGAGGGATGGGGAGGGAGAGGAGGGGGGGGGTCAAACCTGAAAGATGGCCTGGAGCCCCGGATAAAGAGGGCTCCAGCAACTTTTCCATCTCATTCCAGCCAGTTAGGGTTGTACTAAAGAGTACGTCCCTAATGTCACTCTTTCCCGACTAATACAAGTTTGCTTCAATGTTGGCACAGGGCGGTTACTTGCTTTTGTGAGAAAGGGACCACCGTTAAAGCCAAAAGAAAGTGTTTTAAGGCATTAGTTTTCCATATGACCCCCGTAACTCCGTTGTAGGTCTCTCTGCTGTGTGAAACGCGTTCTAACACAAGAAAGCAGTGGGGGAGGGGAAGAAGGAATAATCAAACTGAGACAAAAAAATCATGAAGAGAGCAAACAATTTATTTTTATTGTTACAGGTAAATACAAATAACAAGCAGAAGAGCACGGCCACACTCCGGTTCACCTGAGCAGCTGCCGCAGGAACCGGTTGCTCCAACATATTCACGCTCCAAGTCTTCATTTTTTTATCACTCCTCACTCCGTAAGATTGGCCCTAAGCTCCGCCCCCTGGTGCGAGGGAGGGAGGGTGCCAATAGAGGAGGCGAGCAGACTGGCTGAGGGAGTGGGCAGCAAACAAGCCGCGCTCCAGACGATTTCTTGTCTTTATGGGGCCATGTGTTTAAACACATGGCCCCATAAAGATAAGAAACCTTTTCACGACAGAAGGAAGGCAGACAAGCCCGTCCTAGTGGGCCGTCTGTAAAAGAGAAAAGTCGACGTCACAAAAAGCTCTTTCCCAATGGCTGGCCACCGTTTAGCATAAACGGTGATGCCGGGCAAAGGAAAAGAGGGGCGGGGCTTAAAGCCCTTTACTGAAAGCCCTCTAAATCATGAACCCCTCCCATGCTGGTGACGAACCCCAGCCGTCACGCCCCGCGGTGGGCGTGTGCTGATGACGGCTGCGGTTCGTCACGGCCCCGCCCTGTTCGTTTGTTTACAGCACACAGGGGAAATCGCGGCCGCAGCAAAGGGGTTAAATCTCACCAGCGAGACTGCGCATGTGAGCAGCCCACGCCATCCGAGACCAAAAAAATTAATCGCTAGGCAATATACAGGTCTAACAAATCTGATAACAGACCTTCAAGAACACATTCGTAAAAGAAAACAAACCAATGTACCATTTATTATTTAGATATTTGATCTTGTTATAACTACCATCTATACCAGCCTAAGAACTTTTTAACCTTTTTTAGAAATACAATTTGCTTAGGAATGTTTCAATCTCTGAGAACCCATTGGCATTCCACACATTATTTTGCCAATTATCACCTTTCAGTTATATTTCTCTGGTATAGGCAAGTTTGCATTTCACTTTTTCGAGTGTGAGCATTCATCGAGTCTTTCCACAGTCTCTTATGTTTTCTCTTGATCACTGTTTCTTTAACTCTTTAACTGGTCTCCAGACGTCATTCTGACGTGTCATATTTCCTACGGAAAGCCGGTTTTCCTGTCAGCACTCCAAGTCTACCGGAAATATCCTTCGGCGACAATCAGTTAATTCTGTGTAAGTAAGACAGTTAATTTATTGGCTAATTTAAGACAGAGCCCCGCTACCGTCTTGAGGTTCTTCTTTTAGCCTTTATGAGCACTTTCCTGCTAAGTGTTAATCTAGATAAAACATTTAAGATCTTTTGCCACTTCGTGAACGCTATGCCACTTCATAGCGAATGACGTTTAGGAGCCCAATACAGAGACATTTATGACGATAAATTCAAGATAAATAAGATCATTTTACTTTATCTTTGAGACCCTTAGTTTTGTTTTCACTCTGTTACGTCTTTAAATCTTCATGTTTTCACACACATAAAATTCCCTACATCTGTAATATGCATGAAGCCCTTATCTGCTTTAAACAAGCATCAACTCCTATTCCCTTGATAATTACCAACTGTGAATTCCACCTGATAGCCATTTACGTTTAGGAGCTTAATACAGAGACCATTTTTGCTATAAATTAATGATAAATAATATATGTTTAATTTATTCTTTCTACAAGACGCATACTGTTAGAAATGGGATTTCCGGTTGGCTAAGGCTTGCGCCAAAGCCAGGCAGAAACCACCACTCTAGTCAGGGCAAGGGAGTTGCACGCCAAAGATAACCCCTGCTCACCCTCTAGGTAACGTGACAACAGCAGTAAGGCTTATCCCGGAGGCAATGTAAGTTAAGTATTTGCCCACGCACCCACCAGCAACAATATCCCAGGCCCCCCCACAAATGGAAACTCCACACAAGATAATATTTAAAAATAGCCTTTGTATTATACCAAACACATTAGATAATGAACACACACTTTACAATGTGCCATAGGCACGGGCAGAATTTACAGGGGACTATATACGTGGGACAGGGCCACGTGGGCCACTGTCAGGAATATGCACTTTTAGAACTGGCACTTGGTAGAATTAGCACTTTGTAGAAATAATGCTTAGCACATAGAACATGTAAAAACTGTAGCACCAAATAACAAATGTAGCACACAACCAGTAACCACTGGTAGAAGGTAAGTACCACTTATGCAATCCTAAACACCTTAGGAAAATTTCATGCAGGGAATCATGAACTCACTAGCATAACCTATACTAGGAAAAACAACCTCCTTAACATAAACATACATTCAGAGGTATAGGCATAAAGCATAACACATGATGCAGAAATCACATTAGGTAAGTATCACAATTGCGCAAAAATCACATGAGGCAAGAACATGTACCCCACACAAGGGCACAACACATGAGAAGGTCCCCAGGCCAACTTGGCCTCTCAGGGGCTGAAAAGCCCTGTGTCCAGCAAAGTCAGGGCAGGCTGCGCAGGCAGCCAAAGAAGAAATGCGCAAAGGAACAGGCCTAAACGGAGCAGCTGCCCACTAAGTGCTGGGCAGCTGTAGGGACTGCGCCTGGCACCAGAGTGCCTCCTGGCTCTCCTTCTGGGGCTCTAAAGAAACAATGCCCAAAACAACGTGGGAGCCGTGCAGCCTCAAGGGGTAGAACAACTGCACCTTCAGGAGCCTCGTGGGCTCAATATACAGATATTGCCCCATTGGAGCCTTGTGGGCTTGACTAAAGTGCTGCCCACTGGGGGAGCGGCCCGCTGCCAACCCGGGCTGCTCTACCCTCAGAAATTCCACGGTTGGAGTCCCCCTGAGGTCGGAGCCTCGTGGGCTCTAGAACAATGGCGGAGCCAAACAGCGGTGAAGCCTATCGGGCTCAGACTGACAACCCTGCCCCAGTTACTCTTGGAGCGGCCCGCTGCCAACCGGGGCTGCTCTATGCCGGTAGAAACTGCCCCCGACAATGAAGATAGCGCTATGGGGGGGCACCGGCGGACCAAGGGCCCCACTCACCGGGACCTGTATGCTGCCGGTCTTCCTTCAGGTGCGGCCCAGCGCGGGGTAAGCTCCCGCCTGGGTCTTTCCTCTGGCACCTTCTTCAGGCACCATGCGGGGCTCTTCCTTCCCTCAGAGGAGCCCTCCTTGAGCCGGCGCTGGCTTCTGGTGTCATTTCTCTCGTGTCGGACGTCCTGCGAGGCGGGGTAGGCTCCCGTCCTCGCTTTCACCTGCCACTTTTCCTTCGTTGCGAGGCAACGCCCGCGGCTGGGACCAATCCCAGCATTGCGGCCTCGTGACGTCGGTAACAGGGGGGGGGCGGAGGCCTTCCCACAGCTCCCAGGCTGCTAGCGGTGATTTTGAGGGGTAGGCTCCCTTGTTAAAGATTATAGAAAGCGGGTTGGGCACCCTTGATGAAAACTAATGTGGCAAGGTCCCTGGCGGGGTGGGCACCCGCTCGGGACATAATAAATCAGCAAATAAGCGGGGTAGGCTCCCGTGCCGTCAATCAGCCCAAAAAGGGGAGATCCCCACACCGGGGAATCCCTCGGGGCCCGGATCACTGCCTCCTTGAGTCAGTCACGCACTGCAGGGACAAATAAAGCGCTCCCAAGCGCTAGGGTCACCCAAAGTCCAGGGGAAGTATAGCAAAATAAAAGGTCCTTAGGAAGGAAAAGGGGGGGGCAAAGGTTGGGCCCAGGGGCCAGCTCACAGGGCCCTCCAGGCAGGGAGGCAGTCCCAGTGGCTGTCCTCCTGGCGCCCAGCAGCAGCAGCAGGCCACCCTCAAGTTAGGATCAGGTAGAGAACATCTTTCAAGGGGTCACAGCCCCTTTTTATACATACAAATCCTTTGTCTGTGTCTGCAGGGTGGGGGAAAAACCAGTCGCAGCTGGTTTTGGAGCACTCTGATGTGCTTGCCCCTCTTCCCATTCACTGGCCAGGCTAGGGTCATCAGTCGCACCACAGGGGGCGGAGCCAGCATTGTGTGGGTGAAAGCCCAGCCCTATTCAGGTCCCAGGTGCACTCCTCCCTCACATCAATCATGCAGATCTCTCCACTCACCACCGGGGCAGACCCATCCTGACTCCTGGAGCCAGGCTCACCAGCCAGCTCCAGCCAATCACAAGCCAGACAGCCAATTCACATAAATTACACAGACATGCCAACTTCTGGAAGTGGCACTTCCACACTAGACACATGAATGCCTTACACATCATCGTCCAGCATTTAATCACACGAGTCCGCACATACCAAACTCGACCCTGCACTCCCCACGCATCAGGAACTACCAGGGACACATACATTCCCCATGCATTCCTATGGGAGGGCAGGCCATCCTTACCACAAGCACGCACTTTACCCTGGGACCCAGTGGTAAAGTGCGCAGAAGCCAAAAATCACTAACACCAGGTCACAATTAAAAGAAAAAAGTTTAGGGGTGAACCTGCCAGAAGGGCCAAGTCCAACACATACTTTTGTCACCAATCTGTTGCATCTATGAATCTCCATGTTCTTATGCACATTACCTACTTAAACCATAAATGTGTGTGTAATTCTTCTCTGTTTAAAACACACATTGACTCCTATTCGCTAGATAATCGGCAACGTTCTATTTCTGTAAACTTGGCGGGTGCGTTAGTAATATATCCAGCAGAAAATTGCAAGGCTCTTGTTTTATTGGGCTCTTCCTTAGATTTACGGAATCATTTTTATTTGGTATTGATCCATTCAATGTTAGTAATCCCGTCTCAGTCTGCTTTTGTTTTTATTGATGCAGATATCTGGATCGGTTGATTCAGTTTCCAAGTCCGACCTCTATTTCCTACACGTGAGGATGTTGGATTGTATATCAATTAATCCCAGCAAACAAAAGGAGCTAATGAACGGAGTGCTGAAACTTTTCAGACACTCACCCCCAGTCACAGATGTGGGTTGAATAAATCATCATTCTTTAGCTCACTTTGCCACCCCAGTTCAGACCCAGCTATATGTAAATCAGTCTTGACCCTGTGATTCATGGGAACATAACAACCTGAACTGCCAAGCCAGGTCTTCCCTGTACTGGAAATAAGCATCCTGGGGCCAGTTTCTGGGTAACACCCTTCATCAGCCACGCTAGCTTGAATCCAGTGGCAAAGTGAGCAAGGGAGCCACGTTTGGGCATACCCTGCCAACTTAGGGCGAACAAAGCACACACAAGGAGATGATGGACAGAGTGCTGAAACTTTTCAGAAATACACCCTCAGTCACAGATCTGGGTTGAATCCATCATCATTCTATAGCTCACTTCGCCACCTCAGTTCAGACCCAGCTATATTCAAATCAGTCTTGACCCTGTGCCTCATGGGAACAGTCCAGCCCGAACTGCCAAGCCAGGTCTTCCCTCAACCGTAAACAAGCATCCTGGGACCCGTTTCTGGGTAACACCCTCATCAGCCAGGATAGCTTGAATCCAGTGGCATAGTGAACAAGGGACCCATGTCTGGGCATACCATGCCAACTTAGGGCAAACAAAGCAAACACAAGGAGATGATGACCGGAGCGCTAAAACTTTTCAGACACTCACCCCCAGTCACAGATCTGGGTTGAATCTCTCATCATTCTTTAGCTCACTTCGCCACCTCAGTTCAGACCCAGCTATATGCAATTCTGTCTTGACCATGTGCCTCATGGGAACAGTCCAGCCCGAACTGCCAAGCCAGGTCTTCCCTGAACCGGAAACAAGCATCCTGGGTCCGGTTTCTGGGTAACACCCTCATCAGCATGGCTAGCTTGAATCCAGTGGCAAAGTGAGAAAGGGACCCACGTCTGGGCATACCCTGCCAACTTAGAGCAAACAAAGCAAACACAAGGAGATGGTGGACGAAGCGCTGAAACATTTAAGAAAATCACCCCCAGTCACAGATCTGGGTTGAATCCATCATCATTCTCTAGCTCACTTCGCCACCTCAGTTCAGACCCAGCTATATGCAAATCAGTCTTGACCCAGTGCCTCATGGGAACAGTCCAACCCGAAATGCCAAGCCAGGTCTTCCCTGAGCTGGAAACAATCATCCTGGGGCCGGTTTCTGCGTAACTCCCTTCATCAGCCTGGCTACCTTGAATCCAGTGGCAAAGTGAGCAAGGGATCCACGTCTGGGCATACCCTGCCAACTTAGAGTGAACATAGCAAACACAAGGAGATGATGGACTGAGCCCTGAAACTTTTTAGACACTCACATCCAGTCACAGATCTGGGTTATATCTATTATGATTCTTAAGCTCACTTTGCCACCTCAGTTCAGACAAAGCTATGTGCAAATCCGTCTTGACCCTGTGCCTCATGGGAACAGTTCAGCCCGAACTGCCAAGCCAGGTCTTCCCTGAAACAAAAACAAGCATCCTGGTCCCGATTTCTTGGTAACACCATTCATCAGCCAGGCCAGCTTGAATCCAGTGACAAAGTGAGCAAGGGCCCCATGTCTGGGCATACCCTGCCAACTTAAGGCGAACAAAGCAAACACAAGGAGATGATGGATGGAGCGCTAAAACTCTTCAGACACTCACCCCAGTCACAGATCTGGGTTGAATCCATCATCATTCTTTAGCTCACTTCGCCACGTCAGTTCAGACACAGTTATATGCTGATCATTCTTGACCATGTGCCTCATGGGAACAGTCCAGCCCTAACTGCCAAGCCAGGTCTACCCTGGACTGGAAACAAGCATCCTGGGACCGGTTTCTGGAAAACACCCTTCATCAGCTAGGCTACCTTGAATCTAGTAGCAAAGTGAGCAAGGGACCCACGTCTGGACATACCCTGCCAACCTAGGGTGAACAAAGCAGAGGAGATAATGGACGGAGTGCTAAAAGTTTTCAGACACTCACCCCTAGTCACAGATCTGGGTTCCAATCAAATCAATTCAAATCATGGGATATTTATTTAGCGCACATATCACTTGAAAGTCTCTTGGCGCTGGTGGGTGGCTCTAAAGATAAACTTGATTTGGTGCAGTTAGATCTCAAACAGCCATGTATTTAACTTCCTGCTAAAACAGTTATGATCATTTATGATGCGTAGATGTGGGGGCAGTTTGTTCCAGAAAGCCGGGGCAATGAAGGAGAATGTTCTCCCTCCATTTGTGGTAGTACGAATTCTGGGAGAAGTGCTTGGTCACTAGATCTCAGAGTTCTGCCGGGTTGATACCAGCTTAACTATTTTGCCCAAAAGCCCGGACCTCTTACGTACATATTCTTATGCGTTAAGCAAAGAATCTTAAAACAAATTTGTTTTTGAACAGGCAGCCAGTGTAAGAGTATCAGGTTGGGTGCCGATGGAGATGAATTCATCATCATTCTTTAGCTTAGTTCGCCACCTCAGTTCAGACCCAAACTATATGCAAATCACCCTTGACCCTGTGCCTCATAGGAACAGTCCAGCCCGACCAGCCAAGCCAGGTCTTCCCTGAACAGAAACAAGCATCCTGGGACCGGTTGCTCGGTAACACCCTTCATCAGCCAGGCTCGCTTGAATCTAGTGGCAAAGTCAGCAAGGGACCCACGTCTGGGCCCACCCCGCCAACTTTTTTTTTTTTTTTAAATCTGTTTATTGATTTTCTGCAAACAGTACAAAAAACAACAACATCAGGTTCATTTATAACCAAAACCTTAGACCATTACATTTTTCCATACATCGTCAGCGTGTTCATAACACATTTTTACTTATCGTACAGCTGGTTTTTCAGGGGCAACACATTTCAATACGATAGTACATATGCTTTTCCATGTGGTGCTTACTTTTACTATCCTTCGCTTGTTTCTAACGTTCTTACATACTCCGTGAAAAATATCCAGTAATCCTTCGGCTTGGATCTGATCAGTAGTTCCTCCTCATATGTCATCAGCCTATCTCTACAGCTTGTCATATCCCGTAACCATTGAGATTTTGTGGGTAGCTTTTTACTGTTCCAACATTGGGCAATTAGTCTTTTGGCTAGCAGCAACGATATGACACAAAATTTACATTTGTCTGCTTTCGTTCGTGTCAGTAATCCCAACAGGCAGGTTCTTATTGAACATTCTATTTCCGCTCCCACCATGATAGTGATTTTGTCAGTGATTTCCTTCCAAAATTCTTGTTTCCTCGGACAGTCCCAAGGTAGGTGTATACAATCTGCTCCATCTCCCCCACATGTTGCCTCGTCTTGCAGTCCATACCTTTGTAGTTTGACTGGTGTATAATATGCCTGATGTGTATATTTATAGTGTATGATGCTTAAATTTCCATTGGTCGTGAGTATTTGCACTAATGCACATGTTTGGTGCCATTCCTTTTCCGTTAGTGGATCCACTAGCCTTGTATCCCATCTCGATTTAGCTTTGTCAGTATTATATGGAATTTCCGCTTGTGCCGCTGAGTATAATCGTGATACTAGGTGTGTCGTATTTGAGTTGTTAATATAATCTGGAGTGTATGTAGACTTTCCCGTTCCCTGGGGAAGGTTGGGTAGTGTTCCCTCAGCGCTCGTTGCAGTCGGTAATATGTAAATCGGAACATTAGCTTCTTGTTTTGGATGTGTGCCATCTCCTCCGCTCTTATAAACTCCCCGTCCTGAAAGAGCCCACCCATTTCCCCTATGCCTACCTTGTGTAGTAGTGTCATACCCACCGTTTCACCAGTAACTGATAATGCCGGATGATGGTGTAACGGCAGTGCTGGTGCATATAGTGGTACCTTATGTGCTAGTTGTCCTAGTTTATGCCATGCTTTCACTGTGGTGTCAATAGTGTTTATGTCTTCAGCGTGTAAAGGTCGTCGTCTATGAGTCAGGATAGCCGTCAACGGTATCGGCGCTGCGTCTCCTTCTTCAACGGCTGTGTGCGTGAGATATGGCACCCTATGATACCAGTAGGCTGCATATTGTGCTTGTGCGCATAAATAATACAATAAGAAATCAGGTACCCCAAAACCTCCCCTATCATAGGGCAGTGTCAGCGTTCTGATGTCAATGCGAGCTTGTTTGCCCACCCATATCAGTTGTAATACTAACGATTTTATGTGTTTAAATACCGCCCCAGGGGGTGGGATGGGGATATTATTGAAAAGGTATAATAGTTTGGGCAGGATATTCATTTTTACAATCGCAATGCGATCTGCTAATGATAGCGGTAGTTGTAACCAGCGTTTAATTTTGTCCTCAAGTTTGGAGATGGTGCATCCATAATTTGAGCGCATAACTACTTCCGGGTTTCTATGGTACCATACCCCCAGGTATCTGATAGGGTCAGTCTGCCAGTCTAATGGGAATTCAGTTTCATGTCCACCAGTTACTGTGGGTGAAGGAGCATCTACGGAACTTGTTTGTAACTTTGCGGTACGCAACTTATCATGGTTGTTAATTTGAACAGACTCTAACTGGTGGACAGTCCTTATAATAAAATGGGCTTTTTGTCAAAAAGTCCGTCTTATTATAAGGACTGTCCACCAGTTGCTGTGGGTGACGGAGCATCTACGGAACTCGTTTGTAACTTTGCGGTACGCAACTTATCATGGTTGTTAATTTGAACAGACTCCAACTGGTGGACAGCCCTTATAATAAGACAGACTTTTTGACACACTGGCAATTGATCATTTGGAGCTTGTAACCCATCTTTTTCTATAAGGTCATCTTATATATGGTTGGCGCTGTGGCTTCCTTATAATGTACCCTCCGGTCAACCAGTAATGTTGTGATTAACTTTCGATGCTCATCCGCCTATACTAATTGGGATCTTAATTTTGGATGCCCTACATCATTTTTTCAATGTGATCCGTCTCCAATGCACCGCATACACTGCTTATAGTAACGTCTTGGCGGATCAACATAGCATAACAAACTATATCCATGCCTTGATGAAGTCTCTGTGTGAGACGAAACACGTGTTGGCGATTTACGTGCTGGGAGATCTTTTTTATGAACATTAATAAAGAAAGAATTGATGAACTCTGAAGAGGACTCTTTCTGAATTTACTTTGGATTGTTTGGATCCCTGTTCACATAACAATTGTGCTATGATCTTATTTCTGCTCTCTATGACAGGTAGAGCTTTCCCCTGAGGGCATATTACTTAAGCCAAGACTTAAATATTCTAGACTGTTAGATGTGCTGTAATTAGAACCTCATCTCTCAATAGTTCTGCCTTGTGAATAGTATCGGCATACAATACGTCTGTTAGCGCCTGTGCATTGAACCTCCATTGGAAGGGGGGTGGTATATAATATGGTTTTGTGATCTTCAAAAGTATCGGATTATGATCTGATAGTGTCTTAGGAAGAATACGCAGTGCCTCCGACCACAACACAATGTTATCAGTTCCTAGCCAGTAATCAATGCGGGACCAGCTGTTGTGAATCACATTCACATGTGTCGCCCCCGGTATGTCCGGGTATTTGTGTCTCCAGAGGTCAGTCAACAATATATCTCTCATTATATATAAAACTTTCGTCCTGGCTTTCTTGTGTGGTTCTGTCGAATTGGTGGATCGGTCTACGTGGTCCACCAGAGCTATATTCAAATCCCCTCCCCATATGATCTGTGTATCTTGCAGTGCATGCATGTGACCCCATAATCCCTGAAAAAATTCTGGTGCGTCCACATTAGGCCCATATACATTTACCAATGTCAGTCTCTGTCCACGTAATGTCCCGAGACTATAACGTACCTCCCACTTGGATCCGCGATCACCTCTCTTGTTACAAAATTTGTGCCTTTACGAATTAGTGTTATTACCCCTCTCGAATATGATGAATAATTGGCTGCATAGGTCGATTCAGCCCCTCTCGTGTCAATAGTCTGATGTGTGTTAGGTGCTATGTGTGTCTCTTGTAAGAGAGCTATATCTATTTCCCACCTATTTAAACAGGCAAATATCTGCCTAATTTTCTTGGGTTGTGTAAAACCTCTGACGTTCCACGTGAGGAGGTTTAAGTGAGTTCTACCAGCATTCTTCACGTCGCGCGCCATTCAGTGTTCAAGCCTATAAACATGACAGTTCCAGTGGTAGTTTAATCTAGTTTGTAAGCTATATAATGATACGCTATGTCATTTGTCCTTGATACCTGCTGCCTTATAATGTGTAGAACAACAATGCATTCCAAACGCACTGGTCTCTGAACTTGAACAACACCCTGCCCCCACCCATTCCCACCCACTCCAGCAACCCAATCCTGACGAAGCCGCATACCCCTTTTAACACCCCTCTGTAACTTAACTGATGTGGGGATCACCCTACCAGAGGTCCTCTGAGGGCACACCACAACATCCAACTGAATGGATGAGGGCAGCTCTGTACATCGATACCTAATCATGTAGTTCAGGATTTCCCCCAATGCCTCATTATACAACAATATTCCGTGACATCGATCAGTTGACAGTGCTTCCTATTAGCTCTAAGCTATACGTTCCAGATACTATCTATGATTAACAAGAACATTTGTGTAACCAATTCAGGTTTTAGCCACTTAATGCAGCGTTATTTGTTGCTTAGCATCAACATATTCCCACCAACGTTATGCATATCCCAATAACAGAGCTATAACTGTATTTCGTCCATATAGTTCAACCTCTGCACCCCCCCAATGTACATTTGTGATAGATATGTTCTAGTTCGGCAGCCGTTCGTTCCTTCCATACCCAGCTGGTCGCAACATCAATCAGAGTCTCATTGTCCCAGCTATGAATCCAGAGGTTTATACGTATCTTCCCCTTAGCGTTTTTTGCTTCACTAGGCAAGGCTAGTCTCAGAGGAGATCATTCCGTATAAAGTACAACAGTGTTGACTCTTGTGTTCCGTATATTGTGTGTATACCCCGTTGGTGTCCCCTCCATAGGCCACCACCGGGAGAACAATATCCATCCCTGCCTTACCAATATTAAACCTTGCCGCAATCTGTCCATGCATATTCTTGCCTGCTGTCGACCGCTCAGTCCGATTCCTGTTGCTGGTGTCTGCTCTCTGCTGTTTTATTCTGTTTCGATTTTTTTTTACAAAGTCTTGTGTTGCTTTGGGACTCGTCAAAAGTATGGATTTCCCTTCCCATGTGATTTTCAGACGGGCCGGGTACAGCATAGCATAGTTTACTTGTAGGTCACGCAATTTTGCTTTTACCGCTGAAAATTCTTTTCGTGCTTGTTGTACCGCCACAGTATGATCCGAGTAGAATTCGAGTTTGTTTCCTTGAAGTGTTATCGTTCCTTTTTCTCGTGCTAGTCTCAATATGTTATCTCGGTCTCTGTAATACAAAATTCGCGCTACAATCAGTCTTGGTGTAGCTCCGACTGGGGGTTTAGGCGCAATTGTCCGGTGCGCCCTCTCGACTATTAAGATCGGCCATAATGCTTCCGCTCCAAATACGTCTGTACATAATTTCTCCACGTACTGCTCCATGCGGCCAGTGTCTGTTGTTTCTGGCAGCCCCGCTATACGAACGTTATTGCGCCTTGATCGCGCTTCCAATTCCTCCGCTTTGGCCTTTATGACGTCCAGAACTCGTTCCGTGCCAGCACACTTACTTGTAGTCGCGCGCGCCTCGTCTTCCACCTCTGATATTCGCGTTTCAGCCGTCTCCAGCCTTTCACCGTGCTTTTCCATTTTGGCCGCCATGCTGTCCATACGACAGGTCAAATGGTCTAGTTTCCCATTTATATCCTGCAGGTTTGATTGTATGGCTTGCAATATTTTTTCCATATTGCTACTTGCTGCTTGTTCTGTGATAGTTTCGCCGTCAGTCTGTCCTTCAGTGGTTTTGGCGCCTTTTTTGCCTCAAACTTTATCTTTGGTTGTTGCTTGTCCGGTCGCACCATGGCGGCCACTGTCGGTCCTGCAATTATGGAGACGCGTGCCGCAGATCTAGTCTGCCTGTTATGCGACGCCGTCGTGGCACCAAGCTTGATCTGTGTAGTTATGCCGTCGGTGTGTTGCACTTCTGTCTGGGGTCCCGGTTCTCGCCACTCCTCCCCCGGCTCACCGATAGCAGTCTCCAAGGCCTCCACTACTTTAGCAGGTCGTAAGCAGCACACCTGTTGTACTAACTTTATTAGGACCCCGCGCTGTGATGTAGTCCGTTTCTATATGCCTTTAGATTCTTGGTATCGATAGTTGTGCATCAGGACATCACCAGAGTCCCATACGTAGCGTTTGTCCCTTTATAGTTCATATGTGCCGCGTTCTGTTAGTGGTGTTGTTTGCCAATAGAGGTATGGTTCATAGTATTGTACATTCGCCCTCCCAGGTCGCAGTGCAGAGCCAATTGTACCGCTCAGTATGCGGGAGTCCCAGCGCTATGGGGGCCGTAATTTTGTCCGATCCTGCCAGTGTAGTTCCTAACATCACAATACTTCGTGGTGCGTGATCTTTAGCTTACCGCTTTGTAGTCGCTGCATTGGGGTTTCATCAGTGCAACGCTCTTCCTCGCAAGGCCAGATGAGAGTATTCAGCAGCGTTTTCAAAGTCCAAATTGTAGCACACCGGTCGTCTCGCGTTTCATGGCCGCCATTTTATTCTCCTGGCGCTTCCAGCATCTGTTGTTAAAAAAACGTTATTTTCCGCCTTTTACTGATCAGCCCTGTCAGCGCACATCATTCTCGCCACTTTCCTATTCACTTTCCGATGTTTTGGTCTGCTAATTTCGGGCATTGCGTGTCTCAAATCCTGCAATGTTCGTGGCCGCCCTGCGGAGCTGCGATCTCACCCAGCCATTCCGCTGTGCACCCCCTAGCGCCTCCACTCCGCCAACTTAGGTTGAACAAAGCAAACACAAGGAGATGATGGACGGAGCGCTGAAACTTTTCAGACACTCACCCCCAGTCACAGATCTGGGTTGAATCCATCATCATCTTTAGCTCACTTCGCCACCTCAGTTCAGACCCAGCTATATGCAATTGAGTCTTGACCCTGTGCCTCATGAGAACATTCCAGCCAGAACTGCCAAGCCACGTCTTCCCTGAACCATAAACAAGCATCCTGGGACCAGTTTCTGGGTAACTCCTTTCATCAGCTGGGCTAGTTTGAATCCAGTGGCAAATTGAGCGAGTGACCCATATCTGGGCATAACCTGCCAACGTAGGGCGAACAAAGCAAACGCAAGGAGATGATGGATGGAGCGCTAAAACTTTTCAGACACTCACCCCCAGTCAAAGATCTGGGTTGAATCCATCATCATTCTTTAGTTCACTTCGCCATCTCAGTTCTGACCCATCTATATGCAAATCAGTCTTGACCCTGTGCCTCATGGGAACAGTCCAGCCCGAACTGCCAAGCTAGGTCTTCCCTGAACCTGAAACAAGCATGCTGTGACCGGTTTCTGGGTAACACCCTTCATCAAGCAGTGGCACAGTGAGCAAGGAATCCCTTAAAAAATCACACAGAGGCCTAAGGCGTGCAGATATTACTAACTTCTGTTTGGACCTTTCATATAACATACATTTAATATTCCTTTTTAAAGTATGTTCACATTTGTAAATGTAAATGTAAATGTATTTCGATTTATATAGCGCACGTTTCACCCAGGGGTCTCAAGGCGCTTGCTTAGGGAACCCGTCCTGGTATTACCCTGTGAGAGATACCCCGGCAGGGTATTCACAAGGTGAAAGCCAGGCATCCCGCCGCGAGGGGCCGTAGTGGAGATTAAGCAAGCTATTGCCCAGAGTCGCAGAGTGTGACCCCGTAAGTCGAGTAGGCACCGGAGCGAGAATTGTCGAGGCCGTGGAATTCTTGAGCCCGAGACCCGCCGAGGCGGGGAATCGAACCCTGGTCCACGGCTGATCTCAGCTTCCGGGTCTGCCGCCTCTAACCACTGAGCCACACTTCTCCAGAGAGACCTCAAATTATTGTCTCAAAAATGTGTAATTTGATAACATCCGGGCAACCGTATAATTAAAGGTCGCTCTCTATTTTCTTTGTAATTAGACTTTCAGGAACTGGAGAAACATACCATCTAGTAAATATACCTTCAGGAAATGAAGAACTATACCAAGTTTGTCCACCTTTTGACCAAATTATTAGGTATTTACCTTTATTAAATTTCTAGAATTTGCTATGTGCTTTTTCTAATACAATACCAACATCTCTATTTATCTGGACAATGTTGTCCACCTTTTGTTATCGATTTCCAGTATCATTTAGAACCATTTTTCCCCATCAAGGAAGTTTTGAGTCATTACAGGTTCCTCTATTAATCTGGTCCTGGTGAGCTTGTTATTACTCTTCATCTCTATTGTTCTGAACTATACTATATCTTTCTTGCTGCCCTATCTGGTTTTGATGCAACTTTATATCTATTTGATTGATTTTTAATATCTTTCAGGAGCACTTTTTTCGTTATCCTTGCATGTTTACTGATTTTCACACTATCCTCTATCGTATGTTTTCTGATCATCACATTAGCACATGATTTGAGAGCACAAGTGAATTTCATTCACATTATATTAGTTTTTAACATAAGGAGATGTGCATTGACTTAATGTACCTTCAATATGTATTCGTGGATGATGTCTTTCTATGTGGTTTCCTGATGAAGCGCACGTCGAAGATATTTTGAAGAACCAGCACCACATTTTTACTTATTAAATGTGATGTGTGTCCATTGACATTAGAGTGGCTAAGTCTTTGTCTTAATTACTGTATTGAATTTTTTCTGTGTGTTCCACGTCTTGTGTTTACATCAACTTAGATCTACACAGTTTTTTTAGAATAATATCATCAAATCAGATAGTGATCAAAACAATTATCAGCTGCAATTTAAACTGTGCATAGAAAAATGAAGTTATCGACATGTTATCCATTTTTAAGTAATATTTGTTGTTATGTTTAGCCACCTTTGTAATGATTTTGTAATTAAAATTACATAACATTTTGGCGAATTCTCGTGGTACATTGAGGTTTTTTTTTTAACAATGTCTACTTGAAGGTCTGTTATCAGATTTGTTAGACCTGTATGTTGCCTAGCAATTCATTTTTGCCATTTGCATTTTCCCTCTTCTAGGAACTACCACTAGTTTCAGGGGTCCCTCTATTTTGTCCATTATAATGTCCTCTCTTACTGCATCTCTGGGCTCCATTATAGACTGATTGGGTAAGGTTGAGTATGCGCTGGCCAAGTAGAGGGACACTCTGCTGGTACAAAGTGGTACAAAAGGGGGTGGTGATGGACGGAGCATCTGAACCAATCAAACACTCACACCCAGTCAACAGATCTGGGTTTAATCCATCACCATTCTTTAGCCCACTCTGCCACCCCAGTTCAGACATGGCCATATGCAAATCAGTCTGACCCTGTGCCTCATGGGAACAGTCCAGCCCGAACTTCCAAGCCATGCCTTCCCTGGACCGGAAACAAGCTTCCGAGGACCGGTTTCTGGCATTTCAGCTGTCTTCAGCCCGGCTTGCTTGAATCCAGTGGCAAAGTGAGCAAGGGACTCACGTCTGAGCATACCCTGCCAACTTATGGCGAACAAAGTGGTACAAAAGGGGGGGGGGTGATGGACGGAGCATCTGAACCAATCAAACACTCACACCCAGTCAACAGATCTGGGTTTAATCCATCACCGTTCTTTAGCCCACTCTCCCACCCCAGTTCAGACATGGCCATATGCAAATCAGTCTGATCCTGTGCCTCATGGGAACAGTCCAGCCCGAACTGCCAAGCCATGCCCTCCCTGGACCGGAAACAAGCTTCCGAGGACCGGTTTCTGGCATTTCAGCTGTCTTCAGCCCGGCTTGCTTGAATCCAGTGGCAAAGTGAGCAAGGGACTCACGTCTGAGCATACCCTGCCAAATTATGGCGAACAAAGTGGTACAAAAGGGGGTGGTGATGGACGGAGCATCTGAACCAATCAAACACTCACACCCAGTCAACAGCTATCTTGGCTGAAGACGGCTGATAGCCAGAAACAAGTCCTAGGATGCTTGATTCCAGTCCAGAGATGACATGGCTTGGCAGTTCGGGCTGGACTGTTCCCATGAGACACAGGGTCAAGGCTGATTTGCATATGGCCACATCTGAACTGGGATGGTGTGGTGAGCAAACAAAACGATGGATTTAGGCCCAGATCTCTGTACTGGGGTGAATGTATGACATTGTTCTGCATTCTGTCCATCAACTGTTGTTTTTGCACTCTGCTGGTACATCATTTGTCAGGCTCTACTAGGCACGCGGCCTGCGGCAGCGTTCTGTCCCCACCCAAAGAGCGCTGACTCGAGCTCTGTCCACTCTTTCCTGTCAGCGGGTGAAGGCGGCACCTGAGCGTATTTAAGGAACGGGGCCGCATTGGAAACGCGCTTTAGCACGAATCCCGCTAGGCCTCCAACCGAATCTCTGACGCACCTACCTGAATCCTCCTGAGTTTGTTGGCAGTTGTTCTTTGCTCCGGTCCTTAATTGCAGGGCCTCTTAGTGATACCTTATCCTTACTGGGTGCTAAGGTGCTCTTCCGAAGCAATTCACTTTACGTAGCTTTGTCGCCAGCAGTTAACATTGTTTCCTTTGGAGTCTCAGCTCCTTAACCCTTTTTTCCGAGTAGCTTGCCTCTGAAATGACAAGAAAGAAGGTGTTGTAACTAGTGGCCTTGGAAGCATGAGCCTTGGCTCTACTCAGTGTATTGGAATCTCTAGGACCCACACACTGCATCTGCCTCCTCAGACTACCACTTTTGCTGAGATTCTAAGAAATGTACCCCCACTAAGTAGCAGTTCACATTAGGATCATGACCAACTGGTCAATAAGGTAATCTGCTGGACTAACACTGATTTAGTGGTAACGCGTTATGTCACAGCCAGATTAATCTTGTGAGCAGAGTTCCTTGGGTGGGCAATACTTCAAAATCAGATCAGACTGACTGCATCATTATTAACTTTAGAGACAGAAGAGTGGCCAAGGATATCTTGACCAAGTTAAGCTTTGCCCGCCCTCTCCAACGGCTATTGAGGCCCTCCCGCTTGGCTATTATTATAAATTTCAGGATTGTTTGCCTGCTCGTTTGACATCTGGGTTTATTTTCCCAAGCTCCAAAAGGTTTATACCTTTTTCACAATTGGATCAACAGGACTTACTCCTTGGCTCAGTTACTCCCCAGGGTCTGAGCGATGTACCAGTAGAGTGTGTGCAGCCAGGGATTGAGATTGATTCGACGCCCTCTGTGCCCTCCAGCTGTAGCTCTATTTATATCCAGGATACTGAAAGCTGAATAAAGCAATCATTAGCAATAGCCTCATGGAACATTGCTGGTTTACCTAGGAAACGGGATGGCGTGACTGGCTCAGGTTTATTGAACACCATTTTGTTATCTGTCTCCAAGAGACTTTGCTTACAGACCCTATTTTTGTGGATGAGTATGCTACTTATCATACCCAGGCTATGGCTGGCACCATGGGAAGGGCCAAGGGTGGTCTTACCACGCTCATCTCACTTCGATTTCCAGTGCAGATGACATGGTCAAACTGTGACTCAAAATACTACCAGATGATTTTTTTACTTCAGTGTTTTGCAACAAGATTGCTGCTGATAAACACAAATAATAATGTATTTGATCATTCCAAGGTTGTACTAGCATGCTCTCTGGTTAAAGATATTGAGAAATGTATTAGTAACATCTAAGTGGACTCCGTGGCGGTAGTATTGGGAGATTTTAACCTAAAAGCCTGCCAATTTTCCCAACGAAATATTGGTGGGTAGGAGGATGATGCTGGGGTCATCTCACCCACTTTGTACATTGACCTCTTGGGAATGAACTTAATCTGCTGCTGGCTAAATGTAACCTTATATTTTCTTTTGGTGCCCTAAACTCAAAACCAAACACTAACCCCACCTTTCGGGGGCAAGGTACCCTGAGCCACATTTATTTTATTTGTTTCACTAAATCATTGGGTATTAAATTATTAACTTCCTGATTCCCCCCTCAGCGAGCATAGACGTTTGTCTCTTTCACTACATGGCTCACTGTTTTCTATAATGTCTATAGTGGTCCGCCCTTCTCGTTTATCATTTTCCATGAATTGTAGGGTGATCAAGGTCTGGTCCCAGGTTGATGAACCTTCCTTTTTAGCACTCTCAGTGACCTCCACATGCCCCGATTTTTTTGTCTGTTTAACAGATGATCATATTCAGAGTTGTGGTTCTGTGCTTCTTAACAGCTTTGATACGATCTGCAGAGGAGCATATGATCTCCTTCTGGTTCCCATTAAAATGGCCCATAGGTCATCTGCAAAGTGGTGTGATGTTAACAGTGCCTATGCATGTAACCAGCTACTCGCTGCCCTGAAAAAGATCCATAGCAATCAGGATGCTGTGCAGAGATGTAGAGCTTTGTATCAAGATGCCCTTAGAACCAGGAAGGATACTATTAGAGAGGCAGCCTTTTCCTCACTGGAGCAGGCTAGTGAGTTAACCCCTTCGCTGCTAGGCCTTTTCCCCTCCTGTTCTAAGCCTTTTTTTCGCTATTTGGGGTAGTGCGCGCTCAGGCCCCTGTAACCTTTTGACCACATAAGGTACCCACGCCTATTTTGCATCCTTTTCTTCCAACATCATTGGGATTGTATAGGTACCCAAGGTTTGTGGGGAAACAACCTTTACAACGCAACGTTTACAATGCACTACCATTACAACAAAACTTTTACAACGCAAGATCCATTACATCGCATACCATTACAACGCATGTCATTACAACACAGTCATTACAACGCATACCATTACAATGCATACCATTACAACGCATAGTACCCTTGCACTATCCAAAACTTACCCTACTGTTGCACCCCCTGGAGTTAGAATAGTAATTTTAACCCCTACACTATCCAACACTTACCCTACTGTTGCACTCCCTGGAGTTAGAATAGTAATTTTTACCCCTACACTATCTAACACTTACCCTACTGTTGCACCCCCTGGTATTAGAGTAGTAATTTGTACCCCTAAACTATCTAATACTTACCATACATGCAATGTAATGGTATGCGTTGTAATGGTATGTGTTGTAAAGGTAGTATGCGTTGTAATGGAATGCGGTGCAAAGGTAGTTTTTAGACAATTCGTTGTAATGGCATACGTTGTAATGGAATGCGTTGTAAAGGATGTTGGTTTGTAAAAAATGTGTTGTAAAGCCATGCATTGTAAAAGTATGCATTGTAACATCATACATCCAGGTTTGTGGATTCCCCTGGAGGGGTCCCAGAAATTAAGCACAATACTGTAACATTTTTGTTTTTTTCAGAAAAATGGGAAAAACGGGTTGCAAATGAAAGCCTCTGGGTTTTTCCCTGCAAATGTTATCAAAAAAGGGTTTGTGGGTCTGAAATCACTATTTTCCCAGATTTCAGGGAAAGACAGTCTTTTGTCAGAGAACCAACATTTTTCACACAGTTTTGGCATTTTTCTGGAACATAACCTATTTTTGCTATTTTTATTGCTTTCAACCTCTTTCCAGTTAATGGTAAAAATGGGTATGAAAGTAATAATGGATCCTGGAAAGCTATACATTTTGGAAAAGTAGACAAAATTTTGAATTCAGAAAGGGGTCATTTGTCTAAATCCATGAAGGTTTCTTTATAGAAACTAATAGTTAAATATTGGAAACATTGAAAATTAGTTGAAAAAAACAGCCTTTTGTCTCAAATTTTTCACCTGTAACTTCTTGTAATTATGAGAGCTCTTTAAAAGCAATATACCATTACATCCACTGGACCTTTCTATTTGTGGGGATATATAGGACTTTTAGGTTCACCAAGAACCCGACAAACCCAGAGCCAAAAACTGATCAGCAACGTGCAATGGTATTTTATTATTTACCGGGTATAGAGCAATTATTCTGGGAAAATGTATACATGGAAAAATCGGTATGAAAGACACCTATGTATTTCTGAATTGGGTACAAATTATAGAGTTTAGAAACAGTATATATTTGCACATTTTCAAAATTGGAAATACTCATACTAGCATGAGAATTATTGGTCATTTTTCAAAATCAGTTCTTTTTAGGTTTCGCCTAGCGAAGGCTGCGCTTGTGCAGTCCCCGCTGGGAGAAACTGATGTTTTCAGAGAATGGGGCTTGAACCCGCCCTTCTTCTCCATTTGCTGGCCTCATAAATGGTGGCCAGCCATTGGAGGAGAGGGGCGTCACTCAGTTCAAGCCCCGTCTTTTTCGGATTCGGGGGCGTGTTTTTTGCAGTTTTTAACTCTGTGACGTCATCCGTCACTCAATTGCAACAACCACGCCCCCGAATGCGAAAATGGCGGCACTTTTCTTATGCCATTTCGGCCCAACCGCCGCCGGAAGAAGTCGCCGAGTCCTCCACCCCAGCCGGTGAGTGCTTGCTTTTCTGCCCCCACTGTTCCTCATTCTGCTCGCTGCTCGCTTTTCGCCCTCCCACCCCCCTGTTCCTCATCCCGCTCGCTTTTTCACCCCCACCCCCCTGTATCACACACCCTTGAAATTACCCAGAAAGCTGGCAGCTCCATATTAGGGAAAGAATCGCTGTCACAGAGCTAGTGAACACAACATTTATTGACAAGGCAGTGTGACTGGAGGCTGCCTGTACACACCCACCGAGCGCGCATCCCACCCCGACACGTTTATAAATTTAGCCTGTTTGAGCCGGGCGCACTTGTCTCTGTCCGGCCACTTCAGGGCAGCGGCTTCGCCTCCTGAAGCTCGCCGCGCTACCGTCGGCTCTCCCAACTTCCCAGAAATACCGTGCTTCTAGCTTGAGAGCATTCAGTGCGAGCTCTGACTGCTCCGAACCAGGAGTTGAAGCAAACACCATGTGCACAAGAGCACAGGTGAGTGTGCATGTGGAACGGGGTGTGTGGGAACGTGCGCTAGAACCCGCCCCGCCACAGCACCAGTCATGTGCCTGGCCCCTTCAGGACTACACAAGTGCGAGAGGCGTACTGGACGAGACAGGGTAAATACCTCCTCCAAAGTCTCTTGCGATCTGACACCTTCGGGTAAAGTCCGCGCTCTATAAAATGCATTAAATAAATAAATACAATTTTCACTGGGGTTCAGACCCACGCTGGGTCAGACTGAAAGCACTTGAGGCATTGGTAGTGGAAAGCAAAATGCTATATACCCATAAAATAAGGGTCGCATTCCTTCCCCGAACACTGGCCTCAAAGATAGGCCTCTAGCAACCCCAGTGAAGACAGACGTCACAGGGATCTTGTTAAGGGTGGCACTCCCCCTAGCTGTGGAGCAGGGCCCAGGGTGGGTAAGTGTGGGAGGTGGCATACTCCAAGGCAGGTTGGGGAGAGGGTACACTGGTCTCTGTCACAACCCCAACCCATTCAAAGATCACAAGGAGTTTATCAAACCCGGAGACACAGGGGGCTCATTCCACAGCTTCTGCAACAGTTGAAGCCCTACAGGGCCATGCAGTCTCAAGAGTCAATTCTGTCCACATGCCCAACTCAGCCCCTGCGAGGAGTCTCGTACAAGCAGTGCAGCCCTCACACCCCAGCTCTAACACTGACCCACTGCAGCATTCGTGCAGACCACAGAGACCATATCCCCAGTACGTGCACTGACCCCTGAAGCACCTGTGCATACTTCTAGGGCACGTCTGACTCCGTACCAATCTAGCACGGAGAGACCTTGCTACTCAATCTCACAATGAACCCCAGTGCCAGTACGAGCTTCAAGTGAGGTTAAACTGCAGCTCTGATACTACCCCTCATGCCTTGTGTGGGTGGGCTCTGCGTGTGTAGGGTGGGCTCTGTGTGTGTGGGGGGGCTCTGTGTGTGGGGGCTCTGTGTGTGTGGGGGGCTCTGTGTGTATGGGGGCTCTGTGTGTGTGAGGGGCTCTGTGTGTGTGGGGGGCTCTGTGTGTGGGGGGGCTCTGTGTGTGTGGGGGAGCTCTGTGTGTGGGGGGGCTCTGTGTGTGTGTGGGGGGGTTCTGTGTATGTGTGGGGGACTCTGTGTGTGTGTGGGGGTCTCTGTGTGTGTGGGGGGCTTTGTGTGTGTGGGGGGGCTCTGTGTGTGGGGGGCTCAGTGTGTGGGGGGCTCTGTGTGTGTGTGGCTCTGTGTGTGTGTGTGGCTGTGTGGGGGGGCTCTGTGTGTGTGTGTGAGTCTATATGTGTGTGAGCCTCTGTGTGTGTGAGTCTCTGTATGTGAGTCTCTGTGTGTGTGAGTCTCTGTGTGTGTGAGTCTCTGTGTGTGTGTGGGTGCAAATGCAATAGGTCTTGCATTTGCGAGAGATTAAGCTATTGACATTGTAAATGACAATGCCATTTATTTATCTGTTATCAAAACCAACACATAAATAAAAATGTTGCCATTTACAATGCCAATAGCTCTAACTTTGGCAAAGGCGAGACCGTTGCATTGTAAATGATTGTTTACACAATGTTTTTCATTTGGAAGGGAGAAATGCAAGAAAACTCAATAGGTAATAACAGTTGATTTACAAATCTGAATTACCCAAAGTCTCCCGATAAAAACGGTACCTCAATTATGTGGGTCGGCTTGTACCCGCGACAGGAAAAGACGCAAAACGCAACGTGGTTGCACCTCAATTTCGCAGTGAAAAATGACCCTTGTTTTGCAAAGTGTCTAGCTGTAGTTTTTGAACCTGAGCTCTGCAGGCACCTAGGGAAACCTAGCAAACCTATCAATTTTTGAAAACTAGACACCCAGGGAAATCCAGGATGGGGTGACTTGACTGCCTCCCACCAGGTTCTGTTACCCAGAAACCCTTGCAAACCTACATTTTTTTAAAAAAAACTAATTTTCTCTACATTTCTGTGGTGGAAAGTTCCAGAATCAGTGTGTATCCACGAATTTCCTTCCATACAGCGTTCCCCAAAGTCTTCCGAGAAAAATGGTACCCCACTTGTGTGGTTCGGCCTAGAGCCTGCGATCAGAAGCGGCTCAAAACGCAACATGGTCACACCTCAATTTCGCAGTGACAAATGACCCTTGTTTTGCAAAGTGCCTAGCTATAGTTTTTGAACCCTAGCTCTGCCGGCAACTAGGGAAACCTAGCAAAACTATACATTTTCTAAATGTAGACACCCAGGGAAATCCAGGATGGGGTGACTTGACTGCCTCCCACCAGGTTCTGTTACCCAGAATCCCTTGCAAACCTAAACAATTGACAAAAAAAATTTTCTTCACATTTCTGTGGTGGAAAGTTCTGGAATCTGCATGTATCCACAAATTTCCTTCCAATCTGCCTTCCCCAAAGTCTTCCGAGAAAAATGGTACCCCACCTGTGTGGGTCGGCCTAGTGACTGCGACAGGACACGGTGCAAAATGCAAAGTGGTCACCCCTCAATTTCGTAGTGTAAAATGACCCTTTTTTGGCAAAGTGCCTAGCTATAGTTTGTGAACCCTAGCTCTGCCTGCACCTAGGGAAACCTACCAAACCTGGAAACTAGACACCCGGGGGCTTTCAAGGAGGTATGGCTTACGCGGATCCCCCAATGTTCCATTACCCAGAATCCCTTGCAAACCTCAATTTTAGATAAAAAAACTGTTTTTCACACATTTTTGTGTGGGAAAGTGTGGCATCACCGGGCTCACACAAACTTCCTACAACAGAACGTTCCCCCAGGTCTCCTGATAAAAATGGTGCCTCACTTGTGTGGGAGGCCAAAGTACCCGCGACAGGCAAGGGCCCAATACGTAGTGAGGTGACTTCAAAATTGCCGTGTCAAAACCACCTGCTTTTGCAAGGGGTGTCACCTGTGGTTTTGGCCCCGTGCTCGACAGCCATCTAGGGAAACCTACCAAACCCACACATTTCCGAAAAGTAAACACCCAGGGGCTTCCAAGGATGTATGGCTTGCGTGGATCCCCCAACGTTCCCTTACCCAGAATCACTTGCAAACCTCAATTTTAACTGAAAGAATCAGTTTTTTTCACTCATTTTTGTGTGGGAAAGCGTGGCATCACTGGGCTCACACAAATTTCCTATCACCCAGCGTTCCCCCAGGTCTCTCGATAAAAATTGAGCCCCCGGTGTCTACTTTTCAGAAATGTGTGGGTTTGGTAGGTTTCTCTAGATGGCCGCCGAGCACAGGACCAAAAACCCAGTTGACCTCCCTTGCAAAACCAAATAGTTTTGCCTTAATTTTGTGTTCAGTTCTACAGACATTTTCAAGTTTGCAGGACATTGTGAATAACTTTGAATTCACAAGAAAGACATCACCATATACTCCCATGGTTTAACAATAATATCTACATTTAGCAGGTTATTCTTAGATGGAATGTACACCTTAACAGAGACACTCAAAAGTCAAACATTCCCGCACAGCTGTCTATTCCTCAAATACACACACATACTGGTTGGATTTGGCACGAGGGCGAGTGATGGTTCAGTACATAAAATTCTATTAACAAGAGATTTCACACAAATGAAATGCTCTGTCAATAATTAAATGCATAAAAACTGAACCAGTGACTCGCAACTCATGAGCTGTAAAGCCACAACAAGGCACCAACCGTTTTACAGGCCATTAACGCACCTTTCATACCTGATACACACAAGACCATTCACACCATCCGGGAGCAAAAGCAAAACATTACAACATTCACAAAAAGGAACACGGTACACCCTGCTTCAGAAAGAGAAAAAAGACAAATATTACTGCACAGCCATCTAATCCTCAAGCACACACACACACTGGTTGGGTTTGGCATGAGGGTGAGTGATGATTCAGTATATACAATTGTATAAGCAAGTCATTTTACTAAAATGAAATGCACTGTTAATATTTGAAAGGATGAGAAACTGAACCATTGACTCACAGCTCGTGAGCTGTAAAGCCACGTCAAGGCACCAACCTCTTTACAGGCCATTCATACACCATTCATACATATGACACATACAAAACATACACACCGCCAGCCGAGGGCCCATCACATTACAACACTCACACCAGCGGACAGCGCCATTCAAGGGCCCATCACTTTCACAAGCCCACATTCCTGACACAGCAACTACACAAAGTGATGGACTGCGTGGAGTGGCGCTCAGCTAGCAGTGTGTGTAGTGACCAACAGAAAGTAACTACTCACACACCGCCAGCCGAGCGCCAGTCCACCCACACCACCATCCAAGTACCAGGCCATGCATATCAACAGCCTAGCACCAATCCACGCACTCTGCCTGCCAAGCGCCAGTCCACGCACACCACCAGCCAAGCGCCAGTCCACACACATTGTCAGCCAAGCACCAGTCCACGCACACCACCAGCCAAGCGCCACTTCACGCACACCACCAGCCAAGCGCTACTCCACACACACCACCAGCCAAGCACCAATCCACGCACACCGCCAGCCAAATGCCACTCCATGCACAACGCCAGCCAATAGGCACTCCACGCACAACGCCAGCCAAGCGCCACTCCACGCACACCGCCAGCCAAGCGCCATTTAACGCACAACAGCCAAACGCCAGTCCACGCACACCGCCAGCCAAGCGCCACTCCACGTACACCGTCAGCCAAGCACCAATCCACGCACAACGCCAGTCAAGCACCAATCCACGCACACCACCTGCCAAGCGCCAATCTACACATACCACCAGCCACTTGCCAGTCCACTCACACCGCCAGCCAAGCACCAGCCTACACAAACCACCATCACATTTTGAATTTTCTTTACAAAACAAACACAAACAAATTGCAAATAGATACAAATCTAGTAACACAAAATCTGAAACTAAATACATTGCACTAATGCCAACATTAAAACAGAATACAAATTTTAAAAAATACAGACCAGGCAGTTCATTTTACCATTCAAGGACACTCCCAAAAATTCGTTTGTGTGTGGTAAGCTCTATAACAAGCAGGCACACACAGCCCAGGGTTAGAAGGACACCCAGGGCAGAAAAGACGAGTCTCCTTCCGCAAACCTCTTCGCCAACAGACTCTACATCTCCTAGTGGGAAAGTCTTTTGTAGATGTGGGAGGAATATAATCAGGAAAGTGGCGATCTTTCAATCGAGCCACATCCTCCACCACTCCAAATCTAGGAACACATACTTGTTTCACAACAACAAGGCTAGATATCACAGAATGTTGAAATTGAAGAAATGTCAACTTGGACGCAGGAGAACACTCCTTGAACACAATAAAAGTATGGAAAGTTGCTAAGTTGAAAAAATGATGGCCAACTTCTTATACCAAACATAAGCCTTCCGAATAACAGTGTAAGGTCCCAACCTCTGATCGACTCTGTCAACACCACCCATGTGCTTATTGTAGTCCAACCAGCAACCAGACCCCAAACAGGCACAGGTGAAGTACTCTCATCATGGATGGTAGTCAGCATGTACACATCCCTCCTGTCCACAGTAGTTTTTCACTACGCAAGGAACTGCACTGACCAACTGCACTGACCCCTCTGAAGTTTTTTGCAAACAACGACTTTCGGAAATCATTTGCGGTTAGAGCGTATCGTGCCACATGCAAAAGTGTCCACTTTAAACAATTACTTAACCAATTGCACAGCAGTGTAGAAGTTATCAAGGTACAAATGGTGGCCTCTGTTGAACAGTCTTCTAGCAAGATCCCACACAATTTTCTCTAAAACTCCAAAAGTGGACGGACAACCAGGGGGGTCAATAGTGGAATCTATACCGGTGAACACACGAAAATTAAAAACATATCCTGTCTTACTCTCAGACAACATATACAGTTTAATCCCATAGGGTGCCCATTTCCTAGGGATGTACTGCCTAAAAACCAAACGACCCTTGAACAAAACCAAAGACTCATCAATAGATATTTCTTTCCCAGGAATGTAAATCTCTGAAAATCGATCAACAAAGTGATCAAGAACAGGCCGAATCTTAAAAAGACGGTCACAGTCAGGGTGACTACGTGGCAACGCCAAAGAATTATCCACAAAATGCAACATTCGTAGCAAAAGTAAATACCGATCACGAGTCATTACAGCTGGAAATATGGCTGTTGCCATCAAGGGACTGGAAGACCAATATGAAGCCAGGTTTGGCTTCCTTACCAAACCCATCAATAAAGTCAAACCCAAAAACTTCTTTAGCTCTTCCAGATTTGTGGGAGTCCACCGGGTCGCTCTAGAGTGGGGCCTAAATTTGTCACTGTTGTCCCTGAAAAACTGTTCAGCATACAATAACATTTTCACAATCCACTCTACACCCTGCATCACCGCTAACGGCAGGCAACACCGGCTGCACCATTTTAGGATCAACCCTGAGTCCAGCACTTCCAGTAGGAGGACTAGCAGCCTCAGGCTGCAATCCAGATACCTCTTGCACCATCGGCACAGAAGTATCCTCCTCTAAAACAGGCCCTTTATCTGCACTGAGAGAACCTTCATCATCCGATGATTCCATGTGGAGAGAAAACTCACTGCCAGAATCTTCCCCTCCCTCCTCTCCTTCAGATGCACTGTCAGTGTCATAATCCGGCTCAGAGGAAGATTTAAAAAGCATAGCACCCACCTGCTGAGCAGTCATTCTACGGCTAGCCATAATGATTACTAATAAAGGTAACTTGTCACACAAGTCAACAACGACAAACACTATGTAAAATAATCAATGAACAAAATTCACCTTTGTCAAAAATACCTAAACACTGCAAAACAATACCACTCACTTGCCAGAAGCAGCTACTAAACTCACCACCACATACTCTGCACAGACACAGTATGAATCAACAATATCCCACTAAAAAAGAAAGAGAAAAAAAATACACATACGACAATGCAAAACACATCACAAAGATTTTCATGCTCAAAACACTAACTAAATGCCACTATGACACCACTTACAAAAAAAATAATTCATCCATTGCAATATTACTCATTTGGAGTACATACAACAAAAAAAATGTTCTTACCTAAAAAATGCAACTACACAAAACTGCAGAACAACCACTGTCGAAACCGCAAACAGGAAACAAAAGCTTTACACTAGATTTAAAAAGAAGAAAAAAACATTAGAATCACATATACAAAAAATGCACCAATCCACCTTCCGAACTAAGGGGTAGGTGGGCCTAACAGTATAAAATCCAAAGGGGAGCAACCCTTGCCCTTGAGGCAACCCCCACCAAAACAAACAATTTAAAAACTCTGGTGTCTAGTGGCTTCTGCCCCCCTTGGGGACAGATGGTACTAAACACATATTGCTACTCTGCCACTCAAAGAGGGCAGAAAAGGCCACAATCATCCTCCCATAAAGGGGAACGACCCATGTCCAAGGGGAGGATCCCCAACCCTGGTGCCTTAATGGCCATTAAAAAAAATCCAGCAAAACTGCCCTTCAAGGTGATACCAAAGGGGATGATGGACGGAGCCCTTGAGCAAATCTAACACTCACCCCAGTCATCTGATCTTGGTTTAATCCATCATCATTGTTTAGCTCACTTCACCACCGCAGTTCAGACATGGCCATATGCAAATCAGACTGACCCTGTGTGCTTTGATTGCCCTAAGTTGGCAGATGTGGGTCCCTTGCTCACTTTGTTACTGGACTCAAGCTAACCTGGCTGATAACAGCTGATTATCCAGTAACCGGTCCCAGTATGGTTGTTTCCGGGTCAGGGAAGATATGGCTTGGCAGTTCAGTCTGGACTGTTCCCATGAGGCATAGGGTCAGACTAATTTGCATATGGCCATGTCTGAACTAGGGTGCTGGAGTGAGCTACACCAACTAAAACCTAACAACATGGGCATACCAAAATGGCAAGGCAAAATATATGCACCAAAAAAGGGGAGTGACACTTGCCCAAGGGGCCACTCCCCACTACATTTTCTCAATTGGCACAGTGTGCCACATACATTTAAAAAAAAAATAATCTGCCCCCCCCAGGGGAGCAAACAAAGCAAAAAGGATGGCCCCCAAAAGGGGAGAGACCCTTACCTAAGGGGTCCCTACCCAAAACAAAAGCAAAAAATGAAGGCTTCCTAAAATGGCCCCCAAGGGGAGTGACCCTTGCCCGAGGGGTCACTCCCCAGCACGTCCTAAAATTTAACAAACAATGTGCCCCCTCCCCCGGGGGACAAGCAAAGCCTTCTTACTCGCCCCCAAAAGGGGAGCGACCCTTGTCCAAGGGGTCGCTCCCCAAAATAAAAACAAAGAATAGGGCTGCGCAAAATGGCCCCCAAAATGGGAGTGACCCTTGCCTAAGGGGCCACTCCCCTGCGCATTGCCTAAATTCCTTGATTATATTAATATTTATAGATAATCTGCCCCCCCCAGGGGGGCAGACAAATCCAACTAAAGTGCCCCCAAAAGGGGGAGCGACCATTGCCCAAGGGGCCGCTCCCCAAGCAAACAAATACTGGCAATACAACAAAAAAATCCCTGGTGTCTAGTGGACATTCCTGCTGCACGATCACACAATTGTGCAGCAGGAATGCACAAAAGAGACATCGAGGGAAAGGAAAACCCTTTCCTTTCCTCCGATGCCTCTTTCGCTCACATCCCCCCTCCCTATCCCCCAAACTTACCTCTTTCTCCTCCGACGCGCAGGAAGCAAATGGCTTCCCTGGGCTTCGGAGGAGAAAGGGAACCTCCAATGACGTCAGCGCGCCTGGCGCGCTGATGCCATTGATGATGCGGCTGGGGGGCGGGGGAGGCAGGGGAAGGTCTTCCCCTGCCTTCCCCATAGAAAAGAATTAGATCAGGCACCCACGGGGGGAGCGCCAGCGCTCTCCCCATGGGTGGAACTCATGACGAGCTGAGCTCGTCATGAGCACCCGAGCACTGTATGCCATGACGAGCTCAGCTCGTCATGATCATACAAGGGGTGAAGGAACTGCAAGGCTTTTTGGGTGTCAGTGAATTGCAGCTATTTTGAGGATAGAGAAAATCCTGGTATTGATACTCTTATTCCACCTGATATCTGGGTTGTCCATTTCACCAAGCTTTATGCTGTCCCTTGCTCAGGGCACGGCCCTACCCCTGATCATACTTCTTCAGTTTTACTTCAGTCACCGACTTGCCCTTCTACTCCCTCTCAGCCTCCTGCTAAGTTTCCTGTTGGTCCAGCTATTAAATTGGGAGAGGTTTTGCGGGCAGTGCTAAGTTGTCTGGTTGGGTGATTCCCTGTACCAGATGGGCTTCCCTCCGATATGCTCAAAGGTAATATTTAAATGTGGGCACCCTCCTGACAAACGTCCTCAATGCTGCCCTAACTACTGCCCCCCAAGAATTGGTCTCATGCCACCATTGTTCCTTTTTTCAAAAAGTGCTAAAAAAACAATCCCTACTGTTATCGTCACATTTCCCTGACTAATTCTACTGTAAAGATCATGGGACGGATATTGCTGGACCGCTTGATGTTATTTGCCTAGGAGCATAATTTACTTTCCAAACTCCCAATTGATTTCCTCTCCGGCCTAGGCACAGTCCTTAAATCTATATTTGCTAATTGCCAAATATACTGTGGCCAAGCATGGCAAGTTGTACTGGACATTTCTGGATTTGAGTTCTGCTTTCGACTCTATCAATTGATCCAAACTGTTCGGTATTATGACCGATATGGAGGCTGGCAGTTCTATTGGTAATTTTTGCAGCGAATTATACAAAGATGTAACTGCCAGCGTAAAGTATGGCTCGGGTGGGAAGTACGCCAGCCTTTTGCCTTGCTAGGGGCATATGCAAGGGCTGTGTCTTGGCCCTCTTCCTTTTTTCTATTTATATAAACAGCCTGGAGGACAAGTTAGTCAAACTTAGGGCGGACTGTCCTCGTGTAGATGAATGTAGCATCTTTACACTAATCTACGCAGATGACACTGTCCTAATTGCCAGGACTACGAATGGCCTTCACCGCCTGCTGTATCATTTTTGAGAGTTTATGGCCAGCCTGGATCATATGGTCAATCAAAACGAGACTCATATAATGATCTTTGGGGGCAAGAAGAAGGATAGTGTATCCTTCTTTATTAACAGGAACAACGTTGGATGCTGTTCCCACTTTTTCTTAATAAGGCATCCTCTTTGATACACACCTCTCATGGGGACCTCTGAAGCCAGTAGAGTCATTGCTTTTTCTAAATCCATGGAGGCTGTCCTCAGTTTTGCCTTCAGATTTGGCCAGAAGCCCATAAAGGAACTTTTGGCTGTATACAAAGCCAGGTTCTGTGCTATTGATTCTTACGGGGCAGGGGTGAGGGGCATTGACGATTATGGTGGCCTTGAAACAATTGAGGATGGCTTTATTAAGGGCTCTCAACTGTTCTATAAGCACTAGCTCCATTATATGCCACACAGAGACAGGAATTGGATGCAGTAATGATCTCATTAAAACTCCACCCCTCCTTCTGTGAATTAAAATTTGGACAAAGAGCTAGACCTCTGTCAGTAAGGCTGTGCTTGCAGACTGCCTGAAACTGGACTATTGCCTGAGTATCCCTTGGATGAAGTATATTCAGAACATCTGTTGCAGCTTGGGGCGGGAGGATTTGTTTACCTCTCCCAGTGCTATGCCAGCCTGCTCTATTATTATCTTTAAGAATGTGTTTCTAGAGGCATGTCTGGAGGGCTGTAGATATGCCAATGATCCAGGCTTCTATGGGGGTTTGCTGGAGCGTCAGTCCCATCCCATAATGAATATAGGTGGGCAATAAACACCATACATTTTTGCTAGTCAGATTCAGGTTACGCACCGTGAAGTTTTTGGCTGCTTTTCCGTCACAAGGTTCGTGTTTTTGCAACCTACCTCTGTGTCCCTGTTATTATCAATCACCACAAACTACTTTACATTTTATGTTTTTGTACATTTTATTTGCTGTTGATGAAATGTTATTTATCGACCATTCTTAGGGAGGAAAACATTCACTACTGCAGAGCGGCTTAAACTTATCTGCAAACCTTGCCCACCATTAAGATCTGTATTCTTTCTGCTGTATACATTGGGCATGCCATAAAGCAGAGGGCCACAATTCTTACGTTATGTTTTATGGACTTTTTTTTTATTTGTTTGCATGTCCTTTTTATTAATGATTATTTATTATTTGATTACTGTACACTGATGTGTTTTCATATATGTCTTGTGATACTTTTATGGTCTAACTAGACAGAATAAATGTTGAACTGAACTGAGGAGCATGAGATACCACGTGGCATGGCATCCCACTGAGTCTGCTCCAGCCGCAAATTACAAGTTCCAGACCTTGGAGCATTAAGAAGTGGGTTCTAATCCTTAATTCAGCATTGAGAGAAGAGCTTAATAGTCCCCAAATCTGCACATAGAGAAGAGCTAACAAGGCAGATTTTTGTTTTTTTTCTTTGTCTTCCTTTTCATTAAGAAAATGACAGTGATTGCTTTTATACAAAGAAATTCCAATGAACCATTTGTGTATGCCATACAAAAGTAATTTACAATGATTCTATAGTTGACATGGCATTATGTTAACTCTGATACATGGGATAAAGAAAGGATACATACATTTTATTGGAATAGACCACACCAGAGTAAACATTGTGTATTATTTATTTCAGTCTCTTTTAAAACTATATATATATATATATATTCACATGTTGGCTGGGGATACATTTTCAAATAGAATGTAGAGGTCAGTCCATGAACCAGAAATGGACTGTTTTCTTGAGTTTTCTTTAACGTGTGTTCCAGTGGAGTCCATAAAACAAAACCATAGGTGCAACTGGGTATAATTTCATTCTCATTCTGCTTAATGTAAAGGCTGCATTTCTGTTTTAATTAGCTCAATGGTGATAACTGATCTTCAGTTTACAGGTTCAGTTGGAACAGCATTCAAGGAGAATGAGTCTGATTGTTCAATTCTTCCAATAATGTGCCATGGATAAATGACTGACAAAACAGATATCGAATTATTTAACTAGACTGCGTTTCTTATCCTGGAAGATCAACACAAAATAATTCAGCAACGGTCTAACTTACTTTTTCTTTTTAATGAGTTCTTATTTAATTGGAAAACAAGCCGTCTGCAAAATATCTGCAGTGTGTTTGTGAACTGAGGTTTGCAAAACATGACACACTGAGGGGAGTTTCGGTGATGCTCCTACTATAATCTGGTAATCAGTGATTCATGCTGCACACTGTAAGTGCCTAGTTTCAAAAAGTTTCTAACTTAGCCATTAAGGGGCATATTCAATCAATCTTTCAGGCAGCGCAACGCAGTAACCCACCTTGCTGCACGGCGGTGGGTGAAAGAGAAATGGCATGAATGCACCGTATTTAACATTATAATGGCCCATTCCTGTCCTTTCCTAGCCCTGGCAAGCTTTTGGCTGCTTAGTGCCAATGCAGGCACCTTACGTCATGTTGTAAGGGTGCCTGCATTGTGGCCAGGATTGCTTTTCATGCAGGAAGGGACATCCTTCCTGTACAAAAACAATCCTGAGAGGTATTTTTCTCTTTCTATATCTGCTGCAAAATGCAGCACACATAAAAAGAGGAAACAACAAGGAGAAATAAAGATAGTTCTCTTTGTTATGCCTCATCTGGGGAGACATAGCATTTTGACGCATTCCCAAGTCTACCACTATTAGTAAGTCTGGGAATGCATGAACACCATAAGTGGATGCATGGGAACACCCATGAGTAATGCAAGACGCAATTTGTGTTGCCTTCTGTCTGTGTTACTCTCGATTTATCAAGCCATGCAGGACCATGCAAGGTGGCCTTGCATGACTTGAGAAATCTCACTTAGGATTTGCGTCACACTTGCGCCTCCTTGCATAGCATAAAGTAGACATAACACCTTGATAAATATGCCCCTAAGTGTTCTTATCCTGGGTAGAGAAAACTATTCTGTTAAGTTCTGTGTTATTCAGAGGATGCCTGGAGCTCTTTTTGGATGATAAGACCAGGTCTGCCATTACCCACAGATCATCAACCTCTAGAGGACATCGGAATACCTATTTAGCCAACTACACTGAACCAGGCCTAGCTATACCTACAAGGGTCATGCTGTAAAATCAATCTTAAAATGCTCTGAAATTAGAATTCCACCCCTTATACAAATCTAGGGTATATATGATAGTTTGAGTCGGAGCTCAATATTAAACCTCATTTCAACAAATTTGTGAAGTAACATTTATTAAATCTACGGATCTTCTGTCTGTCTAATTTAAACAAATACATCCAAATTTAGCCCATGAGTCCACTATTATAACTTGGACTACCAATGAAATAGCAAACAATATTTTTGATTCAAGTTTGTTCTTCATGGAATGGGGCAGTGACATTAAGAAATTCACCCCTTCAAAATACCCTCCATTTTAGAAGTGGTAGTCCCAAAAGCTGAAAAAGAATTTGATTGTAAAATGTAAATTCCGTTACACAGACATGCAAATGGTCCATTGAATAAACCAGTTCACAACAAAGGTCTGTTAATTACAAACACATCAAAAGGAGTGCGCACCTGTGAATTGATAAGCAAAAATAAAATGCCATTTGAGGATTGGAAATGGCTCCCAGTGACCCTTACAAATGCGTTTTAGGGAGATGAGGACTGAACCTTGCCTGTTGCTAGTGAAAATGATATACCAGTCAAAACTTTATTTCGATTTTGGCAAAAATCATAAAAGTTGTATAAAATACAGAACAATAAAAATCGGAGGATATCCACGTGCCGGTTTTCTAAAATAACAACAATCACCCTGTAACTTCGTGATATAGCAATAAATATTTAAAATCATGAATAACACCATTTTGACAGAACATTTTAAAATGTCATATCCACAGTTAATATTTATACAGTAAAGTGCAAGTGCAAATTGCTAGATTATTAAAAGAAACTACAACACTTAAGCAAACAGATGTCAGCCAGTCGTTTTGTTTTTCCAACTTATCACCCATACCCAGCCCAAAAACCTTGCAACAGCGATGACAATAGGACCCTCAAGGGATGATTTTAGGATCCTAAAAGCATCGCTGCTAGACCTAGTTCCTAAGTTTAGAGCGATGGGTTTCAGCCATCTAGACCTTGGTTTATAATACAAAGGACAAACAAAAAAGATACGTAGCTCTGATTCTTTCATATCCTCACAAAAGGGACAGTTGCTGCGATCAGTAGTACAACATTTGTTTATAAAAGCATTTGTTGGTATTGATCCCAAACTGAACTGATGGTACAGTTTCCTATCCCGTGTGGATGTAATTAGATCCCAATAACTCTCGTAGGAGGCCTCATGCTTGGCATCAAGGAATGTATTGGTTAGTGAGGGTTTAATATTGGATGAGAATCGCTTTGCGACTAACATGTTCCAGTACACGGCCTTGAGCTCAGATTTGGATGGAAAAGTGCTTTCGGCAGGTGCTGACCTAAGGCGACTCATACCCATCTAACTAAATATATTTTTAATGGTCCTTAGCCAAGGGATTTTCCTGGTGACATCTAGATCTCTTACTTCAAGTAGGGCCAACGCATAGCATGATAATTCAGGAGTGACCCAAAGCCTCCTCCAAAAGGCTCTCGGCCTGTAATGAGCCACATCACTGATCAACTGGCAACCAAGATCCAAATACAAGGGTAATAACGGGGTAGATTGCGGAAGGCCGATTATAGAGCTGAGAAACTTGTTTTGGGCTAACGCCACGTTATCCAGATTCGCATAACTCCACAACTCGGCCCCATAAAGTATTGCAGCAATAGTTTTAGTGTTATAGATTTGCAACAGGGGAGCAATTGGTTTGGTGTAAGATAACCTATGCTCCTTCAGGAGTGCCCCAGACAATTGCGCATGCTTGATCGTGAGCAAATCTATTTGGGGCTTCCAGGTAATACTTTTATCAATGGTGACTCCTAGATATGAAAATGTCTCAGTTTGCTCCAATATTCTCCCGTTCATTTTGACTGTACCCACAGGATTCTTTTTGTATTGTAGGACCATATATTTGGTTTTGTCCACATTTACAGTGAGATCATGGTCCTCACAAAACTCCTCAAACCTCATGAGTGCTCTTTGAAGTCCCTGCCTAGTCTTCGAAAGGATGAGGGTATCATCTGCAAACATTAAAAGGGGGATCTTAGAGCCGGCTAGGGTTGGTGCATCCATGGGGAAATTCTCAAAATACTTCACCACCCCATTGATGCAAACTGAGAAAAGAGTTGGAGCCAACACGCAGCCTTGTCTCACGCCCCTTTCAACTGGAAACCTATCCGTAATATTGCCCTGGGCATTCCATCTAACTTGTGCAAAGCTTTCAGTATGTAGCTTAATCAGTAGTGAAAAAATATCAAAAGGCATGCCGATCTTCAAAAAGCAACACCAACGCGAGGGATGAGGTCAAACGCCGACTTTAAGTCGACGAATGCTGCATAAATTACACCCCTCCCTAACACTACGGTGCGCCAATATATTAAGATCAGCCTTAGCACCTGATCTATTGTGCTCGTACACGAACAGAACCCCGCCTGAAGGTAGGATAGAATTTTTCGTTCATCCAGCCATACCTGGGTTCTACCCAAAAGCAGTCTTGCTGTCACCTTTTGGATACAATCTATGAGGCTTATTGGTCTATAATTCCCAGGTGGGGATTTTTATGAATGGATAGGATAATTGCACATGCCCAAGTATTCGGTATAGGTGCTCCATCGGCAAAGGCATTCGCTAATAGTTGGATATAAGACACCCACCGATCTATATCATGAAGAAACAAATCGGTAGGGATACAGTCGAGCCCCAGTGCCCTTCCTCTTGGCACTAACAATAAAGCATCTTCCACTTCTTTCTTACTGAAGTGGAGGGTGGTAACGGGAAGAGGCAATTTGAACTGGACATTTGTTTCTCCAACACTTGCGAACTGTATTTTAAAATATGAAACCCACTTTTACGGCTCCGCATGGTTCGTGGGCACCTTGCTAGATGACCCACTACCCTACTTTACCAGGTGCCAAAAAGCCATCATATTTCTTTCTGAGCAAGCACTGAGTAATTCTGCCCCGCGGTGTTCATCCCAGGCCTTTTTAGAGGAATATTGAATGGCCTTGTATTTTGCCCTGGCTTTGCAAATTCTCTCCCTCTCCCTTGACCTGACTGCCGCTGCTAGTTCCCTATAGGCAATACGGCAAAGGGAGTTGTAGCATGGGGCAGCTTTAAAGCTAGAATTAGTCGTGGGTTACTTGCTTTTAGTAATAAAATAAGCTTTAAGCTTAGTGAAGAGGTCGTCATGGACCTGCACCATGGAAGATTTAGACTCTTCCTGAGTTTCGCAGCTCTCTAACTTACCCAAAGCTATATCGACCAAATTACCTATTTGTCCCATGTGGGCTGTCTTAATCCTGACATTTTCCCATTTTACCCGCCTAAAGTCATTGGACAATTCCACCCCGACAAAATCTGTGGGGGGAACACACATTGCCCCATGCGGCGAAAACACTGTGCAAATATTCAGCAAAAGTGGGTTATGGACGATTTCTGGTCGCTCACAGACCACCATATCGATTATATTAGACCAGAACTCCATATTAATAAAAAAAAGTCAATTCTACTAACGCGCTGCCCGATTCTAAAGGTAGGCATGCCTTGTTTGTCAGAGGCAGTTCTCCCATTGGCTGCCCTAACCCTTTGTTCCAGGCAGAAATCTTTCATCTGGAGAGCTGCTCTCGTCCATCTTTTTATTACAGGAAGGTCTAGCGGTGGAATAGACCACTCGACGTCCTCCTCATCATTAAAATTAATATCATGAAAATAAAGGGGTTCGAATGTGCAATTAAAGTCCCCGGCTAATATTACATGCTTATCACCTCCATACTGTGTTAAAAAAGAATCTAAAAGAGCCACTGTAGGGGAGGCATCACCGCCTTGCATATCCCTAGAGTAAACATTGATTAACAGCAGGTCTATAGTATGAGCCCGCTGTAACCTAATTATAAGGATATCCTCTGAATCGATTGGAATTTCTTCCAGCATAAACATTTCACATTGTCTTATCCAGGTTATCAAGCCGCCTTTCAGTCTACCACACTGCCCCTGAGTCGCTAATTTTGAGAAGTTTAGGTAGCCTGAGCGAAAAACTCGGTCCACAGCCCACGTCTCTTGGAAGAACAGTATATCGTGTTCCTCAACAAGCTTGGACCATTCTATAGAGGCTATTTTCTGGGGTAGCCCCGCGATATTCCATGACAGTAATTTGGTTGCTTTCATATCATCTCCCATAGAGCCAGGGCCTTGATGCTGTCTTAGCCCACTGTGCTCTAGGCGGCGAGCAGCCGATTCTTTTGGATGGTTCATTACAGATTCCAAGTAGCAGTCCGTGCCCCCATTACTCACTATTGGTGATTGAAAATTGTCTACAGTATTGTTATTAACGCCACTAGGGTCTCTTACCACATCCATTCCAACTGTTGAAGGCAAGTTAGGAGCAGGCAGAGGGGATGTGGGGAGTCAATCTATATCTTCCAGATTGGAGAGATACTCAAATCTGTTTTGTATTGGCACCATATAATCATAAGTACCTTGTGCCAAGACAGCATCCCTGCACCCCATCCTACGAGTTGGCTGCATGGCATTATTGCAGTAAAAATAACCTAGTGGCAGGATACTGATAGAATCCCTAATATAGTGTCGAGCCCCTGCTCTGTCCAGGATTGCTTTAACTATCTGCGGTGACCCAAAATTCACTGCAACACAATCACCTCTACAGGATTTCTGCGAGAACCCTACCCAAGAGTATGATATACAATCAAGAATATGTTCTTGGAATGTCCACGGGTTAGCTCATTTTCTGGCCAACCCAGAAACACTCAATTTTTAAATGCCTTTGAAATTTTATTGTTTTATGAAATATGGAGAGAGCAAGACACTCCATTGCTTGACTTTAATGAATTTAACCTCCCAGACACATGCACTAATACACAGTGCCGAGCAAAGGACGGTCTCTCATTTTATATTGCAGCCAAATTAAGAGTAACAGTAGAAGCACTTGATTTGCAGTTGGCATGGATACAATGTGTTTTATTACAGTATAACTATTATATGATGATAACATTGAATATCTATCAAAGTACGTGGAAAAAAAGATAACCCAGCTGTTTACCTTGTGGGATATCATAGGAAATTTAGCACTTCAGTATCCAAATACCGGTCTGATCATCTCTGGTGACTTTAATATACATACTTATATATACTTTAATATACATCTGGTTGCATTTAATTCTTTAGATAGAACAAGCAATGGCATTGCTGACATGTGTTGCAACAATCTGCAACAGTTTGGGCAAATCAAGGATAGTTCCATCTTTTAAACAGTCCAAGCATGGTTCAATTATTGATTAAACTTTTGTTTCAGATAAACTGCGTTTAAAAATTATTTTATAGAAGGTGACTCCTTGACTCGAAAGGGACCATATTAACTGTAATCTCACATCCAATGAGCTCCAAAATAATGTTCATTCTTCATATAATTTGAATAGGCTGGTATGTCATTTGGAAAAACAAGGTGAAATAATGTAATTTGCTGAGGTTTTAATAAAGGTTAGTGATCAGGGTCTGGTGGGAGTAGAATCAATGATGGATAAGTGGAACTATATCACCTCATCACTGTTTGAAAAATTTACAGCACGAGATCAAGCAAAAGTGATTCCGTCACTAATCACCCCTAATAAATGGTAGTCATCCAAGTTACTTAAATTAAAACAGTCACTTAATAGAGATGCACGGGAATTTTTTATTCATTGATATCAGCAATCTCACTACGTTCTTAAGGATAAATTGAGGTCACAAAGAAGGTCATATGGACAAGAAGTATGGCTGGCAAAATCACGTTACCAAATAGGGCTATGGCACATATTATTAAAAGCCTCTAAGCTAAGTAATGTAAAAACGTTGTGGGCTATCAATAATGAACTTGAAAGGGGAGGCAATATGGCCTATAGTATTAATATAATGAAGGATGATTGGGTAAGGTTTAATACCAACCTGTATGGTGCATGTGCTTCAGATACAAATAGGTACAAAAGGGTGGGGGGTGGTGATAGACGGAGCATCTGAACCAATCAAACACTCACACCCAGTCAAAAGATCTGGGTTTAATCCATCACCGTTCTTTAGTTCACTCTGCCACCCCAGTTCAGACATGGCCATATGCAAATCAGTCTGACCCTGTGCCTCATGGGAACAGTCAAGCCCGAACTGCCAAGCCATGCCTTCCCTGGACCTGAAACAAGCTTCCGAAGGACCGGTTTCTGGCATTACAGCCGTCTTCAGCCCGGCTTGCTTGAATCCAGTGGCAAAGTGAGCAAGGGATTCACGTCTGAGCATACCCTGCCACACTTATGGCGGCCAAAGCGGTACAAAAGGGGGTGGTGATGGACAAAGCATCTGAACCAATCAAACACTCACACCCAGTCAAAAGATCTGGGTTTAATCCATCACCGTTCTTTAGCCCACTCTGCCACCCCAGTTCAGACATGGCCATATGCAAATCAGTCTGACCCTGTGCCTCATGGGAATAGTCCAGCCCGAACTGCCAAGCCATGCCTTCCCTGGACCGGAAACAAGCTTCCGAGGACCGGTTTCTGGCATTACAGCCGTCTGCAGCCCGGCTTGCTTGAATCCAGTGGCAAAGTGAGCAAGGGACTCACGTCTGAGCATACCCTGCCACACTTATGGCGGCCAAAGCGGTACAAAAGGGGGTGGTGATGGACGGAGCATCAGAACCAATCAAACACTCACACCCAGTCAAAAGATCTGGGTTTAATCCATCACCGTTCTTTAGCCCACTCTACCACCCCAGTTCAGACATGGCCATATGCAAATCAGTGATGGATCAAACCCAGATCTTTTGACTGGGTGTGAGTGTTTGATTGGTTCGGATGCTCCGTCCATCACCACCCTCTTTTGTACCGTCAGATACAAATAGGCCAGACTTCAGTCACCATCATTTGAGAAACAGTAAGTAATTTACAGACCAAGTGAGCAGTTATAATTCAGAGAAAGACTTTAATTTTATAAGCAGTATTGAAATGGCCACTCTTTTGTGTCGCCTTAGATCAAATGGGCCTCCAGGCCCAAACAGGCTTCCTAATGCTAAATTCTGTGCCAATGATATGAAGGCCGAAGTGTTGACTCCAGTGTTTTATGCTGTATTGGCACTGAATATTGCCCCTGTGTCCTTGCAAGGTAGAATTTTACAGCCAATTTTCAAAAGCAGCCCAGTGATAATCCTGACAAATATCAGTTAAATGCCTTAACTGATGTAGAAGCTAAGGTTTTTGCTTCTTGAATACTGATTGATTTGAAAAATTGGGCAGCATTGCAGGAAATAATTCCAATTAAACAGACAGGATGTTGTAAACGGCAATCTAAAATTACCAATTTGTTGGCCCTTACTTTACTAGTTGAACGGGCTGTTTTTAAAAAAACGAAATCTATAATTTGTTTTATAGATTGAAAAACTACCTTCAATTTAGTTCCACGAGTATTACTATGGCAAAAACTGCGGGATGGGGTATTTCCCCGAAAGTTGTTGGATGCTATAATACTCCTGTATACCAATACTTGGGTTCCGGTCAAGTTAAGTGACAGTTTTACTTTGTCTAAAAAAAATCATACTTGAAATGGCCTGAAACAAGACTGCGTACTTGCACCTTGTCTTTTTAATCTTGTTATGTCAGACCAATTACAGCACCTTGAGTCTGTCAATGCCTATCCTCTGAAACTTGCTGATGTGCATTTTTGCTATTTACAATATGCTGACGATATGATTGTGTTGAGTCAAACTCAAATAGGCTTACAAAGATTGAATAATGCATTCGATTAATATATTTCTGTTAATGGTCTGGAGTTGAAAGTTTAAAAAACAAAAATCCTGAACATTTACCCAGTATAACTTAGACTAAATCATGGAGAGCTAGAGGTTGGCCAAATGAAGAGGTGAAGACATATAAATACTTGGCTATTTTATTTGATAATTGAGTCTCGTCTAAAAGCCATTTTAAAGTTTTGAGGGAAAAAAGGTCCTCTTTAATTTACACATTCAAATGCTATGTAAATCATTGAGGTGTCAATCGCACAAACATCTTCTTAAAGTTTTGGGGGTGAAGCTACAAACAACAATTGCATATGGCTCGCCAATCACAAGTGGGAAAGGTGCTACATTTTGGGCTATACAAGCTATTGAGATCTGTTAATCAGTCTTTGGAATCCCCAGGTAAATTGACCAAGCCAAAATCAGATTGGAGTTTGGCCTCAAAAGACAGTCCATGGTGGTGCAAGGATCATTTTTAGGTTTCGACTTTGGCGAGGGGCGAAGCCCCTCCCAATCGAAATCTTTTGTTTTTAGTAGTGAGGTTCGACCGCCTCTGCCTCTCATTGGCTAGCTCCATAAATGGAGGCTAGCCATTGGGAGGCAGAGGCTGTCAATCGCGCTTTCTCTCGAAAACGCGATTCGGGGGCGTTTCTGGTGCTTTTTTTAAGCCCCGCCCCTTTGTCCCGGGCCGCGCTGCGATTGGCTGCCGGCCCGGGACACCCCCGTGACGTCATTCCCGGGCCGCGCTGTGATTGGCTGCCGGCCGGGACACCCCCGTGACGTCAGCCAATCACAGCGCGGCCCGGGACCTGACTTGTTTTTTTTTAGCCAATAATGGCTTTATTTTAGGTGTCTCGTGTCTAAAACCACCTACATATCAATGTGGAAAATCCAATTCCCCTGATTTGTTTTCTTCAAAACCCCAGGTTAAAAATGATGGCAAACATGGTATTCTATCAATTGTTTGACAGATATTGCTCTCTGGTGCAAGCCTGCAGCATCTCTCTAGAGTGCCCTGCTGGACTCACCTTGCCACACCCCGGAGGCCCCCACAGGATGATGGAGGGCACCTCGTTTGACTCCAGCAGGCTCCTCAGCAGCGTGTCCGTCCCCAGCACCTTGCTCTGCCCCATGTACTCCTCCAGGGTGCTAGGCCGCATCTTGTCCGCCAGGGGTTTGCCCTCCAGCTTCTCTGGGATGCTCTTCACCTGCTCGGGTTGGGGCGTGGGACCAGCAGCGGGGCTGGCGCAGCTGGAGGGGGGGAGGGCGGCACGGGGCAGGAGGCGCCCTCCACGCCCGGCCGCTGCTTGTGGAAGAGAGGGAAGGGCGCTGCGTTGGGGGACAGGCGCCGCTTCTTGGCGCTGTGAGACCCTTCTTCCGGTACCGCTGAGGCCGTAGGGGAGCCGGGGGTGCCGTTGTGACAGGGGGCCGCGGGGGGCTGCAGGCAGCGGTCCAGGTGCGCGTTGATGCGGGACGAAGGCAGCTCCTGAGCGCAGACAGGGCAGCGCACCCGCTCCTCGGCACCCGCCGCCTCGTCCATGCTGTCTGCCCTGGCAGGCCCTGCCCGCTGGAGACTCCGGTTTACACTTCAGAGACAGCTACGGCGTTACAGTTATGATTTTTCACTTTACCCGCGAAAGGAACAAAGGTGAAGCCCCTGCCTGCTCCTGCGCGGTGACAGCAGCGGAGGCTCTCGGGAATTGTAGTCTAACTAGTCAGCGCGCGCTGGCAAGAGGCCACTACTATACACGACCACTGCCCCGAGAGCGGTGTGTGAAGAAGAAAGACTCCCTTCACAGGCGAAAGTTTTTATTCCTACTGGAGTGTACGGGTCCGGCATCGATTATGTTAAACTGGAGAGGATATCAACACAAAAAGCTCAAACTCGGTGGTGCATGTTGTGCGAGGTTGTGTCTGGGGGCTGGGGTGGGGACTACTGCAGCTAAAATACTTTCGGTTGAGAGGAAACTGCAGCAGTATCATGGGGATTATGGCAGATGTACTGCACATGTCGCCGTTTGTAAAATGAAAACTTACGTATTACGTAGAACAGTAATAAAAGAAATCAGCAAAAAAAGAGTAAAGCTCAATGTGTATTTGTGAGTTCAGGGCAGGAAGAAATAAGCAAGCCATAATGACGCAAAGAGGTGCCTGCATTAATAACAAAGACGGAATGAGTTCAGAAGTCTCTGTGGAGCAAATCGTTAAACAGTTTGTTATAGTTAAAGATACAATTAAAAAACACTGTTCAACGAGGTTTCTATTCCTTGCCCTGAGCATTTTTCTTAGCTGATCCTATTGCTGAAAGATATCAAAACGTGAAAATACCTGAATTACATACACTTAGAAAACGAAATCCCCTAAAAGTGCTGAGAAGTCTGTTAAACTATAGGGTTTCAATGATGCAGTTTATCTACATGCGCGTTCTTGCGCCCCTGGCAGACTGGTGAAGAGACCCCGTATAGAGCTGCCAACGCCCGGCGAAGACGCGAGCTGTGCAAGTGAGAGGTGAGCGGGGGGAACTGCCAGTGTGAGGCAGGGGGGGAAACGAAAACACAAGGGGGTAACGCTGGTACGGCACCGGAGACCTGCGTGCGGATCACGGCAACAATCGAGTCTCTCTGGGATATGTGTGGATTGCTTCCACCGTGGCACGGCGGGAGTGTGAATTTTAGTATGGGGGAATTTAGACATTAAAATTGTCGGGGTCGAGGTCTGTGAGGGGCACAGGGTTTACTCTCATACCTCACCCAGGTAGTCGGTTAAAGCAAGCTTTTGGAATATTAGTATGCTTCCGGCCGAGCGGTTTCCGCACCGGCAATCCCATCGGCGGAAGGATATTTTCTATGAACTGGGCAGCATAAGAACCTTTTATGGGTGTTACTTCCCCCACCTCATCCTCCCTCCACTACTACTAATCGATCGTACCTAGAGAGCCCCTTTTATACCCATCTTTTATGGGTATTTTCTTCATTGCATTTTTCCCCTCCCCCAAGCCCCGCCCTTCGGCGGTAGATGTAAACAGCAAGCTGTTAAGAAAATTTGGCCTAAGTAGAATGAGGCGGGGGTGTGTTATCGCCCTTGCTGTGTGGATATCACCTACTCCGACGCCCCCTTTGCGATCAGAGGGGCACCGGTCTGTGTTTACCAGAAATTGAATGATGGGCCTGTCTCCGCCGGGGAATGGTCCTTGTCCACTTCCGGGCCGGATATTCTCTCATAACTAATCATGGTGTGTATGAATGAGTTGGTAACCGTTCCATTCTTCCCCGTTACCACCTTGCACCCCATTTGAAATCCGATTATGTTGCTGCGTCGATGCCCTGCTTAAAAAAAAATTCTTATGTAGGACATACCCGGAAATAGTTTCATTTCAGGCTGTGGCTCCTGTCCGGAAACGGTGGGAGGGTTGGAGACAACCACATAAAAGCACAGAACTCATTTGAATGGCACTCTTAATCACCGCGTTTAAATTGAAATGTGCAAGCTAAGTTGACCGGGACCCTAGTGTTAACGTAATCTAGTCATGTCACTATAGGCAGGTGGAGGAGCTGCTTCTCACTTTCCAAATGGTGATCCGTTACCTGAGCGAGGAGCCTTTTTGAGAGTATTGCATCCATCGTACGTGATCCAATAGAATTTTACAATAATTACCTAGACGCTTAAACAATGTAATTGTCGCCTTTGGCTACATCAGATAGCGAATGTAATAGTATTAGTGCATAATTTAGCAACTTTTAGTGACATGACTCCAATTAAGTAGGGTATCAATGAATGAAAGCTGTACTTTTGCGGAAGGTATTTTATACTGGGTTGGGCACGCCCACAAAGATGTAACCAGGAGTTTTAAACCCTAACGTGTTTTTTTTTTAATGCTCCGGGCTTCTAGATCACTGCAACAATAGCACCGCGTATAACAAATAAGCCTTCGTTGGTATTGTATTTATATTGTGCTTACTTCCGCTAATGTTTTGAAGCATTTTACACTGGGCAGCACACTGCTCTGTAACCCAACGTTAGTGGTTAGTTAGTCCAGTGTTTTTGGATATTGTTGGTTATTAGGGTTAGTCTTGTGCATTCAGTTAAACAATTCCATGCATTCCAAGTTTCTTTGTGATATTGTAATTACATTTATATAGAGCTTACTACCCATCGCGAGGCACGAGCAAGCACCAGCATCCGGGCACTGTGGGTGGTGCCTCAGTGTTGTAGTAATAAGTATTTACAATACGTGTTTGGTGAAGGTACGTGGACGTTTGGTTCAAGGCCTGCGAGGATGGCTGGCTGAGTTGAACGTTCTTTGCTGCAACTTAGTGATTGCTAGTCATGACCATTACCTTGGTAAATTGAGTGCCTTAACCCCTTCAGTGCTAATGACAAGGGTAACTCGTCATGTAGTTCCCATTGATTTCAATGGAAAGTCAATGGACCTACATGCATACCCCTTAGCAGCCAAGTGGTTAAATTGGGCAAATGTAACGTTTGGAACCTTTAGTGCTTAATAAGCATTGGCAATGCCACTAGGTCTCGTTTTAAATAAATTATGTATGGTACTGTGAAGCATTACAAGTAAATAGCATGGGAATGGATATCTATTTATGTGGAAGCAAGGAACTGTAGAATGCTACTGGTGTAGGTTAAACGGTCAGGTGACAGTTGCACCGTCAATCAACAAGAAAGGGACTGTAGGGCTTTTTAGAGAGGTCCAGCATGCATGCCCTGTGTGTGTGGGTGGCTCTCTGTGTGCGTGCATGTGGGTGCAAATGCAATAGGTCTCGCATTTGCGAGAGATTAAGCTATTGGCATTGTAAATGACAATGCCATTTATTTATCGGTTTTCAAAACCAACACATAAATAAAAAATGTGTCATTTACAATGCCAATACCTCTAACTTTTACAAAGGCGAAACCGTTGCATTGTAAATGCTTGTTTAAAATGTATGTATTCCTTGTTTTTTTCTGACCCTGTCTCTTTAGTAAATATTTTCTGGTGTGAAATAATCCGTTCTGTCCACACAAACGCCTGGAGATCCCATATTTTAACATGCCTTCAGAGTTGTGATTTGCACTCAGGGTTTCCAGGAATGACAATGCCTAGTTTTAAACAGTTTTAAAAAAATTACAATTAATTGTGCGGGTGGCCATGTGAAACCTTATTACATTGTTTGTGTGTGCGTGTGTCCTAAATTGCTTAAAACACGTTCTGCATTACTAAAACCTTTATTCTTCAAGGCTTGGGTAAGATCAGCATACCAGACCCTTATTTTATGTTTATCGGGTGCGTTGATTCCATTGAAATGTCAAATGATAAACATTTTAACCATTGCGGAAAAACTGCTGGTGTCTGCACCTTAAATGTACTTGTTTATAATTATTGTTAATGGATATTTTAATGGTTCAGAAAATATAAGGTTATTGTTTTTAGGCTCCTGGTACTTTGAATGTCTTTGCAGTTTGACCCATTGATTCTATTTTCTGGCAACTTCTGTAATCAAGCTCTAAAGAGTATATGAAGGTATAGAGGACCTTTATTGTTCATCCTCACGATGGTACATAATGTTTGCAGATCTCGCACCTAGGCACTTTCAAGCTCATTTGCACAAAATGTTTACAGTTTTTATTGTATATTTCTGGGAAGTTGATCATTTTATGTTATTTGTGTTATGATTAATGAACAACTGTGATAAAAGTTGTGAATATGTGGTGTCAATGTTCCAGAACAGCATGTAACCATAGATTTTTTTGTGTGTACAATAGTATCGCAATTGGCAAATTAGGGGGACAAAAATGGACCTAGTTAATAAACATATCAAGTTCTTAAAATGATCAACACACTGTTTTTATTCATGATACTAATGTTTTAATTGCAATGATTTTTGTTAATCAAGCAATAAAGAATTACTTACTGTTCACTTACCATGGTTCTGTGATGCAAGACATTACATATACAAACAAAAATTGACATATTGTGGCACCAAGAGTGAGCAAAACAGTTTTTTCATTCTTACTCGTAATGTGTGGCTTCATTCTAGTACTGCAGTTAACATTATTAATGTGTGATCAACGCAAATCTTGTTCATAATGCAGAAACTATTACCCGGTTGGAACACTCCTGAATTCATGAATGCAGGCAATCACAATGGCGTTTCAACTGCATATAAATCCTAAGTATCCCATCATATAACTAGAATTCTTCTACAGCAAAAGATTTATCAGTGGGGTTTCTGGCGGCATGGGAGTCAATGCTTACTGTCAAGATTCTATTGAAGTCAATGGAGTTCCTGGATTCGATCCAGGCTACTGTTGCACTGCTATAATCACTCAAAGCGAGTGTAAATCCAAAATTTCAAAACGGTGGTTTCGTATATAAATTCACAATGAAACACAATATGTGACGTTGTGACGTTGTTGCTAATTCACAAACATCTACATGTTAACAGTAATACAATTATGCGCATCCCAATGCATTACTGTTAACATGTAGATGTTTGTGAATTAGCAACAACGTCACATATTGTGTTTCATTGTGAATTTATATACGAAACCACCGATTGAATAAAATGAAAATGAGTTAAATGGTGAACTTACGCATGATTATAATGTGTACAAGTAATAAATCAATATGCAATAGTTTAAACACGTTTTGAAATTTTGGATTTACACTCGCTTTGAGTGATTATAGCAGTGCAACAGTAGCCTGGATCGAATCCAGGAACTCCATTGACATTAATTATACCAGGGCTTTAGCAGAATCCCTTAGACTGCTGCACGCCAATGTTAAGTCAGTACACTAACAATAACTTGTCACAATTAGATTAATTTGAGTATCGAGTGCAACAGCTGCTGCGTTACTTTCAAGATTCTATTGAAAGCAGCGCTCTCATCATTTGCAGCATGAATCACTCGGTAACCTCCATCTTGAGAGTGCCAAAACATTTCTTAGTGGTTCACTTTTGGTAAACCTTCGTTTACAGGGACCCTGCAAATTTTAAGCAGAGGGCTTGTGCTACAAGTATATCTTGCGCTGGAACTTGGGGCCTGACTATGATGGCTGTCAGACTTTTGTTCGACCGCCATCATATCAGGAGAGGGGCCTCCCAACTTGATGACGGCGGTCCCACCATAGGTTTCACAATGCGACCACCTTCAAGGCGGTAGCAATGTGTATGTTTTATACTGCAGAGGGTACTGCGGGCTGCAGCACATGCTGCAGTACAAAAAATACACATCAGACATATACCTGCACTATGTGGCAGGTACCATGCGGTGCCTGCCACATGGTGCAGGGATTTGTAGGGGGGCACCATGGGTGCCCACCAAAGCCCAAAGCTGAGGGCCAGGGGTGAAGGGGGTTACTACAGGCCCCCAATGTCCCTTTCCACCTGCCTTTTCATGGCAGGTAAACTGCCATGAAACGGCCGGCGGGAAGGAATATCCTAATCCCTACGGTGGTGTCTGGCAGGCACCTCCATCATTGTAGCGTTTACAGAGCCTCCAATGTTCGGATCCATGGCAGTCGGTCTCTCTTACCGCCAAAGAACCGCCCGTCATCTTAATGACGCAGTTGGTGAAGCAGTCACCGATGGAGGTGGGACCGACACTAACGGGCTGACGGTGGTGGTCCCACCACCATCATAATCAGGCCCTATGGGAGCAGCCAGTGCTGCTGTAACCCCTGCTAAACCTGGAGGCGCTGACAAAGGCAGTAATGAGGCCTTCTCAGTATTTATCGCTTGAAAGATTTTGTGTCTATTCAGACATGAAAACACAATTAGTCGCATTGTAAAACTTTATAACAATGTTTATAATTATTGTAGCATATTTACATTAGCTGAGCAACCCAGTAATGATCATGCGCAACATTATCTTAATGACATCCTTGATGGAAGCCCAGAGAGCATGGAAGGTAGAGTCAGGCGTGCTGAAGATTTTACAGCTCACAACGATTCATAAAAATGATTTGGCATCCTCCTTCTAACTCTTGCACACATTTCAAAATGTTTAAATAGTATTGTATATGCAGAGGAGACATGCATCCACTAACTGCAGTTGTGTGATGGAAAATGGGTTTTTAAAATCAGTAGCGGCACTTTCTCTGCCACAGTGAGGGGGTGAGCTGGACCGGAGGAGGGAGGCAGGATGTGGGGAGGTGGAGAGGGTTTGAGCACAAAGAAAAACAAAAAAACTAAAATAAAAACTTAAACTTACCTTAATGCTGCTGCCATCTCCCGCACCTCGGCTCTTCTCGCTCTGGGGCACAGGCTCCCAACCTGCCCTGGGTCCAATCCTGAAGCTGCTCTTGCAAGAGGATTAGCCTGAGCATCGGCAACTTGTGCTTCCAGACACACTGAGAGCCTGTGCATGCTCTCCCCAACCCCAGCAATGCAGCGTAGGCTAGAGAGAGCTTCACTGCGCATAAGGGGTTTGCCAGCCTGAGATGGCTGGCCAAACACCTCTTGCGCAGTGAAGGGAGTGCCCCTACCACTTTCCCACCTCCACTGTTATCCCTGGACCCGGCCCCACGATATTCAGAGTCCTTGGGGCAGGTCCAGGGTATTAAAATAAAACAATAATAAAATGGGTTTAAAACTTGTTTTATTATTGTTGTATTTGCTGGTGGTGGCGGGGGGGAGGGGTGGCGCTCCTCCCCTCTAATGGAGAGTCCACCGCTGTTTTATAAGCTAAACAAAACTTGCATTACTTTTCATTTGTGTGATGTAAGCAGGACTAAAATTCACTCTTTAATTGATGTTGAAAATGACAGCATTCCAGACCTGGTTGATTCTGCTTTGTTACATCCTATGCTGGTCTATTGTGTTATCGGCACAGAATGTGAATTAACTCACTAATATTTAATTCCTGATTGGTTGACTAGCTGGCTGCCAATGTATGTATAGGACACAGCACATAAATGGTCCCTTTACACAGTTTATGTACACAGACTTGATATGAATAGCTTGACAAGAACGAGTGCTTATAAAGTTCAATGTACACCGAGAAGCTAGACACAAACTCCAAATACGCTTAAAATAAAAGAAGGATATTCTGGAAACAATCTGTAAAACAAAAGGAGGCATCTCATAGAAAGTTACGAGGAGAAATGATACACATTGATCACAGTTCCCCTAGATATGATTTTGTAGGTTGCATGAATGCTCTTTGGCATAGTAGGAGATAGGGTTGTTCGGCCTTTTTCCCTTACTGGATGCTGTGCCGCTGTTCTACAGATTGACAGTGTAATTTATTGTGAACCACACTTGCTACAGAGGAGGGCCCTACTGTCTTTGCTTGGTGTGGCCAAGATTCAGGGACTGGGAACATCAAAGACTTTGCCCATATTTAGGATTGTGAGATACTATATGGCATGACATCCCACTCAGTCTGTCCAAGCCTCACACTTTTAAGAGATGTTACCAAGCAACAACTTTAATTTTGACTTTGAGATTTCATGTAAATGAAGTGTACTAAGGTGCCGACCTTGATGCATCTAGAACTGTGTTCTAATCCTTAATTCAGCATTGAGAGAAGTGCCTTATGGTCCCTGAAAAGCTAACAAGTCAGATTCTTTTTTTTACTTTATTGTCTTCTTTTTCATGTAGAAAATGCAAGTGATTACTTTTACACAAAATGAAATTCTAATTTACCTTTTGGGTCTGTTAAACAACAGTATTTTACAATGATTCTCTAGTTGACATGGCAACATGTTAATTCTGATACATGGGATACAGAAAGGATAATTAAATGTTGTTGGAATAGAACACACAAGAGTAAACATGTTGTATTATTTCAGGCCCTTTGGAAACTATATACATATTTGCATGTTGATTGAGGCTAAATATCCGAACAGAAGGTGAAGGCCAATGTATTAGCCAGAATGATCTGTATTCTTGAGTTTCCTTTAACTTGTGTTCCTGTGAAGTCCATAAAACAAAACTACATGTGCAACAGTGTATAATTACAGTCCCATTGTGCTTAATGTAAAGGCTGCATTTGTGTTTCAATTAGCTCAATGGTGATAGCTGAACTTTAGTTTACAGATTCAGTTGGAATAGCATTCAAGGTAAATGAGTCTGATGGTTCAATTCTTTCAATAATGTGCCATGGATAAATGACTGACAAACAGAAATCAAATTACAATTTTTATGAGTTCTTATTTATTTGGAACACAAGTCCTCTGCAATATATCTGCAGTATATTTGTGAACTGAGTTTTACAAAACATTTCAATTTTTTTTTAAAAACAAACGTTATTCATTTTCTCCAGTAACAGTACAGAAGAAGGAAATGATTGAAAATCTATTTCTACATAGCAGGATCATATATATATATACATGACAATGACATAACTTGCGTACAAACATAGCATTTCTCAGCCTCGTGCCACAATAGGAGTCCCATCTTCTTGGTACCCAACTTAACAGTTGTCATCCTGATATAACATCTCTTCCTGTCAGGATATTTAATAATTATACTAATTTCCTGGACAAACATCTAGTCAGTGATATAAATTGTATTAACTACCCGCCCCCCCCCACCCCTGCTGACGAGCCGTCACAAAATATTGGACGTTCTGAATAATAAGAGTATGTCTAGGACCTGAAGTATACACGCTAAAAGACTTGAAGCGAATCCTAGGTAGGAAGAGTCTTTATAAATAGGGTGATAATTGGGAATAATGGGAGTATTGAACCTGACGGTTGCCCAATCTAGGATGCAATAGTAAAGTATTCTCCTTGGGTAGAGGCTTGATAATGGAATAGAATGCCTCACATGGAGTCCTATAGGGTGAGAGTGTCAAATGCTTTGAAAAGTTCCATCAAATGATCCCAGCTCATTGCGATTGGTTCCTTTCTTAGGCCTATTTTCTCTACAGATCGCCACACTCTCCGCCAGACCCACCTTTCGACTTCCAACTGAGCAGTGTAAGGGGTATTGGGGATTTCCATCTTCTAGTAATACCTCGTTTGGCAAGGAGTAAAGCCAGGTCCGCAGATCTAGCTTGTACTTTGTGTTCTTTACCTCTGCTGTATAGCCCCAGCATACTTGCTTCTACTTTGTGCCATCCTGTGTCCCCTACTACCTCTTTTAAGATAGTTGCTATTCCACCCCAGTATCGTCCAAGCCCAGAGCGTATGTAATAAATATGCATCTTGTTCAGGACATCTAGGGCAGTGTGGTAGAATGGCAGGGAAAATGGTGTGTAGTCTATGTGGGGTCAGGTACGCTCTCTGCGTAATCATATATTGGATAAATTTGAAGCGGGTGTTATGGGAGGTTCATTTTGGGTATCCCAATATTGTTGCCCATTCCTTGTCTGACAGCGATCTATCGATGTACTGTTCTCATTTGACATGTATAACAGTGTGGACAGGGGGATGGTGTGTGCAAATGCCCCGATAGAACCATCGTGTTAAATGGCTGCCCGTCCCCATGAGGTTCATTAGGTGGACTAGTTCATGGGTGTTTGGTTCTACCCGGTTAGGCGCCAAGTATTTTTTGACGTACCGTAACAGACTCACATGGGTCTTGAACAATGTCTCTGTGACACCCCGTTCGCTTACAAAATCAGTGTGTGTGCAACATTTTGTCCCCAAATAGGTCCCCTATCGTCGTCACTCTGGTCTGCAACCACGGTTCTTAATTCATGGTTGGTGATTATTCCTAGATTAATCTAGATGCCCAGTGGTGGAACATTCGGCTCATATGCAGGGAGAGTATTTGTATAATTTAGTGTCTGTTTCCAGTATGTAAATGCAGTTCTGAGAAGGGTTCCTGCTGTGTGTGGTAATGATCCGCTCGAGGAGAGCAGTCTCTGCAATGTGCCTTGAGCTAGCATAACGCTCCGAGTATGCTAATTCCTGTAAATTACGACCATCCATAATGAGAGCCACTGAAATTGTGAAGCTAGGCAATATGCATAGAAGTTTGGAGCTCCCATTCCCCCGGCATCTGATGGAAGTTGTAGCTTTGCTAAGTGCAGGCGTCTCCGGCCTGTGCCCCAGATTAGGGAAGTCTATAGTGTATTCAGGGTTGTGAATACAGCTCTCAGGATTACCACTGGGAGATTTGTAAAATAGTACAGTAATCGCGGAAGCACAACCATTTTGGAAATTGCTAAATGCCCCACCACAGATAAAGGAAGTGATGTCCAGAAAGCAATATGTGCCCTCAGGGACCAGATGATTTTATTCAAGTTGCCCTCAATGAGATCGGTTTTGGTTTTATATACTTGGATCCATAGATATTTAAAGGTATCATGAGCTATTGGTATTTTGCGGTATCCGAATAGTAAAGTCAAGTCTTCCATATTAGTACCGAATGGGAAAGCATAAGATTTCTCATAATTAATTAATAATCCAGTAATACGTTCGAATTGTGCATAAAGTCATGCTAAAGGGACTAAGTTGTTTCGAAATTTCCTAGTGTATAAGATAATGTCATCCGCATACAGTAATAAGGCTTGGTGGGTGTTATTAATATTTAACCCCCACTCCACTGAGGACTCTCGAAGTTTGTGGGCCAGTGGTTCAAGGGCAAGAGCAAACAGTATAGGTCAAAGGGGGCAACCCTGTCTTGTGCCCTGTTGAATTTGATATGGTTTTGAGATGTGCAATCCTGTGCGCACCCTTGCTGTGGGAAGATGGTATAGTAGTTGGATCAATCTGTGGTGGGGTGGTATACAAAGCTTTGTAATAATGATAGAAGCCTTTTTTAATGTCCATTTGTGTAACTGCTTTAGCGTGTTGGGATGACCAGATTTCAGTTATAGGAGTGATGGGAGCTGCATTCTTCAGAATTCTGTGCCAGTAATGTACCTCATCTGTCTGATTCCGCATGTGTTTTATGTAAATAAGTACTGTTATCAATTATACGGAGTTGATCCAGTAAGTCTGCATATTTAATACGTGCCTCCTGGAGATCTGGTTTAGACAGCGGGTCTCGACCTGCCCTAGCTTCAAGCGTGTGCAGTTTATCTTCAGTGTCCTGCAGGTCTCGATTGACCTGTTGTCTGGGTCCAGTGGCAGTGCTAATGGCTGCACCTCTTATTACCAGTTTGAATGCCTCCTATTCCAATCCAACCGAGGACGCTGTACTAGCGTTCTCAGTAAGATAAGGTATTATGGTGGATGCTAGTGTTGCGTGATACACCCCATCCTCTAAGTGGCCGGGATTAAGATGCCATGTGGGTACCGGTGTTGGAACATAACCCCATGAAAGCGTAATCTCCAATGCCATGATTGGATATTGTTTTGCTCACATAGGCGGCTTGGTGGTCTGTGTAAGTAGGGATGAGCTACATAATATGTAATCAATTTTTGTATGAAGATCATGTGTGGCCGAGTAAAATAAGTATTCTCTCATACCCTTATTGTGATTGCGCCATTTATCCATGAGATCCTAACCCTGTATCCAATTAAGTAAAGTTTACGAACAATGTATTGGTTGAGCCCCAGCTAGGGGAAGATGGGATCTATCGAAACCAACGTCTGCAACAGCATTAAGGTCACCTCCAAGTACCCAGCTAACACCTGACCAGTTAGCCAGCGCCGCATTGACTCGGGCATAAAATGATTCCTGATCGAAATTAGGTGCATATAAACTTACCAACACTATTGGGCTCCCATCCAATGTACCCTGAACTAGGACAAACTTGCCCTCCTTATCTATTCTTCTTTCCTGTACCACCAATGGGACCCCGGCTCGTAGCCAGATATCCGCCCCCCCCGGGCAAATGCAGAGTAAACCGTGTTATACAATTGCCCTCTCCATTTAGTTTAAAATTTAGTGGCTTCCAAAGCGGTTAAATGAGTTTCCTGCAAGAACACATTTTATGCTTTTTGTCAGATCAATTGGGGTTACACTCTATGCTGTTTGTGGGGCGAACCCATCCCCCTAATGTTCCACGTGATACAAGTATAGGATCGTGTCGCACTTGATCTAGCCATCAACACACATAAGGATAAACCAATGAAGTAACAGTTTCCGTAAATTCCGGCCCGTCAGAACTCCACTCAAACACTGCGGAACTTGGTTCGACCAAACTATGATAACAACACACAATTATTCAAAACATAAGACATGTACTACTGCAATGGGGGTCATGGCTGAAAGGAACTCCAGGAGCTACCAACGCTCCAAAAAAGGGAACCTTACTAAAGCAAAAGAGAGGAGGGACTACCGCGGCCCGGGGTCCCAACACCGTGCCCTAAATCAGTGATCAAGTCTCTACAAGAAAGAGGGAGGGGGCGCGGACAACTGCCCCCACCTGGGGGACTAACATAACTTCTCTGACATATATGAGGTACACAAAGTCTTACCTTCTTTGGAAGGAAAACCAATATTGTCTACCCCATCAGAATGTTGTTTACTTACTGTGTGTGGCACAGGAAGTCTCCCAAAACAGTACTGACTAGCCCATTTCAATCCAACGTATTACAGTTCTTTTAATTGATGAGTGTACTCCCCGCGTGCAAGGACAGCGAGGAAAACAGGGGTGAATTATGTTCTGGCTCTGACTGGACTGTATCTCCTGTGGATGATTTGTCATCTGTGACTGCCCTTGTGTCTCTGAAGGTGGCAGTGGAAATAATAGGCCTTCTCTGCTCCTTCAGCGCTTGTGCAGGTGTTGGAGCCGTGTCTTCCTCATATTGCTTAGGCTTAGTTCGCTGTAGCTGAGATTGCTGCCGCCTGAATTGTGACTCCTCAGATCGCAGGTGAGCCAAAGCAATGTGCAGGTCCGGGAAGGTGTGTCGATCCACTCCCATGCTTCTGTTGGGGTATCAAAGAAGTGGCTTTTTTGTTCATGTATTATTTTTAGTTTTTCTGGATATAAGAGCGCACACTTCATATTTATTGCCTGTAAATGTTGTTTAACTCTGTGATATTGTGCTCTCTGCTTCTGCACTTGGAGAGTGTAATCAGGAAATAAGGAGATGCATACATTTTCTTTTATGATTGGTACTTTATACCCTACATCTTCAAGAATCTGATCATGGTCTCTGTAATGGAGCACTCTAGCTACAACAGGACGGGGCGGCATACCCGGTACTCTTCTACGTGTAGGGACCCTATGAGCCCTTTTGATGCAAAAGGTTTCAGCTAAACGTGCCTGTGGCATAAGGGATTGAGCTGTGCTTCAATTTAGAGCATTGCATTTTGACCCACTGCGTTCTGCGGTAGGCCAATAATGCGAACATAATTTTGACGTGATCTCCCCTCTGCATCTTCTACCCTCTCCTGCAGCACCACGATCTGGTGTTGCATCCGGTCCAGTTCCTTCGAGTGTTCCTTTTGCTTTCGGAGTAGTAGTTACTGAAGTGCCGTTTTGTGGGCAGACACCTTTTCTGCAAGTTTCTTGTGGTCATTGCAAATTATGGCAACGTCCACCATCAAGGCTCCCAATTGTTGTTCCATCAGCGCCTGTGATTGTCGAAATTACTGTAGGATGAGGTCCAGCTTGTCTGGTTGTGTGCCCTCCGCCGTGGGTGGTACCATCTCTGTAGAGGTGGCAGTCAAGGCTGAACTGGGCTCCTCTGTGTCCTTGTTCTTGCCCTATGTGCGGCCCATTTTGTCGCAGGTAACGTGACAAGGTCCGCTGTGGAATTATCACGGTCGTTTATTTCAGCAGTTATTATCCATGCCACTTCAATTACACAAGTACAGTTACCATTCCTTAAGTAGTGATCTCTCTGGGCCCCAAAAGTGAATATTATAAGTACATCTGTCCTGATGGAAGGACACTTCGGAAGCACCAGTCACACTGTTGCAACTGCCGTCAACGTGAGGAGGACGTCAAGACCCAGATGGGTATATATTTCGACCACCAGGTTCGGGTGCCAGAAATGTGTTTTCTGTTGATCCTGGGCTATTACCAGCTCCAATTAGTATGTGCCGTAATCGCCAGTAGAGCCCTGGAGGAGGGCAGATCCTCCAATCCAGGCCAGTTTTCACCAAATGGCCTGTGTCACAGTTCCCCTATACCGTGTGGTCCACAATTATAAAAGAGTAGTGGAAGCCAACGCCCCAGCCCCCCCAGACAGGGTTAAAAAAATGGTGACATCACGCCCTCTTTAATAATCAACCCCAGACCAGTCTGTGCTCCCGTAGTCGCCAATCAGTACCAAACATCATGTCCGTGATCAAGAAGAGTTATGTATAACACCAGCTTTGTCAGGTTGGGCTGCAGCACCTTAAAATTCATACATCGGCAAGGCAATCCAGGTCTGCTACTCACAGTCACTGCAGCACTCAATGGTGGACAGGGGTTGGGTCGCCAGAATTGCGGGGCTCCGGTGCAAGTATCAGATCCGCAGTCTTCTTGCCGCTCCTCCAGCACTTTATGGGGGAACGTGTGCCACCTCGAACAGTGGATTTGGCACCGATGGGTTCCCCTGGGCCGGGAGAACAGTGATCACACAGCTGCCATGTTCAGGGGTTAGCCACAACCCCCTTCCAAAACATGACACATTCAAGGGAATTTCTGTAATGCTCCTACTATCTGGTGATCAATGATTCGTCCTGTACACTGTAAGTGCCTAGTTTTGAAAGGTTTCTTACTTTGTAATTCAGGGGCTAATTTATCAATCTTTCACGCAGCGCAACGCAGCAAGTCACCTTGCTGCATAGTCATGCAAGAAAGGGAAGGGGCAGTAATGCACAGTATTTAGCATTATAAGGCTCATTCCTGTACATTGCAAGGACTGGCACACTTTTGGCTGCTTAGTGCCAACGCAGGCATCCTTGTGTCATGTTGAAAGGTGCCTGTTTTGTAGGCAGGATTGTTTTTGTGCAGGAAGGGACACCTTCCTGCACAAAACCAATTCTGAACGGGACTTTCCTTTTTTTATGTGTGCTGCAGAATATGAGACATGAAGACATTTCTCCTTGTTACGCCTCACAGACCAGTCTGTGCTCCCGTAGTCGCCACTAAGTACCAAACATCATGTCTGTGATCAAGAACAGTTATGTATAACACCGGCTTGGTCAGGTTGGGCTGCAGCACCTTAAAGTTCATACATCAGCAATATAATCCAGGTGTGCTACTCACAGTCACTGCAGCACTGAATGGTGGACAGGGGTTGTGTCACACCAAGTGTCTCCTGGGGCTGGGATTGCTTTCCCATGTGTTGCCTGCTCCACTGGTATTGACTCAGTCTTGGTATCCCCATACAAATTGTGTCTGATGAACACAGTGAGCCTCTGTGTGACTCATATAAGGGCGCTGTGTCAGATGCTGCAATTGCGGCCTAGGGCCACCTCACATATCACCCCACGGGGCCTGACTCCGGCATGGATCCCTCCAGCGCAATTACGTCTAGTGGGTCCCGGAGCGCCCTTCACATTATAACCTTCAACAGAACGAAGGACTCACTCCAGAATGCACCACAGGTTCCGCGCCTGGTAGCCGGCCCGACCCCAGACGCCACTGCCCCACAGCAACTCTGCAGGCAGCTGCTCCGGGGCACTCCGGTCCCTGGATCCTCCGCACACAGCGCGTCCTGGCTCAGCTTGCTGCTGTGTCCTGGGGTGTCCGACTGGGCAGCAATTACCCCTCCGCTGACAGGAAATCTCCAGGGATGGCCTCAGGGCATCTAGCAGTACACAGCCACTCTGGCTCGGCACTTTTTCCTCCATCAATCGAAGACAAGGGCCACCATCTTCTTTTTGGCTGAGTTGTGGCGCACCTCCATTGTGTCAGGGTTCCTCGCCAGAATTGCGGGGCTCAGGTGCAAGTATCAGATCCGCAGTGTTCATGCTGCTCCCCCAGCATTTTATGGGGGAATGGGTGCCGCCTCGACCATTGGATTTGGTGCCGATGGGGAACCCCGGGCCGGGAGACCAGTGATCACACAGCTGCCAAGTTCGGTGGTTAGCCACGACCCCCTTGCAAAACATGACACATTAAGGGGAATTTCTGTAATGCTCCTACTATCTGGTAATCAGTGATTCATGCTGCACACTGTAAGTGCCTAGGTTTGAAAGGTTAATTACTTAATTATTTAGGGGAAATGTTAACAATCTTTCACGCAGCGCAACGCAGGAAGTCACCTTGCTGCATGGTCATGCAAGAAAGGGAAAGGGAAGTAATGCACCATATTTAGCATTAAAAGGCTCATTCCTATCCATTGCTAGCACTGGCGCACTTTTGGCTGCCTAATGCCAACACACGCAGCCTTGTGTCATGTTGCAAAGGTGCCTGCGTTTTAGGCAGGATTGTTTTTATGCAGGAAGGCATACCTTCCTGCACAAAACCAATTCCGAAAGGGAGTTTCCTCTTTCTATGTGTGCTACAGAATGCAGCAAATGTAGAAAGAGGGAAACAAATTAGACATAAAGACATTTCTCCTTGTTACGCCTAACTTGGGGAGGCATGTTAATGTTAGCGAGAGTTGTAAAGTGCACTGTTACCCTGGGGTGTCCTGATGCTAGCTCCTAAATTAGCAAGTAACCTGATGGCCTTTCTGAAGGCAAGCAAGCTCAGAACTGCACCAATTGAGGGGGGGTAACCCATTCTACGTTGACAGTGCCAACAAAGCATTTTGATGCATTCCCAAGTCTACTACTATTGTAAATCTGGGAGTGCGCCAAATTCCATGGGTGGATGCGTGGTAACACCCACATTCCACCCCTGAAATACCTCCCTGCTGCAGAGTAATGCAAGACAGCGCTTAGCATTGCTTTGGGTTACTCTTGGTTCTTCAAGCCATGCAGGGCCATGTCAGGTGGCTTGCATGGCTTGATAAATCTCACTTAGGTTTTGCGTCGCCCTTGTGGCCCTTTGCCTAGATAAATATGCCCCTAAGTGTTCTTTTTCTTTTGTAGAGAAACTCCACTGTTAAGTTCTTTACCTTTGCCAAAAATAAACAATTTACCCAATACTTAATATTTCTTTCTAGAGATATGACTTGATGTTGATGAAATACATGCTGTAGAAATGCCATTCTTGTTGCCTGTGTTAATCAATGCAGAATTGCCCCAAATATGAACAACATTTCCATTCAGCACACATCTGTGCAGTGTTATCCTCATTGGATACACGAAGCGGGTACTAGAAGCTCTTTAGAGTCAACTTAGAAGCCACAGAGGTGCTACCAAGAAACTTACTGTAGACAAGGGTCACAGAAATCTACTGATGTAGGAACTGGGCATTCAGTTTTACAGTTTTACCCTATTTTGTTGATGTAGAATGAAGAGCGCATACTGTTCCAGGCCTTATTACAAAAATACTTTTGTGTCAGGGTAGAAATACAATAAATACATTGTGGGATCCACAGCTAAACATTTGTATCACAATAATTGCTTTGAATCACTTGTCATTTGCAGTGAACAGTCTAATAAACATATACTAACTTTAAATATGAAAACTTCAGTTTTAACTTTAAAAAGTACAGCAAACTGAGTTGGCACTATGAATAATAAAAACGAGTTATTGCTATTTTATTCTTTCAAATATACAGACTAAAGATCAACCATTTTCTCAATTGTCTCTTTTGTAGGCAAAGAAATGTTGTGAATAATTAGTTCGTCAAAAGTTTCACCCGGATATCTTTAGTTTGATGAAAATACGTTACTACATTTCCTATTGCACCGGTAGTTAAAGTGGTGCTTTCAGACTTCCTTATTTGCATGTAATCTTACTGTGATAAGGTCCATCATTCATTCCGCTGTTGTCAGTGTTATAAATCACACAGTACCTATTTCTAGGTGCTAATCAAACCCCCGGCTCCTTAAAATTAGAAGTTTTAATTACACTGACGAATTCCCCTTAAGCACATCTGCATATTTTATCGGGCATCTTGCTATCCGAGGAAAGTAGTTATTCAATGGAAGCTACTCGTGATTAGAAAAAAAATCTGTGATAAAATTGATCATATTTTTTAAATCAAGATTCAATATTAAAATCAATTTGACGCCAATCTCTGTCATCATTCAAAAACAAATAATTTGTGGCTTTTAATTCATTCTTAGTTAAATGAGCTACACTACAGCTAACTCAAGCCTATTTAAGTGACCATTAAAATCGGAGACGCATTGCAGAGAAATGGGTAAAATACATATTCAGCTTCCTAATATCCTAAAAGTGGATAGTTGGTGGGAGTTAAAGAGTTTTAACAGTAACCTTAGAATAAACTAACTGTACATTTCTCTAAATGGGTATGCATCTTTCAGATCCATGCAACTATTGTGAAGCTCATCTAAAGATATTGCATTGATCGTGACTGCATGTCATTTTAACAGACATAGAGCATGTAGTGACTGAGTCTGTTTAGCAGGGCTTAGTTCACAACGGATGCGTTTTTCAAGGTTCTCCAAATTCGGTCCTGGAGGACCGGATCCATGCCAGATTTTTAAGATAACTACATTTATCTAAATGTGGCTATGCTAACAATCTGGCATGGATCCGGCTCTCCAGAACTGACTTTGGAGAACCCTGCCCTATTCTATGAGTCACAGAATTAATGGGTGAACTGCAGATTTTGACCAGGACAGATGGAATTGCTCAAAATGACTATAACTCTTTTATTTCCTAGGCTCTTTATCTGTACCTTTCTGTAAGTGCCAACAGATACTGATTCGTGATGGTGGTAATGTCTGAATTGATTTATCTATTTCCTCATATCTATGTCCCTCTGTGCTCTCTCCTCTTTACTGTAGTTCATTTCCAGCCTATAATAGGATATTTTTTTACATTACTTGGATTAGTGTACAAGTGAAAAGTCTTTCCGAAGTCTGATCTGCACGACCAAATCCTTCCTTTTCCACATATACAACATCAATGGTAATTGAAGGACGACGACAGAGCATCATGAATATGTATACAGAGAAATGAAATGAAGCATTCAAGCTTGAGTGTTGGCATCATGATGTGAGATATAGCTTAGAAGCAGACTGACTTTGCCTAAGACACACACTGATGCTTGATTTCAAAGATAAGGAATCACTATGGTGCACTTATATAAAAAGAATGTGACATTTATATGGACAGATGTACGAAATACTTATTTTGCATTTCAGAAATAGCGTCTACTTAGAAATTGCCATTTAGGAAAGGCAAATGATAGGTACAAAAATAGAGAAAATGGCTGTTTAGGTAGTACCAAACCATTAGTTCCTGAATTTCCATTTCCTATTTTCTGATTTCCTAATAGGAAATCGCAGATTAGGAAATACTAAAGCAAGAGTGACATTCAGCCTAAGGCCCCCTTGCTGCACCTTGCAAAAAGTGGTGCACCTGTAAAGCACATCATCAACTTTGAGTCGATCAAAATAGCATTTCCTAAATGCCCAATTCACATCTATGAAATGCTTTGCGCTCTTCGACGTTTTTGCTAGCAGGCATCCCCGTGTTCTTCTGCTCTCGAATAGGAGGCCGATCTTCACAGGTCCAAGCTGCCAAACTCTGGAACTGTATGGCGCCAACTCTAAGACAGATGCACAATCTTCTTTCTTTCAGGAAGTCCCTCAAAACTTGGTTGTTCCAGCAATAGCCCTTGCACTGTCTTACTTTAGCTAGCTCTGCCACACCCACCTAGCGCCGGGACACTCCTCCGAGTAGCTGAAGCGCTCTATAAATACCCTGGTAACATAACATAATAAATCGCAAATAGGAAAAACCTATTTGCGACTTCCTATTTGGATGTTGCTAAATGAGATCTCTACTGGGTAGAAATCACATTTTGCGATTCCCAAATTACCTTTTTACATGCCAAAAGGCTATTTAGCATTTCACGATGGGCCGAAATAGCGATTGAGCCTGTTAAGAAATGCTAAATAGCTTTATACACCTGACCCATAGTCTCTAATTCTTTGACCAAAGAAATGTGGCTGTTGGAAGTGACTAGAAAAGAGTGAGATGCAATGTGATAAACTGAAAAATGCATGCATTTACAAATAAATGAAAGTTGAAATAATTTATGATCCCGCCAGCCAGAGCCACCAATACCATGCCTTATTTTAGATATGGCTTTGGATAAGACCTTTTGATTTTATTAAAATGACATAACGTATTAATGTGTGTGTATATATATTTATATATGCGAGTGAATTATTAAATGGTGATGCAGCACCATCCACCAGTAATAATTTCAGGGAAACCTTTGGAGAAAAGAAGAAGAGAACAATAACTTGTGTCATTAGGGAATTGCAACAGAACCACATTCTGGAAGTTTAATAAATGGTGGGAAAAAGCAACCCTTGAGAAATACATTAAGTCCAAGAGGATACCAAGAGGGCTGCAAATTCTTATTATGCCCACTTTAAATGATCTGGACGCAGATTTGAAAAAAACAGTGGCAATTCGACACAAATAAATGCTCCTTTAAATTAATGAGAACATTGATCATGCATGCGGAAAGGAAACTGGAGATATTAGTCACCATTATCCAAGAACTAGAGGAGGAATTAAATCAGTAACCCGCAAATTAGGGGAATAAAGAACTGATTGAAACAATGGAAAAGAAAATCAATAAACATGAAGCAGATGTAGAAAAACAGAAAAGGTCGCCACACTTGTAACACTTCATTGGCCCCTGGGGAGCAGGACTACCTGTCGGGCCCCTTCCTTTCTCTCAGGGAGAGGCTGGAAACCTTTCACGGGGTTCCCTTCGGGACTACTTTGCGGCCCTTTGCGGACCTCCTTCTGTTTACCCTTGTCCCCCACTCTTCTGCTGGGGACCCTGCCCTCCTTTGGCTGAGTCTCCCACATGACACTTGTGGACTTGGGTGCTCACCCAGCGGTCCACATCCTCAGCAAGCTTCCTATGGTTAGTCAGCTTGCTATCTATCATGTGCTGGCCCAGCTCTGGAAAACAATTATCAGACAAGTGCTCCCATGCAATCAAATCAAAGAGACCTTGAAAATCATTAACTTTGCTGCCCTTTACCCAACCATCCAATGCTTTGCAAAAGAAAGTGACATATTAAACCCAAGTACTGTTTTCTAACTTTTTGCATTTCCTGAACCTCTGCCTATAGAGCTCAGGTGTCCAACCATATCTAGACATCAATGCTTCTTTCATGTGGCTGTATGAATTGTGCACTTCAGAAGGCAGGTCTAACAATGTATCCCGTCCCTCACTAAGGAACCTTCCCCACAACCCTGCTTCCCAATCTCTCTCAGGGACCCGGTGGGAAGACATGGTACCTCATAGGCTCTGAACCACTGACCAATATCATCATTTTTGTAAAATTCCTTCACCACATCCTTGGGAATATACACTGTACTTTCTGTATGTACTGACGGTAAGCTGCCCCCAGAGGGAGTAACTTCTAAACTTTTGGTTTTAAACTCAAACTCCCTCAAAACTTTTTCATGCTCAAACTGCTTTTTCTTTTCCTCAATATCTAATCTTCTATTTTCTAATTCCAGTTGCCTATTCACCTTGAACTTGGTCATCTCCATTTCATGCCTTCTTGATCTCTCTCTGTCCTTCAACTCCTCTGGAGACTGACTCTTGTTAGAAGTATTGCTACATGCAAGGGAAGGCACGTTCCTTCCTCCTAGGCCCACTGGCCCATCCTGTTGCACAATTGCTGGGTTATCCTCCTCAATCACAGGAGTTTTCCTTGCTTCTACCCAGGCCCTCAGTGCCGTGTAGAACTCTTCCTTCACTCTGGACCCAGAGGTGGAAGCATTGAACTTTTTGCAAAAGAACTTCAGCTGTGCAACTTTGTAGCTGTACAATTTCTCTTCTTCCCATTCAAGATCAGCAGAGGCTATGGATTCTGCTCTCTCTACTATGACTGAATCAGGCAACTTTCAAAAATAGAACAAAAATCCAAAAAGGAATTTACTAAAAAAGTATGTGCTATCGTTATGGTCTGCACTCACTAAGTAGTGTTCACCAGTCATTGTACATGAGTCACAAATGCAAATCCAGAATCCCTTCCGCTGACCACCAATGTTATCTCTGGGGGTCTCTAGTTGGCACAGGTAGGTATGTGTGACAAATAGGGACCCTCTCATCTAGTCAGGATAAGGGGATTACACTCCTAAAATAACCCCTGCTCACCCTCTTGGTAGCTTGGCACGAGCAGAAGGGCTTTACTTCAGAGGCGGTGTAAGTTAAGCAGTCGTGACCACATACAGTAACCCAGTGACAACACTACAAATGGACACCACACAGGTTTTATATAAAAAATAAGTAGACTTTATATCTAGTTACCACAAGACCCTAAATGACAAAAATACACACTATGATTACTTTAAGATGGTACATTTAAACTTAGTTCAGTTCAGTTCTTAGCTGCGACACTCTGCGTCAATGTACCTTAGGTTGCGTTGCGCTTCCATGACACGCAATGTCGCAGCGATGGGAAATGCGGTAAAGTTCAGATACAAAGAAATAAAGACGTGAAGATCTTCCAGATGCGGCACGATTCTCGGGGATGTGAGAAGTTCTCGGTTCGATGCGTGGACTGCAGCAGCGACACCCTTACAATGCGACAGCAACAGCTACAGCGGCGATGCTCTTCTCCCACGATGCGTGAAGCTTCCGTTCGATGCGTAACTACAGCGGCGACATCCAAGATGCGATGGCACCAGCTCCGATGGCGGCGTGCTTCTCGGGGATGCGAGGTGCTCTTGGTCGATAAGGTGCAATGCGACAGTTCCAGTGGCGACACCCTCCTTTGGAGTTGCGACGGCAGGCACAGCAACGGCAACACACTCCGACCTCATTGCTAGATTCTTCTCCTGGTGCGGTGCAGTGTGACAACTACAGCAGCGACATCCTCCTTCGGAGTTGCGACTGCAGCAGCAGCGACGGCGACACGCTTCCTCTTCATTGCGGCACGCTTCACTCCGATGTGGTGCAGTGCGACAGTTCCAGCGGCGACAACCTCCTTTGGAGTTGCGACGGCTGGCACAGCGGTGGAGACACGCTTCTTGCGCTTCCAGCTCCTTGCGACACGCAGTTCCTTAGAAGGCCCAAAACAGCAGCAGACACTTCCAAAAGAACTCTGGGGAGCTGGGGGGTGAAGTCTGTTGTCCCTGAGACTTAAGCAGGAAGCAAGCTCTTTTCAAAGCCCCTGGAGATCCTTCACAAGTTGAAAGCAAAGTACACAAAGTTCCTTTCGCCTTCCTTTGGCAGTAAGGCAACCACTGCAGGCCAATCCCCCAAGCAAATAAACAAAGGAAGAGTGTCCGTAGAATAAGCGTACAGAATGATTATAGCACGTGAGATTGAGGCCAGTTGTAAGTGGTCGTATGGAAAGACCAATTTCAAGAAAAAATGCAGGATTTTTTCAGGAAACCCTCACTCACCCTAGTGGTGACATGCTTCATCATCGGGTACACCGGGAGAGATCGAATAGCTCCCCGGTGTGCTGCGACGCCAGGAGACTGCGGAGCAGGTTTTCGTGAGGGTAGGGAGTGAAAAAGTTGTGAATTTAAAAATGTCCAAGGTTGTACCAAAAAATCATTTATTGGTTGGTCAACCTGACATATTAAAAACTTTCTATGTGTGGGGAAAAACTAGCCAAATAAAGTATACTGGTGTTTCCCTTTTAAAGAGAGGTCAACATGTTTCTGCCCGTGTTATGTGCGACTTTACAGGGCTTTCTTCAGGACCAGTTTGCGAGTGTCACCTTGACAGGTCTGGGCACGCTAAGGCCCACCCTGCCAGAGGCAGTGAAAGTTAAAAATAGCACTATGTGTAAAAAGGTGCATGAAAAATAAAATGATACAAACTTGTAAGTTTGGGGTTTTACCTCTATTACGAGGAACCTAGAAGTCTGTGGACAAAATAGTGGGACAGACAAACAGATAAACAAACAAGGAACACAAAATCAATCATTATTGTTCATATTTTGATGGCAGAAAGTACGGGTGCAAAAAGTTATACAGAAATTTTGTATATGCAGAAGGGTATTGTCGCAACCGGTGTTTGTGTCTCAGCTTTGTGTCTCAGCTTTAGATGGAGCAAAAGCTGTCCGGTATATATGGAAATAAGCGTTCCACGGAGTGGCAGTGAATGATGCCCAGCATACCCAGAGCCCTCTAGTTCCACAATTAAAGGAAACTAACTCACACGGTCCGGGTGCAATGCCTTGATATCTTCCACTACATGTACCACCTCTGATCATTGCACTCCTGCTTTGAATATTACTATACAGCAGGCGAAACCGCTTCTAATTGCTAGGCTTGCTTCTCAAGCCTCGTTCTCACTAAAATGCTAGCCTCGCTTTGACCACGTTTTCCCAGCAGGCAAGAGCGCTCCCTATTGCATTGCAAGGCTGCCTGTGGCTTGCTTCTCAAGCCTCGCTTTCATTTTTAATTCAAGCCTTGTTTGATTAAACGTCTCGCGGGAGTATGGGACTTGTCCTCCAAGCCTCGCCCCGACCAGTGGCTCCCATTGGCCCCAGCCCTGTCACCTCCCTCACAATACCGGGCTTGCCCTTCACTCAGGATCCACGAGATCCAGTGAGGGAGCAGCTAGGTACCGAGAGGGTGCAGAGCGTTGCGGGCTTAAGACATTTTCTCCGGAAATCTTACACCAAGATAAGTCTATTACACGAGACTCTGCCAGGTCTCTAAATCCTTTTTGTGTTTGTTTTTCCTTCCCAAACAGGGTGTGCCATTTTCGCTCCCACCCCCCTCCTGAGTTCTATGGGGCGTGGTTCATTTGTTTGCAAGTGAGGATAACTTTTCCTTTCACGCTCATGTGCATGTGTGCTTGATCATAGCTACAAGTCACGGCCAGCAAGGTTACCGGCACCCTCGGTAGCTTTGCCTCCACGCTCACCACTTCGGGGACCGATTCCTTGTCCCCCGACGATAGGTAGCCATGTAACAACGGGGAGCCACTTCTGGCCTCCCGCACGGATGGACTTAACACTGTAAGCCTCCATTTGTGTCAGTCTGTTGCCCTAGATAAACGTGCATCAGAGCGCGCTGGACTACACTTCTCAGCGCTAGTTGAGGCCCACCACCCCGGGTTGTGGCACAACTTCCCTTCGCATCCCATTCATCTCGGCCACAGCCTTTGATAGGAATGCCAGCACGTGTCACGCCATCAAGTTGCATAAATGCCATCAAAATATGAACAATAATGATTGATTTTGTGTTCCTTGTTTGTTTATCTGTTTGTCTGTCCCACTATTTTGTCCACAGACTTCTAGGTTCCTCATAATAGAGGTAAAACCCCAAACTTACAAGTTTGTATGATTTTATTTTTCATGCACCTTTTTACACATAGTGCTATTTTTAACTTTCACTGCCTCTGGCAGGGTGGGCCTTAGCGTGCCCAGACCTGTCAAGGTGACACTCGCAAACTGGTCCTGAAGAAAGCCCTGTAAAGTCGTACATAACACGGGCAGAAACATGTTGACCTCTCTTTAAAAGGGAAACACCAGTATACTTTATTTGGCTAGTTTTTCCCCACACATAGAAAGTTTTTAATATGTCAGGTTGACCAACCAATAAATGATTGTTTGGTACAACCTTGGACATTTTTAAATTCACAACTTTTTCACTCCCTACCATCACGAAAACCTGCTCCGCAGTCTCCTGGCGTCGCAGCATACCGGGGAGGTATTCGATCTCTCCCGGTGTACCCGATGATGAAGCATGTCACCACTAGGGTGAGTGAGGGTTTCCTGAAAAAATCCTGCATTTTTTCTTGAAATTGATCTTTCCATACGACCACTTACAACTGGCCTCAATCTCACGTGCTATAATCATTCTGAACGCTTATTCTACGGACACTCTTCCTTTGTTTATTTGCTATTTGACTGGGGACCAAGAGTGCCCGAATACCTCTCTCTCTTTTTGTTGACCAATCCCCCAAGCAGCACTTCAGCTTGGGAGTAGTCTCTCCTCAGTTTCTTCAGGTTCCTCTTCTCAGTAAAGGTTTCTTCTTGTAGTCCAAAGTGATCTAATTTAATCGGATCAGGGTCCCAATATTTATACCCCAAAATCCTTTGTTCTCTGAGGGGAGAGGGGCCTTTGCCCAGTCCAAACCAATTCTGAAGCACTTTGTTTACCAGACTTCTCCTTTCCTTTCACAGTGCAGGGCCTGCACATCAGACGCCCCACAGGAGGTGGAGCCAGCATAGTGGAAGGCAAGTACAGTCCTGGAGCCCTTTGTTTACAGGACTACTTCTCTTCTTTCAGTGTCCAGGGCAGAGACATCAGCCGCTCCCCAGGGGGTGGAGCCAGCATTGTGGAAGGCAGGCACAGCCCTATTCAAGGTTCAGGTGCAACTCCTCCCTCCCATCTAGATGCAGATCTCTCTATTCACCACTGGGTGACTCAGCATGTCTCCTTGAATTCCCCAGCCCTGTCACTCACAAAACCAGACATAGGAATACACAACCTAGCAGAGGCAGGTTTGAATGGTTAGACAAGCAAATACCTAATTTCTAAAAGTGGTATTTGCAAACACAGAATATTAAAATAAACTTAACTAAAAGAGGTATTTTATTATTCTGAGTCCAGGCATACTAAACTCGAATTTCTACCATGTTCTCTGAGACAGTTAGGAATATAAAATGTAATAGATCTAACAGCCCATTCTGGCCCATGGAGAACAGGTAGACTTGCAATAGTGAAAACTAAAATGGCTGTAATTTGCTATTAGGACATGCCACACACATCAGGGCTTGTTCTACATTATACTTACAATGCACCCTGCCCTTGGGCCTACCATAGGGGTGACTGATATGAAGTAAAGGAAAGGTTTAGGGACTGGGAAGTGGGTGCACTTGCCCAGTCAGCATGACAGTACCAGACTGCACGCAGCCTCTGCAATGGCAGAACTTAGACACATTTTACAAGGCTGCTTCCGTGGGTGGCACAACCAGTGCTGCAGGCCCACCAACAGCATTTGTATTTACACGCCCTGGGCACACTCGGTGCACTCGGTGCACTAGACTAGGGTCTGATAAGTAAACCAAATAGCCAAACATGGAACCACTTGCACTCCACTTGCACTGTGGCACTGGATAGCAGTGGCACAGTGCCCAAAGCATCTAATACCAGCAAAAATACATGAGGCAACAGAAAAAATGGAAGGGAGACCCACGCCACTGGTGCCAGGACTAACAGAAAGAGGTAATATAAGTGTACAAAGAGGCAAGACAAGTACAGAAAGAGGCAAGAGAGGTGCAGAAGGAAGAGACAAAGGTGCAGAAAGAGGCAAGAGAGGAGCAGAAAGAGGCAAGAGAGGGGTAGAAAGAAGCAAGAGAATTGCAGCAAGAAGCAAGAGCAGGGCAGAAAGAACCAACAGAGGTACAGAAAGAGGCGAGAAAAGTGCGTAAAGCAGCAAAACAGGTACACAAAGAGGTAAGAGAACTGCAGAAAAAGGCAAGAGAGGTACAGGAAGAGGTAGGAGAAGCGCACAAAGAGGCATATAGGGTCCAGAAAGAGGCAAAAGGGGGACATAAAAAAGCAATAGAGTTTTAGAAAGATGCAACAGAGGTGCTTAACGAGGCAAAGAGGTGCAGAAAGAGGCAAGAGAAGTGCAGAAACAGGCAAGAAAGGTACAGAAAGAGGGAACAGGGATCCAGAAAGAGGTAAGAGGGATAGAGAAATTTGCAAGAGAAGTACAGAAAGCAGCAGGAGAAGTACAGAAAGAAGCAACAGAGGTGCCAAAAGAGTCAAGAGAGGGGCAGTAACTGGCAAAAAAGGTACTGAAAGAGGTAAGAGGGGTGTAGAAAGAGGTAAGAGGGATACATAAATGTGCAAGAGAGGTGCAGAAAGCAGCATGAGCAGTGCATAAAGAGGGAAGAGCAGTGCAGAAAGAACTAACAGAGGTGCAAAATAGCAAGAGGGGTGCAGAAAGGTAGGAGAGATGCACAAATTGATGAGAGGTACAGAAAGAGGCAGGATAGGTGCCATAAGAAGGAAAAGAAGTGAGAAAGAAGCAACAGATGTGCTGAAAGAGGAGCGAAGGGTGACAAAAGAGGCAAGAGAAGTACAAGAAGAGGCAGGAGAGATGCATAAAGAAGCAAGCGAGGTACAGAAATAGGCAAGAGAGGTGCAGAAAGAAGACAGTGAGTTACAGAAAGAGGCAAGAGTGGCATAGAAAGCCACCACCATGTTAAATTTTTTCCGCCTTGGTTGCTAGGCGACTGGGGCGTAAAAATGGTGCACGGTGTTTTCGCCTGCTGTGGACCCCCTAGCCATGGTAATATGTTGGGGGGTCATTCTAGTTGGGTTTGTGGGTGGATTGCCCCTGCAAGGCTGGTGGTGGGTACTGCCAGCCTAGTGGGGGCAATTTGTTTGCCATCTTAATGGGCCCCTTAGAGTCTCTATGTCCCCATTGTCTCGTCTGTCTCATATTAGTCCTACTTCTTTTTATACTTCCTTGACTAACCTTTTCTTATACTGCCCCGTCTCCTTTTTCGTTTTGTTTTTCTTCTTATACTTTCCCTTCTCTACTCATACTGACATCTTTGTCCTCATACTGCTCATTATTTCTTCATATTTTCCAGTGTTTTCATACTCTATTTATCCTCTTATAATGTAGTGTCTGCTTATATCCTCTATTTTATTTATATTTCCTATTGTGTCATAGTCTCTTTCTCTTGTTGGAAGTCCTTCTATTGTCATACTCTTATGTTTGTTGTCATATTATCTAATCTCTTCTTATAAGTATTATAATAGTCTATTTGATATATTTATTTTTCTAAAGTGATATTTTTTTATAATAGATTCTTTTGTTCATCACTGAAAAAAAATCATCATGCCTTCTAAAATTGAAAACAAGAAAGGACGAAAGAAAGCAGGTTACTTAAAGAGATCTCATGTACAACATTTACCTGCAGAACAATGTGTTAACAGAAAGAAAAAAGTCCTGGTAAGAAAACTAAGACTTTTCTGCGAAGATTGTCAACCAGTAACAGTAGTGTGCGCAAAGTAAAAAATACTGAGACTGTTTTTGCAACTAAGAGAAAAGACAAGAACCATGAAAAAAACTTGTAAAAAAAATAGATATAGTAAAAGGAGGCAAAACCAATTTCAGAAAATAAGGAAGAAGATGTTTTATAATACAATTTTATTTAATTTGACTAAGTTAATAAAGAATTGTAAGAAGAAAACCGCATTTTATAAGAAGAGAAAATGTATTGAAAATGTAGTTGAGAGAGCTTTTGAATTAAAAAAAAACTTTTTGTTTTAGTTATCAATAGAATTCGATCACTAGATAAGCCAATCCATTTAATGAAGAGCAAGAGTAAGTGGAATTAGAGTAATTAATAGAAGTAATTTTTCTGAAGTTTTTTTTTAGGTGAATGGAAAGATAGTTCAAGTTCGGAGCCTTTTTTTAATGAGCAGAGTTATTTTCAGAGTAATGAGTTGTTGCATGCAGTTGACACTACAGGTCGTGCTTATGAGGTTAAAAATGGTTGTCCTGTTGAGAAAGAGAAAATTGTTCCTAGAAATGTAGAAGAGTTGTTAGCTGATGAAGTATTAGGGGGAAGACCTAACGCTCCAGTGTTCACTTGGAATTGCAGTAGTATTTGTAGTGTACAGCAGGAATCTATTGATTTTTTACGCAATTTCTTACGTAACTATACTAAGAAAATTGTTAAACAAAAGATTAAGATGTTGCAAGGATTAGACCCTTGCAGAGTGAGAAAAAATACTGGTTTGCAAAGGACATTCTTTGGCTTGTCTTTCCTAAAAAGTATGTAGAATTGTTTTTCACCATTTCAGGATGTTGGCAGTACATCATACTGAAATGAGGAAATTAGTCAGAACGTTGTATTATGCAAAAAGTCCAGATTTAGGGGCTGATTACAATGGCGGACGGACTTGCGTCCGTCCGCCATCCCAGAGGTGGAGGGACCGTCCGCATGGGCTGCGGGGGTCCCTCCGTGCAAATTAGGATGTGACCGCCACCCTGGCGGTCACATCCTGGATATTTAACATTGCGGCGGGTGCTGCTTGAAGCAGCACCCGCCGCAATGTTAAAAGTGCATGTTTAACATTTACATGCACAAAGCGGCAGGCACCGTGCGGTGCCTGCCGCTTTGTGCATGTAAATACTGGGGGGTACCATAGGTACCCCCCATGTGCACCCCCCACCCGCCTACACCCTGGGGGCCCGCAACGGGCCCCCAAATTCAAAAGTACACATGCTTTTCCACGGCGGAAAAACCGCCGCGGAAAAGCATGTTTACAAATGCATCCTAATTTGGCTGGCGGTGTCTGATAGACACTGCCAGCCAAATGAGAGCTTTTCCGCCGCGGTTGTAATCCGACCGCGGCGGAAAAGCAGCGGACAGAAACCAAGACCCACCAGCCATCGTAATGCGGCGGTGGGTCTTTGGTGACTCCGCAGAGGATTTTCCGCCTCCTCCGGGCCGGAGGTGGCTTCCGCCGGCCCGGAGGAGGCGGAAAATCCTCCATCCTAATCGGCCCCTTAATGTTAAAGAAGTTGAACAGTGCTCTTTTGCATGGATCTGTTTCAGATGTAAAGAACGTTTGTGATGAAATTCAGGTTAGTTACTTTGGTGCAGAAGAAGATAGTGCAGAAATTGATACGTTAGTAGAAGGAAATGTAGAAGAGAATGTACAACATTGCAGTGCAGAAAATTTGAGCAAGAAATTACGAAGTTCAAGGTGATTTCAAGTGAAACACCATATTGTTCTTGTATTTGTTGTCGACGTACTCATTATAAAAATCAGACTAGGAATGTTGATTTGTATTTAAAATGTGAAAAGGAAAATAATAAGGAGTGGATGGAATTTGTAACTTATTTGTTGGTATTTGTTGTGCATAATAATTTTGAGTTGATAAAAATTCCTTCTGAACTGTTGGACTTAAATACTTATGAGTCTATTCTTTTTTTTTTTAAATAATATTTTATTGGAAAGATAAACAGAGTCATGAAATCAGTCACATTAAAAACGACACAATTGAATCAACGTACAAATCAAGCAGGAAAATAGGTTCGCGTACATTCCGTCATATGGGTCCGGCTCGGGCCATAGCCAGCTCAGTTGTCGGAGATTCACAGAGTTCACCTCGATATTTGTTCCAGTGTCCCCATTTCTTATCCCACTTCTTGGGGCAGTCTCTGACTTTGTGCACTGGTTTTTTCAGCAATCATGCAATGGTCCATCTCAGCCGTCCATCCCACCACCAGCGGCTTCTCTGGAGTGCCCCACTTCATAGCAATGGAGGAAACCTAGCGCCACCCATTGTAGGTCCAGTTGGTTCAGGTCATTGGGTCCCCACATATTAAGGACACACTCCTTCGGCGATTGTGGGATTGTCTTACCCAGGGAGTTGCCCATCTTACGAATAGTTCCGCCCCAAAAGTGTTGAATCACCGGGCAGTCCCATAGGATGTAATAGAAGGTGCCAGGTGAGCCGCAACCTCTTAGACACAACACGTCAGGGCGTCTACCAATTTTGGCCAGTGTTGGAGCAGACATGTAGGCTCTATGTAAAACCTTCAGTTGGATCAGTCGGAAGCGATGGCAGATAGCTGCCTCCCTAGCGGACATTAGGGCGGTCTGCCATTCCTCATCATCTAAAAGACCCAAGTCGTCCTCCCATTTGTTCCGCAGAGGTTGGAAGGAGTCAGGGAGATTGTTACAGAGCTTGCGGTAAGTGTAGGAAATGGCCTTCACAGGGAGAGGTTCAGACAGTAGTCTATCCTCCAGGGGGGAAGTTTCAGGTATGGATGTGAGGTCGGGGATTGCGGCGAGGATGGCGTGTTTGATTTGTAGATAACAAAAGGATTCAGTTAGTGCAAGGGAGTGTTTGGCCTGCAGTTCAGCAAATGTCAGTAGTCTGCCCCTATGTACTAGGTCTCCCACCGTCGAGATCCCTATCCTGTCCCATTTGTCGAAACCCTGAAGGAAGCAAAGGGAACCCAGTCATTGCGACGACCATAAGGGTGTCGCCTTGGTAAGTTTATTTGACCATCCCATACACTTGTTGGCCCTGTGCCATATAGCGACCGTGTGTGCCATGGGTCCTGTGATTCTATTCCTGACCGGCTTGCTGTAAAGGGCTCCCAAATATCCCTCCCTCCCGGTCTGGCATCTATCAATAAGGAAGGCCGGATTCAGGGGTGGGCCATGTATCCAATGGTTGACTGCCACCAATTGCGACGCCTAATAGTAAAGGTGCAGGTTAGGCAAGGCAATTCCCCCGTCGTACCAGCCTTGAAAGAGTTTGTGGAGGGCGATGCGGGCTGCCCCTCCGTTCCATAACAGAAGGCGGATATTGCTCTCCACCGCGTTAAAATAGGAGTCAGGGATCGGGAACGGACAGTTTTGCATAGCGTACAAGAAATGCGGGAGCGCCAGCATTTTAAATAGGGCCGCCCTGCCAGGGAGGGAGAGTGGGAGGGACCGCCAATGGGCCAAGTCACTGTGTAATCTTCGCAAGGGACCCAGCAGGTTACGATCATGGAACACCTTGGGGTCTGATGTAACATAGATACCGACGTATTTGAATCCGTCTGGGGCCACGTCAATGGAGAACCCCCGGGGCAGAATGGGCGGGGGGCCATGTAGCATGTATAAGGTTGACTTAGACCAATTGATCGAGTAGCCCGAATATTTCCCGAAGTTAGTAAGGACATGGAACAAACTCTTAATAGAGGACTTGGGGGAGGACACATATACAAGGATGTCGTCGGCGTAGAGGGAAATTTTGTCTATTACCTCCTCGTTCCATTGGAGGCCTCTAATGGAGAAGACTGTGCGAACCCAGTGGGGCAGGGGTTCCAGGGTGAGGGCAAATAACAGTGGTGACAAGGGGCAGCCTTGTCGGGTTCCCCTGTGGAGTCGAAACCGTCGAGACGTATGGTTGTTGACCCGGACTTGGCCCAATAAGTCTGTGTACAGGAGTCGTACCCAGCGGAAGAAGTTGGGTCCGAAGCCAAGTCTAATCAGGACCTCAAAAAGATAGGGCCACTCAATCGAGTCGAATGCCATCGTGGCGTCAAGGGACAGGATGGTGGCATCTTGCTGGATAATAGATTGCCGACTTAAGACATTGTTTACTCTCCGTAGGTTTAGGGCTGTATTTCGTCCCGGAAGGAAGCCCGATTGGTTGTCATGTATTAAGGAGGGGAGCATGAGGATGAGGCAATTAGCCAGGACCTTTGCCTCTGCGCTAATTAGAGAAATCGCTCTATAGGATCCGCAGTCTGTGGGCGGTTTATATGGCTTGAGGATGACCGCAATGGATGCTAATTGTTGATCGAGCGGTAGGGTTCCAGCCTCGCAGCTGTCTTCAAACATGTTTTTTAAATGGCCTAAATTTTGGAAAATTACACGCAAATTCCTCAACCGGCGCCAAAGTTATTCCCAATAGAATGTTGCGGATTTCCTATGGTAGCTAGGTCCTAACTATATATACCTACTGGCTATCACCAGTAGGTAATATATATATATATATATATGTATATATTCATTGAAAAAACCATAGGTTTCACACATGTTGTAGTTAGCTGGACATTTCACTCATACAAAACCATTGAAATTCCCCCGTTATAGTTAGTTCAGCTAACTATAACTCGCGCGCCCGCAATGCACTGCTGATAATGTCACATATTACATTACTCATGACATGGTCAGTGACATCACTCATGACATCACTGATGACATCACTGTTGACACCATCCTTGTGAAAGAGTGGCAGACCTCCTCTCAGCGTAATATAACCTTTGATACACACATTCAAAAACAGAAACTAACATTTTCAAAAAAATGAAGATACCAATACCAGTTACAACAACCTATTCAGTAATTCCACCATCTATATACATATCCACTCATTCACCAACAGTTCTATATAGTCACTCATACATGTACTCACTCATCATATGTACTGATACACCTATACATCCTGTTACACACCGACAGTCATCCATAGAGTTACTCACACACATACTCACACATGCAAATAAACTATCAAACATCCATTTATTTGCATATACAGCTATACACACACTATCACACTTACTTCTACGGAAACTTACACATACTTACTTTCTTAAACAATCACTTATAGAAACACATACTTATTTAAACAGGAACTCTTTCAATCTCTCACTCTCACATATACTCACTTATATACATCAATACTCACATATACTAGATTAAAACATATGTAGTTACTCATAAAGATACTATTGAGACAGTCATTCACTCAGTAACACACCCATACACACACTCATCCAACCATACAGTCCTGCACACATGCTGTCTTCAAAACACATACAAACAGTGAGTCAGTCATTCATGAATCTATGCGCCAAGTAATACCCCCCACCAAACCATACAGACACTCATACTGATACTCAAAAAAACAACTAATAACCCATATACACACTCATGTAGCTACTTACCAACCCATGCAACCACTTATACACAAAGTGAGACACTCATACATATATTGAAATATTTAAACATTACTCGCTAATATATGTATTCACTAAGATACACTAAATAAGTCAGTTAACCAATTAATTTAAAAAAAATAATCAATTTAGACACTTATTTACCCATTTATTCTTCCATCGACCTTTAGATATACATATATATAACATATTTATTTTTCAGAAAGACACACGTTCACTGGCTGGTGTCATCAGTGATGTCATCAGTAATGTCATTTGAGATGTCATCAGTGATGTCATGAGTGATGTCACTGACCATGTCATGAGTGATGTAATATATGATGTCATCAGAAGTGCATTGCGGGCGCGCGAGTTATAGTTAGCTGAACTAACTATAACGGGGGAATTTCAATGGTTTTGTATGAGTGAAATGTCCAGCTAACTATAACATGTGTGAAACCTATGTTTTTTTCAATTAATGTGCAAGGTTTTTTAAATGCTAATTACTAACTATAACGTGTGTGAAACCTATGGTTGTTTCAGTGAATTTGCAAGGTTTTTTAAATGCTAATTCCTAACTATAACGTGTGTGAAACCTATGTTTTTTTCAGTGAATATATATATATTACCTACTGGCGGTCGCCAGTAGGTATATATAGTTAGGATTTTTTCTCTATGGGTTTTTTGAAAATTCTATGTCTAATAACTTTGGCGTTTGTGGACGGAATCGGCTGAAATTTTCAGGAAAATGGCACATTTTGTTTCTGAGCAGCCCTTGAAAATTTGGGGGGGGTTCGTCCAGTGGGGGCCGAGAAAAAAGGGGGGTCCCAAAACGTGTTTTTAACATTGAGTTTTCCATAGGGCGGTTGGCCTCACTTTTAGCCCGAACGGCTAAATGGATTTGCACGAAACTTGGCAAAATTGTAGGGACTGGTAGCCCGATGTGCCTTTTGTAGGTCTCAATATATGTGCTCCAGTGGATTTTGAGAAATTAACGTTTAAAAAAAGATATATATCTGTAACAGCGGACCGGTTAGCGCTCTGGTTCGCGGACTTTTCGCGCAACGGAGCTTTGTGAAGCGAAGCTGATTGGTTCTCCGGCGTCTGTCAACATTCCAAACAGTCCGTAGCGGCCGCCATCTTGTCTCTCGGTAGGATCGAGAGACAAGAGGAGGTCAAAACAAAGGGGGAAATAACTATAAGGGGGCATAGTAGATCCTCGCTGACCCCCTAGGTTTGATGTGGAGGTTTTAAAAGGGCCCCGCGGGGCAAAAAAAAATAATAAAAATAATAATTGAACGGCTGAATGGATTTGCACGAAACTTGGCAAAATATTAGGGACTGGTAGCCCGATGTGCCTTTGCTAGGTCTCAATATATGTGCTCCAGTGGATTTTGAGAAATTAACGTTCAAAAAAAGATATATATCTGTAACAGCGCTCCGCTTCGCGTAACCGAGGTTTGCGAAGCTGATTGGTCATTCTGTCACTGGGCTATAGTTGGGCTACATCTGGCTGATATTTGGGCTACATTTGTTTTTTTGTGTGTCTGGCGGCCATCTTTGGGCTACATTGGGCTACATTGGGCTTCATTGGGCTACATTCGGCTAATTAGCAAATAGCTCATCGCAAACTAGGAATGGTAAAGAATCGCTATTTATTCCTTAAAGTTCGCTATTTAGGAAATGCAAATAACTTTTATGATACATATGGCGGTTCATCTCTAACAAGATAAGAAGCATAGGGATAGATTTATGATGACTGGCGCATCACCAGGGATGTGTTAGTCATTCTGTGCCGCTGTTCCGTCACCTATGGTGTGCTGCATTTACAATGCGGCGCATCATGGGGCAAAAACAGCACAGATGCGTGATGTATCTGTGCCGTAAAGGTGGCGCATTGCTGGAGTTGTATCGCAAGTGTGATGAAGCTCCAGCAAGGGTCGGGGGTGCCCCTGTCGCAGGGTTTCTGTTCTCACACAGAACTGTGGACAGAGGATTGGAACCTCGGCGAATTAGGGTGTCCCAAAACTCACGTTAGTAATCAAAAACTATTTAGCAAGCTAGGTACAGTGTCACATTGGATATAACAAACTCTCAATGTTTAGACAATCCAGAATATGAACTTATAGTACCTCAGGATACGTGGAACTCATGAACAGTCGGTCGTTATATATTTCTTAGAAACCAGAACATGGAGTTAAGAAGAACACATGTGTATTTGAAATGTTTATTTACTAATGCCGTCTTCTCAGGCGTAGTACCTTAGATAATAAAAGTACACATATTATCAGTAGCAAAATTACCAGCATAGTTACTAGTACATAAAAAGTGAATGGTGATAGTATGTTAACATGCTGTAAATGAATAAGAGTTAGCAACACTTATAAGCAGCCGCGGGCCGTGGAGGGAGTTACGGTGAGGCAGGGAGGCGGGGAGGGGGAGAAGCAGGGTGGAGAATACAAGTACACATATTATCAGTAGCAAAATTACCAGCATAGTTACTAGTACATAAAAAGCGAATGGTGACAGTATGTTAACATGCTGTAAATGAATAAGAGTTAGCAACACTTATAAGCAGCCGCGGGCCGTGGAGGGAGTTACGGTGGGGCAGGGAGGCGGGGAGGGGGAGGGGCAAGGTAGAGAGGGCTCCACCCTGCTTCTCCCCCTCCCCGCCTCCCTGCCCCATCGTAACTCCCTCCACGGCCCGCGGCTGCTTATATCTCACCCTCCCTAATACACATATTATATTATTTGCTAAGAAGGTCTCTTTGTGTTGGTTTAGGGCGTGTCCATACTTTAGTGTCTTAGATTTGAAGGAATCACATCAGCATACACCAGCTCTCTCTTCATGTGAACCGCATCAACTGTTGTGTATGTGTGTTCGGCAAAGCAATATAAAACCCGCCTCATGCCCAGAATTGGCAGAAGTTGCACTTATGTTATGAGTATGAAGTCGTGGAGATCAGACCTCATAACAATTCTGTATCGTGTTGTTCTTGAAACTTTAGCACTCGCTGTACAGATATAGTTTAACAAGTAAAGCAGATAGTAGACCAATAACATATTATTCTCATGTAAACCACGATGAACTACTAGGTGGAAAGCTAAAGCAACAACTAAGTGTCGTGTGCAGAAGTTGCAAAAAAGGAAAAATGGCGTTTAAACCGGTAATGAGCCCATGCTAACTTAACACGGTGTAAAGATATCCAGGACCTAGATGACACCTCCTCATGATCCGGAAACGAACTGAATAAGATAATAGAAGTGCCATCTCATGAGAGCAGATTGCAAGTTTATATGTGGACGGTCCGCAAGGTAAAGCATTAAAAACTAGGAAAATTCAATGCTAAAGAAAAATAAAACAGCCAAGTACTTTATCGAGTCTTAAGCCAATAGGCAAGGTAAATAATAAAAACTTGACAAATAAGTCAATGAATTGTCAATGAAATGCTAGTACTCAGCATATCAAACATGAAAAAGGTCTATGACATAACTGTGTATGCAAAATAAGCTGCAACAGCCTCCAATAGGAAGTCACCGTCTTCATCCGAAAACAGTTCAGCCATCCAATTTAAAAGCGGAAAAGAACATACGTGCTCTCCCAGCACCGGATCCTCTATCACCATCAGAGGACAGCTCGGTGGGTTTTCAAGAAAGCTGTGTTCCAAGAAAGACTGTGCTGCCGCCAGTAAATTCCAGGGACCAAGTAGTCCATGCATCAATGCCACAGCCATAATCCTTTCGCCAGGACAAATCAACTCGTGAGTAATGATAGGAGTCATCAGCTGATTAAAGTCGACGTCAGGAGAAACCGGTCCGCAGAGACACAAATCAATGGCCCAATCGAAATCACAGGTCAGGCAGTGAAATACAGGCTGGACACAGGTGAAGTAGGAGAACCGAAAAGATAATCCATATGCCGTGCTTAATATCGCCAACGGCATTGTGCCATAATATTCTAGCATGCGATTGCGGAACAGTGTCAGCAGCTGCAGGGTCGGAGGTTGCATAGGAGGGACATCCATATTTAAAAATGTAAAAAAGCACAAGAGCGTCCGCTGGTAATGCAAGTAAAAATGCAATCCACGAACCAGAGTGGAGAAAATGGAATGAAAGGGAGCAGGGATGACTCCAAAGATTTTCTCAAATGAAGTCACGAGACCACTGGTAACAACTTTAAAAAAGTGTGCCAGGGATTTTGTGGAGGATGCGTTAAAGATAGTCGGAAACATGTTGCTGAAATTGAAAGGCAAACCTGTGTACGGGTGTTCGCTATGTGAAGTACGAAAGTTTCACGGGCCGAACTCAAGGCCACCTCTCTCTGAGACAAAAGAGCTCTTATTCTTGTCATGCCGTTGAAACGTGTCCCAAGGTTGGTATTTGTGGCCAGATTGAAAACTCCCTATGTTCATGTGTGGGAGGAAATAGAACATTTCTGCAGCAAATAACCCGTTCACTTACTGTTACGATAAAAGGAATACTTTTTAATTAACTCAGAACAATCTTCATTATTGAGCATCAAATAACTACCATTTTCCAACAACTTGAACGTGGGGATGATAGCAGGAACTGGCGTGCCTTGCAACACGCAAGCCATATTTGGTCGGTGTTTGTTGCATGAATCGTGTAACTGTATGTGCCTACACATTAGTGAATGATCTGGCGTCTCAGTGCATTCCTCTCCATTCAGATAAACTTCTTGATCATCTTTGAAACATCTGTATGTGTATGGAAGCGACCAGACCTCATGAACAAAAGCACTACCTAAAGGTTCATAAAGACCTATTGGTATATATTTCATACAATTTGAAAACTTATATAAAGCAAAAGGCAGCGTTATTAAACCGTGGATAAGGCATGTTGCCAAAAAACCCGCAATCCTCTGCTGATGATGTCACTGAGCATGTCATGAATGATGTAATATGTGACATCATCAGTAGTGGATTATGGGTAATAGTATCTCTAGTTTACTCCCCTATAGCTGTCTTTCTTTTAACATAAGTGTGTGTTTCCTTCCCTTATACTTACTGTTTTTGGTTCGCTTCCAGTTCGCGTACCAGCGAGCGAACTAGGAAGCGAACTAAGAGAAATAGAGGTTGGCACAGTTCCAAATATTGTACCAATTTTTTAATAACGGGGAGGTAGTTCTGAAAAGAACTTTTTTTTTTATTTTTCTGAACATTTTTTTACTGTTTTTGAATTTTTCGGAACAGTTTTATATTTTTTTGGGTTTTTCTTGGAGGGGGCAATGAAAACGATTCATTGTAAAGGGCTCAACAGGAGCAACAAAACAAAAAAAAGAAGTATTTATTATTTTGGGCGTTTCGGACAAACTTGCATATGATAGTCAATAGCTCTGTTGATCAGAGTGATGCTTCTTTCTCCGTAGGAAATGAATCCATCGCAAAATACGCAGGTGTGTTTTACTTCACCAAATCTCATTTGTATATTTGGCACCATCTCCCTGCCCTCTGGTCCCGTTACTTCCGGTACAACAGATCTTCTGGCCATAATAGGGAGATTATCTAGGTCGTTCCGAAACTGTGCAGCACTGTAGTTGTTAGGATGCCACCTAGTCATATGGCGATGCATTGTGTAGTTTCCGAAACTGTATTTTTTGTCGGTCCCTCTGGACAGTCTATCTTGACATATAAGGCAAGTTACGTATCTTGCATTTACTTTTTTCTGACCTTTGGGAATTTTAAAAAATTGCCAAATGAAGTTTTCTTTCCGGTGAGACGTCTTGGGCTGCTCAGGCAAAAACTGCCTCTCTTCGTGCTCGTCCTCCTGTTCCTCTTCTTCTTCTTCTTGTTGAATTACAACTTGAGCAGGTGGTCCACTCTTCCTTGGATGTGGTGGAGGTGGTGGGGAAGCACCAGCTGAAGCTACTAAAGAAGCCATTGCTCAGTGATCACAAAGGGTCTTTCTCTCACAATGATGAAAGTCAGAGTGAGGAAAGAAGGAGGGATTTTCATCATTTGGGAAAAACAAGAGTTCTCAACCAATCAAAAGTGTTCATTTTAGATTATATGACCTAGTCTTACATCATTAGGAAACCAAAAGTGAAATGAACCAATGAAAAGTGTTATTACCAAGTCACATGACTTGCTGTGTTTACGTTAAGCGCTTTGCAGGGCCTCCCGGTTTGCTTCCAGAAACCTGCGCTTTGGCACTCGCTTCGCGTACCAGTTTGCTAACGTAGCACGTCATATGACGTATCAAGCGACAACGTGGAACGTCATGCGGACGGGAGGCGTCACGATGTTGTTTTCTAACGCGGCACTTGCGGTAAAGAAACGTTTACCGGCTCGCGGTCTATTTCGCGGCATCAAGGTCAGCTAACGGGAAGCTTCCCGATTCGCGAAGCGGGAACGAAGAAAAAAAAATATTTTAAAAAAAAATTATTCATAAACATATAAAATATATTTTTGGATTTAAAGAAGAATACATTTTACAGCTACAGATATTAGCTGTTAAAAAACCAATGAAATTCACAGAAAAAACCATAGGTTATAGACCATATATAGTTAGGAATTAGCATTTACAAAACCTTGAAAATTCACTGAAAAAACCATAGGTTATAGACCATATATAGTTAGGAAATAGCATTTAGAAAACCTTATTTTACTCACACAAAACCATTGAAATTCCATATATAGTTAGTTGCACTAACTATATATCGCGCACCTGCAATCCACTGCTGATGATGTCACATATTACATCATTCATGACATGGTCAGTGACATCACTGATGACATCACTGATGACATCTCAAATGACATCACTGATGACATCACTGATGACAACATCCAGTGACTGTATGCTTCTGTAAAGTTAAAATATGTCTTACATATTGAAGAATGAGTGGATGTATAAGTGTCTGGATGAAGGATTTAGTAGGTGCATGACTGACTGTATAAGTGAGTGATTAAATGTGTCTCACTGAGTGCATGGGTTAGTGACTAAACTGTTTTAAATTGTGCATCATTGTGTCTGTTGTTTTGTAATCTGATGCATGTGTTGATCATTAGCTATATGACTAACTATATGGGTTATTGATTAGTTGCCCAAGTATTTGTATGGGAGACTGAGTGTGTGTGTGGGTGTCTGGGAGGTGTATGACTCTGTGCATAGATGTGTGAGCAGTTGATTCACTAGATGTATGGGTTCAAAAGTGCATGTGGAAACATCTGTATGGGCGGTTGACTGTGTGCATGAGTGTATTGGTGAGTGAATGGATATCTCAGTGCTACATGTCAAAGTAAGTACATATGTAAAACACAGTACATGTGATAGTTGACATATATAAATAACTGTGCATAAGAGCCAGTGAATGTGTGAGTGGCTGTATGGATTATTGTGAACTTGTATCAGGGATTGTATAACAGAGTAAATATGTGTTATTATATGTTCCAATAAGTAAGGTGTGTATAACTATATAGTTGAGGAAATCGAGGTGTGATTGATTCTTTGCAAGACTGACTAGGTGTGTGAGTAACTCCATGGATGAGTGACAGTCTGTGAGTGTCTGTTTACACTGAGTGTATCTAAGGTTATATTAGAGTCTGAAGAGGTTCATTGTATCATCACATGAATGATGTCATCAGTGATGTGATCAGTAATGTCAAATGAGATGTCATCAGTGATGTCATCAGTGATGTCATTTGAGATGTCATCAGTGATGTCATCAGTGATGTCACTGACCATGTCATGAATGATGTAATATGTGACATCATCAGCAGTGGATTGCAGGTGCGCGATATATAGTTAGTGCAACTAACTATATATGGAATTTCAATGGTTTTGTGTGAGTAAAATAAGGTTTTCTAAATGCTATTTCCTAACTATATATGGTCTATAACCTATGGTTTTTTCAGTGAATATATATATATATATATATATATATATATATTACCTACTGGCGGTCGCCAGTAGGTATATATAGTTAGGATTTTTTCCCTATGGGATTTTTGAAAATTCTATGTCTAATAACTTTGGCGTTTGTGGATGGAATTGGCTGAAATTTTCTGGAAAATGGAACATTTTGTTTCTGAGGAGCCCCTGAAAATTTGGGGGGGGTTCGTCCAGGGGGAGCCGAGAAAAAAGGGGGGTCCCAAAACGTGTTTTTAACATTGAGTTTTCCATAGGGCGGTTAGCCTCACTTTTAGCCCGAACGGCTGAATGGATTTGCACGAAACCTGGCTAAATTGTAGGGACTGGTAGCCCGATGTGCCTTTTGTAGGTCTCAATATATGTGCTGCAGTGGATTTTGAGAAATTAACGTTCAAAAAAAGATATATATCTGTAAGCGCGGACCGGGCAGCGCCCCGGTTCGCGGACCTTAAGCGTACCGGAACTTCGCGTAGCGAAGCTGATTGGCTCTCCGGTGTCTGTCAACATTCTAAACAGTCCGGAGCGGCCGCCATCTTGTCTCTCGGTAGGATCGAGAGACAAGAGGAGGCCAAAACAAAGGGGGAAATAACTATAAGGGGGCATAGTAGATCCTCGCTGACCCCCTAGGTTTAATGTGGAGGTTTTAAAGGGGCCCCGCGGGGCAAAAAAAAAAAAAAATTTTTTGTGGTTTTTTTCGTGGTTAGCGCCCGGTCCGCGAACCGGGAAGCGTTCTGGGGAGCGTACTACAATGAAAAATGAATGATAGTCTTTTCAAATGCTGTATGTTAATTGATTGTTGGATTTTTTGATTATTTTTTATTTCCTTTATCTTCCCAGGGAGCGACCCGGTACGCGAACCGTTGAGCGCCTCGGTTCGCGGACCTTAAGCGTTCCGGGAGTCCACCATTTTGTGTTTCGGTCGAATTAAGATACAAGATGGAGGGCAAATAATGTTCGGAATGGGTAGAAGGGGGCACGGTAGAGTTATCTTGACCCCCTAGGTTTTCTGAGGGTGGCTGAGGAGGTTTATATGTGCGAAAAAAAAACATTTTTTTTAAAAAAATTCGCGAGGTTAGCTCCCGGTACGCGTACCGGGTAGCGCCCCAGGGAGCGTACTTTGTTGAAAATTAGTGAAAAAAGTTAGAGTAAAATAATAATTGTGAGTGATTAGATGTAGGGTAGCTCTGAGAAGAGCTTTTGGCTTTAGAGCTGATCCTCTCCCTGACCAACGACCCCGCCGCCGCCAGAACCAACCTGCACGAAGGGATGAAAGAGGTAGCCGAGTGGATGACGACCAGCCGCCTGAAACTGAACTCGGACAAGACGGAGGTCCTCATCCTGGGCTCCTCGCCCTCCGCCTGGGACAACTCCTGGTGGCCCCCCGCCCTGGGCACCGCACCCAAACCGACAGACCATGCGCGCAACCTGGGCTTCATCCTGGACACCTCCCTCTCCATGACCAGGCAAGTCAACAGCGTCTCCTCGGCGTGCTTCAACATCCTACGCATGCTACGGAAGATCTTCTGGTGGATCCCCACCGAGACCAGGAAGACCGTCACCCAGGCCCTCGTCACCAGCCGACTGGACTACGGCAACGCCCTCTACGCCGGTACCACCGCCAAGCTCCAGAAGAGACTCCAGCGGATCCAGAACGCCTCAGCCAGACTCATCCTCGACATCCCACGAACCAGCCACATCTCCGGACACCTGAGAGACCTTCACTGGCTGCCCGTCAACAAAAGAATCACCTTCCGCCTCCTCACCCACGCACACAAAGCCCTACACGACCAAGGCCCGAGCTACCTCAACAGCCGAGTCAACTTCTACGCTCCCAAACGCCACCTCCGATCAGCCAACCACGCCCTCGCCGCCGTCCCCCGCATCCGAAGAGCGACTACAGGAGGAAGGTCCTTCTCCTACCTGGCCGCCAAGACCTGGAACTCCCTCCCGACCGACCTGCGCCTGACCCAAGACCACCTCTCCTTCAGGAGGAAGCTGAAGACCTGGCTGTTCGAGCAGTAGCGGCACCCCCCCCCCCCAGCGCCTTGAGACCCTACGGGTAGGTAGCGCGCTTTACAAGTGGCAATGATTGATTGATTGATTGATGGTACATTTAGGTACTTATAAGTAGGTACCAATGCACATTCTTAAATTCAGAGTGAAAACTCTGTTGCCCTCATCTGAGAAGTGAACTCCATCTCCTCTGTAGATATCTTGCATGTAGTAACGCAAGTTATTGTTGTACAGGGAGCCCATTCCATGGTCTCTCATGTAAGCTGAAACAGATTTGTTTACATGCTTCCTCGACTTCTCAATTTGTGGACAAAATTGGTTTGACCACCTCCATTTCTGTCTTTGGCATGTATTTGAATATACCAAGGCAGTCTGAGGAAAAAGTGCCATTAATTGCTCAAAGGTGTCCTTTAAAAGCATTTCCAGACCTACACCAGTCAAAGTGCCCAAGTCATTACCTCCACAGTGCACAATTAACAGGTCAGGTTTTGGCAAATGCATAAAGGTTTTCACCAATGGTATCAATTGGTGACATTTTAATCCTCTGTGGCCAAACCACTTAATTTCCACATCTTGTAAATTGAGGTTAGGTAAATTCCTGCTTTCAACGTACCTTTGAGCCCAGTGAATATAACTATGACCAACAATCCAGACAGAAAACATGGTGAGAGAAGGTTCTCCTGCAGTCAGATGAAGTGTGGCAATGAAATGGCAGTTGAAAAAATGAGAGTGTAAAATGAAAAAAAAACTGTGGAGTTTCTGTGTTCATGAAGCAGTAACAGTGATTGGTGGATTTTGATTGATGAAAACAGAAAGTTAGGGTGCACAGATGTGTTCTTTGAAAGATGTATTTTGAGTGGTCAATAAAAAATCATTAAATGAAAGAATGCACTGGATATGCAGGTGCACTGAGAGTTCAGAGTTCAATTGCAACATTGTTGTGTGAACTTGCAAACACCAGAGTTTTTCCAAGAGGTGGTTGCTATGGAAAATAGGCAGAAAGGGCAGAGGGGGAAGGGTTTTCATTTGAAAAAAAGTGAGGGAAGAGTTTTGATTGGGTGACATGAGAAATATGTGTGAAGAATTACAGCATTTCTGTGCTTTTGATAGCTGCAGACTCTGGAGTGCATACCTTTTGCTCTGCTGAAGACAAATTGGTGTGTTTCTTAGACTGTTTTCAAACTCAAAGTATTTGCTAAGGTGAGAAAATATTTATTTAATTTAGATAGAGAATAGTGTGCTTTAAGGAGAAAATTATGATTTATGTGGCGCAAATTGCTTCTAAATATGCTCTCACATGTGTATGGAAAATTTTGATTTTGAATGTTTGTGTTACATAGCCATGTTAAAAGTGACCCAACCATGCTGGAAAGCCAATCAAAAAATGCTTTCATGTGTTTTAATGACATTTTAAGTCATTTTCCCATGTGCAGTGTTTAGAAATTATGATTTGAAAATCGTTTTTGGGGAAAAGGAATTGTTTTTAAATTCATGACAAGGACATAATGGTGTATGCTTCTTTATAAGGCAATTGACTGTCCCTGATGTTATTTTTCTCATTTTAGTGTAAGACCTTTCTCTGTGGCGCAAATTGCTTGTAAATATGCTCTCACATGTGCATGGAATATTTAGATTTTGAATGTTTTTGTTACATAGCCATGTTAAAAGTGACCCAACCATGCTGGAAAGGCAATCAAAAAACGCTTTCATGTGTTTTAATGACATTTTAAGTCATTTTCTCATGTGCAGTGTTTTGAAATTATGATTTGAAAATCGTTTTTGGGGAAAAGGAATTGTTTTTAAATTCATGACAAGGACATAATGGTGTATGGTTCTTTATAAGGCAATTGACTGTCCCTGATGTTATTTTTCCCATTTTAATGTAAGACCTTTCTCTGTGGCGCAAATTGCTTGTAAATATGCTCCCACCTGTGCATGGAAAATTTTGATTTTGAATGTTTGTGTTACATAGCCATGTTAAAAGTGACCCTACCATGCAGGAAAGCCAATAAAAAAACGCTTTTATGTGTCTTAAGGACAATTTAAGTAATTTTCCCATGTGTAGTGTTTTGAAGTTATGATTTGAAAATCGTTGTTGAGGTAAAGGAATGTTGTTAAAATTTATGTGCGCCATATGCCCCCAAATTTCTTTTTTAGGGTTGCAGCAGGGTGTTCTTGAGACACCCCTGCACCTTTGGAATAAATTCCTAATTTGTGATGAGCAAATTGTTAATCGCAAATTGCACCTTCATTTATATGAGCCTCCTAGCCCATGGAAATGAATGGGTAAAATAGCAATTAGCAATTTGCTCATTGCAAATTAGGAATGGTAAAGAATTGCTATTTATTCCTTAAAATTCGCTATTTAGGAAATGCAAAATAGTTTGATGATACATATGGCGGTTGATCTCTAACAAGATAAGAAGCTTATGGATTCATTTATGGTGACTGGCACAATGAAGTAGACATCACTTACTTCATTGGTAGAGCTTTACATATATTATCTCCTCTGTATTCTTCATCAAGCGTAAATTTAATCTGCAATCCTGAGTAGGCCTCACTTTAAACAAACCTCTGGATAGGCTACATCTTATTGTTATCCTGTATTAATCATTTAAAATGCTAGGGACAGATTTAAGATAGGTGTGTACCTCTTTTGCGCCACTTAGAAAACATTGTCCATGGGGAAATGACTTAAAATGTCCTTAAGACATATGAATGTGTTATTTTAAAACGTTTGCAATTTTTTTGGGTCACTTTCAACATGGCTATGTGACTGAAACAGTCAAAATCTAAATTCGCAATGCACAGGTGGGAGCATATTTACAAGGAATGTGCTTCATGGGGAAAGGTCTTATAATGTAATATGGGAAAAATGACATCAGAGACACTGAAATGCCTTGTAGAGAAGCATACACCATTATGTCCTTGTCATAAATTTGCAAACCATTACTTTTCCCCAAAAACGATTTTCAAATTATATTTTGAAAACACTGCACATGTGGAAATGACTTAAAATGTCAATAATTCAAAATTTGCGATTCCTTAAATGCAATGTATCAAAAAAAAAATATGTAAAAAATGATATTAAGGATTTGGAAACTACCACCAACTTCTAGTTTGTGGTAATTTGCGAATTCTTTTCAAAAAGCATTTTTTTCAACAAAAAAAAAAGGTCCCATATGACGCCCATACATGCCCTTAGGGCATGTAGGTGTGCCATATGCTCCCAAATTTCTTTTTCAGGGGTGCAGCAGGGTGTTCTTGAGATACCCCTGCACGCTTGAAAAAAATCTTATTTTGTGATGAGCTAATTGCTAATCACAAATTGCAACCTTCATTCCTATGAGCCTCCTAGCCCATGGAAATGAATGGGTAATTTGCAATTAGCAATTTGCTCATTGCAAATTAGGAATAGTAAAGAATTGCTATTTATTCCTTAAAATTTGCTATTTAGGAAATGCAAAATAGTTTGATGGTACATATGGTGGTTCATCTGTAACAAGATAAGAAGCTTAGGGATACATTTATGATGACTGGCGCAATAAAGTGCACATTACTTACTTCATTGGTAGTCCTTTATATGTATTATCTCCTCTGTATTCTTCATCAAGCGTAACTTTAATCTGCAATCCTGAGTAGGCCTCACCTTAAACAAACCTCTGGATAGGACACACTTTATTGTCATCCTGGATTAATCATTTAAAATGCTAGGGACAGATTTATGATAGGTGTATGCCTTTTTTGTGCCACTGTGCGTCACTTTTATGATGCAGCGGTGGTGCAAAAGATTTGCTATGAGGCGACAACATTACAAATTGATGCATTTAGGCAGATATGTCATGGTGTAAAAAAAACGTACCACATAAAACCCAAGCAGCAGTGATGCAAAAGATGCACCATGTCGCAAGACAGGCCTCACTTGGGGCCATATGTATCAAGCTAATTAGCATTTGCAAAGATCAAAATTCTATGAATTTCGGCCTTTGCGAATGTTAATTAGACAAATGGTATGTATCAAACAACTTTGATGCAAAATAAGGAGTAGCAAAATTTGCTATTCCTTATTTTGCGATTGCACTGAAGCATTTGCAAATTTTGTGACTACTTAAATGCAATGTATCAAACAAAAACTATGTAAAAAATGACATTAAGGATTTGGAAACTATTGTGGTAAATTGGTGGTAATTTGTGAATTCTTTTCAAAAAGCTTTTTTTCAAAAAAACAAAAGGTGCCATATGACGCCAACACATGCCCTTAGGGCATGTATGTGTGCCATATGCCCCCAAATTTGTTTTTCAGGGGTGCAGCAGGGTGTTCTTGAGACACCCCTGCACCCTTGGAAAAATTCCTAATTTGTGATGAGCAAATTGCTAATCGCAAATTAAACCTTCATTCATATGAGCCTCCTAGGCCATGGAAATGAATGGGTAACTTGCAATTAGCAATTTGCTCATCGCAAATTAGGAATGGTAAAGAATCGCTATTTATTCCTTAAAATTCGCTATTTAGAAAATGTAAAATATTTTGATGATACATATGGCAGTTCATCTGTAACAAGATAAGAAGCTTAGGGATAGATTTATGATGACTGGCGCATCACCAGGGATGTGACAGTCATCCTGCGCCACTGTTCCGCCACCCATGTTGTGCTGCATTTACAATGCGGCGCAGCATGGGGCAAAAACGGCACAGATGCGTGACGCATCTGTGCCGTAAAGGTGGCGCATTGCTGGAGTTGTATCGCAAGTGCGATGCAGCTCCACCAAGGCTCAGGGGTGCCCCATCTCCACAATGCTGCGTCAAGACCTATGCCACCTTCAAGCAGGCGCAGGGTTTTGACGCAGCTTTCTCCTATCTGATTGTAAATGTGGCACACCATGGGTGGTAAAGCAGTGGTGCACATTAACTGGTGCATGCCTGGGGATGTGCCATTTAATATAAATCTGCCCTTTAACATTTAAGTATGTGCAGGGGACACAGAGTCGGTGAGGCTTATCCAAGGTTAAGAAGAGATGAGTCCTGTTCAGTGAAAAATTAGACATAGGCTTCACCTGCTCAGCATTGCTGGACATGGCTAAATAATAGCTGCAAAATGTTAATCTTGTTAAACAATTTTACTATTATAATCTCTGAGATTTGTTTCTTACTCTGCAACATCTCATTGTTGTTATCTTTCTTTAAAGATAAAGACAACCTCAACATGAGCGACAATCTGCAATCAGTTGATTTTGACCTCATCATTGAACTTGTAATTGAAACATCAGTGGATGTTGATCCTTTGGATGATTTAAATCCTGAGGATGAAGAAGAGCGTGATGAGGATGCAGATTTGTCCGAATTATATGATATAGGATGGGAAGCTGACCTGCTTGAGCCTTTGGAATTATAAACATTTATTTTTAAAATTTATAATCAATAAAAAGTAAAAAGGTAAACCGTTTAATTTAAAAATAAAGACACCTTCAAAAACAGGTTATGTGTAGTGTCTTCAATAAAATATTAAAATATGCTCATAAAATTAGATCAGATTCACATATAAAATAGCATAGGTAACATAAATATAAATGTCATTTCTTTTCTGGTATTTCTGTATTGTAAAATTGCCAATGACTAAAAAATCTTCAAATTAAAATGTCAAGTAGTGTGTTATGTTTTTGATCAATGTTACTGATTTACTGTTTGATAATAATGTTTATTAACATTTTTTATTATATTTTTCCTCAGATTCAACTGCAGATCATTTCAAGATTTCACCATGCCTACAATACAAAGACAGATAAAGGCTGCAAAACGTCAAAGACAGCAGGTGAAAAAAAAAACGCAGCAGTCCTCTAACAAAAAGATTTCTCAAGCCACGAAGAAAGCACCGGGTAAGAGCTCTAAATATTTCATAAGAAATATTTGTAATAAAAAAAATATTACTACAGAAAATGTTTCAGTCCATAACACGAGAAGGAAATCAAATGGAAAGAAAAGGACAATGAAAAATGTTACTGCTAGAGCAAGAGATAAATCTGTGCATGATAGTAGAAGGAAACAACAGTTTAGGGAGATTCGTAAACGAATGTTCCGCAACAGGATAATTGGCAATTTGTTAAAAAATATTAAGAAAGGTCAACAGAAACTAGTTTTTTATAAGAGAAAAAAAAAAGTTGAGAAAGTTATTGATCAGGCATTTGAAATTAAACGTAAGTTATTTATTTTGATAATCAATAGAATTAGGAAGCTAAACAAGGCAATTTTTGATTTCAAAAGAAATAGTAGATGGAAGAGAATAGTTAATCGTAGTAATTTTTGTGAAGTTTTTTCTGGAGAATGGATGCATAGTTCAAGCTGTGAGGCATTTTTTAATGAGGAGAGTTATTTCCAGGATAATGATTTGGTGCATGCAGTTGACACCAGTGGTCGTGCTTATGAAGTGAAAGATGGTTGTCCAGTTGAAAAAGAAAAACTTGTGACAACAGAGGCAGAAGAGTTGTTAGGTAATGAGGTTTTAGGAAGACGTGCTAAGGGTCCTGTGTACACCTGGAAGTGTAGTAGTATTTGCAGTGTGCGACAGGATTCCATCAATTTGCTTTGTGATTTTGTACGGTCATTTAACAAAAAAAGTTTGAAGCAGAAAATGATGTTGTTGCAAGAATTAGATCCTTGCAGAGTAAGAGAAGTGACAGGTTTGCATGGTCATTCACTGGCTTGTCTTTCCAGGAGAGTATGCCAGAGTGTTTTTCATCATTTCAGGATGCTAGCAGTGCATCATAACAAAGTGAGGAAATTAGTTAGAATGTTGTATTATGCTAAGAGTCCAGCAATTATGCTGAAACAATTATGCGCTGCTCTTTTGCATGGTTCTGAAATAGATGTGAAGAATATATGTGAAGAAATTGAGTTTTGTTACTTTGGAAGTAAAGAGGAGAATGTTGAAATTGAGCAAGAAGTAGAGGGTCATGTGGAAGATAGTGTACAGGTTTCCAGTACAGATAATTTCCAGAGGGAAATTGCGACGTTTGACGTGAAATCAAGTGAGAGGCCTAATTTCACTTGTGTGTGTTGTAGACGCACTTATTATAAGAATCAGACTAAGTTAGTGGATTTATATGCAAAAAGTGAAAGGGAAAATAATAGTGAATGGAAGGATTTTGCAACATACTTGATGGTAGAAAATTGTTTTGATTTGGGATTGGATCAACGTGTGTGTACTTATTGTTGTAACAAATTAAAACAAAACCAGATGCCTGCTAGAGCAGTTCATAATAATCTGGAATTGGTTGAGATTCCTTCTGAATTGAAGGACTTAAATACTTATGAATCTATTTTGATTCAAAGTATCCATCCCTTTCAGGCTATTGTAAGAATGGAGCCAAAGACAGGGAAATTGCCTCCATCAGATTTACAGAGAGGATTAAAGGGAAGAGTTGTTTATTTGCCTCTAGATTTCAAGAAAAACATTAACACAATTGGAGTAGAAAAAGTGGAAGAGGAACCTCTGGTTATCTTAGTTAATGGGGTTCCGACAAAGAATAAGAAAATATGGCAAGATTTAGTAGATGTTAGGAAAGTTAAAAAGGCAACATTGTATTTGAAAAAAAATAATAAATACTATAAGAATGTATATGTTGCAGAAGAGGAAGTAAGTGAGGAAGAGGATAGCGATTTGTGTGCTGGTCAAATTGAGAAAGTAGAACCCTCTACTAGTGAAGAAATATATGAACATTATAGTGTTCATCCTTTGCATTCCAAGGAAGTCATGGGGAATGCTATTGAGTTGTTTCAAATTAAACAAGCCAAAGGGAGTCCCATTAGTGTTTGGGCGGAAAGTTTGGAAGCTCGGTGTTTCCCACAGCTTTTTCCAACAGGTCAGGGAGGAAGATATGATGAGCGACCTCATCAAATTCCTGCTTCTGAATACCGGACTTTGCGATTGTATGCAGGAGATGCTAGGTTTCGACAATGCATTCCTTATTTGTTTCATCTCCTGTTTGAAAGCGATCTGTCTGGACTGTCATATGCAGTGAACCACATCTTGAAAAGTGGTATACACATGCAAAACATCTCGGCAAGTGATTTTATGGATAAAGTGAATGTCCAAGATAGTATTTTGGATTCTCACCTGATTATTCTCATGGCGTGTCAGCGTGGTACTAATGAGTACTGGTACCGTCGTCATGGTGATTTAAAATGTATGCTGAGGAACTTAGGTACTCCCACATGGTTCCTCACTCTGAGTTGTGCCGAGTATGGCTGGGAAGACTTACTTCAATTTCTACGAGAGGCAAATGCTAACGTAGATAACATCGAATTCAAGACACCCGGAGAACTGTGCTCTTTGGATCCAGTCAATGTATGTAGGTACTTCAATCATAGATTTGAAGCTATGATGTCTTTCATCATGAATAAGAAGAATCCACCTCTTGGAGAGGTGTTGGATTTCTTCTGGAGAAAGGAGTACCAAGCAAGAGGTGCTCCTCATATACATATGTTGCTGTGGATCAAGGATGCACCTAAATTTGGAACGGATCCAGAAGACTCAGTGATGAGTTTCATCCAACAGTATTCTACGTGTGCTGTTCCAAACGCAAAGGAGAAGAAAAGCATAAGAGAAAAAGTTCTGCGTTTCCAAAGCCATCGATGTGGAAAGTACTGCCGTCGTAAATTCCAAAACAAAGACAAGTTCTACACCAAATGTCGTTTCGGCTTTCCACGACCGGTGATTTCTAAAGGAAGAGTAAACAGTTTGATGTCTTCGCTGCGACATAATGTGATGAAGAAATCACCTAAAAACACATACAATTTGAAGAGGAACGAAGAGTCCAAGTACATCAACGACTACAACCCGGTGATTTTGTCCATGTGGAATGCTAACATGGATATACAGTTTGTGGCTGATAACTGTATGGCTGTGGCTCGGTATGTGACGTCTTACATCACCAAAAAAGAGAAGACAGAATTGAAGGATATGTGGGAGGACATTTCCCATGAAAAGAGCCTCAGCAAGAAGTTGTACAGTTTCAGTCTGAAGATGTTGTCGCATCGAGAAATCGGAGCGTACGAATGTTCTGACCGGTTGTCTTCAGCAAGTCTCTATGCCAAGTCCAGGAGTATCGTTTGGGCGAGTCTTGGTCTTGCTGCAACGCGTAATCGAGTTCTCAAACCTGTGCGGGAAATTGAGTATTTGGCGGAAAAGGAGCCAAACAGTACCGACATTTTGAAGACAAACATGTTGGATACATATTATCCAAATCGAAGCAGTCACCTCGAGAATGTTTGTCTATATGAGGTTCTGCAAAATTACATATTCAAGAGGAACATCAAAGAAGATACTGAGAAAGGAGTGTATGCTGTAATAGGAAGTGAGGGATGTCTGGTCAAGCAAAGAAAATGCCACTTGATAAACCATCGAAAATTGAGTGGCGAATCTCCTGAAAAAAAGGAGTTTTTCTATTTAGCACTTTTGCAACTTTTCAAGCCTTGGCGTGCAGAAGAGGAACTGCTTGGAGATTTCCTCTGTTACGAAGACTCTTTCAATGCCGCCAAGGAGACCATAGAATGTCCTGCTTTTCCCAAATATGTAGAAATGTTGAATGCGGAAATTGAGCAGGAAGCAACGATTGCAGCCGAGATTGCCAGAGACAGTTCTCAGGACAGTCAGAGTTCTGCTTCATTGAGTCAGGATCCACTAGGAGGACCTCTTATCGAAAATGAAGCTGCCACTGCTATGAATGAAGTGGAAAGAGCCATGGCACATGCTCAAGAGGATGCGGTTAACTTAGAAGAGTTGGAAAGGCAACTCAACGTTGAGCAGAGGAAAATATATGACGAAGTTACCATGCAAATTGATCATGGATTAAGTCATGATAAGAAAGAGTGCTCATGTACGTCGTTGAAGCCTGTCCGACTGTACGTGAGTGGAGAAGCGGGAACTGGAAAAAGTTTCCTCATTAAAGCAATTTCATGCTATTTGCAGGAAAGGACAGAGTCATCGCTGTCTTGTGTTGTCACTGCTCCAACTGGACTGGCAGCACATAATATTAAAGGGATTACTTTACATCGTTTACTGATGCTGCCAGTGGAGCATGACAACAAATTAGAATATCACAAGCTATCTGGAGATGCTTGTTTTGAAGTTTCAAGAATCTTGAGGAAAATGAAACTTCTTATCATTGACGAAGTAAGCATGGTTTCCAATGTCATGCTTGCCTTTGTGCATTTGAGGATGCAAGAAGTTCTCAAAACAGAGTATGATGTGTTATTTGGTGGCAAACACATCATTGTTTTCGGAGATCTTTTGCAGCTGACACCAGTGAAAGGGCAACCTGTGTTCAAAATGCTCACGCATGAAGATACCAGGAAGTGCCTAGGCAGCATTGGCAATGTCAATATATGGTTAAACTTCAATTATGCTGAACTGCATGAAAATATGCGTCAGGCGAAGGATGAAGTTTACAAGACTATTCTACAAGATGTTAGAATTGGAAAAGTGACCGAGCATGGGAAAGAAGCTTTACATGCACGATTACTGTCAAATTTATATCCAGAACAAGATGTTGTGCCTGAGAATATTTTTCAGAAAATTACTGAAAAGAAATCTGGAATATGTTTTATGCCAACTCTTGCAGAATGTGCCAAATTTAACAACAAAATGTTGCATTTAGAAAAGCAAGAGATTGTGAAACTGGAAGCTATTGATAGAGTAGAGCATATGGGATCAACAATTATTTTGTCTGAGAATCTGAAAACAAAATTGGATTCATTAGAGAAGAGTATATCTAAAACTGCAGGTTTTGAAAAGACTCTGAATGTGTGCTTGAACTGCCGTATAATTTTAAGAAGGAATTTACATGTTGAAAGAGGTCTGGTAAATGGATCAATGGGTAATGTTGTTGATTTTGTGAAATACAGAAATAGAGATGGAATTGAATTTTTAAAAATTAAATTTGATGGCATTGAGGAAGTACAGCTAATTGGTCGTTGTTCTGCTAGATTTTTGCTTGTAAAAGACTTATATGTTCGCCGTAAGCAGTTTCCTGTTTGCTTGGCATATGCGGTGACAATCCATAAATCGCAAGGTTTAAGCGTAGACAGTGCATTGGTGAATATTGGCAGTTCTGTGTTCAAGGAGGGTATGGCATATGTGGCATTGTCACGAGTTAGAACTTTATCGGGATTGTACTTGATTGAGTGTGATGTCACAAACATTTGTGCAGATCTAGATTGTGTTAAGGAATACAATAGGTTAAGAAGAGAGTATGCGCCACATTTGCCTCAGTATCCTTTGTTTGAGAAATGTGTGGTAGGCCGGAAACGAAGAAATGAGAACAATACTGGGGAGGTTGTAGCAAAAAGACAAAAAGTCAATGAACCTAAAATTACAAGCAGACACAAAAAGGATTCTGTTGAAGATGTTGTTGGTTTTCAGTTTGAAAACAGTTCTGGTGTCAACTGCTATGCTAATGTAGTAGTTAATGTTTTATTTTCTCTAAAAAATGTAAAAGAAGAGATTGTGGTCAATTCTGATCAAAGATTTTGCAGTTTGTTAAATTCTGTGTTAGAGAAATGTACCACTGATAGAAGAAACATAGAAAGTGTGTCTGAAATTCGAAATCTGTTAGACAGATGTTCAGGCCAAACACAATTCTCTCAAAATATTCAGCAAGATTGTCAGGAGTTTTTAATGTATATGCTTGATGTATTACATGCTGAAGGTGTAGATGTAGACCAGCTGTTTGGGCTTTCTTATCAATGGCAGCATGACTGCGAGAACTGTATGGTATCAAGTACTACTAGTGTAGACTCAGAAAGATTTATATATTTAACTTTGCCAGACAGTAAATCAGTCTCCTTTAATGAGCTAGTAAAAGCTGCTAATCACAACATGGAGTGTAGCCAATGTAAATCTGAAATGATGTCCACATTATTTATACGAACATATGGCCAGTACGTCATTTTAATGTTCCAACGATGTAGGCCTGATGGAACAAAATTGACAACTTTAATAAAAAATTTTGTAGCTTCGCAGTTGTCAATATCAGGAAGGACTTTTGTAACTACAGCAATTATATATCATGACGGCCCTTCAATATCATCAGGACATTACACAGCTTATTTAAAGTCTAGAAATGGCTGGTCATTCTGCAATGATTCTGTTTTAATTTAAAAAAAAAATTGCCGTATGACCTTAAAAACTCTTACCTGGTGTTTTTAAAACCAAAATTTTAGGGAAATAATCTCGGGATGTGCTCTGTGGAATTTCAAGAAGTTCTAATGGCTCCTACATAATTTGGCCTTGAGGATAAGTGTAGTTCAGAGACATAACTTCTAATCATAGGACTGGACATCATGGAGATATATATGCACTTTGAATGAGTTCAGAAAAACTGTTTCTTTTTATAAGCTAATTGAAGCAGCCAATCAAAACATGGAGTAGAGGGAATGTAAGTCTGCAATGCTGTCTACTGTTTTACATTGCTTTGTGATTAAAAGTGATGTAGAGAATTAAATAATTGTTGTAGTCATAGAGGTAGTGTAAGTCTGCTTCATATTAAGCAGTATCAGTGTCATAGGAAATGTAGAACATGACTGAGCAAGAAGGGGAAGATATTACTATTCCAGGATTGTGAAAATGATCTTCAACATTTTAATTCTGAAAGTTGCGGAAATGCCAAATGATGGGATTGGCTAACAAGAAATCCAAGAGTTATACATGGCTCTGACAAGATTTGGCCTTGTGGAATCTTGTGGTAGAGAGCAAGAAGTCATTTATTGTATGTAACATGTTTTTAAAAACGATGGAGATTTTCTTTCAGAAAGTGGCGGGCTGAAAGTAATAACAGCACAAAAGAGTGTAAGCTATTCATAGGACATCCTTGGACGTCATGGAAAGTAAGTTAACTTTAAGGAGTTCTGATTTTTGATTTCTGATGTTGTATGGGTTTTTTAAACACAATCATTTTGATTGTGGTTTTTTTTCCCCGCTGTTACATGATGAATACCTTCAAGTCACTGTTTTTAGTGAATTTTGATACATTCTGAGAACAGCAAAAATAAACCATTTAACATGTATAATTAATTCTGTACTGTTTGCATTTATGATGTATATGTAGAACTGTGTAGGAGGCATGGAGAAGGTGAGGCTTCTGTAAGTGTCAAAGTTGTTGCATGCAGTGCTGCACTTCTGCGTATTCTTTCATATGCTAGACTACATCTGCACAATGAGATACCTAAGCAAAGGAAACACAAGTGATGTGATTGTGAAATGAGCAAAATAAATTGCATGTATTTCAATTACATCACCTGTGTTTCCTATCATTACGAATCACATTGTGCAGATGAAGTTTAGGTCTGTCCAGGGAAACATAGGAGGTTTGGACTTTGTTGAAGATTGCAGTGGACATGACTCACTTCATTGGTAGACCTTCACATGTATTATGTCCTCTATTCTCTTCAACAACTCGAAATTTCATTTGCAACCCTGAGTAGGCCTCACCTGAAACAAAACTCTGGATAGTAGACATCTTATTGACATCCTGAAGCAATTATTTTAGATTTTAGTGTCTTGCGACACTTTTCTGAGACAACAGCAATGCAAAAGATGCACCATGTTTTAAGATAGGCCTCACTTCATCTGCATCAAGATAGTGTTAGTTTAAAATGTATATCTTTAGGACTGTGTAGCTTCTGTAAGTGTCGAAGTTATTGAAAAACTGTTTGTCCTTCAATCTTTGCCCTTGTCTTTTGTAATTTTTTAATACATGTTTTTATATTTTTCAAATGTTTGTTCTCTCTTTCACAGATTGAAAGTATAAAAATAAAAAATGAGTAATTTAACGACAATTATAAGGTAAATATTTTGTACTCTTTTCGTTACATTTCTATCACATTGAACTACTATTAGTTCCACTGCTTCATTTCTTTAATCCTCAGTTTCCTGCCTTTGCTACTTCCCTCATTCCTTTCTCTATTACCTACTTACTCAACTCCTTCCACTCTTTTTCTCAGTCCCTTTCTTCTCATAGTTCCTCACTCTTGTTCACTCACTCCGTCTCTATTACTCTTAGTGTCTTTGACTGATCACTGTATCACTATTTGTTCATAATGCTTTCTCTGTGTAGTTGAAGCACACTAAGGGGCATATTATGAATGCAGCCAATAAAATTATTGCTCTTTTTATTGGCAGAAAACTGGTGCAAAAGCGGCTTTAGCGGCAGTTTTCTGCCGCAAAAGCAGCTTTAGCGACACATTTCTGCCGATAAAAGCTGCAAAACTTTTATTGCCTATGTTGATAATATGCCCCTATGTTATTTACATTAGGGCTATATTGTCCAGTATAACAATCAAAATTGCTCTCCAAAGACACCAGGCAAAGCAGACGCTCCCTCAAACAGATCACCAAGCGCAATTTACCCTACTTACAGCCTAGCCTGTTCTCTGTCGAGACTTTAGCAATCTTTAGAGCACAAGATAAGATCTTTTCACATGGAAGAGCCAGACGTATTGCAATTCTACTTAAGAAACAAGCATTGGCATAGACAATAGGTCTCGCCTTTGGGACCTTATACGTGTTTAGCCATGCAACAGTTGATGTTGCTGCACCAAGGATATTATGCTGCATAACTAAATACTTAGAAGGTCCCAAAGTCGATACCTATTGGCTATGCCAATGCTTGTTTTTCTTTCACTTCGTTATCTATTTTGTTTTTCACAATTATACCCTCTTCTGTCTGTTCTTTGGTAAATAGATCTATTAAACAGTATCTCTTCTTTACTCCCTATAGCTGTCTTTCTTGAAACATCACTCTCTGTTTACTTTCCTTATACTTACACTTTTTTTTAAAAAAAAAATTTTTTTTTGGTTAGCTCCCGGTCCCAGTACCGGGAAGCTAACCCGGGAGCGAACCAAAAGAAATAGAGCTTGCCAGAGTGCTAAACATTGTAGCAATTTTTTTGGAAAGGGAAGGTAGTTCTGAAAAGAACTTTTTTTTTTATATTTTTGTTGTTTTATATATATTTTTTTTTTTTTGAACATTTTTTTTTTTTTTTGTATTTTTTGAACGATTTTATAATTTTTTTTGTTTTTTTTGTGGGGGGGGAAACAACAAAAAACAGGCGTTGAAAAGGGCTCAACAGGAGCAAAAAAAAATTACTGGGGGCGGTTAGGGCAATCATGGTGTTCATACGCCAGGTTCAGTGCATTGATGCTCATGTTGCCACAAGCTAATAATGCACGACAGCGCATACATAAATGTATCATATTCCCAAAATTTGGTTGGATATTTGGCACAGTTTCCCGTGCCTCCTCTGGTGATAAAGAAACCGATGTTGTTGGTCTCGCCACAGGAGTTGGTCGAGGATTGTCCATCATATCCCTTAATTCCGCCCGGCTGTAATTTAGGGGATATTTCCTCGTCATGTGCCTATGCATGGTATGATTACCATAGCTGTATTTTTTGTCCGTCCCTCTGGACAATTGTTCCTTGCATATGAGGCATGTTGCGTACCTGGCATTGACCTTTTTTTGGCCACGAGGGATGGAAAAAAACTGCCAGATGAAACTGGGTTTCTTTCTTGAAACCCGGGGCAACTCTTCCAGGAATTGTGGTTGTTCTCCCTCCTCATCCATCTCTTCATCTTCCTCCTCAGTGTTGGTAACCACCTGGGGAGGTGGTCCTCTCTTCCCATGAGGAGGTGGAGGTGGTGGTGGGGGTGCACCAGCTGAAGCAATCAGTGAAGCCATTTTCATACAATCAAAATAGGTCTTCCAAGAAGCAAAATAGGTCTTCCTCTCACAATAATGAAAGTCAGAGTGAGGAAAGAAGGAGTGGTTTTCATCATTTGGAAAAAACAATACTTCTTAACCAATGAAAAGTGTTATTTTTAGGTCACATGACCTAGCCTTCCATAATTATGAAACTAAAAGTGAAATGAACCAATGAAAAGTTTTATTAACAAGTCACATGACCTCTCACGCTCATGTTACGCGCTGCGGAACGCTCCCCGGTTAGCTTCCGTGTCGCTCCCCTTCGCGCCCCGGTCCGCGCCCCGGGACACTTCCGGGTGCGCTAACGCGATACGTCACAAGACGCATTTCGCGGCAACGCGATACGTCGCGCTTTCACGCCGGGGATCGCTTCCGGGGAGTTGCGTTTCGCGCCTCGGTCCGCGCCCCGGGGCACTTCCGGGTGCGCTAACGCAGTACGTCATAAGACGCATTACGCGGCAACGCGATACCGTCACTATGTTGATTTGTTACCGGTTCGCGGACCGGATCGCGGAATCGAATTGAGCTAACGGGAAGCTTCCCGGTTAGCAGACCGGGAGCGAAACAAAAAAAATATAAAATTTTTTTTTATTAATAAACATATAAAATATATTTTTGGATTTAAAGAAGAATACATTTTACAGCTGTAGATATTAGCTTTTAAAAAACCAATGAAATTCACTGAAAAAACCATAGGTTATAGACCATATATAGTTAGGAATTAGCATTTACAAAACCTTGAAAATTCACTGAAAAAACCATAGGTTATACACCATATATAGTTAGGAATTAGCATTTAAAAAACCTTATTTTACTCACACAAAACCATTGAAATTCCATATATAGTTAGTTGTACTAACTATATATCGCGCACCCGCAATCCACTGCTGATGATGTCACATATTACATCATTCATGACATGGTCAGTGACATCACTGATGACATCACTGATGACATCTCAAATGACATCACTGATGACATCACTGATGACATCTCAAATGACATCACTGATGACATCACTGATGACATCACTGATGACATCTCAAATAACATCACTGATGACATCTCAAATGACATCACTGATGACATCACTGATGACATCTCATTTGACATTACTGATCACATCACTGATGACATCATTCATGTGATAATACGATGAACCTCTTCAGACTCTAATATAACCTTATATACACTCAGTGAAAACAGACACTCACAGACTGTCACTCATCCATGGAGTTACTCACACACCTAGTCAGTCATGCAAAGAATCAATCACACCTCCATTTCCTCAACTATACAGTTATACACACCTTACTTATTGAAACATATACTAACACATATTTACTCACTTATACAATCCTGGATACAAGTTCACAATGATCCATACAGCCACTCACACATTCACTGGCTCTTATGCACAGTTATTTATATATGTCAACTCTCACATGTACTGTGTTTTACATATGTACTTACTTTGATATGTAGCACTGAGATATCCATTCACTCACCAATGCACTCATGCACACAGTCAACCGCCCATACAGATGTTTCCACATGCACTTTTGAACCCATACACCTAGTGAATCAACTGCTCACACATCTATGCAGAGAGTCATACACCTCCCAGCCACCCATAAACACTCTCAGTCTCCCATACAATTACTTGGGCAACCAATTAATGACCCATATAGTTAATCATATAGCTACTGATCAACACATGCAGCAGCTTGCACAACAACAGACATACTGATGCACACTTTCAGACAGTTTAGTCACTAACCCGTGCATTCAGTAAGACGCATTTAATCACTCACTCATACAGTCAATCACGCACCTACTAAAACCTTCATTCAGACACTTATACATCCACTCATTCTTCAATAAGTAAAACATATTTAAACTTTACAGAAACACATAATCACTGGATGATGTCATCAGTGATGTCATCAGTGATGTCATTTGAGATGTCATCAGTGATGTCATCAGTGATGTCACTGACCATGTCATGAATGATGTAATATGTGACATCATCAGCAGTGGATTGCGGGTGCGCGATATATAGTTAGTACAACCAACTATATATGGAATTTCAATGGTTTTGTGTGAGTAAAATAAGGTTTTTTAAATGCTAATTCCTAACTATATATGGTGTATAACCTATGGTTTTTTCAGTGAATATATATATATATCAATCTGCCTTGAAGACTGAGCGGATGTATAAGTGCCTGAATGGAGGATTTAGTAGCAATGTGATTGACTGTTTAAGTGACTAATTTAAAGTGTCTCACTAAATATATGGGATAGTGATTAAACTGTGTGAATACCTGTATCACTCTATCTCTTGTTGTGTACACTACTACATAAGTTGGTTACTAGCTATGTGAAAGTCTATATTAGTTATTAATTAGTTAAGTGAGTATTTGTATGGGATAGTGAATGTGTGTGTGGTTGAGTGGGAGGTGTGTGACTGTCCAAAGACGTGTAAATAGTTGATTTACTAGGTATATGAGGTTAAGACTGTATGTGGAAACAATTGTTTGGGTGAGTGAATCTCTTTTTGGGTATGGTGATGAGTAAATATATTTCTCAATGATACATGTCTAACAAACTAGAAATATAACAGGCAGTGTATGTGACAGTTGTATATAAATAAGTATACATAAGACTCAGTGATTTTATGAGTGACTATCGAAAACTGTATACTTGTAATAATAATTTTACAACACACTAAGTATGAGTTACTATCTATACGAATAAATAAAGTGGTGTTTGTATAAGTGTGTAGCTTAGTAAACGTAAGTATGATCAATTGTTTGCATAAGTGAGTAGAATGACTGCATACGTGAATAGGATGTATGCTGGTGTGTAATGTCGATGTAGGTGTATAAGTATATTTAATAGTGTTCTATTGATCATTGAGAGCATGTTGAGTGAATCTATAGGTAAGTGTTTAGATGTGTGTGTAGATGCAGGAATCATTTAGTGGGTTTTTAGAAACTGGTATTGGTGTGTCAATGGTTTCAAATATGGTACTCTGTATTTTACAGTGACTGATGAAAGGTTATACTTGTGTATGATGAGGTGTATCAGATTGTCACATGGATGATGTCATCAGTGCTGTCATTTGAGATGTCATCAGTGATGTCACTGACCATGTCATGAATGATGCAATATGTGACATCATCAGCAGTGCATTGAGGGCGCACAAGCTATAGTTAGCAGAACTAACTATAACGGAGGAATTTCTATGGTTTTGTATAAGTGAAATGGCCAACTAACTATAACACCCGTGAAACCTATGTTTTTTCTGTGACTTTCTAAGGTTTTTTTAATGCTAATTTCTAACTATAACGTCTCTGAAACCTACGTTTTTTTCAGTGAATTTCAAAGGTTTTTTAAATGCAAATTTTTAAGTGTGATAGTAGTTATACATTTTTTGTAATGATTTACTACAGTTTTTTAGCTGTATATTCATTAAATAACATTATATATTTTTCAGAAAATTGCAAAACAATATTTAAAAAAAATTCAAACTGAAATATTGATTCATTTTTTTGTTTTGATTTTTCATTTTAATATATTTATATTATTTTCTCTTTCTTTTTTAAAAAAAGTTCCCACATTTTTTTCGGAGTCGCGCACTCAAAGCGTACACATCACGGTGGGTGCGTGGATTCTAGACACCATTTTAGAAAAGTCGTGAAGGATCCGCGTACGGTGTGCGAAGGCTGCGTGTTTTTCAGTTACATCATATACATTTATTATTACGTGATGTGCGCGATTGGTATGCGACCAGCCGCGACTCCTGCTCCCGCGCATTCGCGACACATGCGCATTACGATACGAGAAGCTTGCACGGTTGCGGGTCCCACGTGACGTCATATACGTGCTGGGGCGCACTGGGTGCGCAAAACCCGCAAAAAAAAAATTTGTTCCAAAATTATATGTATGTGTCTTTAATATACATATTAGGGCAAGAGATTATCTAAGATATTCATAAAAATAATATATTTGTACTTAAAAAAAAAAATGTTTTAAATATATTTTCGAGAAGTCGGGTGCATGCATCGTGGGCGCAGAGAACCAGGTCAGCAGAGCTGCTGTAGAGCCAGAGAAACCAGGTCAGCAGAGCCGCTATAAAGCCAGAGAACCAGATCAGCAGAGCTGCTCTAGAGCCTAAGAAGCAGGTCAGTAGTGCTGCTCTAGAATCAGAGACCCAGGTCAGCAGAGCTGCTCTAGAGCCAGAGACCCAGGTCAGCAGAGCTGCTCTAGAGGCCGAAAACCAGGTAAGCAGAGCTGCTGTAGAGCCAGAGAAACCAGGTCAGCAGAGCTGCTTAAGAGGGAGAGAACCAGGTCAGCAGAACTGCTTTAGAGCCAGAGAATTAGGTCAGCAGAGCTGCTCTAGAGCCAGAGAACTAGGTCAGCAGAGCTGCTTTAGAGCCATAGAACAAGGTCAGCAGAGATGCTCTAGAGGCAGAGAACCAGGTCAGCAGAACTGCTTTAGAGCCAGAGAACCAGGTCAGCAGAGCTCTTTAGAGGGAAAGAACCAGGTCAGCAGAGCTGCTTTAGAGCCAGAAAACCAGGTCAGCAGAGCAGCTCTGGAGCCAGAGAACCAGGTCAGCAGAGGTGCTTTAGAGCCATAGAACCAGGTCAGCAGAGCTGCTTTGGAGCCAGAGAACCAGGTCAGCAGAGCTGCTCTAGAGGCAGAGAACCAGGTCAACAGAGCTGTTTTAGGGGGACAGAACCAGCTCAGTAGAGCTGCTTTAGAGCCAGAGAACCAGGTCAGAAGAGCTGCTCTAGAGGCAGAGAACCAGGTCAACAGAGCTGCTTTAGGGGGACAGTACCAGCTCAGTAGAGCTGCTTTAGAGCCAGAGAAGCAGATCAGCAGAGATGCTCTAGAGCCAGAGAAACCAGGTCAGCAGAGCTGCTTTAGAGGGAGAGAACCAGGTCAGCAGAGCTGCTTTAGAGCCAGAAACCCAGGTCAGCAGAGCTGCTCTAGAGCCAGAGAACCAGGTTAGGAGAGGTGCTTTAGAGCCAGAGAACCAGGTCAGCAGAGCTCTTTAGAGGGAAAGAACCAGGTCAGCAGAGCTGCTTTAGAGCCAGAGAACCAGGTCAGTAGAGCTGCTCTGGAGCCAGAGAACCAGGTCAGCAGAGGTGCTTTAGAGCCACAGAACCAGGTCAGCAGAGCTGCTTTGGAGCCAGAGAACCAGGTCAGCAGAGCTGCCCTAGAGGCAGAGAACCAGGTCAACAGAGCTGCTTTAGGGAGACAGAACCAGCTCAGTAGAGCTGATTTAGAGCCAGAGAACCAGATCAGCAGAGCTGCTCTAGAGCCAGAGAAACCAGGTCAGCAGAGCTGCTTTAGAGGGAGAGAACCAGGTCAGCAGAGCTGCTTTAGAGCCAGAAAACCAGGTCAGCAGAGCTGCTCTAGAGCCAGAGAACCAGGTCAGCAGAGCTGCTTTAGAGCCATAGAACCAGGTCAGCAGAGCTGCTGTATTAGCCAGAGAAACCAGGTAGGTAGAGCTGCTTTAGAGCAAGAGAACCAGGTCAGCAGAGCTGCTTTAGAGGGAGAGAACCAGGTCAGCAGAGCTGCTTTAGAGCCAGAGAACCAGATCAGCAGAGCTGCTTTAGAGCCAGAGAACCAGGTTAGCAGAGCTGCTCTAGAGACTAAGAACTAGGTCAGCAGAGCTGCTCTAGAGCCAGAGAACCAGGTCAGCAAAGCTGCTGTAGAGCCAGAGAAACCAGGTCAGCAGAGCTGATTTCGAAGGAGAGAACCAGGTCAGCAGAGCTGCTTTAGAGCCAGAGAACCTGGCCAGCAAAGCTGCTTTAGAGCCAGAGAACCAGGTCAGCAGCGCTGCTTTAGAGCCAGAGAACCAGGTCAGCAGAGCTGCTCTAGAGCCTAAGAACCAGGCCAGCAGAGCTGCTCTAGAGCCAGAGAACCAGGTCAGCAGAGCTGCTGTAGAGCCAGAGAAACCAGGTCAGTAGAGCTGCTTTAGAGGGAGAGAACCAAGTCAGCAGAGCTGCTCTAGAGGGAGAGAACCAGGTCAGCAGAGCTGCTCTAGAGCCAGAGAACCATGTCAGCAGAACTGCTTTAGAGCCATAGAACCGGGTCAGCAGAGCTGCTTTAGAGCCAGAGAACCAGATCAGCAGAGCTGCTCTGTAGCCTAAGAACTGGGTCTGCTGAGCTGCTCCAGAGCCAGAGATCCAGGTCAGCAGACCTGCTGTAGAGCCAGAGAAACCAGGTCAGCAGAGCTGCTTTAGAGGGAGAGAACCAGGTCAGAAGAGCTGCTTTAGAGCCGGAGAACCAGGTCAGCCAATCTGCTTTAGAGCCAGAGAACCAGGTCAGCAGAACTGTTCTAGCTGATACTGACTGACTGACTGACACTGACTGATTGACACTGACTGACACTGATTGACTGACACTGACTGACTGACACTGACTGACACTGATTGACTGACACTGACTGACTGACACTGACTGACCGACACTGACTGAATGACACTGACTGACACTGATTGACAGACACTGACTGACACTGATTGACTGACACTTACTGACTGACTGACACTGACACTGACTGACTGACATTGACTGACACAGTGACTGACTACTCTCTACTACTCTACTACTCACTCTCTACAACTCTCTACTACTCTCTCTCTACTACTCACTCTCTACTACTCACTCTCTACTACTCTACTAATCTCTACTACTCACTCTTTACTACTTTCTACTACTCACTCTCTACTACTCACTCTCTACTACTCACTCTCTACTCTCTCTCTATTACTCTCTACTATTCACTCTCTACTACTCACTCTCTACTACTCTCTAGTACTCTCTCTCTACTACTCACTCTCTACTACTCTCTACTATTCACTCTCTACTACTCTCTACTACTTTCTCACTAGTACTCACTCTCTACGACTCACTCTCTACTATTCACTCTCTACTACTCACTCTTTACTACTCTCTACTACTCACTCGCTACTACTCTCTACTACTCTCTACTACTTCTCTCTACTATTCACTCTCTACTACTCTCTACTACTCACTACCACTCTCTACTACTCTCTACCACACCCCCTCTACTACTCACTCTCCACTACTCTCTACTACTCTCTCTCTACTACTCACTCTTTACTACTATCTTTACCACTTTCTACTACTCACTCTCTACTATTCACTCTCTACTACTCACTCTCTACTACTCTGTACTACTCACTCTCTACTACTCAATCTCTACTACTCGCTCTCTACTACTCTACTGCTCTCTACTACTCTCTCTACTACTCGCTCTCTACTACTAGCTTTCTACTACTCACTCTCTACTACTCTCTACCACTCACTCTCTACTACTCTACTACTCACTCTCTACTACTCTCTCTACTACTCACGCTACTACTCTCTACTACTCACTCTCTACTACTCTCGTTACTACTCACTCTCTACTACTCACTCTTTACTACTCGCTCTCTACTACTCTCTACTACTCACTCTCTACTATTCTATCTACTTCTCACTCTCTACTACTCACTCTACTACTCTCTCTCTACTACTCTCTACTACTCACTCTCTACTACACACTCTACTACTTGCTCTGTACTACTCTCTACTACTCATTCTACTACTCACTCTCTACTACTCCCTACTACTCACTCTACTACTCACTCTCTACTGCTCACTCTCTACTACTCCACTACACTTTACTACTCATTCTCTAATACTCTACTACTCTCTACTACTCTCTCTACTACTCACTCTCTACTACTCTCTACTACTCACTCTCTATTACTCTCTCTCTCTACTACTCTCTACTACTCACTCTACTACTCATTCTACCACTCACTCTCTACTACTCACTCTCTACTACTCTCTTCTACTACTCTCTACTACTCACTCTACTACTCACTCTCTACTACTCAGTCTCTACTACTCACTCAACTACTCTCTACTACTCACTCTCTGCTACTCTCTCTACTACTCTCTACTACTCTCTACTACTCCCTCTCTACTCTCTAATACTCACTCTCAACTCTCTACCTCTCTCTCTACTACTATCTACCTCTACCTCTCTACTTCTACACCTCTACCTCTACACCTTTACCTCTCTACCTCTACCTCTCTACCTCTCTCTACCTCTCTCTACACGCACACACATGCACATATAAATATGCATATGCATTTATATATATGTATGTGTGTATATTACCTACTGGCGGTCGCCAGTAGGTAGTTATAATTAGGATTGGCTACCATAGGAAATCCGCAACATTCTATTGGGAATAACTCCGGCGCCGCTTGAGGAATTTGTGTGTAATTTTCCAAAATGTTGGCCAGCTCCGCTGCGCTCCTTCCCTGAAAGTTTCTGGGGGATTCGTGAATGGGGGCTGAGAAAAAAGGGGGGTCCCAAAACGTGTTTTCCCCATGTTAATTTCCATAGGACGGTCTGACAAGTCTACAGCCCGAACCGCTGAACGGAATTACGCCAAACTTGGCAAAATTGTAGGGACTGGTACGCAGATGTGCCTTTGCTATATTTGCTGAAAATTGCTCCAGTGTTTTTTTTAAAAATTAACTTCAAAAACACATATATATCTATAGGCGCGCTCCGAGCGCTCACCGGTACACGTACGGGAGTGCGCGAGCGGAAAGCTGATTGGCTGTCGGGTGTCTGTCAACATTCTAAACAGTCCGGAGAGTCCGCCATCTTGTGTCTCAGTAGAACGAGACACAAGAGGTGAAAAAGAAAGGGGGAAATAATTAAAAGGGGGTAGAGTAGACACCACCTGACCCCCTAGGTTTTCTGAGGGGGGCCTAGAAGGATTCTTAAGGGCAAAAAAACTTTTTTTTTATTTTTTATTTTTGCGGAGTAAGCGCTGTGTGCGCTCCCAGGTGCGCTCTCTGGTACGCGCACCCTGAGCGCACCACGGGGAAAACCAGTGTAAAAAAATAGAGTAAAAAAAGAATGTAGAGTGTTTAGAGGTAAGTTAGCTCTGAAAAGAGCTGTTGTGTTAAGTGCTTGTTTTTTGTACCTATAAGTAGGTACCAATGCAGAGTCTTATATTCAAGAGGAAAACTATATTCCCCTCATCTGTAAAATGCACACCATCTCTCCTATAGATGTCTTGCATGTTGTAACGCAAGTTGTTGTGGTAAATGGAACCCATACCATAGTCTCTGAGGTAAGCAGAAACAGATTTATTCACATGTTTCCTTGCTTTCTCAATCTGTGGACACAATTGGTTGGACCAGTTCCATTTTTGCCTTTGGCATATATTAGAAAATACCAAGGCAGTTTTTGGAAAAAGTGACATCAATTGCCCAAAGATGTCCTTTAAAAGCATTTTCAGACCTACACCAGTCAAAGTCCCTAAGTCATTTCCACCACAGTGCACAATTATAAGGTCAGGGTGTGGTAAATGCATAAAGGATTTTGCCAATGGTATCAATTGGTGACTCCTCAATCCTCTCTGTCCAATCCATACAATGTCCACATTTGGTAAATCAAGATTGTAAATACCTCTGTTAGCTGCGTATTTTTGACTCCAGTGGACATAGCTATGACCCACAAACCAGACTTTTGTCATTTTGAAGCTAGATGTGCTTCTAGTCAGATGAGTTGTGGAAATGAAATGGCAGTTTGATTATGAAAAAAAGTGGTTGTGAATCAGTGCAGTTGAATAACCATAAATGATTGGAGCTTTGTTAAAAATCTCCACAGAAAATTAGGGTGCATGCTTTTTTTTGTAAGAAGTCATCTCAATGGTTGAGAAAAAAGTCATTTAAAGAAACATTGCATTTCATTAGCTAGTAGATATAGAGGTCAAACAGCCTTGAAGGATTGTTTTGCAACATAGTATGATGAACTTGTGAACTGTGTGCTGGTTTAAGAGGGAGTTACCATGGTTACAGGGTAAATGAGCACTGGGGGGATGGGTGAATGTTATGTGAGTCTCAAAGGCTTGAAATGTACAACCAATTAAAATGTGCAGTTTGGTTTTGAATTTGTGTGGGAACAATTTTTATTGTCTATGTACAAGAATATGGGTCTGAAATGAGAAAGAATCTGTGCCTCTTATTTCTACACTACCCTTACCTCATTCTCTCTCTGTTAGCCTCATTCTCTCCGTCTCTTTAGTCTACCCCTCCTCTTCTGTCACTCTCACTCCCTATAACTCAGCCATACTCCTACACTCACCTTCTTTCAGACCTTTTCCTTTACTTTCCTTCCTCTGTCTTCCCATCCTTCGCTCCTTCACTCTTTTCCCTTCCCTTACTCCCCTTACTCCATTTCAGTAACTCCTTCTCTCAATCCCTCTGTCCTCTAACTTACTCACTCCCCTTCTCTCACTCTCTCTCTGTTACCCCCATTCTCTCCGTCCTCTTAGTCTCTCACTCCTCTTCTATCACACTCACTCCCTATAACTGAGCCATACTCCCACACTCACCTTCTTTCATACCTTCTGTTTTATTTTATTTCCTCTCTCTTCCCTTCCTTCACTCCTTCACTTTTTCCCTTCCCTTACTCTCCTTACTCCACTTCACTAATTCCTTCTCTTACTCTGTCTGTCGTCTTACTTCTACACTCCCCTTCCCTCATTCTCTCTTTGTTAGCCTCATTCTCTCCGTCCCTTTAGTCTCTCACTCCTCTTCTGTCACGCTCACTCCCTATAACTCAGCCATACTCCCACACTCACCTTCTTTCAGACCTTAACCTTTACTTTCCTTCCTGTCTCTTTCCTTCTTTTGCTCCTTCACTCTTTTCTCTTCCTTTAATCTCCTTATTCCACTTCACTAACTCCTTCTCTTACTCCCTCTGTCTTCTTAGTTCGACACTCTCCTTCCCTCTTTCTCTCTGTGTTAGCCTTATTTTCTCTGACCCCTTAGTCTGTCTCTCCTCTTCTATCACACTCACTGCCTATAACACAGCCACACTCCCTCACTTATGTTTCTTTTCTCCCTCACTCAGGGCCACATTTATGAGAAATGACGCATCGCTGCATGACAGCAGCGATGCGTCACTTCTCAGTGCGCTCTCCTTAAGACATTCCTGATGCATCATATTTAATGTATGACGCATCATGTCGCAAGGAGTTACAGATATGTCAGTATTTCTGACGTATCTGTAAACGCAAAAGTGACGCATTGCTGGAGTGTGTCACAAAAGTGACGCAACTCCAGCACTGCATCTTTTCACATGGCGCAAGCCCCATGTGAAAGGGCCTGCGTCAGTCCTATGCCTACTGTGAGGCAGGCGCAAGATTTTGTCGCAACGGCGTCCTAAAAGAGACGCAGTGAAATCTCACAGATTTCACTGCGTCACTTCTACGACCCTTCCTTGCGTCAATATGCCCCCTTTGCATATATTATATCTGGCGCAGGTATAATATGGTGCAGGGGTTTACAAAGTGACACATCTACCTAGATGCGTCACTTTGTAAATATGACTCAACAAGGCCCTTTTTTTACACCACTGGTGCGTCACAAAAAGTGACACACCGGTGGCGTAAAAGTGACGCATGGCCTCATAAATGAGGCCCTCAGTCTTCTACTCTCACTTTTTCTTTCACTTTCTCTGTCTTTTTACTCCCTTACTCACCTTGTCTCACACTCACTTGCCTTTATCCAGTCTGTATCTCCACTCTTTCCTAAACATCACTGCTCTTTTCTTACCCTTCCACATCCCCGTTCCTTTACTACATTTTCTTCACTTATCCTCATTCCGCATGTTCACTCTCCTTCTCCTCACTCACCTCCCACACTCACCTTCTTTCAGTCCCCCTACTTCACTTCCCTTCCCCCCTCGTCCCTTTCTTTGCTTTCACATGACTTGACGCGCTTACGCTGCGCGTACCGGAGTGCTTCCGGGGGCGCTTACGCGGCGCGAACGTAGGCGCTTCCTGGGGCGCTTACGCGGCGCGCCTTAGTGACGTTTTGGTAGCTTTACGGAAATGCAAAATCATTTTCATTCGGAAAATCAAAAATACTACTTTTATAAGTATGGTACTGAATGTCTTGCATTATTATTTAGTTTTCATACATATTTTTTTTACGAACGCAGAATTAGTGCTCTTGCTGCGCTCTCGGGAGAGCTTACTGGTGCGCGCACCCTGAGCGCTACAAGACAAAATGATACGGGTACGCTCACCGGTGCGTGCACCCTGAGCGCACCAGGAATTTTTTTTTTAAATATATATATACATTGAACAAATAATTAAAAAATATATATATATAATTAATTGTAAAAAACAGCTAATAAAAAAAACAAAAACAAAAAACGTAGGTTACATAGTCGATATACAAAGGAATTAACTTTTAAATAAAACTATGAAATTCACTGAAAAAACCATAGGTTTCACAAACGGTATAGTTAAGAATTAGCATTTAAAAAACCTTTGAAATTCACAGAAAAAACCATAGGTTTAACACTCGTTATAGTTAGAAATTAGCATTTAAAAAACCTTTGAAATTCACTGAAAAAACTATAGGTTGAACACTCGTTATAGTTAGGAATTAGCATTTAAAAAACCTTTGAAATTCACTGAAAAAACCATAGTAATTTTATCATGTGAAAAAGCCTTCTGCTGGGATATCATGAATCATGTTTGAGAGAAAACTATTTTCTCATGCTTTTCCCACAGAGGTTTGGAAGGTGATCTATAAGCTAAACTGAGAGCATATTTTCTGTACATTCACATTATCTTTCTCAGTCATGTGAGAATGAAGTCTGACATTTTCAGTAAAACATGTATATCCAACAAGGGCAGAGACTGTCAGTTGATTCCTTTGTGTTCTACTGCAGCTTCCCAGAGTGTTATAAAGAACAACTAGAGTGCTAACAGCCTTATGACTTATGAGAAAAGTATAGCACAAATGAAGCCATCTTGATTTGAATAAAGTGGTAACTCTTAAAACATTTAATTTAAAAGGGAACACAATGAGGGGGTTCATTTTGCCATAGAACACATGATTAGTGCTGCAGAAAGAAAAATTAGGGCACATTTTGAGTGACTTCTCAAATTCGCTTCTATTTCATTAAAAAAAATTCTGACATGCAGACTGAAATATGTACTTTCAATACGAGCAGCAGACTTCCCTGGTGAGCAGTAGCTTTACTACAGTGATCTAATGAGCAACTAGAGTGTTAACATTCAGAATTTATGGCACATGTGTGACACATCTGAATGCCTTCTTGATGGAACCAAAGGTAAACACTGAAAGTATTTCCTACTGAGGAGACTGTAGTAAATGAGGAAATTAGGAAACTTTATAACAAATAAGTCTCCCAAGATGGCCACAAGAGACAAAAGAGCCCAAATGTAGTACAATTATCATCCAGATGTAGCGCAAGTATAGCCCAATGACAGAATGTACCAGAGTGTTCTAAAGAACAACTAGAGCGCTAACAGTCTTACTTATGACAAAAGTATGGAGCACCTGAAACCATCTTGATTGGAATAAAGTGGTCACACTTAAAACATTTTATTTGCACAGGAACAAAATGAGGGGCTTCATTTTGCCAAAGAAATTATGGTTAGTGCTGCAGAAAGAAAAATTAGGGTACTTTTTGAGTTCTCAAATCCTCTTCTATTTAATTTAAAAATTCTATCATGCAGACTGAAACATGCACCTTGAATACCAGCAGCAGACTTCCCTGGTGAGCAGTAGCTTTTCTACAGTGATCTAATGAGCAACTAGAGTGCTAACATTCAGAATTTATGGCAAATGTGTGACACATCTGAATGCCTTCTTGATGGAACCATAGTGAAACACTGAAAGTATTTCCTACTGAGGAGACTGTAGTAAATGAGGAAATTAGAAAACTTCATAACAAATACGTCTCCCAAGCTGGCCACCGGAGACAAAAGAGCCCAAATGTAGCACAAATATCACCCAGATGTAGCCCAAGTATAGCCCAATGACAGAATCTCCCAGAGTGTTCTAAAGAACAACTAGAGCGATAACAGTTTTACTTATGACAAAAGTATGGAATACCTGAAGCCACCTTGATCGGAATAAAGTGGTAACACTTAAAACATTTAATTTGTAAAGGAACAAAATGAAGGGATTCATTTTGCCATAGAAATTATTAGTGCTGCAGAAAGAAAAAATAGGGCACATTTTGACTTCTCAAATCCTCTTCTTTTTCATTAAAAAATTCTAAAATGCAGACTGAAACATGCACTTTGAATACCAGCAGCAGACTTCCCTGGTGAGCAGTAGCTTTACTACATTGATCTAATGAGCAACTAGAGTGCTAACATTCAGAATTTATGGCAAATGTGTGACACATCTGAATGCCCTTTTGATGGAAAAAAGTAAACAAGTAATGAAAATGCAATATGTCTCGCCATCGTTTAAGTTAATGCAATTCTGTTTGTAATTAGGTGACTTTTTAGCTTTGATTTTATTAGTGTTGTTCAAACTTTCATGTACATAACATGCATATATATGCATATATGTATATGTATGCATGCATTTATATTTGTATTTATATAGCTATGCAGATTATATATATGTTTATATATGTATGTATATATTTATACACATACATATATATATATATATATATATATATAGATGCATATATATGAATATATATATGTGCATATGTGTGCTTGTAGAGAGAGGTAGAGAGGCTAGAGGTGTAGACATAGAGATGTAGAGGTAGAGAGGTAGAGGTAGAGAGTAGTAGAGAGAGAGGTAGAGAGAGGTAGAGCTGTAGAGAGTAGAGAGTGAGTAATAGAAAGTAGAGAGTATAGAGTGAGTACTAATGAGTAGTAGAGAGAGTAGGAGAGAGTGAGTAGTAGAGAGTGAGTAGTAGAGACTGAGTAGTAGAGAGTGGTTGAGAGTGAGTAGTAGAGAGTAGTACAGAGTAAGTAGGAAAGAGTAGTAGAAAGTGAGTAGTAGAGAGTGAGTCGTACAGAGTAGTGAAGAGTAGTAGATAGTGAGCAGTAGAGTGAGTAGTAGAGAGTAGTAGAGAGTGAGTTGTAGAGAGTGAGTAGTAGAGAGTAGTAGAAAGTGAGTAGTAGAGAGTGAGTAGCAGAGAGAGAGTAGTATAGAGTAGTAGAGCATGAGTACTAGAGTGAGTAGTAGAGTGTAGTAAAGAGAGAGTAGTAGAGAGTGAGTATTAGAGAGTAGTAGAGAGAGTAGTAGAGAGTCAGTAGTAGAGAGTAGTAGAGAGTGAGTAGTAGAGAGTGAGTAGTAGAGCATGCGTAGTAGAGAGAAAGAGTAGTAGAGAGTGAGTAGTAGAGAGTAGTAGGGAGTAAGTAGTAGAGAGGTAGAGGTAGAGAGGTAGAGAATAGTAGAGAAAAAGGTAGAGAGAGGTAGAGCAGTAGAGTATAGAGAGTGAGTAATAGTAAGTAGAGAGTAGAGAGTGAGTAGTATAGAGTAGAAAAGAGTAGTAGAGAGAGTAGGAGAGAGTGAGTATTAGAGAGTGAGTAGTAGAGAGTAGTAGAGAGTGAGTAGTAGAGAGTAGTAGAGAGTGAGTAGTTGAGAGTAATAGAAAGTGAGTAGTAGAAAATGAGTAGCAGAGAGAGAGTAGTATAGAGTAGTAGAGCATGAGTAGTAGAGAGTAGTAGAGAGAGTACTCGAGAGTGAGTAGTAGAGAGTAATAGAGAGTGAGTAGTAGAGAGTAGGAGGGAGTAAGTAGTAGAGAGCTAGAGGTAGAGAGTTAGAGAGTAGTAGAGAGAGGTAGAGCTGTAGAGAGTAGAGAGTGGGTAGTAGAGAGTAGTAGTGAGTAGTAGAGAGAGGGGGAGAGAGTGAGTAGTAGAGAGTAGTAGAGAGTGAGTAGTAGAGAGTGAGTGGAAGAGAGTAGTACAGAGTGAGTAGGAAATAGTGGAGAGTGAGGAGTAGAGAGTAGTAGAGAGTAGTAGAGAGTGAGAAGTAGAGAGTAGTAGAACGTGAGTAGTAGAGAGTGAGTAGCAGCGAGACAGTAGTATAGAGTAGTAGAGCATGAGTAGTAGAGTGAGTAGTACAGTGTAGTAGAGAGAGATTAGTAGAGAGTGAGTAGTAGAGAGTGAGTAGCAGAGAGAGAGTCTTATAGAGTAGTAGAGCATGAGTACTAGAGTGAGTAGTAGAGTGTAGTAAAGAGAAAGTCGTAGAGAGTGAGTATTAGAGAGTAGTAGAGAGAGTAGTAGAGAGTGAGTAGTAGAGAGTAGTAAAGAGTGAGTAGTAGAGAGTAGTAGAGAGTGAGTAGTAGAGCGTGAGTAGTAGAGGGAGAGTAGTGGAGAGTGAGTAGTAGAGAGTAGTAGGGAGTAAGTAGAAGAGAGGTAGAGGTAGAGAGGTAGAGAGTAGTAGAGAAAGAGGTAGAGAGAGGTAGAGCTGTAGAGTGTAGAGAGTGAGTAATAGAAAGTAGAGAGTAGAGAGTGAGAAGTAGAGAGTAGTAAAGAGTAGTAGAGAGAGTAGGAGAGAGTGAGTATTAGAGAGTGAGTAGTAGAGAGTAGTAGAGAGTAGTAGAAAGTGAGTAGTAGAGAGTAGTAGAGAGTGAGTAGTAGAGAGTAATAGAAAGTGAGTAGTAGAAAATGAGTAGCAGAGAGAGAGTAGTATAGAGTAGTAGAGCATGAGTAGTAGAGTGAGTAGTAGAGAGTGAGTAGCAGAGAGAGAGTCTTATAGAGTAGTAGAGCATGAGTACTAGTAGAGTGTAGTAGAGAGAGAGTAGTAGAGAGTGAGTACTAGAGAGTAGTAGAGAGAGTAGTCAAGAGTGAGTAGTAGAGAGTAGTAGAGAGTGAGTAGTAGAGAGTAGGAGGGACTAAGTAGTAGAGAGCTAGAGGTAGAGAGGTAGAGAGTAGTAGAGAGAGGTAGAGAGAGGTCGAGCTGTAGAGAGTAGAGAGTGGACAGTAGAGAGTAGTAGTGAGTAGTAGAGAGAGAGGGAGAGAGTGAGTAGTAGAGAGTAGTACAGAGTGAGTAGGAAATAATGGAGAGTGAGTAGTAGAGAGTAGTAGAGGCTGAGTAGTAGAGTGAGTAGTAGAGAGTGAGTAGTAGAGAGTAGTAGAGAGTGAGAAGTAGAGAGTAGTAGAACGCGAGTAGTAGAGAGTGAGTAGCAGCGAGACAGTAGTATAGAGTAGTAGAGCATGAGTAGTAGAGTGAGTAGTAGAGTGTAGTAGAAAGAGAGTGTAGTAGAGAGTGAGTAGTAGAGAGAGAGTAGTAGAGAGTGAGTAGTAGGGAGTAGTAGAGAGTGAGTTGTAGAGTGTGAGTAGTAGAGAGAGAGTAGTAGAGAGTGAGTAGTAGAGAGTAGTAGGGAGAAAGTAGAAAGTAGAAGAGAGGTAGAGGTAGAGAGGTAGAGAGTAGTAGAGAAAGAGGTAGAGAGAGGTAGAGCTGTAGAGTGTAGAGAGTGAGTAATAGAAAGTAGAGAGTAGAGAGTGAGAAGTAGAGAGTAGTAAAGAGTAGTAGAGAGAGTAGGAGAGAGTGAGTATTAGAGAGTGAGTAGTAGAGAGTAGTAGAGAGTAGTAGAGAGTGAGTAGTAGAGAGTAGTAGAGAGTGAGTAGTAGAGAGTGAGTAGTTGAGAGTAATAGAAAGTGAGTAATAGAAAATGAGTATCAGAGAGAGAGTAGTATAGAGTAGTAGAGCATGAGTAGTAGAGTGAGTAGTAGAGTGTAGTAGAGAGAGAGTAGTAGAGAGTGAGTACTAGAGAGTAGTAGAGAGAGTAGTCAAGAGTGAGTAGTAGAGAGTGAGTAGTAGAGAGTAGGAGGGACTAAGTAGTAGAGAGCTAGAGGTAGAGAGGTAGAGAGTAGTAGAGAGAGGTAGAGAGAGGTCGAGCTGTAGAGAGTAGAGAGTGGACAGTAGAGAGTAGTAGTGAGTAGTAGAGAGAGAGGGAGAGAGTGAGTAGTAGAGAGTAGTACAGAGTGAGTAGGAAATAATGGAGAGTGAGTAGTAGAGAGTAGTAGAGAGTAGTAGAGACTGAGTAGTAGAGTGAGTAGTAGAGAGTGAGTAGTAGAGAGTAGTAGAGAGTGAGAAGTAGAGAGTAGTAGAACGCGAGTAGTAGAGAGTGAGTAGCAGCGAGACAGTAGTATAGAGTAGTAGAGCATGAGTAGTAGAGTGAGTAGTAGAGTGTAGTAGAAAGAGAGTGTAGTAGAGAGTGAGTAGTAGAGAGAGAGTAGTAGAGAGTGAGTAGTAGGGAGTAGTAGAGAGTGAGTAGTAGAGTGTGAGTAGTAGAGAGAGAGTAGTAGAGAGTGAGTAGTAGAGAGTAGTAGGGAGTAAGTAGTAGAGAGTCGTAGAGAGTGAGTAGTAGAGAGAGAGTAGTAGAGAGTAGTAGAGTAGTAGAGAGGAGTGGAGTAGTAGAGAGTGAGTAGTGGTAGAGTAATAGAGAGTGAGTAGTAGAGTGAGTAGTAGAGAGTATTAGGGAGTGAGTAGTAGAATGAATAGTAGAAAGTAGTAGAGAGCGAGTAGTAGAGTGTGTAGTAGAGAGTGACTGGTGGAGAGTGAGTAGTAGAGAGTGGTAGATAGCGAGTTGTAGAGAGTAAGCAGTAGAGAGAGAGTAGTATAATGCATATATATGAATATATATATATATGTGCATAGGTGTACGTGTAGAGAGAGGTAGAGAGGCTAGAGGTGTAGACAAGAAGTAGAGAGGTAGAGAGGTAGAGGTAGAGAGGTAGAGAGTAGTAGAGAGAGAGGTAGATGAAGTAGAGAGGTAGAGAGTAGAGAGTGAGTAATAGAGAGTAGCGAGTAGAGAGTGAGTAGTGGAGAGTAGTAGAGAGTAGTAGAGTAGTAGAGAGTAATAGAGTGAGTAGTAGAGAGTGAGTAGTAGAGAGTAAGAAGTAGAGAGTAGTAGAGAGTGAGTAGTAGGGAGTAGTACAGAGTGAGTAGGAGAGAGTAGTAGAGAGTGAGTAGTAGAGAGTGAGTAGTAGAGAGTAGTAGAGAGTGAGTAGTAGAGAGTAGTAGGGAGTGAGTAGTAAAGAGTAGTAGAGAGTGAGTAGTAGAGAGTAGTGGAGAATGAGGAGTAGAGAGTAGTAGAAAGTGAGTAGTAGAGAGTGAGTAGCAGAGAGAGTAGTATAGAGTAGTCGAGCCTGAGTAGTAGAGTGAGTAGTAGAGTGTAGTAGAGAGAGAGTAGTAGAGAGTGAGTAGTAGAGAGTAGTAGAGAGAGTAGTTGAGAGTGAGTAGTAGAGAGTAGCAGAGAGTAAGTAGTAGAGAGTGAGTAGTAGAGAGAGTAGTAGAGAGTGAGTAGTAGAGAGTAGTGGAGTAGTAGAGAGTGAATAGTAGAGAGAGTAGTAGAGAGTAGTAGAGAGTGAGTAGTAGAGAGTAGTAGAAAGTGAGTAGTAGAGAGTGAGTGACAGAGAGAGTAGTATAGAGTAGTCAAGCGTGAGTAGTAGAGTGAGTAGTAGAGTGTAGTAGAGAGAGCGTAGTAGAGAGTGAGTAGTGGAGAGTAGTATAGAGAGAGTAGTTGAGAGTGAGCAGTAGAGAGTGAGTAGTAGAGAGTGAGTAGTAGAGAGTAGTAGAGAGTGAGTAGTAGAGAGTAGTAGGGAGTAAGTAGTGGAGAGTAGTAGAGAATGAGTAGTAGAGAGTAGTGGAGTAGTAGAGAGTGAGTAGTAGAGAGTAGTAGAGAGTGAGTAGTAGAGTGAGTAGCAGAAAGTAGTAGAGAGCGAGTAGTAGAAAGCAAGTAGTAGAGAGTGTGTAGCAGAGAGTCAGTAGTAGAGAGTTGTAGAGAGTGAGTAGAAGAGATAGTTGTAGAGAGTAGTAGAGTAGTAGAGAGTGAGTAGTAGAGAGTAGTAGAGAGTGAGTAGTAGAGAGTGAGTAGTGGGGAATGAGTATTAGAGAGCAGTAAAGAGTGAGTAGTAGAGAGTAGTAGAGAGTGAGTAGTAGAGAGTAGTACAGAGAGAGTAGTAGAGAGTAGTGCAGAGAGCGTAGGAGAGAGTAGTTGAGAGAAAGTAGTAGAGCGTGAGTAGTAGAGAGTAGTAGAGAGTTGTAGAGTGAGTAGTAGAGAGTAAGTACTAGAGAGAGTAGTAGAGAGTGAGTAGTAGAGAGTGAGTAGTAGAGAGTGAGTAGTAGAGAGTGAGTAGTGGAGAGTAAGTAGTAGCGAGTAGTAGGGAGCGAGTAGTAGAGAGTGAATATTAGAGAGTGGGTAGTAGAGAGTGAGTAGTAGAAAGTGAATAGTGGAGCATGAGTAGTAGAGAGAAAGTAGAAGAGAGTGAGTAGCAGGGAGTAATAGAGTGAGTAGTAGAGAGTGAGTAGTAGAGAGAGTAGTAAAGAGTAGTGGAGAGTGAATGGTAGAGAGTAGTAAAGTGAGTAGTAGAGAGTGAAAAGTAGAGTGAGTAGTAGAGAGTAGTGGAGAGTGAGTAGTAGAGCATGAGTAGTAGAGAGTAGTAGCGAGTGAGTAGTATAGAGTGAGTAATAGAGAGAGAGTAGTAGAAACTGAGTAGTAGAGAGTGAATAGTAGATAGTAGAGAGTGAGTAGTAGAGACATAGTAGTAGAGATTAGTAGTAGAGAGTGAGTAGTAGACAGTAGTAGAGAAGTAGAGAGAGTAGTAGAGAGTGAGTAGTAGAGAGTAGTAGAGAGTGAGTAGTAGAGAGTGAGAAGTAGATAGAGAGCAGTAGAGAGTGAGTAGGAGAGTAGTAGAGAGTAGTCAGTCAGTGTCAGTAAGTGTCAGTCAGTGTCAGTCAGGTAGTCAGTGTCAGTCAGTATCAGTCAGTGTCAGTCAGTCAGTGTCAGTCCATCAGTGTCAGTCAGTGTCAGTCAATCAGTGTCAGTCAGTGTCAGTCAGTCAGTGTCAGTCAATCAGTATCAGTCAGTGTCAGTCAGTCAGTGTCAGTCAATCAGTGTCAGTCATTGTCAGTTAATCAGTGTCAGCTAAAGTAGCTCTGCTGACCTGGTTTCTCTGGCTCTACAGCAGGTCTGCTGACCTGGTTCTCTGGCTCTAGAGCAGCTCTGCTGACCTAGTTCTTAGGCTATAGAGCAGCTCTACTGATCTGGTTCTCTGGCTCTACAACAGCTCTGCTGACCTGGTTCCCTGGTTCTAAAGCAGCTCTGCTGACACGGTTCTATGGCTCTAAAGCAGTTCTGCTGACATGGTTCTCTGGCTCTAGAGCAGCTCTGCTGACCTGGTTCTCTCCCTCTAGAGCAGCTCTGCTGACCTGGTTCTCTCCCTCTAAAGAAGCTTTACTGACCTGGTTTCTCTGGCTCTACAGCAACTCTGCTGACCTGGTTCTCTGGCTCTAGAGAAGTTCTGCTGACCTCGTTCTTAGGCCCTAGGGCAGCTCTGCTAACCTGGTTCTCTGACTCTAAAGCAGCTCTGCTGACCTGGTTCTATGGCTCTAAAGCATCTCTGCTGACTTAGTTCTCTGGCTCTAGAGCGCTCTGCTGGCCTGGTTGTCTGGACCTAAAGCAGCTCTGCTGACCTGGTTCTCTCCTTCTAAAGCAGCTCTTCTGACCTGGTTTCTCTGGCTCTACAGCAGCTCTGTTGACCTGGTTCCTTGGCTCTATAGCAGCTCTGCTGACCTAGTTCTTAGGCTCTGGAGCAGCTCTGCTGACCTGGTTCTCTGGCTCTACAACAGCTCTGCTGATCTGGTTCTCAGGCTCTAAAGCAGCTCTGCTGACCTGGTTCTATGGCTCCAAGGCTGATCTGCTGACCTGGTCTCAGGCTCTAGAGCAGCTCTGCTGACCTGGTCCCTTGGCTCTAAAGCAGCTCTGCTCACCTCGTTCTCTCCCTCAAAAGCAGCTCTGCTGACCTGGTTTCCTCGCTCTAAAGCAGCTCTACTGACCTGGTTTCTCTGGCTCTACAGCAGCTCGGCTGACCTGGTCCTTAGGTTCCAGAGCAGCTTTGCTGACCTGGTTCTCTGGCTCTAAAGCAGCTCTGCTGACCTGGTTCTACGGCTCTAAAGCAGCTCTGCTGACCTGTTTCTCTGGCTCTAGAGCAGCTCTGATGACCTACTTCTCTGGCTCTAAAGCAGCTCTGCTGACCTGGTTCTCTCCATCTAAATCAGCTCTGCTGACTTGGTTCTCTGCCATTAGAGCAGCTCTGCTGACCTGGTTCTATGGCTCTAAAGCAGCTCTGCTGGCCTGGTTCTCTGGCTCTAGAGAAGCTCTGCTGACCTGGTTCTCTGGCTCTAGAGCAGCTCTGCTGACTTGGTTCTCTCCCTCTAAAGCAGCTCTGCTGACCTGGTTTTGCTGGTTCCAGAGCAGCTCTGTTGACCTGGTACTCTGGCCCTAAAGCAGCTCTGCTGACCTGGTTATCTCCCTCTAAAGCAGCTCTGCTGGCCTGGTTCTCTGCCTCTAGAGCAGCTCTGCTGACCTGGTTCTCTGTCTCCAAAGCAGCTATGCTGACCTGGTTCTATGGCTCTAAAGCAGCTCTGCTGACCTGGTTCTCTGACTCTAGAGCACCTCTGCTGACCTGGTTCTCTGGTACTAAAGAGCTCTGCTGACCTGGTTCTCTGGCACTAAAGCAGTTCTGCTGACCTGGTTCTCTCCCTCTAAAGCAGCAATGCTGACCTGGTTTCTCTGGCTCTACAGCAGCTCTGCTGACCTGCTTCCCGGCCTCTAGAGCCGCTCTGGTGACCTGGGTCCCTGGCTCTAGAGCAGCTCTGCTGACCTGGGTCTCTGGTTCTAGAGCAGCTCTATTGACCTGCTTCTTAGACTCTAGAGCAGCTTTGCTGACCTGGTTCTCTGGCTCTACAACGGCTCTGCTGACCTGGTTCTCTGGCACTAAAGTAGCTCTGCTGACCTGGTTTCTCTGGCTTTACAGCAGCTCTGCTGACCTGGTTCTATGGCTCTAGAGCAGCTCTGCTGACCTGGTTCTCTCGGCTGTACAGCAGCTCTGCTGACCTGGTTCTCTGGCTCTAAAGCAGCTCTGCTGACCTGTTCTATGGCTCTAAAGCAGCTCTGTCCGCTCCTACAATCATCCTGACAGAAGCATGTCCTTATCTAATCACTCTACTGAAACATAAGTGCTTATAAAAGTATCCTGCTGTCAACTACTAGCACTCTAGGAACCCAGTCACTGTCTATGCACGTGCAGAATGACTCAGGCATTGAGACAAGCAGTGGTACAGTCAAATGTGCACAATATATGCAGTCCCTTAACCACTTTGAGACTACTAAGTCAGTCCTGCAAAAGTCCAGGTAATAGTCATACGTGTCTGGAATCATACTGTGAGTCCGTGTCCACTCCTACAATCATCCTGACAGAAGTATGTCCTTATCTAATCCCTCTGCTGAAACATACGTCTTATAATTGTATCCTGCTGTCAACTACTAGCACTCTAGGAACGTATTCACTGTCTGTGCACTTGCAAAATGACTCAAGCATTGAGACAAGCAGTGGTACAGTCAAATGTGCACAATATATGCGGTCCCTTAACTCCTTGCAGACTACTGAGTCAGTCCTGCAAAAGTCCAAGTCACATTCATGCTTGTCTGGAATCACACTGTGTGTCTGTGTCCACACCTACAATCATCCTGACAGACGCATGTCCTTATCTAATCACTCTGCCGAACTATAAGGGCTTATACACTTATCCTGCTGTCAATTACTAGCACTCTAGGAACTCAGTCACTGTCTATGCACTTGCAGAATGAATCTGGCATTGAGACAAGCAGTGTTACAGTCAAATGTGCACAATGTATGCGGTCCCTTAAACCCTTGCAGACTACTGAGTCAGTCCTGCAAAAGTTCAAGTAATAGTCATGCTTGTCTGGAATCACACTGTGAGTCTGTGTCCACTCCTACAATCATCCTGTCAGAAGTATGTCCTTATCTAATCACTCTGCTGAAATAGAAGTCCTTATAAACGTATCCTGCTGTCAACTACTAGCACTCTAGGAACCTATTCACTGTATATGCACTTGCAGAATGAATCAGGCATTGAGACAAGCAATGTTACAGTCAAATGTGCACAAT